>NC_135712.1:100210194-100917194 GCF_964656455.1 Halichoerus grypus | reverse complement strand
TTCCCCCTCTTCCCAGGCCCTGGCAACCATTCATCTATTCTCTGCTTCTATTAGTATGACTATGTTAGATTCCTCATTAATAATATTGTATTATATACTTAAAATTTTGTTGAGAGGATAGATCTTATATTAAATGTTCTAATCACACACACAATAAATAAAGACAACAGGAGGAAACTTTTGTAGGTGATGGATTAAAAAAATAATTTATAGACGGATATGTGTAAAGCATAGATTGTGGTTATGGTATTATGGATATATACTTATCTCTAAATTCTTCAAGTTGTATACATTAAATATGCACAGATTATTTTCCCCCAAACACCAGCCTTTTAAAAAAATTTTCACGGAATTCTCGAATTATAGTTTTACTCCCAGGTTTATTGAGGTATAATTGGCAAATAAAACTATAAGATATTTAAAGTAAAATATGTACAGAGTTTTGTATGCCAATCATACCTTCCTTGATAAAATACTTAAAAAGAAGGACAGTGTCATTTGGCATAATGATAGATACACTTATAGATCAGTGGGACACACTGGAGAGTCCAGAAATAGATCTACCCATACATATAATTGGATTTTTTCTCTTTATCCTTTTACCCTGGTTTTTATTTTTCTTCATAGCATTCATCCTTGCCTAACATTTCAGATATTTATTTGATAATTGTCCCTCCCAGCTAAATATTTTTTATTGTGGTAAAAAAATCACATGAAATCTCTCTTTTTCAAAAATTTTAAGTGTACAGCACAGTATTGTTAACTAGCAGCACACTGTTGTACGGCAGATCTCTAGAACTTTTTCATCCTGCATGAATGTGGTTCTCTATGCATTGAACAACACCTCTCCATTTTCCCCTCACTTCAGCTCCTGACAACCAACCTTCTACATTCTATTTCTATGACTTTGATTACAACTTTAAATACCTCATATAACTGGAATCATACCACATTTGTCCTTTTGTTATTGACTTATTTCATTTAGCATAATAAAATTGTATCCTCGCAGTTCATTTTTGTAGCATTAACAGGATTTCTTTCTTTTTTATGGTTGAATAGTATTCCTGTGTGTGTGTGTGTGTGTGTGTGTGTGTGTGTGTGTGTGTACACACTACATTTTCTTTATTTATTAATCTGTTGATGCACATTTAGGTTGCTTCCACCTCTTGGCTATTGTGAATAATGCTGTCATGAACATGGGTATGCAAATATCTCTTTGAGATCCAGATTTCAATTCTTTAGGATAAATACCCAGCAGTGGGAGTGTTGGATCATATGGTCGTTCTGTTTTATAGTTTTTTGAGGAACTCACATGCTGTTTTCTACAGCAGTTGCTCCATTTTGTATTCCCGCTAATGGTGCACAAGGATTCCAATTTCTCCAGATCCTCTGCATCATTTGTTATTTTTATTTTTAATTTTTTTTATAATGGCCGTCCTAACAGATATGAGGTGATATCTTGTAGTGCTTTGGATTTGCATTTCCCTGATAATTAGTGAAGTTGAGCATCTTTTCATATACTTGTTGGCCATTTTATATCTTCTTTGGAGAAATATCTGAGTCCTTTGCCCATTTTTAGTATGGGTTATTTATTTATTTTTACATGCTCACTTCAGCAGCACATATACTAAAATTATTTTTATTTTTACTATTGAGTTTTAGGAGTTCCTTATATATTTTGGCTCTTAACCCTTTATTGATATATGATTTGCAAATATTTTCTCCCATTCCATAGGTTGCTTTTTCTTTCTGTTGGAGGGAGGAATTACACAGGGGCACATGGAAACTTTTGGGGCGAATGTTTGTTAACTTGAGTGTGGTGATGATTTTATGGATTTATCCATATGGTAAAACTCCTCAAGTTGTACACTTTAAATATGTGCAGTTTGCTGCATGCTGATTATATTTCATTGAATTGTAAAAAAAAAAAAAAGAAGAAAATAAAAATAAAAACAAAACCAAACCCCCAGAAATTAATTTACATTCTCTAACCTAAGGTTTTTTTTTTTTTTGTATTATACAAACTATATATTATATACTAATTTGCAAAATAGTTGATTTCTTCATCTTGAAAATTTTGTTGCATGAATAGATCTTAAAAATATTCAGAGTTAGCAGTACTTTTTTATTCATTACATCACACACCGTAACTAAAGATTTTTGTATCTATTTGACAGAGAGAGACAGCAAGAGAGGGAACACAAGTAGGGAGAGTGGGAGAGGGAGAAGCAGGTTCCCCACTGAGCGGAGAACCCGATGCAGGGCTCAATCCCAGGACCCTGGGATCGTGACCTGAGCCGAAGGCAGATGCTTAACCGACTGAGCCACCCAGACGCCCCCATCACACACCATAATTAAATATACACCATGCTAAATTCTGAATAAGCAAAATGGATTAACTTAAATTAGAAAGCTCTCCAATGGAACAATCTTTGGCTTAACATTTTTAAATGTGCTTAAGTATTATGTGATTTCACAACTGAGAAGTTTTACATTTTTGAGTTCCAGGCTAATCAGTTTCTCTCTTCATCCCTTTATGAAAGGAGGGGACTGAAAGCCCCAGGAAACTGGGTATGAGCAGAGAAAAGCCTGTTCTGTGCAGAGGAAACCAGGGCTCTGGCGTTTTAGGATTCTATCTCTTCAACTAAACCCCTGCTGTGGAGTTAAAGACCCACATATCTGTTGGAAGATAACCTGCAAAAGAAATGGACATATATGTCATCTCTACTACTGGCAAATACTAAAAAGATAGATCAACTATGGTAATAGGAAAAATAGGTAACACTGGTCTCTCCACAGTTTTAAAAAAATCCTCCACCTACATTATTTCCTTCAGTGGACACTGGTCATAGCCCCTGGAACAAAGTAAGTGCTCAATAAAAGCTTACAGAATGAATGAAATTCCGACTGGTGTCTAGCAGATTGGAGGCACTGCCTTTTTGGAGGTAATTCTCTCTAATTGCTCACATCTGCACGTCTTGGGAGCAGTGGTGCTCATTATGTTTATTGTGCACTGTCTTTTCAAGGATGTTTGTGTAGTAAACAGACTTGGAAGATAGAGATGTTGTCTCCCCTCAGAGAAATGGAGGGAGTATCATAAATGGACCATAAATGGACTAATAAAGATGTCTCTTTTTGGGGCAAAAGTCTGACAACTTTACTTTCCATTGTAAATGATTTAGGATCCTTATGCTGTTTCCTTTCCTGTAATGCACTGTACTTCATAGGCAGGCATGTTTTCATCTTCTTGATGCCACACTGCAGGAACTAAGGTTTGAGGAACTGGCACAAATGATGGTACTCTGGCTATTGCTGTGAGTAATAAACCATCCGTTGTCTCTGACCCAGGAGTCTCATCTCTTCTACCAGCATCCCTCAGACTGTGGGAGGCTAAGTGTTATTTGCAAGTCAGTTAAAATCTCAGACCCTTCACAGTTTCTGACATGCTATGCATGTTTTTTTTGCACTAAGGTACATAATCTCAGGAAAACTTAAAAAATCAGAATAAGCAGCCAACTGTATTGGGTAAAGAAAACAATAGGCAAAATCTCACCAAAAGCACAACTTCCTCACTCTGCAGAACAAAGCTACTCGTAAGGGCTAAAATAGCCACTATCTTGCATTGGGGAAGAGGAAGAAAAGTGAAAGAGCCTACTTGATGGTAAGGTAGCAGATCAAAATAATTATAAGGACCAGACAAAAATACAGAAACTGCCACACCATAGAATCTCAACATGTGGAAAGTTGTAAATGAAGGAGAAGAAGTTGACTCAAGAGACTTCCAAAGAAGTATTATGCTGGCATTGATTCTTCTACAACCTCTAGAAGGAATTATAAAATATTGCAAAGAGTGGTTGTTTTTGAGAAGTCAAATGGGGTGGGAGAGAAATCTACTTCAGATATTTTGAATTTTAGATCATCTGCAGGTAGTAGTTTTCAAAAAATACATGTATAAAACAATTTAAAAAGGCTTTAAAATGATTTTTTTAGGTAAGAAAGCATTGTTTTTAGTTGTTTTTAGATTTAAAAAACTACCCAGAAGGACTTTACCTTTTAAAAGATTTACTGAGGAAACTATTCTTTTCAAGGTGGCTGGCAATTTGGCTTTATGGAGGTAAAAATGTCTTTACCTTTGGAATGGACTCTTTTTGTTAAGGAAGTTCTTCAGAATAGGCTCTTTCATTCTGGGTCAGTAAGATCAGGAAACACCCACCCATTGCTCTCAGATAAAGGTATGAGGTTACCTTGAATCTGAGAATGCACACATTGTGTTCTATTTAGTAAATGTCAATTAGATGTACATATTTTACTTCTAAAAGAGGGGATAGAAATAGTTTTCCTAAAAGATATTCAATCAGGACTATTAGTGTCCTCGATCGGATTTGTTAAGGATTGAATACCTAAGAATTTGAGATGGTCTCTTCCGGAGCATAGAGTTTGCTTTTTAGTTATCCTTCTGAAAAGTCAACAAGGTGAGTCTGGCCGGGCTTAGAGCAATCCTAAGAGAGACTGGTTCTGGGCACAAAATGTGGCTCATACTTGAACATCTCTGGCCTAGCACTGACAGAACTACAATAACAACAGCAGATGGGCCATTTGTCTGGGTGGTCCTTTTGTTTTGTTTTGTTTTTAAAGATTTATTTATTTATTTGTCAGAGAGAGAGAGAGAGCACAAGCAGGGGAAGAAGCAGAGGGAGAGGGAAAAGCAGGCTCCCCATTGAGCAAGGAGCCTGATGCGGGGCTTGATCCCAGGACCCTGGGATCATGACCTGAGCCGAAGGCAGACGCTTAACAAACTGAACGACTCAGGTGCCCTGTCTGGGTGGTTGTGACTCCTATTGGAAGAAACTGCCAGGGCTGTTGGGCTGTCTGACGAGGCTCAGATAATTATAAATGGGAATTAACTCTTTAAGTAAATAATACTGGAGGTCCTTGGGGATCTCAGTAGAACCTGGGGAAAAAAGATGGGGGACCTCTTGCAATTGTAGGATGGGGCTTGGAATTGTTCTAGTAGTGAAAAGACCTTTTTTTGTGATTCTAAAATGTTGAAATGGAATGTTTTCATTATTTGATTATTTGCTTAAACATGTTTAAACTTGTTAGAATATGCTCATTCGTTGGTAATTTAATCATTTAAGATATTAATAAAGTAGGGACTCAGGCCTGAGTCTAAGTGGGTTTGAGTGTGACTAGAGTGAAATTATGGGGTAGGCCCACCACATACCTATATGTAGGAGCCTTGAGGGATCTTATTTGGGGAAGAATAAGCCAGTTTTGCTGAAAATACCCAGTGGAAAAAACTTAGTCATCAGTCAGGAAGACATACTCTGAATAGAGTGTAGTCACTATTGGGTTCATGTTTGAGTCCCGGGTAACTCGGAAAGGCTGTAAGAAACATAGGAAGAGCTGTTGCAGTGAAAGCTTCGTGGAATATTGAGGCTGCTCCTAGGAGCACTCTGGAATCCTGCTAACAAAGGCGAACAGAAATAAGAGACTCTTTGTCTCTCACTTTGATCTCTTCATAGATTAAGTCTCTGAGAAAGCCGTACAGTTCTGCTGTAAGCCTTGCCACCACGTTGGGTTGTGTGCAGAACTCTTTTCTCAAGTTGCTCACTTCCAAATTGAAGTCTCACTGTAAACAACATATTGGTAAAATCTAGGTCACATGTTCGAGCCTTAGCTACAAGGGAGGCTGAGTTTCCTTGGTTCTACCTTGAAGATACAAGACTCCGAAGCTTAAAAACTTGCCAAAAAAAGAAAGTTTTCAGTCAGAAAACACACAAATGTCTACTACAACATGCATTTCGAAAGCTAAGTTATGAAAGTTGGAAGTTTTTATTTTAATATGCAAATAGTAGTTTTGAAAATGTTTTAGTCAAATGTACATAGTACTTTATTTATTTATTTTTAAAATGTTTTATTTTTAAGTCATCTCTATACCCAACATGGGGCTTGAACTTACAGCCCCACAATCAAGAGTGGCATGCTCTACTGACTGAGCCAGCCAGGCACCCCTGTGTATTATTTTGGATGCAGGTAATCACTGGGACCCGTGGTCTTATATTTAAAGTGGGATCCAGATATCTCTGGAGTCATGTGGAAAATGTTGGGTTAGCCCTAAGGGATGGGAAGCTGATAAGCATAAGGGCTAAGAACTCTTCCAGGAGAAGAATTCATTCTTGCCATATAAGTTGCCACTTGGAAAGCAGAATTCTAATGCAACCTGTCTGTGTTATTTAGATTTATCTCACAGGCTATTCCTCTTTGGCCTCATGTGTAAGTTCTATGTGGGCCAGGAGAAACAGGAAAGGATTTTCACTTAAATTTCTCTAAGACATCAAGAGAATAAGCAAACATCCAAGTGGGTGTATACAGTGGGGAGAGGTATCCCCCAGCTTCACAATGTACCGTCACCCTCCGTTGCTGGAGGAGGAGCAGATGTAGAGTCCAGTAGAGCCTTGAGGAGAAGTGGGGCACAGTGGATTATGCAGAGCTTGTGGGGCTATCTGGCAATCACCCATGGGGAATCCTAGAAATACTTAGGGGAGGGTCTTAGAGGAAAAAGTCAGTAAAGTTTGAGTAATTACTTTTTAGGTGACCTGGAACTTGGAGAAAAATCAGGTCATACACGTATTTCAGTTTTAATTTATCAGTATATTGTTGGGCTTGTTTTGCGGCTAACTAGGACTGTTCCCATATGCATAGAGTCACTGCTCTGACAGAATTCAAAGAACTGAAAAAGGATTTAATTTTACTTGGCACCTTACTGTGTATTTAAAACAAACACTGAGATATTAGTGTATATTAGTAATGGATGCCTATTAGCAAAAATTAATTGGTTTTATAGAGGGAAGTATAAATCTATCAGACCTTAAGAAAATGTATAGTATAAAAGAAACTATTTTTAGTTTAAATTGAATTGCTGATATATTGCAATATTTCAAAAGTCCCTGGTGAGAGATTTGCCTATATTCTTGAACTCCACTTTATTGAAAAAAAGTCCTAATGTTATAAAACTTGAATATTTTCAGGAAGCAAAAAGCATTTTCAAATATAAGTTGTTCAAGGAACATTAGGTCTCTTATTGCTTGAATCAATGGGAACAAAGTTAAATGGTTTTAGAAAAAGGTTTGAAGCAACCAAAAAGATAATCTTTCTTTTCTTCTGGTAGTCAATTTGAATGATGAATAAGTGTAGTGAAATGACTAGTTGTTAAGATTTGACTTTATTTACACATTAAATTACAAAATAGAAGGAAGCTCTCTGCCATTTAAATTTTCCACTATAAGGTTTAGCATTTTACCAGAGCTGAAAACAAATGAATATTTTTGCAATAAGATTCTCAATAAGAGGAAGGATGAAACAAAACTTCATAGAAATTAAAATCTTATAAAGTATAAAATTAATTTCAAAGTGGAACTTTCAGAACTCCATGCTACTGGTGAAACTAATTTTTCAATAGGTAAGTTTAAGAGAAATATTATATTATTAAAAACAAAAGGCTCTGAAATATGAGGATTTCCTGTTGTTTGCTTAGTAAGGGAAGCTTTCTCCTTTAACTCCTTTCTCTTCTGTGTTTGATCAAAGTGATCAGGGTCAAGTGTACAGACGTGTTACATGAGATACACATCTGGGGAGTAAAGGTCAGTAAAAGATGAGGTGAGCTAAAGCAGAGAGGCTTTCTGGACTGAAGCCCAGCAGGGCTGATGTACTGGGAAAGTAAGCTGACAAACTCCTTCAATTCAGGGTCAGGAATATAATCTGCTTGGTGATGTAGCTGTTTTATAAAAGGAGCTTTATTCTGGGCCTTCATTGTTTTCCTCTTAATAAGTTATTTTGATTATAAATGCTACCCTGAAGAGGAACACAAAATTTTTTATGAATTCGTTTGGTTTTTAATATATATATTTATAAATATATTTATATTGACATATGAAATATATGTTATGACATATATCATATGTAAGTATATATCAATATCAATATGTTTATATATTTGATTTTATACTGCTCATAATTTAAATTTCACCTGGACACATTGCTGTTTCAAAATTTAATATACAGAAAAGACTCCTTTAAGTGATCGTGATGGCCATTAAGGAAAAGTTAGTACTTAGAGACTGCATTAGTACAAGAAATGCTGATTTTCAGGGTAATTTGCTCAGTGTCGGGGAAGTACAATTAATTGTGAAAGAAGTCGAAGTCCAAAGCACAGCTCAAGGTTGAATTTTATTCCAGAGTTCCTCCTGGGTATCTGGCTGCAGAGACAGTGAATCAGGGCAGTTGTCTGGGATCTTGAATGACTGGAAGGCTGGTGGTATTCAAAAAGCCACCCCCTTGTTAAAATCACTTCGCATACCCCATTATCAAGCAAAGTGAAAAAAGCGTTTATCCACCTTTATGACTCCATGTGCTTTGTAACATGACTTCTTCAGTGAGGCCTCCTTTGATCTTTCAAAATTGACTTTAAAAAAAAAAAATCATGTTGTATTAGGTATAAATACCCTCTTCCTCTTCTTTCTCTGATATTTGTCCCCATTGAGCTTTTTGATATTTCAGAAATGTTTCCTCTGTGCTAGATTGTATTACTTGTCATCAATTCTTTCTTTTCTCCCCATACTTGCTATGTTCATATGAGTATAATATGCTTTCTAGACCTATTGAGGTTGGGCTTGACCATGTCTCGATATGACTAGTGGGATATGGGAAGAAATGGCTATTGTGATTCCAATCTGAAGAAACACTGTATGTTTCTCTTAACTGCTTGGACTCTTTCATCTGCTACAAGATGAGCATATGCTGGGTAGCTACCTGTCTCACTACAGGGATCTGTAGAGCATAAATAAACTCGACCTACATCTTAAAGCGGAGCTGCCTAGCCAGTTTGTAAGCCTGTGGATGAGAAATCAATGAAAGCTTTTTGTTGTAAACTGCTGAGATTCTGGAGCTGTTTGTTATACAACAATGGCACAGCAGAATCTGACTGATACACTTCCAACTTTTCCTTTTTCGAACTGAAATCTACAGAAAAATGCAAGAAGAATGGAATGAGTACCTGTATGCTCTTCACTGAAATTCAACAATTGTTAACATTTTATAAATTTATCTCTCTCTATATAAGTTTTTCAGGGACCATTGAAATTAAGTTGTAGGCATCCCGATACTTCACTAAAGCTAAATACTTAAGCTTTTCATTCTAAGAATAAGGACATTCTTCCATTCAACTAAATTTGAACTAAGTTACAAATAAAAAATTTTTTTGTGTTAATTTAAAGACTATACTTTCAGGGATCATTTCTATAGTTTGTTAATTTTATCTTCAAAGAAATTCATAAAATGACCAAAACAAAGTGATCTAATGCTATTGTCTTAGTCAACTTGGGCTGCCATAACAGAATATTAGAGCCTGTGTGGCTTAAACAACAGAAATTTATTTTCTTATGGTTCTGGAGGTTGGTGGACTGAGATCTGGGTGCCAGAGCATGGCAGGGTTCTGGTGAGAGCTCTTCCTGGTTTGCAAATGGCTGCCTTCTTGCTATGTCTTCCCATGACAGACAGACAGCTCTCTGGTCCTGTCACGAGGGCCCCACCCTTATGAACTCATCTGAGGCTAATTAATTACCTCCCAAAGTTCCCAGATATCATCACATTACGGGGTAGGGCTTCAACATATGAATTTTGAGGGGAGGGCCCAATTCAGTCCATGGTAACTATGTAAAAGGTGATCTAGTATAGAGATACAGGGCATAGAAAGCAACTATAGCCCGTCCATTTTAGTGAGTTGCAACTGTCCAACAACTTCTTGGAAAACATTATTTTCAATTTCTAAAATGTAAGTAAAGGTAATGATTTATAAGTGCAGCTACATATATTTTATCAGCATTACCGAGGGCTTAGGCAATGAGGTGTTTTAAGCTATCTAAGTTTAGTGGTACATAAATCCATCCGGTGCTAGCATGCCAGAGAGTGTAAAGAATTATAGGCTGGCATGAATTCCTAATGTGACTCAGCATAATGTGTGATGCCTGCTGAACACTTCCAAATGAATTGATGAAGATTTCTGTAGGCCACACTCCTTTAAACTTCATGCTCAAGGTTGTTTCTTATACTTCGGCAATGAAGTCGTCCATAACTGTCCAGAAAGGGGGCAGGATAAAAATCACAGACACATGGATTAGAAACGAAAAACAGTATAAAGCAGGCTTGTGAGTTGCGCTTTGGCAGCAGTCAGACCTGGGTTTGAATGCTGGGTCTACCTTTCCCTGGTTAGTGATCTTGGGTAAATTTCTTCACATTTCTGTGCTCAGTTTTCTTATCTATAAAATGCAGATAACAGTACCTACCTTTCAAGGTTAATGGGAAAGTCTTAACTGAATATAATTATTAATATATTAATATTTATGGCTTTTTCTGCTCTGTGATCTTCTAAGCACAATGGACATGGGTCTTTGCTCATTTAGCTTCCCTTTCCTCTCCTGTTGTCTAAGGAGAAAGGCTTTTCTGGACGATTTGGTAGTGACAGAGGGAAAATAAGAGGAAAACCGAACTGTCGGAGCAGCAAGCCAGTCTCCCTCTGGCACGATCCAGAGCTCATCAGAGCACACGCTGGGAGGGAGCAGTGGTGGAAACAGACCTGGATAGAAGGGATAGTCACAGGGGTGGGAAGTGGAGGTGAAAGGTAACTCTTCTGGGGGTGTACTTGGGTGTGAAGCACTGTGTCCATGGGTTCTCATATATTTTCTTAGACCTAACTCTGGATTGGAATCCAGATGTAACTGCAACCCAGCTCTGGTCCTGGATGGTGGGAGTTATACGATTCAGCAAGATCATATGTGTCAAGCTCCTAATGCGGTGCCTTGCACATGGAAGTGGTTGGTAGGTGAGCATGTTAGTACATTTTTGGAGACAGCACCAGAGCCGCATGGTCTAGGAGTTCTCCCACTTTACTGTGCAAACCACCTAAAGGGTTTAAAGCATAGCTTCTGGCTCCCACATCCATGAATTCTGGCTCGGAAGGTCTGAGATGGGACCAAGAAAGCTGCCTTCTTTTTTTCTTATGTATTTCTTTCTCTATTTTTAATAAACACTCTTTTTTTTTTTTAAGATTTATTATATTGTTTTTTTTTGACAGAGAGAGAGACAGCGAGAGCGGGAACACAAGCAGGGGGGTGGGAGAGGGAGAAGCAAGCTCCCCGCGGAGCAGGGAGCCTGATCCGGGGCTCGATCCCAGGACTCTGGGATCATGACCTGAGCCAAAGGCAGACGCTTAACAACTGAGCCACCCAGGCATCCCAATAAACACTCTTATGATTCAGGTGGTCTAGGGACTAGAACTTGAGTCTAGACTCAGATGCCATCATTTGGTAGTTCCTCTTCCTGGAGCTATTCTAGCTACTCTCTTTTATGTGCACAATAAAGCATGAGCAAGGATATTTACTGCAACGTTTTGTAGAGGATAAACATTAGAAAAAGTCTAAATAGCCCCCACTTGATGAATAGTGAACAAATGTAGAGTGTAGTCATATAATGGAATATTATGCAACAATTGAAGGGACTAAGGGAGAGTTGTATGTTCTGATATGGAAAAATCTCCAAGATATAATGCTTAGTGAAAACAAATTACAGAGCAAGATATGCAATGTGGAACCATTTATTAAACATAAAGTGAACAACACTATATTTTATAAGTAGCTATATGTATGTAGACATACATAAATGCTTAAAGGTTTGGAAGGATTCATACGTGATAACAGTGCTCACCTTGGGGCAGCAGAAGCAGGAGACAACAATTGGGGTGTTGTTTCCTCTAATGTTTTATGCACTTACAGAGAAAATGCATTAATATATTACTTGTGTCGTTAAAAATCAATGAAAAAAGACCTAGCCCAACTCCTCCATTTTATAGATGAGGACACTGATATTTGCTTTCCAAGGATCTCAGATAGCATGATAAACTCAAAGATGGACTTCAGTGAGCTTGATTGCTTGTTCAGAGCATGAACTTTCTTCGTCATGCCCAGTTGAACTTACCAGGCATTTTTGATGAAGATGTGGTAGCTCCAGACATATATATATATATCCTCAGCATCAGGAGACAGTGGCTGCTAAGGAAAGGCCAGTTAGAACTTGGCTGGGCTACTCTAGATGGAGGCTTGATTAGATGTGTATTTTTGGGGTCCAGCAGTGATCAGGACCCCAGAAACACTAAAATGAGGAGGAGGCAGATAGATTTCATCAGGCCCATTAATTTACAAGGAGAAATAGAACCATGTAGGCTGCTGTACTTGTATCAGTTTGTCCATAGCATTTTCTCCAAACCAGCAAGTTACAGGGGGAACCAAATGATGATTAGAAACCCACATTGTATATAACCCGGAGCAATCACCGTGTCGAATTATTTGAAGTCTTATGAGAGCATATTTTCTCTGAGGGCAGAATCAGGAAGCACTTGGTAAGTGTGGAATCAGAATGAGAGGATTTACATTAATCAAATATTTCATGCTTCTGGTTAAGCTAATCAGCTGCATCCAGTTCATAATGGGGATCAACTTACTAATGGGACTGTGATACTTAAATCCCATTGGCTTAGGCTCCTTGGGACTGTCTGGATGGGTTCTAATTCTTTTCGTGCCTCACAGACTCCATTTTCTATGTTTTGTTGATTGAATAGTCCTCGTCTATGGATCCAGTCTTAGATGTGTTAAGATATTTAATCATAGCACCATCTTGCTTGTCTGGGATTTAATTTGGTTTTCTTTGGATCTGTGTTCTGATGCATTTTGTGTCCCTCTGACAGTCTAATGCTTGTTGCCATCTCGGAGTCTCTCCATTTGGGATGCTCTTGCCCATCCTCGGGTTTCCTCCACCTCCATGGTTCTTTTTCATTCAGATTGCAGCAGTTTCAATGCCAGCTTCTCAGAAAGGTCTTCCCTGAGCTTCCAGTTTAAAGAAGCCAGTTGGTCCTCTCCGTTACTTCATTTTATTTTAGCTTGTGCATAATGCTTACTAGCTTATTAGTATTTGATATTTACTGTTTGCATCTTTTTGCTTTAAATATTGTCTCTTCCATTAAGATATAAACTCCATGAAAGTAGGAACCCTGTCAGTCTTTCTCCTGCTCTGTGCCCAGCATCTAGAGCAGGCACTTGGCAGGCTCTCATGAATGCTCGCTTGCTTGCATGCTTGCTTGCTGAATGAGTGATCTATCAAGATGCCGATAGTGCTTTTGTAATTTATAAATTCTTGGGGACATCTTATTATAGTCCTGAACAAGATGACAAGGATATCTTCCTAGAAATGGACCTGGCCAGGAATCTACAAGTCTTGGTCAATTCTCAATGGGTGGAAAGTCCATGCAGTAAAAGGCGGGGTGGTGGTAGAGAGTGTGTATGTTCAGAAATGTCACCCAAGCGGTTGTTCTCCTGCATTCAGGGCTCACTCAGCAACGGAAGCAGATGCTTCTGAATACCCAAATGCTGCCTGAATAACAGATTCCAGTGGAGATCCTTCAGAAAAATATAGTATTTACTAAACAGGAGAGTTGCTTGACATTATGATGTCATGACCTTAAAGTATTAGGATGAAAGATAATCCCTCAAGCTGAGGGGATTGGCAGAAAAGGTCAGGCCAGTGAACAGCTAAGACTTCAGTATTCCCAAGTCATTTGCCTTTCATCGGATTTCAGAACCTTTCTTCAGAGTCAGAAAAAGTCACCACTCCCCTCATCAAGGGCACTCACCTCTCATTGGGTAGGGGCAGATCTTGAAAGAAATAAAACAGACCCCTGTCTAATGATAAATGAGATTGAATTTTCCAATGTGCCTTCTAGGAGAGGGATTACTGATAAGGAAACATCCATAAGGTAGGTGATGATTACAAACATTGATTTATTTTATCTTCCATCAGGCCTTTTGCAATAAGATCCCAGGCTTAAAAAAGTCCTGTTGATATAATTTGCCTCAAGGAAATAAGAATATGAATAGATATGATAAAAGCATGCAATTGATAGAAGGCAGTCTTTCCTCTATGGTATTAAATCTATTTTTTGTATTGATTTTTGAAATGTGGAAGGTTGTGGTATGGAGTATAGAATCATTTTTAATTTTGAAGTCACTAAGTTTATGAATATCTGTGAGGTAAGCAGAATAAATAAATTCTAAAGGCAGATTGTAATATATTGAGATTACTGGGATAGAACTACATATTTTGGTTCCATGCAATATTTAATCCCCTTTCAGAGATGATGTGCAATGAAGGTCTTAAAAATCAGCTTTTGTTTAGGTTATAATAGTGTGGTATATCTTCAGTTGAGATGATGTAGGTAGTCACATGAAAAATATGGTTTCTATTGTAACAATTATCTGGTAAGGAGAAAAGACATTTTGCTTTAAAAATGTGTTATGGCTCTGGTATTTTACAGAACAATTATGAATAAAAACACAAATTCAACATGCATTTAGCTTTTTATGATAGAATTAGTAGAACATTACATTTCTAGATCTGTTAGTCATTTTATTTCCCCCCCCTTCTCTGAAGGATCTATAATTCATGAATAAAAATTAACTGCTTGCTTAAACTTGACTTGAGGGTTTTCAGGACAGAAACTAATTTTTATATATCATGTTCTTTCTGACAGTGTTTAGGAAAAGTCACTACTGGATGCAAAATGCTATTTGCATTTTTTGAAATTTCATAAAGAACACCATTATTTATTTTCTATTTTGAAGAAGCCAATTTTTCTGATGACGTATCTGCACATACACAAAAAAAGAAATGCTGTGCTTCTGTGGGAATGAAGTCAGACAAGTCATTAAACAGAGAAATCTTATCTAAAGATCTTTCTGAGAAATAATTTGCTTTCTGAAACTCACATTTTACCCATTCCTCTTCTAATCTCCCTGCTTAAGGTCCATTGGCAGAAATCCAAATTAAAACTAATGGCTATATTTTTTAATCTTTAAAAAACAATTAACTGGAGATATACAAAGTATTACTTAATTAGACCAAAGGTAGGAAAGAAGATATTCAATTCAAACATGACATCCTTGATCTCATTTCCTTTATTGTTGAATCAGGACTAGACACTTGGCCACTCTTTTCAATTTCTGGGATTTATGAGATATTAAGCAAGAGTCCATATTAGAGAAACTTTATTTTCATTTATGGGATACCTACTGTAGTGATATGACATTTACTATAATTTAGTCTTACTGGGTAGTTTATAAGATTTGAAATCTAAGGGCTTTGCATAATTTCCTTCCAAGTGTTTTAATTGACATTCTGCTATAATGAACCCCACAGACCATTACCTGGCTAATTGCTTGAGTTACAGAGCTTATACAATGCCGTTCTTTGTCCTTGGTCTTTTGGGTATTAAATAGCAAGGCTGTCCTGAAAGAGAAAGTGACTGCTGGTTTTGATGTGAAGCATTAACGTCTTGGTAGCTTTTTCGGGGACAGATTCCCTTCTGTTCTTCCCTGGGCTGATACCAAACCTGATGCTTATCAGAGATACCGTTATTCTGGGATTCTCAATTCTCCCTGGGAGAGCCCTTGACCTCTAGAGGGTCTTCTGGAACCACTGCTCCAGGTAGAGCTTTCCATGACCTAATTCTGAAGTCCTAGAATAGGCCCCGGAGCAGGGGACAAAATGAAGATATAATACTATTTAATTACCGAGTGCTGTGATTAGGCAGAATTTATTGGGAAAAGAGTCTCACTACTTTAGAACTAGAAAAGGCTTTATTTCTGGCTCATCTAGTCCAAACTTACTGTTTTTAATATAGGGACACTGAGCCCTAGTGGCAAAGCGACTTACTCCACATCTCATGCAGTTGCTAGTGACCCAGGCTCAGGGCTCCCTCTCATGGAGTTAACAGAGCCCAGATCCACAATGAAGTCTTGGAGCCTAATGCCAAATTATGGAGTTTGAGCAAAGCAGGAAGGTGCTAGGATCAGCATATCAGCACAACCTGGATAAATACGGTGTGGCCTATATCCTTCGATGCTTCTGCCTTTTTAAAATGATGGTACAGGTCAGTGATAATGGCCTTTTGAGTGGTGAGGAGCAACTAAGGATTTTTCAAGAATTTTTTGAGAACTGGAGACAGGGTAGGAACTAACTCCAATACCTACAGGCCTGGATTGATTTCTCTTGGTAACTTCTGATTAAAATGTTTCTATGATGCCTTCTCTAAGCTTGATTTAAATTGTTTAATGGCTCGGGAACTAGTTCAGATTCCAGTGGGCGGGATAGGGACTGATATATTTTGGGATGTACACAATGTCTGTTGACAAACTTCTGCCTTTCCAAATGTCTGTTTATGAGATGGTCAGAGCACTGGAGTAGGTTCAGAATCCTGGGTTGAAAAAAAAAAGGGGGGAAGGATCTTACACATTGCAGAAATTAAAGACAAGCAGAAGTTTGGTAATTGGAAATATTTTTGTAATAAAGCACTTCTTTCATGCCATATTTGTAGTAGTTTTACTTCGTATTTGAGTTCCCTACATCTGAGCATGTGAGTAGGCTGATGAAAGGAGCAACACACATCTTTCAACACCAAGGAGCAAGGGTATCAACGGAAGGTAAGCTGCTAGTGATGAAATTCTGTATCTAGCATGTCATCCGAAAACCACCTTTTCCTTCAAAGACCAACTCCTTTTCTTTAAAACCCTCCAATCTGTTAGATTCTGTTTCCTGAAGCTTCCCCAGAACCTCCCCTTAGGGAACCTCTGGCTAATTGTTGATGGACCCGATAGAGCAGGAGTGAGGACCTACTACTCCTTTTCCATCGTGATTCCCTACAAAGGAATACCCTACAGCAGGCATTCTGCATGGTCTCCAGAAAGGTAAAGTGGTTTGCTTAGGTTTGTGTGTACTTATTTCATGGGTATATAAATCATTTATGGCAAGGGAGTAGGAAAGTCTCAGTGAAATCTCTGCTTCATGGAGAAAGTTTCTAACATGGAACTCAGTTTGGCTTCATCAGAGATTTAGTAATATGACATAATTCCTTTATTAACAAAAAGTATTCTGAGCACATGTCAACTTTAAATTTCAGTTTTTCAACAGTAACTTTGATAGATTATTAACTGCTACCAGGACCAACTAATAAACAAATAAGTGAACAATTCAATCATGTTCTGACTCCATTGCTTTTTTCCTTTTTTTCAATGAATGGACTTTATTGTTTAGATGAGTTGTGGGTTTACAGAAAAATGGAGCAGGAAGTATAGCCAGTTGGCATCTCCTCCACGTCCTCCACCTTTCACACACAGCCCCCCCACCTTTCACACACAGCTCCCCCCACCTTTCACACACAGTTCCCCCCACCTTTCACACACAGCCCCCCCCACCTTTCACACACAGCCCCCCCCACCTTTCACACACAGCCCCCCCCACCTTTCACACACAGCCCCCCCACCTTTCATACACAGCTCCCCCCCACCTTTCACACACAGCCCCTCCCACCTTTCACACACAGCCCCCCCACCTTTCACACACAGCCCCCTCACCTTTCACACACAACTCCCCCCACCTTTCACACACAGTTCCCCCCCACCTTTCACACACAGCCCCCCCACCTTTCACACACAGCCCCCCCACCTTTCATACACAGCTCCCCCCCACCTTTCACACACAGCCCCTCCCACCTTTCACACACAGCCCCTCCCACCTTTCACACACAGCCCCCTCACCTTTCACACACAGCCCCCCCACCTTTCACAGACAGTTCCCCCCAACCTTTCACACACTGCTCCCCCCCACCTTTCACACACAGTCCTCCCCACCTTTCACACACAGCCTACCCCCACCTTTCACACACAGCCCACCCCCTTTCACACACAGCTCCCCACCCCCTTTCACACACAGCTCCCCACCCCCCACCTTTCACACACAGCTGCCCCTGGCTGTCTTACAACCAGCGGACTGCATCAGCCCGAAAATTATCAAAAGCTGCGCACGTGGACGTTCATACTGTGCTCTCCCCACCTCCTTTCTCCCTATCCCTAAAGTAGGAAAACTCCTTTGGCAGACACTTGGAATCCCTGTGAAGAAAATGAAAAAAGATGAAATTTGAGTTGTAATAATTTTGTTCTTGGCTTTGCCTAATCCCATCCTTAAAGCTTTCGTTTATGTTTTGGATATGTGGCGTGAGGGTTTATTTTTATGTCTAAATTTAATGTATATTTTTAACCTGTCTACTCACCCATGTGGGTGAGTTTGCATTTCCACCAACCAGTCACCTGAATTATTACTTTGTCCTGCCCTGTTTTGATTGCTCCCAGCTCTGCTGAGTGTAGTTCCTTTTCTGCACCCAATCCTGTGCCACAGGCCTCACTTGCCATTTGGAACATTCTGCTTCCTGTCATACTGCCTTGATTTAAGACAGGGTGGAAGGAGAAGAGGAGTAACTGAGAAAGTGGTGGCATGCATTGAGGGAAAAAAACAGTATCCACACTTGCTGCTGGACTTTTTTTTTTTTTTTTAGTGTTAGATTCTGAACCAAAGCCAATCCCTTTTATCTAACAGGAAAATGCTGAAAAGGTTTTTATTTTACCGCACCCTTGTTAAATACAAGAAACATTTAACTTGGTGAAATGTAATATGATATTCAATGTGCTTAATAAAATTGTAATGGATTCACTTATTTAGACACTCTGGGAGAAGTAGTATCTTCTGGATAATAGAAATTATGGTGCTTTTGCTGCATCTATCAACACAAAGGGATGAGCAAAGCTTATCAGAGCTGATTACAAACACTCTGGAGTTGCCCTTAAATAATCAAGTGAGAAATAAGAATCTGCCATTACAAAATTTCTCCTTCTTCCCTTTGATGGCATTACATTTGTGAACGAGCTCAAAATCTGAGCTTTAGAAGGCCCGTCTGAGTTCCCAGGAAGAACGGGGCGGAAGGAAACAGCTGATCAGAAATCCTCCCTCGAGGTTGCTTAGCATTGAGAGCTCAACACCAGGCATGTTACAAAGGAAAGGAGAATAAGATCGGTCAATGGATGGATGTAGCTCTCCAGCAGAGAAGGAAGTCGCGGCAGCAACTGTCCTTCCCCATTTTCCTTTTCCCCCTTGTTCTGGACCTTCCGCCTGAGGGTGACCCCACAGGAAGTGGGTGTGACGGTAGTGATCCCTTGTAGCTGCTGCCCCTAACTCTCCACTCTACCTTGGATTATTCCTGAAGCAGGAAATTCATGGGGGAGGCCGACATCCCTGCAGGATGACCAAGCCCTGAGGTCATCCCCATGTCTTGACTGGAGCTCAGGCGTCTTAGAACCCTGCCTCTTTTCCTTCCATAACTGAGCACAGGGAAAGCCTCTCAGCCCAACCCAGTTCATCCCACTCAAGCTAGTTATATCAGCAGTTGGGGCTAAGATCTCACTTTATTCCTAAAATCCACTCAGAGCAGCTAGGGGTTCATTACTCTGGTCTTAGGGAGACAAAAGTTAACCAGCATCGTTCCTATGCAAACATTTGTGTGTCTAGGTTGCGCTGCCTAGTGCAAAATTATCTCAGATTCATTGTGTATTTTAAACTAAAACCTTGACCAATGACTAAACCTCATCTCATATTCCTAAGGGAAAGTAATTATTAATCATAGTCTTCTAGAATTTTCCCACATGTAGACTCCTACTGTGCTCTCTTATCTTCATTTTCTCAAGGTGATACATATTAACGCCACAATCTAAGAAACCTTCTAGACTCAAACTGTAAAGTTAAATTCCAATTTAACTAAGTTGCAAATGCACTTTTCAGATAGATATTAAATACAATAATGATTATTTTCTGGAAGGGGTTGATTTTTTAATTTGTGAAATAATGGCAACAAAAATGTGAGCCTCTGTGTCTCTTACCGCCTGGACTACAGCAGCTCCCACTTGCTTTTACTGCTTCCTGTTTTGTCTCATCTGCAACCACCCTCCACACAGCAGCCAGGGTCTCTCCACTGCTCGAACATTCAGTGACTCCTTGTAGCCTGTAGAACAAAGCCCAAATCCTTATGATGGTCTATAGCAGCTACTCGGTGTGTCCCGGGGAAACCATGCCAGGCTCTCTCTCACTCTCTCACTCCAGACATGCAGAGCCTCTGGGCCTTCCTGCTCTCTCTGTGACAGGGCACACTGGGCTCCAGCTGCTTGGAAAGCTCTTCTTGCTCCTCCTGTGACTAGCTCCTTCTGATTTGTCAGTGCTCTTTCCTCAGGCCTTCCTATCAGCTTAAGGCCTACTTCCTCCAATAGGCTTTCTCTAAGAACCTGTCTGAAACAATCTTTCTCTGTCACTCTTTATCAAATACCCGTATTTATTTCCTCCATCGTGCTTATTACAGTCTGAAATATTGATCATTTTTGCCATCTGATATTTATCACTGCCGTTAGAATATAAGCTTTCTGACAGCAGATATTTTTTGCTCTAACTTCTGCATATAATACAATGTCTGACTCAGAGTAAGTGTTTAATAAACATTTGTTGATGGAAAGAATGAAAGAATGATGTGAAACTTGGGTATGAGAAGGAGCACAGCATGGAATATCGGTCATAATAAAATGTGAAAAATTAAAAGTAACTATTAAGATAGCAAAAGAATGCTATATACATAAAAGTCCATCTTAGAATCTTATATAACTATACAGAGGTCAGAGGGGGAAGATTGCTCTGTATAAAGTCAGAAAAGGTCATCATTTTTGTAGCCTGACAACCGATCCACACATATCCACGTTCCTTAAATTATTTCAAAGTCTTTATATTTATACTTCGATCAGCATTCAAGAATGCACCTGAAATACAACATTGGTGTAGATTATACATTTGTAGGCTCAAAACATTGTGGGAGGATCTTTTTTTAAAAGATTTTAATTTTTTATTTTAGAGTGGGGGGGGAGGGGCAGAAGGAGAGAGAGAATCTCAAGCAGACTCCCCACTGAGCATGGAGCCCGATGCAGGGCTTGATCTCATAACCCTGAGATCATGACCTGAGCCAAAATCAAGAGTGAGATGCTTAACCCATTGATCCACCCAGGCTCCCCTGTGCAAGGACCTTTTGACAAAACTTTTTGGGACATAATTGGATCCAGTTAGTTTCTAATGGATTAAGATGTTATGGGTAGCCAAGGAGTGGGTGGGGTAAGAAGAAAAGAATATAGGATTGGATATGAGACAGGATAAGACAGGCTGGGAGTTTATAATAAAGGAAATAGAGATAAAGTGAATGGAAAAGAAGAATAATACAGGATTCAAGATTAAGTACAGGATTAAATCTGGGATTTAGTATAGGTAATTGGGTACTAATGCAGTCATTGAAGAGGGGAGGGGCACAGGGCTGCCACTAGCTGCCAGGTTTGCCTCTAGCCTTCGGAGAATTGGGACTTTGTTCTTTTTTTTTTTAAAGATTTTATTTATTTATTTGACAGAGAGTGACACAGCGAGAGAGGGAACACAAGCAGGGGGAGTGGAGAGGGAGAAGCAGACTTCCCTCAGAGCAGGGAGCCCGATGCGGGGCTCGATCCCAGGACCCTGGGATCATGACCTGAGCCAAAGGTAGACGCTTAACGACTGAGCCACCCAGGTGCCCCTGGGACTTTGTTTTTGATGCCCAGGGTAGAAACTGCAGAAAACTGCTGCCCGTGGTCACAGCCACCCACAGAGCCAAGACAGGAAATGATGTTGGTGTGCGAAACTTCAGTTCTGCCCAAGTCCATGCATTCCAACTGCGGCCAGCAGAAGAATAATGGCTTCTGCTATTTTTCTGTCTTCTATGTTTTATGAAAGTGTCTCTCAATGTCAGAAACTAAACTGGAACCCTGATGACAAGAGATTCTGGGAAAAGTATTTCTCAGGCTTTGAGTCCTTGAGATAGAGAGGAGTACATAAAAGAAGGTGGAAATGGGGCCAGATGCCAGTCTGACACAATATGAGAATAGGAAATACCTGTCACGGCTTTGAAATACTATTTCTGGCTAGTTAATTTCATTAGATCTAATCCTCACTAAAAATAATAGCCCATAGTTGCTAAGGGCACTATGTTAAGAGCTATTCATGCATTATCTCATTAAGTTTCACAACCACACAAAATGAAGCTACTATTATCTCCATTTTAGAATTGAGGAACCAAGACTTAGAGTCATAGAGTAACCTGCTCCAAATTAAACAACTAGTAAGTAGAAGAGCTGAACCTTACTCATGACTGACTATCTACAAAGCCAGTGGCTTTGTATAGTACTTGCTAGTCAGTTATTAAATTTCTTTTTTTTTCATGGTTTCAATGTAAATTTATTTATTTTTATTAACATATAATATATTATTTGTTTCAGGGGTACAGGTCTGTGATTCATCAGTCTTACACAATTCACAGCGCTCACCATAGCACATACCCTCTCCAATGTCCATCACCCAGCCACCCCATCCCTCCCACCCCCCACCACTCCAGCAACCCTCAGTTTGTTTCCTGACATTAGGGTCTCTTATGGCTTGTTTCCCTCTCTGGTTTCGTCTTGTTTCATTTTTCCTCCCCTTCCCCTATGATCCTCTGCCTTGTTTGTCAAGTTCCCCATATCAGTGAGATCATATGATAATTGTCTTTCTCTGATTGACTCATTTCACTTAGCATAATACCCTAAATTTATTTATAATCCATGGCCCTAGCCTCAGCATGAAACTTGCCAAGTCATTTTACAAATGTAGACTCTTAAGTCCGTGTAAATACCTACCTTTATTGGGAAAAGAACTAACAGATCTTCAAAGAATGTTCTCCCAAGCATGGGCTCTATCTTAATGAGAGAGAAAGGTTTATCAGTAGAAGAAATGTAATGTCTCCTATATTTAGAGTGAAATTTTATGTTATGAGAAATTTTCACTTATTGATGAAATATCTACTGTTATAAAACCACATCATAGAATCTCAAGGTTAGAAGGGGCATTCAAGGTTGAAGAATCTTCAAGATCCCTTCTGATAGCATCTCAACAAGGGTTGGCCCAGCCTCTGTTCTGGAACTGTGAATGGGTGCAACTTCCAGGACTATGGGGGCTGATGGATGAGAAGGAGGAGCACACAGGAGGTCTGCTGCTGGGTAAAGATAAAATGGTGCTGCCTGGAGTCTGCTTAGTCAGTTTTGTCTCAATGACAGCAAATATGATGTTAGGCCAGAGGCTGGAACTATTGGTATTAGTTAGCCTTTGCTGCCAACATTGTCAAAACTCTATGGCTTACAAATTATAGCTTGAGTGTCTGTGGTGGATTCAAGATGGCCAGAGATTGTTTGGCACTCTTCCTATTGAGAATGAGAGCCGATGCCCCTTCCTTTTGAGTCTGGCTGGCCTCTGTGAGTGCTGTGACTAATAGAACTTAATGAAAGTGTCTTTTGTGCCATTCTCAGGTATAGCCTAAATGGATTGGCCACTTCCATGTTCTTGGAATACTCTCTTTGGGAGCCCTAAGGCATGACTGAAGAAATTTGACAATCTTGAGATTGGCATGCTAGAGAGACTGGGTGGTTGAAGAGCCCAGTTTTTTCCATTTCTCTCAAGGTACTGGACTTGTAGTGAAGCCTTTCCAGACTAGCCCATGCACTAGCTGAACACTGCTACGTGATCCTAAGTTGATGTCTCATGGATCCTAAGCCTGATGTCTCAGACCTAATTCCTGACCATGAAATTGTGCGCTATGATAAAATGGTTATTTTCAGCCACTGAGTTTCAGGTAGTTTGTTGCACCATGGTAGATAACTGGCATATGTCTGTGGGATTCATGAAGGCTGTCTGATCTAGACTGGCCTCAGCTGGTCTCACCTGGGCTCATCATGTGTCTGTGGATCAGTTGGGGACTGTTACCCAGATTGTGCTTGGCTAGGGCAGCTTACCTGAGGCGGCTCTGCTCCACATGTCTTTCATCCTTCTCTGTGACCAGCAAGCTTGGCCATGTACATCCTTCTCATGGAAATGACCAAAAAGTGCAAGAAAGCAAGTGGAAACACATAAAGGCTCTTGAGACCTAGGCTTGGAAATGGCACCCTGTCACTTATCCTCATTCTATTGGCTGAAGTCCCATCATGGCTGAACTCAAAGTCAAGAGTATGGAGTATAGACCTCATTTCTTTTGTGGGAGATGATGCAAAATCAAAGAGTGTGAATACAGGGAGGAGTGGAAAATTGGAGAATATAATGCAATCTACTACATTTACTTCATTTTGGTTCAGCAAACTTTTATGGGATACGTATTATTGGCAAACATTATGCACTGGGAACACACACACGCACGCACACACACACACACACACACACACACACACAGAGACCTAATTTCCTGCTCTTGAAATGCTTATAGCCCAGCCGATCTTCAGGATGAGTAAAAAGGCTTACTGTATTTGTGTTTATCAGGGACTTCAACCTCCTTTTAAATCTTTACTTCTAATCTCTGTTAAGGTTTATACCTGCATTAAACTTCAGACTTAGCATTTGAGTTATGTTTTATTGTTACTGTGACTTAAAATTTGGTCAGAAGTCCTTACTTGCTTAACTCGCTGTGGAAGTTTTCTTTGGTTAGGTTTTTATGTATTTGCATAAACATGAAAAAATTCCAATTGAAAAGAAATATATATATGTACCGTCAGCTTGCTATCAACTTTTGCTTTGCTGTTTTTCAAAGGGCTTTATGTTTTCCTCATCTCTGATTCCTGGGAAGCTTCATCATAGTCTTAAGGTACCAACTATATTATCCTTTAACATCTATATTTAAATTGGGAAGCAGGAAGTCACAATGCAAGGAAAACATATATGAGGACAATTCACACTCCCAAATAGGGACACTGAGCACTTTCCTTATATTAGTTGCTCCGCTCATTTTTTTCTGTAGCTCTTTAGTTTCTGGTTGAATGTGTTTGTTTCCCTCTGTAACTTTGTTTGCTCCACACTAATACATTCCACTGTCAGAACCAGATTTCTCATCTCTCTTCTTCATGTCTCGCATTTTTAAGTTCCTGTTTCTTCTCTGTGGGAAACCACTTTCTTCTACTGAAGGGCCTAGAGGTGAGCTCCATGAAGGGTTCAACTTAGTTCCTTCTGCAGCCTCAATGATCACACATTAATCCCCAGGCAGCGTGGCACAGTGGAAAGTGCATGGGCTGATTTGGAGTCAAATGGGCCTAGATGTTAATTTTAACTCTATTGCTTACTCACACTGTGATCTTGGGCAAGCTACTTAACTTCTCTGTGCCTGAGTTTTTAAGTTTTTATTTAAATTCCACTTAGTTAACATACAGTGTAATATTAGTTTCAGGTGTACAATATAGTGATTCAACATTTACATACATCACCCTGTGCTCATCACAACAAATGCACTCCCTAATCCCCATCATCTATTTCACCCATCTCCCCCCCGCCCAGCAGTTTGTTCTCTATAGTCTTGGTCTATCTGTCTGTCTGTCTCTTTTTACCCCTTTGCTCATTTCTTTTGTTTCTTAAATTCTACGTATGGGTGAAATCATACAGTATTTGTCTTTCTCTGACTAGCTTATTTCACTTAGCAGAATACTCTCGAGCTCCATCCATGTTGTTGCAAATGGCAAGATTTCATTCTTTGTTATGACTGAGTAATATTCCATTCTATCTATCATCTATCTATCTATCTATCTATCTATCTATCATCTATCTATCTCATATCTTCTTTATGCATTCATCAGTTGATGGACACTTGGGCTATTTCCATAATATGGCTATTGTAGATAATGCTGCTATAAACATTGGGGTGCATGTATCTTTTTGAATTAGTATTTTTATATCCTTTGGGTAAATACCTAGTAGTGCAGTTGCTGGGTCGTAGGGTAATTCTATTCTCAACTTTTTGGGAACCTCCATACTGTTCTCCAGAGTGGCTGCACCAGTTTGCATTCTCATCAACAATGCAAGAGGGTTCCCCTTTCTCCACATCCTCACCAACACCTGTTGTTTCTTGTGTTGTTGATTTTAGCCATTCTGACAAGTGTGAGGTGGTATCTTATTGTAGTTTTGATTTGCATTTCCCTGATGATGAGTGATGTTGAGCATCTTTGGTCTGTTGGCTGTCTGTATGTCTTCTTTGGAAAAATATCTATTCTGTCTTCTGCCCATTTTTAACTGGATTATTTTTTGGGGGGTGTGTGTATATTGTATGTTTTGTATATTTTGGATACTAACCCTTTGTCAAATATGTCATTTGCAAATACTTTCTCCCATTCTGTAGGTTGCCTTTTAGTTTTATTGATTGTTTCCTTTACCGTGCAGAAACTTTTTATTTTGATGTAGTCCCAATAATTTATTTTTGCTTTTGTTTCCCTTGCCTCAAGAGACATATCTAGAAAGAAGTTGCTATGGCCAGTGTCAAAGAAATTACTACCTGTGTTCTCTTCTAGGATTTTTATGGTTTCAGGTCTGACATTTAGGTCTTTAATCCATTTTGAGTTTATTTTTATGTATGCTGTAAGAAAGCGGTCCAGTTTCATTCTTTTTTTTTTTTTTTTTTAAGATTTATTTATTTATTTTGAGAGAGAGAGTTGGATAGATATGCTTGGTAACCGTGGTTTATGTGCTCACTCTTGCAGGGGCCTGGGGGGAGAAAGGGGCATGGGATCTATATTTGGGGAAATGCAGTGTGATCATTTGCCCTTCATACTTTGCTCTTTGCTTTTGTTGTTTTTCATCTTTACTGGTAGACTGTACACTCCCTGAGGACAGAGATCATGGCTTATGTTTGTTTCTCAGTGCTTGTGACATTGTTGATACTCAGTAAATATTGGCTGAGTGGATGAATATGGTAGCAAAGACAACTTGAAGGAAAGTAAGCATTTTTGGATTTTTATATGATTTTAGAAATGTAGCATCCTATCATTGTCCATTCTCATCTGTTCTGATTTATTCTGTCTCCTCTCCAGCTCTTCCATTGATCCTATGCTTGGATTTATTGTTCTTTAATCTCATCCTTATAAATGCCATGTGATTCATGGGAAAGGGTTGAGGCTTTGAAGTTAAACAGACCTGGATTTCAGTTCTGAATTCACAACTTCCTGATTGTGTGATCTTGAGTGAGGCATTTAACCTCTTGGTCCCTGTGTCCTTATTCGTGAAGGCGATCAATGGTGTGTCTTCTACCTGGCAGAGCTGTTTTGAGAACTGATTGGATTGATGAATGTAAGGCACCGACTCATAGTAGGAGCTCTGTACATACTAGGTGTTATCACTGTCCTTATTTCCGTTTTCTTTACCCTTGCACTCTTCCTTTTTCCAACCAGAAAACATGCATTTCTAACCCTGGCCATCTGTTAGCAGCCTCTGGACTGCTCAGCTGGGTACCACACCACTAAGAACTTCACAATTTCACTTCATTGGGAACTGTATATCATATCCCTCTGGTTAATAAAAGCCTTAATAAGAAGAGTCACTCTTTGCCCCACTAAAGTAATACAAGGATAAATGTGACTTTTCAGAAAAACTCCTCAAATTATAAAGCAAAGAATTGGAGAGTTAAATGACATGTGAAGAATCTAAGGACATAGCATATTTTCAAGTTTATGGTATTTTATTCTCTCTCTCTCTCCATTTATTACAATAGATTCTAAAAAATTATTCTTACAACAGGACCATTAGCCCTAGTAGATTTAAGGACTCTTTCACCAGTATTTTTTCTTGAAATAATTGAGTTTACTGGAGTAAACTACTCAGCTCAATATTTTTCATCTCCCTCTAATACAAATGTATTTGATTCCTATAAATCTGAGTGAGGTCAGTCAGGAAATTATACATATTTGTTTTCCACAGGGTGTATAAGCTATTAAGTCATGTTGCATTTATTATAGATCATGTTTACTAGTTGGCAAGATAATTTGAATGATTGAGAACAATATTTTAGAACATGTAATGCTAGGAAAACAACCAGAAAGGAGAATTGAAGCAAAATGTTCCTTATAATAAATACTTTAAGTAAATAAAATATCCTGTTGTGCTTCAAGCATATATTTGCATTAAAATACATTAAAAATATCATTCTATATTATGCATAACGTTTATTCTTATGTTTCATATAAGAATCTATATTTCCTTCTTATATGTTTATATCACTTACTAATTGCATTGGATCTCATGTAATAGGTGTATTTATTCCCATTACATCTTTCTTCCAGCCTCAAATATGTGGATGTTTTCTTGGCTTTGTGCCATTTTAATTATTTTGGCGATCGCTGGTATGGACACAGTAGCAAAGACCACACCACATACCAAATTTACGAAGAAATCTGAGGGAAAAGAGATGCCGAAGGGTCTCAAGCCATCCAGTGGCCCAGCTCCAGAAGAAGAGGAAATTCCTTTCATGGAAGTGGCTGAAATGGCAGAACCGACCCCAAGCCCCCTTGCCCTAGAGTCTGCCTTTGGTGCTGCCACTCTCTTCCCCTTTGAAAACTTCACTCTTGACACGGCCGATTTCTTTTTGAACTGCTGTGATTGTTGTTCATTTGTACCAGGGCAAAAAGGAGAACCCGGAGAGACTGGAAAGCCAGGTACCTGACAATACCCAAAGCCATATTTGTTACCTGTGTATCCTTGGAGTTGAGAGGTGGGTTGGAGGCAGAATTGCCCAGAGGGTTTCTGCGTGTCCTACAAATGGTGACAGGCCTAGGTGTAACATGGTGACAAATGCAAATGGGTGCTGTGTTGCCTGTTAGCCACATGTGTGGCTATTAATAAAAATAAACATAAAGATTACTATTAAACATTCAGTACCTCAGTCACACTAGCCACATTTCAAATGCTCAGTAGTGACGTGTGGCCAATGACTGCTATATTGGGCTGTTCGGATACAAGCACTTCCATCATTGCAGAAAGTTCTATTGGAAAGTGCTGGTGAGAGCAGACACTGGGCTACCAACCCCAGGACTGGCACGCGGTTCTTCAAATTATGCATTTCCTAGCAGTACAGTTATCTCATTAATGGCTGATATAAAAAGGGTAAGTGAAAATTCTGCTGTCTAGTTAGAGTGTGTGCTGACTGATGGGTTTCTGGAGTGCTTTTTGTAGTTCGGATTAGAAATGGCATGTCTGTGAGGTGGAGAATAAGCGGCAGGATTCAGTTTGCTCTTCATTGAAATTCCAGGGCAACACTGTATCCTTGCCCCACAGTTTTCTCCATTGAAGATCATGGTTACGTATTTCAAAATTCCAGATACCTTTAATATATACATGATGCATATGCTGAGTTTTACTGTAATACATTTCAGCTTTTACATGTCATATAGCAGAGTACTCAGGTAAAATTGAGATCAGAATGTCAATTTCAAATTTGCTATCCCCTGGGGAAAAAATGACTATATAGATATATTTGTTGTGTCTTGCCGAAAGA
This sequence comes from Halichoerus grypus, assembly GCF_964656455.1. Classification (NCBI taxonomy): domain Eukaryota; kingdom Metazoa; phylum Chordata; class Mammalia; order Carnivora; family Phocidae; genus Halichoerus; species Halichoerus grypus. The sequence goes on along the minus strand of NC_135712.1, from coordinate 100,887,829 downwards.
ACTTAAAGTTATAAAATCAGGAATTGTGTATCTTCATTAAGCTTTTCATTCATTTTATCTTATAATAGGAACCTTTTGGGAAATGTGATCAATATTCATGCAGAGCTGGAATTAAAGGGTACAGTTGTTAGGCAGTGGTCAGGGCACAGAGATTTCTGGGTTGCTGAAACATTATTGGAAATGCAATGATACTGAGAAAATTACATTTACCAGAATTTCTCTTAGTATCGTATCTGTCTGGTGAGCTGCTTGGGCGGTGAAGACCCCCAAGGGCATGGTCAAGTAAACACAGCTGGTTGCTAAACTGTCTTCTAAGGCCATGGGTCTGTCGCATCAGAGCTTTTGTTTTCCCGAGTAGTGGATTAGCTGGGCTGTTCTCAGAGCTCAGTCTCTCCTTTAAATACATAGGACAAATATTTTGGAGACATGCCAAATTCTTTGCCTGCCTCGGGCGCTCATACATTTTAGTCTGCCTGGTTCTGCACAGAGCGTAGTGTTTAAAAGCTCAGAATGTCTTGTCTCTCACAGTCCTACCTTGGGGAAGCTTCATTACCTATTGTATTCAGTTTTCAAAATAGTAAAATGGGATAAGAATAATACCAACTTCACGGGGTCATCAAGAGACGGAATGAGGTAATATATATAGAAAGGCTCAGTGCGGTACCTGGGATAAGATAAATGCTCAATAAACTGTGTTTCTTTTTCCAGTAGCTGTAATAGGAGCCTTTTCTATCTTGGGAAGTAGCCCGACAGGGTCTTGTTTCTGAGATTCATAGACATTTGTTCTAGCTTTTCCAGTGTTTCAAAAATACTGTTTTGTTAAAAAATTAGAGATCTAGCATAAGAGGGACATTAATCAAACTTGAAAATGAAAATGAACCTACTCAAACACAACTATTTTAGTTTTTTCTTCATTATCTTTCAGTTCTTGGCCACATGAACACACACACACAACACATTGCATACATGACATTCACATTATCCACTGTGATGTAGATACTAATAGACTTTAAAAGTCCCAAGCCTAATAGTTTCTGAATGTAAATGTCTTAAAGTGTACAGATACAGCTAATAGATAGCAAAGGTAAGATTCTGTGTGAAATTTTATCTCCAGCTTCTCTCATTTGGTTCAGTTATAATTGTAGTTACCTACTATGCGCCAAGAACCATTAAGCACTTTTTACTGTGTCTAATCTTGCACAAACTGTTAAAAATATTATTGCATTTTAGTGGATGATTTAATCACATTTCCAAGAGCTTTAGGTAATTCTAGAGGTTACACTGCCTCTCAGGGTCGAACGTGGAGTCAGATTTGGTTTGTGCACCAAGCCCCTGCTCTTCCCATATGTCCAGCCTTATGGTATTTATACCAATCTCACCCACATGCATGTGTCACCTAGATGGATGAGGGAGCCTTGCTGCCCCTTGTGCCCTCCCATGTGGTTTCCATGTGCTCTCTGTGCCAACCTGGGTGCTGCCCTTTATCATTTCCCTCAGTAGTATAACCACACCAGGCATTTGGGACTCGTGAGGAAGGGGGACATTGCACAGCGGACCGCAACTGGCCATCTTGCTTGCTTCTGTCTGCACTGTCCATTCCTTCACTCCTTTCCTCTCTGCTCTCCTTTTTTTTCTACACAGAACTTAATCACCACCTTTGGTTATTTGAGTTTGCCTTTGGCTTTAACCTCCATCACAAGCACTTTCTTCCAAACAAATGTAATGTTTTTTCAAAGAAAAATTCTGTTGAATATAATTTTCTCCACTCCATTGGCCTTAGTTACAAAAATTAAGATGAAATAGTACAATTTTATTGAGCTCACTTATCTCTATAGTTAACTTCCAATGAACCTGGCCATAAACTATTCCAGTCAGGGGTTGTGAAAGAATTCCTATGGCTCGAACAGGGCTGGGCGTGCAGGAAGGGTAATTATCCTAGGTTCAGGGTCCCTGTGTGGCCCAGGTAAGTGGAAAGGACCTGCACTGCCTGGATGAGACAGGACACCCAATGACGTCTGAGCCCTGCACCGTGTGACCCTAGCCTGCCTCTCAGCCTCCTTCATCCGATCATTAGCTCTACCCACTCTGCTCTTCTTTCAGTTTCTTGAAAACACTGTGGTCTTTTCCACACTTGTTTTTCCTGAAATACTCATCTATGGTTTTTTTTGCTTCAGAAAATCCTAATTTGTTCATTGGATCTTAGCTTAATGCCATTTTTTCAGGGATGTCTCCTCTGCTCCCATAAATTAGTTCTCTTACCACAATCTATACTAGGACCTTCCTATTTTCTTTGACATCACTAACTACAATGTGATACCTTCCTCAGCTCCATGGGGGAAAGGACAGCTGGGATGTTGATGGCTGATGCCGAGCACCTGGCAGGGTACTGGTGTACGGCTGCCTCAGGAATAGTTCCTGAAGAATTGCATAAGCGAGTGAATGGGAAAACCAAAAGTGCTAGGTATTGTGGTTTTACTTCCAATTTGAAAGTGTGGTCCACATGAGGTGAAGAGCCAGATCATCATTTTGTTCTTGTTGTTCGATATTGCACTGCTTCCCTGAATCATTTGATTGCTGCCACGAATCCAGTGACAAGTACTAATGGGCTCAATTTATCTATTCAGGTAGTACGAAATTACAAATCAGACAAAAATATTGTCCTGAGAGTTATGTGGTAGTTTATTCTTACCCAGATTTTTTTTTTAAGATTTTATTTATTTATTTGACAGAGAGAGAGACAGCGAGAGAGGGAACACAAGCAGGGGGAGTGGGAGAGGGAGAAGCAGGCTCCCCGCCGAGCAGGGAGCCTGATGTGGGACTCGATCCCAGGACCTTGGGATCATGACCTGAGCCGAAGGCAGATACTTAACGACTGAGCCACCCAGGCGCCCCTATTCTTACCCAGATTTTATTATTAGGACACTGACAATCATTGGTCTCAATAAAATGACTGCTTAAAAAAAATTTTTTTTTCAGAACTAATGCATTTCAAAAGAGAATTTTTTTTATCCTGATGATTTTTAAATCTCATTTCCAGGTCTTAAGGGAGAGGCTGGTGATATGGGGATCCCAGGGCCACCAGGAATTGTCGGACCCCAAGGTCCAAAAGGCCAAAAAGGAGAGAAGGGTAGGTAATTATATTGATTTCATGTCAAAACTCAAGATGTGTTCTGCATCATTTTTCAGGCGAGCAACTTGCAAAGTAAATACCATATTCTTGCAGATAAAACAATTTTTTAAAAAGATTTATTTATTTATTTGAGAGAGAGAGAGAGCATGGACAGGGGGGAGTGGCAGAGGGAAAGGGAGAAGCAGACTCCCCGCTGAGCAGGGAGCTCGATGCGGGACTCCATCCCAGGACCCTGGGATCGTGACCTGAGTGGAAGGCAGACGTTTAACTGACTGAGCCACCCAGGTGTCCTGTAGGTGGAACCACTTTTAAAAATGCAAAAACTTGGTAAAGCATGTTGTAAGTTACATTCAATATAAAAAGGTTAACTTTATATATAGCCCATTGAAAAATTTTACACTTTCCTGGTAACATTTCTCTCTTTCTCTCCATCTCCCTCTCCCTGCGTACACGGAGGCTCTCACACATCTTTTCTATCTCTCATTGGCCACACAGCTGACCTAGTGACTGGGAGCCACAGGGCATAGTCTTTGGGGGGGCGTGTCCTTTCTTATATACTACTGAGTGAGCTCTTCCTTATGAGACAAATTAATTTTGTATTAGATAGAACTAACTAGAGCAGGCAATCCTATAGAACATTCTGTTTAGGTGGGTAGCATCTCTGCTAAGGAGAATAGGACATGGCCTTTGGCTCGCTCAAATCTAGGCAATGCCTATAGTAGGAAGAGGACTGAATTAAAATGAAAGAAATTGAGCTTGTAAGAATGACCTTGGACTTTTCCTTATCTGGAAACCAAGGGGGAATAGTCTAGATATTTACTTATACCCTATTTATTATCAAAGAAGATTTGTGGTTATGTGTGCTTTCATAGATTTTTTCCAGCTCAGAAATTCTATAATTCCACAGATGTATCAGCCAGGAGGGTGTCCTGCCCTGGGAAATCCCTGGTTCTCTAAGTGCTTCAAGACATTGAGGGAAGGTTACAGATTCACTGGGACATTTAGAAATTCCTCAGTGAAAACTGCCAGCCTGTAGAAATACCATCTATCCATCAAGTTAAATGTTTTAGCCTCAGTGTCACATGTCAAAAGACCTAATATCATCTATACATCACCCTCCACATGGCTCAGAAACTGTCTAACTCATTTCTGGTAGAACATTCAGTGAAGTAATTACTCAAAAAAGGTGCTAAGGTGAGAGAGCGACTTCACACTTGTCAGTTAGGCGATTTTCATTCTCAGAAACATTTAATCCTTTTGTGGCTGAATTATGTTAGCAGAAAACCCTGTGAAATAAAGATGAGTGATGAACCTCCCCAGTGATTCATACTTTTTGGAAGCTAGACTTCTGGAAGTAGAAGAAAAAACAGGGAAGTATCATAAGATAAGGTTCTTAAGAATATGCTTTGATGAAGGATCAAAAGTAGAAATTCATTCAGCCAGTCTCTATAAAGTGGCAACTTTACTTTCCTTTTACTTCCAGACTTAGCTTGGACTCTTGGTTAAGATTGAAAGTTAGAAAAATAAATGAGTTGAATGACTGCAATTCTGGTTGACCACAACCTGATTAAGTACATCCAGTGTAAGCAGTTAAATTCCTTAAATGAATTTGAGAACCAGAGTAACTGTGCAGTGATGGTTGGCATATGAGTATTGACAAGCATGGGCAATAGAATTGTCCTTCACTTCCATTCAGAGTTCAGTTCTCTCCAAAGGGATCCAGACATTTTCCTGATGGCCTATGGGTTAATTTCCAAATTGTAAACTTTATGTGGAATGGTAATGGGAGGGGATTAGCTACTTAGGAAACTGCTGAGCAGCTTATGGTGGAATTTCTCTAGTTCGTCTTGTGAAATCTGGGGGAGTCTCTTCTCATGACTTGTAACTTGACTTAGGATTTCTTTTTCCCTAGCAAAATAAAACAAAAAAAGTTAGTTATATCATAAATAACATGGTTGGCAAATTGATGCCAACCAATGTTATATGCAGTCATGTTTGACTCTATGCAAATTTGTAAACTTTCATAACTCAGGTTTTTTTTTTAAGATTTTATTTGTTTGAGAGACAGAGAGTGAGAGAGCACAAGCAGGGAGAGTGGCAGAGGGAGAGGGAGAAGCAGGCTCTCCACTGAGCGGGGAGGCCAACGTGGGGCTCGATCCCAGGACCCCGGGATCATGACCTGAGCTGAAGGCAGACGCTTAACCAACTGAGCCACCCAGGCGCCCCTCATACCTCAGTTTTTTTCTGTGATAAAAAGATCTGCTCTACCTTTTGTGAAGGGAGATGCTATAAATTTTTGTAAGTGAAGAATGTTCCAATTAATGACATGTGCTCTATTATATGAGCCTCCCTGTTATACAAGAGGCTGTATTAATATCAAATAAGAATTCATTTTGAATTTAAAAGGCTGGATTAAATTTTAAAAAATCATGTTAAGAGCTTGGAACATTACCTGGTACAAAGGAAATGCTCAATAAGAGTTAACTATTATTATTACTATTATTATTTATAATTAAAATAAATTCAGTGTGACTGTACTGTAACAGGATGGGCCTTTAGCCAGGCCCAATATGAAAAGCCACTTTGTGGTATCCTGGCAAATATCTAAAAACCTGCATGTTTAGATTTCTTTTCAAACATAAATTCTCACAGTTCTACGATTTGTCCAAAGTGTGTATGAAAAATTTTCCAAACAAAATGAAAATTGGTTTCTCGTTTATGTTCTATGTCAAGGACTTTATATTTATATTTGTATCTATATTTATATTTACTTTCCTGGAAAGGTTTTTTGATATGATTAGTTTTAGCTAACTGCAGAATATTGTGCTCTTTGTTTAAACTTACATGGTGGTGACACTCTTTTTTTTAGGCATTGTGGGGAATATAAAGAAGGGGATGTTTTCAGTGTCATTCAAAATTCATAAGAAGAAAAACACAAACACATACATAAATAACACAAGGCAAAATGTCATGAATTTCATGAGAGATTTGAAGAGCTATGTGAATGTGAGGCGGGGGGGGGGGGGGTGGAAAATCTGAATTCTGTTTGAAGAGATTGGCACTATCCCCAAATCTCTTTTAAATGTTTTACCATCAACTGGGACAAAATATTCCTAATGATGCTCAGTATATCATTTTTCCATGGTTTTACCTTTATGCATTTTGGTAAGGGAAGCATTAGAATGTGACATGGTTGGGAAATGGATCTTAGTTACATCATGGCTACTATAGTTGGAAGAAAGGTAATCTTGGTATCATTTCAGGATTAAAGGGAGAACGTGGGGACCAAGGAACAAGTGGAGTTCCAGGATACCCAGGAAAACCTGGAGAACCAGGTAGAGCATAAACTATATCTATGCTGTACAGTCATGTGCACAGCATAGCTCCTAATTTTCTTCCTGCTTGTGCTTAAAGTTATCCGGGAGGTAAGATGGAATATGAATTGCTATTATTCTAATAATTCAGTGTACTACTGATGGCCGGAGTGTAGCAAGTACTGGTCTGGTAGTTTGGAGACTAGATACAAGCATCTGAACTCGTGACCTCAGTCTAGCTGTCCTTGGGAAAAAGATCCCTGAATCTTTGTGGGTTTCCGTTTCTTTGCCAGTAAGATTTTGGGTTTGGAAGGGCGTAATGGAGATTTAGGAGAATACTTGGGTGGGGCCAAAATGCAAAGTGTAATGGACTATAATGGGCCACTATAGTTCGAAACTCTTTATTGCCTTAGAAGTGAAAGAAAGAACCAGATTTATGAGCTCTAAATGGAAGCCCTGGCTTCTTGGTGGCATTAACTCTTCCCCGTGTGAGAGAGCAGCGTGATCTGAACGGCACAGCCGCGGCTGCGGCGAGAGTCAGGTTTCCAGTCCCAGGCATGAGTTTTCGTTTCTGTTCCGTGAGCTTGGTGATGATAAGGTTCTGTTCATAGTCTATGTGATCCTTAAACATTATTTTAATTTTCCGTTTCAGGTGGCCTTGGTCCTAAGGGGGATAGAGGAAACATCGGACTGGCGGGAGTGAAAGGACAAAAAGGCTCCAAGGGGGACACGTGTGCAAATGGTACCCAAGGAGATAAAGGAGACCGGGGGGCTGTGGGCTCACCAGGCTTGAATGGAGAGCCTGGGGCCAAGGGGGAGAAGGGCGAGATGGGGGATAAGGGCTACTGCGGAGAGTCTGGGGAGAGGGGACGAAAAGGAGAAAAAGGGGAGGAGGGTCTGAAAGGAGAAAAAGGTAGCAAAGGAGATACTGGAACGGAAGGCAAAGGTGGCCCAGATGGCCTGCCCGGGGCCCCAGGGGATCCAGGAGTTAAAGGAGAAAAGGGAGAGTTAGGTCCCCCTGGTCTTGTGGGACCTGCAGGGCCAAAAGGTGAGCTTGGGAGCAAAGGAATCCGAGGATCTATTGGCAAGAAGGGCTCTCGGGGCCTCAAAGGCTCCAAGGGGGAGGTAGCCAGAGTCCAGCGGTCAGCTTTCAGTGCTGCTTTATCAAAGCCTTTCCCTCCTCCCAACATCCCTATCAAATTTGACAAGGTTCTCTATAATGACCAAGGGAATTACAGCCCCATCACTGGCAAATTTAACTGTAGTATTCCTGGGGCATATGTTTTCTCCTACCACGTCACTGTGAGGGGTCGACCCGCTCACATCAGCCTGGTGGCCTGGAATAGGAAGAGGTTCAAATCCAGAGAAACGCTCTATGGTCATGAAATAGACCAGGCCTCTTTCCTCATCATCCTGAAATTAAATGCAGGGGACCAAGTCTGGTTGGAAGTTTCAAAAGATTGGAACGGGGTATATGTCAGCCCTGAGGATGACAGCATTTTTACCGGGTTCCTTTTGTACCCAGAGGAAAATTCTGGAATTTCACCATAAACTTGTGTCTCCAACACTGTAGTTTAGGTTCAGTGGAATAAGTCAGGCAACATAAGGTAGCACGATTAAAAAGAGTAACTCATTATTTTTTTTGTAATTATAAAAATAATGCAGAAAAAGTAAGAAGAAATTATATCCCCTAGAGTCAATTATTATGCCTATTTTAAGACATCACCTTTTCTTAAAAATTAAAAAAAAATTTTTTTAGCAAGCAAGAGAGGGAGAATGGGACAGGAGCAGAGGGAGAGGGAGAGAGAAAGAATCTTAAGCAGGCTCCACACCCAGCACAGAGCCTTAGGTGGGGCTTGATCTCACGACCCTGAGATTGTGACCTGCGTAGAGACCAAGAGCTGGATGCTTAACCAACTGAGCCACCCAGGTGTCCCTTAAGACATCACCTTTTTAAAAGAATATATTTATATGTATTTGAAAGTACGTATCTATTAACTTTGTAGCTAGCTTTTTTTTCATTTAGCATTATAATGGCATTTCTCATGCCGTTTAGATAATACCTGTATGGAAATATGATTGACATCTGTAATTAATAAATATATTCTTACTGAATATCTTCTATATCTCGTATCAATGTGTGCAACTCTTTTCTGTGTGAGTGTAAGGCTAACAAGTGACACATGATGGGTGGGTATCTCTCAAATGTTTAGAAACTGTTAGGCTTGCCTTCCAACAAAATGGAGCTATTCCCATGTTAGTAGAATTCAGGGAGAATACACAGAAAGAATGCTAAAGACTAGCTAAACTGTCTTTAAAATGAGTCACTGTAGGGCGCCTGGGTGGCTCAGTTGTTAAGCGTCTGCCTTCGGCTCAGGTCATGGTCCCAGGGTCCTGGGATCGAGCCCCACATCGGGCTCTCTGCTCCGCAGGAGGCCTGCTTGTCCCTCTCCCACTCCCCCGCTTGTGTTCCCTCTCTCGCTGTGGGTCTCTCTCTGTCAAATAAATAAAATCTTTAAAAAAAAAAAAAAAAAAAAAAAAGAGTCACTGTAAAGGTTTGCCCGTAAAAAACCCCTGTATTAGATGGACTTGTATGTTGGGTAAAAGATAAAAAGAAAGTTGATAAAGATATTGCTCAGTCATAGCAAAGATCCAGCCATTCATCAGATTATTGTATTTAGAAAAACTAAATGTCCCCCAAAGATACAAGAGTAAAATTAAATCACTATTGATCTAAAATTTCAGCCTCCATGTTCTTCATGGAAGGACATTTAATTTGGATAAATTCTTTGGCTTCATTATCATCATGTCTATAATAATTAATTCTGGTTATTCAGTGAACAGGTGAGTATTTGGGAATTCACTTGTGGTATGAATATTTAATGATTGTGAATATATAATAATTTGGCGGCCTCATTTTTAAAAGAAACTAATTTATTGACTCCAAATTGAACTTGGTTCAATGAAGGCATATAGTTACATACATTTGCAAGCCTTAGTGAGTTAAATTGGGAAATGGATGATGGTCTTGCTCTGCCGGACAAATAAACTTTGAAAAACATGATTCCCTTTTGAGATTTATATATACATTTAAAATATACTTATTTAAAGTATGTTCTATCCTCTTGCTTTAATGTATATTTTTATGTTGAAAAAGTGAAAGAAAAACCTATAGTTTTTATGACTGACAGTTAATGAAACATCAAATATGACTATGTACTATTGTGTGTGTCTGGCGGGTGATATTTGGATGAGTTGTAAGAGAAAGATGTTAATTGATGAATTACTATATCTTTATCTTCTAGATGTTATTTTTAAAACTTAGTTTTAGCAAAATGCATGTTTTCATGATCAAGATTTCCACATAATTCATGTTCCATTGATACTTTGATCAAATTAGACCACTTTTGTTGAATCATTGTATTAAAAAAATTAACTTTTAAAAGTTAATTTCAATTTGGTGAACGTTTGTTTAGCTGAGTTAGCCGTAAGGTCTGGAAATGAACCACAAATTGTACATATCATGTTCAGAAATTGTAATTGGGGTTGTGCATAATGCATTATCACTATTGTAAACAGGGTTGCAAATATTTAAATTTTATCATATAAACGGCGGTCACTTCTATTGCCATTTTCGCCGTCTCTTAACACAATATTCTAGAATCTAGATCCATCGTGAATTTTCTGTCTGGACCTGCATAAATACAGATTTAGGGCGATGTGAATTTTTAATATTTCCAGCCACTAAGCATGCAACTGTTGAAAACACCAGGCAATTTTCAAGAATGATAAACTGGAACACAAAGAGAGCAAGGAAATGGATGCTCAGCACCACTGAGATATAATCTTAGGAAGTTGATAAGTTGTACTTCTCTTAATTAAGCACATTCACTGCTCAAACTCTGCACACACCCCAAAGCAGTGTCCATCTCCTATGTTCGCAGCAGTACAACCCATTAGCCTTGATGGCATTTGGAGATGGTCATCTTTTATTTGATGCACATTAGGCTAGAGGTGCGGAGAAGAGTTTCCCCAGGGCCTGCAAGTGGTAGTATTAGAAATACATATTTAAGACTGCAGGCTGTGCTGTGCTAGAATTGAGCCTTGATCTCTAAAAATGGTGCCTTGGGCACTATCGTAAATTTACATGCTGTGTGTTTGTTTTATGCAGAACCTTCTAAAGCATGGGGCCTGGGGCAGGCACCACTCTTGCTTGGGTCTAAAGGCAGTATCCCCCATTTCTGCCCTTGACTCCTTCTAGCAAAGCAATCCTGTTAAAAAAAAAAGTTGGATCATCTTACTTCTCTCTGCTCACAGCCTCTTCAGGCTCCTGTCTCATCTGGAGTCAAAGCTGAATCCTTACTATGATCAGAGAGGTCTCATGTGATGTGGCCCCCACTTTTTCTCCAACTTTTCTGCCATCTAGTCCACACTTGCTCTGGGTGTTGCCTTCAGTGCTAATTCCTCAAATTTGCCCAGCATGTGTCCACTTACGGCTTTGTGTGTGCCTTTCTATCTACACGGCTCTTATCCCAGGTAACTGGATGACTGGCCCCTGCCCTTCTCTCAAGCCTTTGTTCAAATACCACCTTTTCTGTAAGGCCTTCTTTGGCCATGAAATTTTAAATTGCAGTCCCCATACCCTGACCTGCCCCGCTTTGTTTTTCTCCACGGCACTCAGCACCCTCTAATATATCATGTATTCCCATGTATTTCACTTACTGATCTTGCTTATTTTCTGTCTTCTACTAGAAACTAAGCTCCATGAACCCAGAGACTTTTGTCTATTTATCGCTCTCTCCCCAGCACCGGCACCTTAAATACGCATTCAGTGAATAAAGATTGATGTGGTCGTTGTAGATCTCTCCACAAGGTGGTGCTCACAGATTATTTTTGCTTTTGGATTGCACCTTCAAAAACAACAGTTGCAAAGTAAATAAAATGATGACTTGGATTTCTTAAGAAACTGGCTTCCTGAAATACCATGTTTTATGTTTCATCTTGTTTCAGAGAACTACACATTTTTCTTTCCCTGTTGGGACGTAGGACTCTGGGATGATCTCTGGGATTGCAGTGAGAGACTTAAAACTCTGGAAGGGGGAGCATGTCTCCTGTCGTCTGCATGTGATGCTCCTTCTGAGTGGGTGCCCAATCCATTTTTATCTTCCACTCCAGCCCAAAAGGACTCCATTTTGAGTCCTGGGCATTAATATATTCTACAGCTGTAGACTTACAAAAAGGTTTAAAATGAGGCAAGGAGACTATAAATTGAAGGATTTATTCATTTATTAAATTTTAAAAGAAGATTTATTTATTTTAGAGAGAGACAGCTCATGAGCAGGGGGAGGGGCAGAGGGAGAGAGAGAATCTCAAGCAGACTCCTTGCTGAATGTGGAGCCTGCCGCCAGGCTTGATCTCAGGACCCTGAGCCAAAATCAAGAGTCGGATGCTTAACAGACCGAGCCACCCAGGCACCCCTAAACTAGAAGGTTTAAGAATGCTGTAAGACCTGGAAGAAGGACATAGGGAAAAGGAAAAATTGAGAGCGGTGCTGCTGCCAATGACCAAGATGAGTGGGGGCAGGCAGGAGAGAGAAATGTTGGGAATTATGGAGCCATAACAACCACTGTTTCCTAGGTCCTACCAATGTGCCAAGCACAGAGCTTTATGGGTCTACAGTGCCTTAAGTGATATGTACCCCATGAGGAGACTAAGCATGGGCTGATTAGGCCATGTCCCAAAGGGCACCCATCTGTTAGGTGGGGGATCCATGAAGCCACTCTTAACCAATGGAGCAGGGTAGTTTCCTAAAAAGCTTGGCTAGTGGAACCTGGTATAATGGGAAAAAGAATGGTAGTAGCCTAGTTTCTCAAGGCTAGCACCCCAGGTGGAAAAAGAAATGAGGAGGGGGACAAAAATCTACTGACATCTCAGCAGGGGGTAAAAGAGTGGTCTTCTTATAAAACTGCAGGTGAAACCAAGGGCTTTACTGATAATCGAGACTGTAGTTGGGTGTTCTGATCAGCCTAGTGTCTCCGTGTGAATTTGGTGGAAAAATTTAGTGGGAGTGCTTGATTGTTCTAGGAATTTAGGATTAAAGCATCCTTATTGTTGATTGAATTATAAGAATTATGTTGCATCTAATAGAGATGGTATGAGAGCTTTGTATATTCAGGGTCCTTCCTTCTGAGGTAGGAAAATGCATGGAATCCTCTCTTGTCCTGAGCTTGTGGAAAGAGCTGATGAGGCAGAAGGCTCACATGCTCTTTAGTCATTCATTTGTTTAGGGTTTCTGTGTGCCTGGCTGAGGTACTGAGGATAAGTCAGTGAGCACAACAGGGAGAAAATACTATTCTGTCTTCACAGAACTTATGATGATAAAGAATGAAAAATTGATAAGCTACTAGTTATCTAGTATGTCAGAAGCTGATAAATTCTAGGGAGGAGAACGGGGCAGGATGGAGGACTGGGAGTATTACAATCGGGTGGTAGCAGGGAGAGAGATTTAAAATAGAGGTCAGAAAAGACCTCATTGAAATGTACTATTTGAGCCAAGATATAAAGAAGGCAAAAGAGCATGTCATGAGTATCTGAGAAAGCAGAGGGAGTGCAGGGACAAAATCCCGAAGGTAGGAGCTTTCTTGGTGAGGAGGCCAGTGGGACTGCACAAAGTAGGGGGTGAGGTCAGAGAAGTAATGGAGTCACAGACTGTGTAGGACTTTTAGGCTGTTGTGATGCGTTAAGCTTTTCCTCTGAGTTTGGTAGACATAGAGGTGCACCCCCCAGATCCTCATCGAGGAAGGATTAGATGCCCTGCTAAGGGGACTATGTTCAGCAGACAGGTTACGGCTGTAAGCTCCTTCAGGGTCTGCTTGAGCTACAGAACTCCCTCTTTTGAGGTTATGCCTTTCCCAGGGCAGTTCAAATCTGGTCACCAAGCAAGGTGGGTGAGCCCTTCATGGCCGCCGGGATGCGCCAAACTCTATCCAGAGCTTTCTGTAGGTGACTGAGGCTTTGCTGGGTCTTCATGATGTTTCGGCTCTTCCCTGCCCAGTTTGATCTTCTTTTCCTTCCCTTCACAGGTGTTGATTCCTAAACATCTTGCACTCAAACTTTCTCTGCACATCTGGTTCTAGAGACCCAACTGGTGACCCTGAGATGTAAACTGTGAGAGCAAGTGGTAGAGGACAGAATTTTGTGGGCCACTTGGTCATTGTGCACTCACACATGAGCATAACACACACCGCATACTTTTCTCCTTTGTTCTGGGCCAGGGCTGCAGAATTATTTAGTTAATTAACACTGTGGAGCACTATTGAAAGCGTTGGGCCTGACATTTAGGTCCAAAGAACCTCTGCTGGCTGACTATAGTGATTAAGTGCATGGACTCAGGAACTGGAGGTGCTGGGTTAGAATTTCATTTACTAGCCATGTGACCTTGGGCAAGATACTTAGTCTGTGCCTTGGTTTTCTCCTCTCTAAAATGGGGTTTTGAGGTTATAAATGAATTTATAGTTGTAAAACTTTTAGAACTGTCTCTGGCACATAGAAAGCCTGCCCTATTAAAGTCAAATGTGAGAGGGCATATTTTGTGTATGGTTCAGTGTTCAGACTCCTTTTTATGGTCAGAAATGTATTGGTTTTTCAGGTGATGGGCTTATGAGTAGAAGGGGGTGTGAAATCAGGGCTGGTTTGGGTTCAGTGTACTATCAGAGGTCATAGTGTTGATTGAATTGGAGCTACGCATTTAATTAAGGCCTTCCGGTGAAATACCTGAGTTATTAAAAAACATACCAAAAAACTGTGTTTTATAAAGGATACATAACAATAAAATGTTTTTCCTTTGAAATGAGATTGAGGTTCACCCTTTCTTCAAAATCACTATTAAAAGAGTTAACATACCAAAATGCATGGATTTACCTTCATATTGAGGCACCCAGGACCATTGTTTTGGATTGTCATGCTGACCATGAACTTCCTATACACCTGAACAAGGCACTGAAAGAGGGTCCAACTAAAGATGGATGTTTTGCTGATCTGAAAGGTAATGACAATGACAAATGAGAACTCCTAGTGGACCATAGTGAGAGTTAGTGGCAGGAAATTGCATTGGCTCAGTGATTAAGGCAACATCAGCCGTCAGAAGACAGCAGCAGGGCAGGTGGCCTTGGTCTTGTTGCTGCCTCATCTGATCCATCTTGCAGGGTGATGAGTCTGAGATGTGTCTGCCAGGCCCACAAACACGATCCTCCCTTGCTTCCTTTTTTTTTTTTTTCCCTGAGGATAAATGAGCAACAAGAAATTTGGAACATCCAGATTATTCAATGTCAGAGTTATTGCCAAAGGAGCACGCCCACTGTCCTTGGATGTTGAATGCAAGTTAAATTGCCTCTGGCAAAAGGTTTTATGAAGGTCTTATTCATTCATTTTAATTTAAGAAAAATTAATGAGCACCTACTATGTACCAGGCACTGGGCTCCATGCCAGGGATACGAAGACGAATGAGATAATTTCTTGTCTTCAAGGAAGTCACAGTCAAATGGAAGAGGCGACTAAGTGAGGACAATGGATGTTCCATCTTTTTTGTCTCAGGAACGGACAAGGACCTAAATGTCAGGGCTATTATAGGGGAAATTGAGAAAACACTTAATCCAGCAAGTTGGTTGATTGATGTTCTTATTTAACTACTGCACAGAGTACTAGGTAAGCAATTTATTTCAAAAGGTTCAGCCTCAGCAGGAGAAAAATATAAACAAAAAAAAAAATCCAAGAACAACATTTTCACAATTGGGTGTTACCATGTGGGATCCTAAATCTTGTTTCTAAATCCTTGGATTGACAAGCAAGAGAGGACTAAAAGAACTCTCTGGGGAAATCAGAAGTGGACCTGGCAAACTAAAAAAACAAAACAAAAGAAAGACATCAGAGGCATTTACTTGAGCTTACTTAGAAGGACTCTCAATAATCATGTCACCAGCTTTTCTTGAGGGAAAGAGTCCTAAACCTGGATTCCGTAACTCAAAACATGTGACCCAAGGATCCACAGATTATAGCATTCACATTCCAACCAAAGTCTTCTGATTTAAAACAGAAAAAAAAATTATTGGGATATGATATGCCTGCAGAAAAGTGCACACATGTGGAATGTATGGCTTGATGAACTTCGACAGATGGGTAATTATGAAACTGCCACCATGTCATGATATGGAAAATTTCCAGCACCTGGCAGGCTTCCTTGTGCCTGCTTCTAGTCAAATCACTTCACCAACATAACCGCTACCCTAATTTTTATTGCCATGGATTAATTTTGCATGTTCCTGGACTACATATAAATGGAATCACATAGTTTGTAATCTTTCATGTTTGGCTTTTTGCCTCAACATCCTGTCTGGGAGATTATCCATGCTGCTGTGTGTATCAGTAGCACCTAAAATGTTGAACATATTTTCATGTGATGACTGGCCATTTGTATGTACTCTCTTGTGAAGTGCTGTTCAATTTTTTTTTTTTTTTTTGCCAAATTTTATCCATTATCCGTAGGACTTCTTTTCTTTTCTTTTCTTTCTTTCTTTCTTTTTTTTTAAGAGAGGGAGGGAGAGAAAGAGAGAGAGGGAGAGAGAGAGGCAGGGAGGAGCAGAGGGAGAGAGAGAATCTTAAGCAGGCTCCATGCCCACAACCCTGAGATCATGGCCTGAGCCAGACACTTAAGTGACTGAACCACCCAGGTGCTCCTGTAAGAGTTCTTTAGACCGTTTGCATACAAGACTCTTGAGTTTTAATTGACTTCTTTTTTTCTACAAGTGGGTCAGTTTGTTTTCTGAGCCCCCTCCTCTCTTTTATTCATTCCTCTTAGGTTTCTCAAACTCGCAAAAGTAAGCTCCCCTGATGGTTCTCTGTCTTTGTAGGACTAAAATTTTCTCCAAAAAAACAAATTAATGCTCAGGTGCAAATGACTAAAAGTACTTTGTTTGTTACTTTTGCCCCTAGATATTTATCTCTTCAAAGGAAATGAAGCCAACCAACAGAATTTCTAATAGTAGAATTTTAGAAACTAGAAAGTTGATGGGGAATTTTTTGGAGGGAGATTGGGGAACAAGAATGACCAATGAGATGCACTTTTTTGTTTCTGAAATCCAACAATGCTACCATTTCTTAACATTTTCTTTGAATTTGGGCCAAATAGCTTTAAGGAATGTTGGACAAAGGAAAAAAGAAATTTATCAACAAATAATTGCTTCATTAAAAGATAAAGAATTAAAATATATGGGGCTATACCTGGATCACTGGTTTCAGGCCTGTCAAAGATTGACCATCAGTGGCTGATTGCCAGTCTAGCAACCTTACGGTCTGGTGTTTCAGGGACACTGTTTTCTTAGAAACTAGTGCTAATATTGCAACAATGATTTTCCAGGAGATTACAAAGCATGCTTATGAAGTTAGTGACATTAGATTGGGAAGTGGAGTCTAACACCTTATAGGGAGGAGAATGATTTAACATGACCTTGAAAATAAGGGTAAAAAAACAGAAAAAAAAAAAAAGAAATATCAATGAAGGCTATTTATGTGGTGTGAAAGAGGGACCAAAAGCACTGAAAAGAAATTTAGAAAAGGGTGTGCGTGTGTGTGTGTGTGGGGGGGGGTTCCCTAATTGGCACAGTCGATTAAGCATCAGACTCTTGGTTTTAGCTCATTTTGTGATCTCAGGGTCATGAAATGGAGCCCCACATCAGGCTCCACGCTCAGGGTGGAGTCTGCTTGGGATTCTCTCTCCCTCTGCCTCTGACCTACCCTCCCTCCATGCTTGCATGTGCTGTCTCTCTTTCTCTAAAATAAATAAATTCATCTTAAACAAAACAAAACAAAACGGTGTGTGTCCTTGGTGGTCCCAAGCAGTCTTTGCCCATCCTCAAGGTAAGACTATGCTGGAAAAGAAAGCATGGTTCTGAGATGTCCAACCTAAAAACTGAACTATTTAATATCTCACTGTAGATCTAGTTCTCAGTTATATATGCTAAAAACAGAATGGGGGCACAGATTTGAGAATCCATCTGTTTCTGCCATAAAGATTTCACTCCTCAAATATTTATTGATCACTTATTGTCAGGTGCTCTGATAATCATCATACAATTTTGTAAATTCTTTAAAGTATTTATTAATTAGAACAGAAAAGAGGTTGGAAGCAGTCTGTGAGGATTAGGGGAGCTTTTGCATTAATTTATTTCTCCACAGTAAGTATTTATTGAGCATCTACCTCATGCCCGGCATCATGTTAGATGCCGAGGATACAGCTTTCAGCGAGAAAGAAGAGTCTTTGCCTTCATGGAGCTGGCGGTTTAGTGGGAAAGAGAGCAGAGATGTCATTAAACTATGTCTTGAAATACTTTTCTGGTGAAAAAGGGAGGAAGGCAATTCCTGGCAGAGGCTCCTAGAGATAGAACTGTAGAGTTTAAAAAGAGGTCTGTGAATTTGGAGAACTACAAATAGTGGAATGTGGCTGCAATCATGTGGAGTGCATTTGATGAGAATCCAGTGAAGTAGATTCTCCCAAAAATGTTGCAGCTAAAATCTACCACAGGCTGGGATAGCTAGATCAATTACTCTGTCTGTCTGTCTGTCTATTTGTCATCTTATCTATGTAAGTAAGTAAGACCTATTCTGCAGGATGGTAATTAAAAGTAAGACCTATTCTGTGGATGGTAATTAAAAACCCTGGGGGGATACATATGGAGATGAATATGACACGGTCCCTATCTTATCCTTAAAAATTCTTCTAATTGAATATAGGAATGTCATTGACAAATGATATTAAGGTGAGAGAAACAGGTGGATTTAGATGGAAGGAGTTAGGCTCATGGTTCAATTCGGCTTCATTCTATCTATCATAATTAAGATAGAATTTTGGCCTTTCAATAGGGATTTCCCTTCCTTTATCCTCAGGTGTTCAAAGACTTGTGTAGTGATTTTGGGCTATTCAGCTCTACTGAGAAGTGTCAGAGCAGACAAAAGATAAACCTATTAAAATGTCAAGAAGAAAATGGCCCTTTGGGTTTCTAATGACTATTTTCTGGTCAAATAACTTGTAAGTATCAGGTTCAAAAGGGCCAATTAATTTTTTTAACATTTTATTTATTTATTTGAGAGAGAGAGAGAAGGGGAGGGGCAGAGGGAGAGGGAAAGAGAGAATCTCAAGCAGACTCTGCTCTGAGCGCAGAGCCTCACTCTGGGCTCAATCTCACAACCCTGAGATCATGACCTGAGCCAAAATCAAGAGTTGGATGCTTAACCAACTGAGCCACCTAGGCACCCCCAAAAGGGCCAATGTAGGGTTACATTTATTATATCCTCTTAAACGCCTTTCAAAAGCATTGCATATGTATATTAGTGAGCTTTTTCTGCAGTAACAAGCAACCCCCAAATTTCAATGGCTTGCAACATTTATTTCTCACTCATGTGTTGACAGGTTTGTTGTAGCTTTTCTCAGCTCTGCATAGCTCTGCTGGTCTGGGCTCTAGGCTCTGGACAGGATTTAAGTCTGTCCCATATATCTTTACATTCTGGGAGCCAAATAGAAGAAGCAACCACTTAGGGAAAGTTTTCTTCATGGTGGAGGGCTGAAGCTCAACAAATGATGGCAACTTGCAATTCCACTAAAAGTTTCTGCTAGGACATGATATAAATTGTATTCACTCAGGTTCCATTTGCAAAGACAGTCATCTGACCAAACCCATAACTGGGCTGAGAAGGATACTCTTTCCATAGGGCATGGGTGGGAGAAGGTAGGTGAATGTTTGCTGTTCAAAACAACCTACCACGATGTATGTATGCATGTATGTATTTATGTACTTGTTTTGTAAAATAATTTCTACAGATAAACTGAAATGTCTCTCAGAAGTGTTATGATCAGAAGCTATAAGAAAATACAACATTTCAAAGGAAATGTTCTTTCTAAGGTTTTCTTTCATGCTATAGTAGAAAAGTTGGTGTTAGAAGTGGATACATTAAGGGGGGCACGTACTGAATGGAGCACTGGGTGTTATATACAAACAATGAATCATGGAACACTACATCAGAAACTAATGATGTAATGTATGGTGATTAACATAACATAATAAAAAAAACTAATGATGTACTGTATGGTGACTAACATAACATAATAAAAAAAATAAAATAAAAGAGCTGGCAAAAAAAATAATTTTTATAAATAAAGCAATAAAATTTAAAGAAAAAAAAGTGCATACATAGTAATGATCTGAAATGCTTGGCTTAGGGGGATATAGCTGTGGGAAAAATTCAAATTCAGGCTATCATAATTTGGAGGTATTCAATTGTGAGAAATGTCTGTGTAGTTATTCATTAATTTAGAACTGATGTGATAATACTAGTTCTTCAGGTAGGATTAGAGTGACCCATTTCAAACATGGTAACACATTTTTTTTTTTTTTTTAGGGGGGAGATTGGGATGGAGTGGGAGAGACAGTGAATCTTTTACAGTGTAGATTGAGCTATATATAATTACTATGTTACTGATAGAGTCTTTATGTTTTGTTTAGTTGATAAGTGTGCCTCCCAACTGATTTTCCCTGCAAAACCAGGTGGTATATTGCCATTTCTGCTCTAACAAATGACAGAAGTAGTCATTTTCCCTGTGTGTGGGAAAAGCATAAATCAGTTTTTGTAATGGGACTATAAATCTCTGTCTGAGGTATGAACTCATGAGTTAAACTTGGTTATAGAACGGATTAAAACTTAGAAGAGCTTAAATGCAGTGTATTTTGTGCGAATATTGAAGTGACTGTAGGACATTTCATAGTGTGTTGGAAACAGCACATTTTCTGTTCCTCCTTGTACTTTTATATTTTATGCTGATATTAGGTGTTGTTCTTAGTGTGCAATGATAATGATTTTAGATTATTATGCACACTTCTGCAGCTTCAGTGACCACTACTTAAAACTGAGCCATTGAGCAATTTCAATAGATGTAGAGATCACAATGAACCTCTCTAATTAAGAAATATCATTGTGTACCATGCTTAGAGTAACTCGCAATTCAGCACAAGGCAGCCCATCCTGTTATGTGGATCAAATCAGTTCTGTTTTTAAATACAGATGACACAAAACGTTCCTGTAGAAAACTACTTGTTAATATTATTTAAAAAATTTAAAAAAAATTTTTGAATTCAAGTGCAGGGCTTGAATTCACGGCCCTGAGATCAAGACCTGAGCTGAAATCAATCATCAGACATTTAACTGACTGAGCCACCAGATGCCCCTACTTGTTAGTATTCTTGAAGCCACTGAAAATGTGTTGAGGGGATAGAGTAAAAAACCAGTAAAGAAGTTTGATCTTACACCTAAAGAGAGAGATTAAAACCCTCATTAAATTGTTATGAGGTCATTGGGGTGCAATTGCTTCTCTCCTTCCCTCCTCCTTTTATCTTTTGACCATTATAGTAGTTGGGTCCTTTCGGCTGCTACAAATGGGAAGCCTAATTCAACCAATAAAGAAATTTATTAGCTCATTTAACAGGTGGTCAAGAGGTAGTGTGGGCCCCAGTCATGGAGAGACTAGGATACTCACTGTATTTCTGTTGTTTTCTTGGATCTTTGTTCTGCTGTGCATCATCTCTATACTCAAGCTGGTGTCTCTCATTGTGATAACATGGTTGCCAGTAACATCCAAGGAAACATGCTACCTTGATCCTGTTCCAATGAAAATAATGCTCCCCCAATATGTCAGACACTTTAGTTGTTATCCAATATCTATTCTCCCTTGTCACATACTGTGGTGGTTAATTTTATGTGTCAACTTGACTAGGCCAGGAGATGCCCACATAGCTGGTAAAACATTATTTCTGGGTGTGTCTGTGAGGATGTTTCTGGAAGAGATTAGCATTGATTCAGTAGACTGAGTAAAGTAAATCATCTTCACCAGTGCAGGTGAGCATCATTCAATCTGTTGAGGGCCTAAAGAGAATAAAAAGGAGGAGGAAGGGCAGATTTGCTCTTTGCCTGAGCTGGGCTGCCCTAAGACATTGGTGCTCCTGTTTCTTGAGACTACAAACTCAGACCAGAACTTACACAGTTGCACCCCCTCCATTTTTGGACTTTTGGACTTGTACTGGGACTTACACCATTGACCTCCCTGGTTATTAGGGCTTTGGACTCCATTGAATTGAACCATTGTTCTCCAGCTTGCAGATGGCAGATCGTGGGACTTTGTGGCCTTCATAATCATGTAAGTCAATTTCTATGATAAATCTCATATATGTAGTGGAATGAGGACTTGTTGGTGGGCTTAGTCCTTGAGATGGAGGTCTGCTATGGAAAAAGGCAGAATGGTAAAGTAGAAGAAAGGAGCTGGGACGTTTGACAGCTTTGTGGAGGAAAGCTACCTTACCAGCTTGAATTTTTTTTGGAGAATAATAAACTAGCAGTTTTACTTCAAGTTTTTGTGAATAAATTTCCTGAACTGATGTCTTCACCAATAGAAGAGTGGAATAAAGTCCACTCTTCAGGATTCTATATCCCTTTAGGTCATGTACTCATCCCTGGGCCAGAAATGGTCTCCATGGGAACCAATAGAGTGTATTAATTGACTTAAACCTAGGTTGCTGAATTAATCACTGGAAAAGAGGGATAGGATCACAATGATTGGTTAGGATTATTCAGGAGCCACTCCTGGAGCAAGAACCTAATGGAGTCACTGGAGGGTTAGGTCATATTGGGGCTTCTATTAGGAAGATGGAAGGAATAGTTGATCCAGCAAGATCCATTAGAAGTGTGTCTCTTCTCATTGGCATAGCTAACAGATAGTGGTCTGAGAAAATAAGAGTTGACTAATTTAGTCCACTCTTATGATATAGTCCTGGGGGCATTCTCCTTCTTAGATTGCCTGGGCTGGAGATTATAGCCTAAATGTTGGATGTTATTTCAGATTTAGCATGTTTGGTTTTCATTTATTCACATGAGTGTTTGCATGTGGCTGTTGAGGGGGGGTGATCCATGTTACATATGGGTGGGATGGGCAAAGTTCTCCTTCCTCTGGATCTTGGCATCTGAGAAAAGCTTGTTTGATTTGTTAACTGAGAGTTAGTTAGAACTGTTGCCACGAGGCTTCAGGAATATAAAAGAAATCATCTCCAATAGTTGATCAGTCCACTAACAGCCTAAATAGTTTAAGAGCTCATCAACTGACCTACTACCCACCAGTGCTTTCACTATCCTGACTTCTGAGAGTAAGGTAGAGAGTGTTATCTAGATGGAGAGAAGAAGGGACAAATTTTGCTGTTTTACCTGGCATCGACACCATTTATATTGCTGGAAACCATCTTGAGCTACTCTCCTGGATGTCACATGTCCCTGACCAAGACCTTAAAATGTGCATAACTTATGAAAAACAGGACCGAAGAAGTTAAGTAGATCAATGATTGCACAGGTAGTCTCTGGAGAAGAAAACACAGAATATAGGTTAGGAGCTTGGCATTAAATTGTTTGGGTAACTAGATGCTGATAAAGCCACTGATTTGTACAGTAAAGACATTGGGCTCTAGGAGTCAACTGATAGTATAAAAATCCTGCCTCCTAGTTGTGTGAACTTGGACAAGTGCTCTCTCCCAATGTCTGTTTCCTCACTATTAAAGGCAGCGATGATAGTACCTACCTGTGGGTGACTGGAGGTTTAAATAAGAACAAGGCTTTTAGCACAGGATCTGTTACATAGGAAAGGGAACATCACAAAAGTCACTGCAGGTCATGTGGGTTCCCCAGCTTCTTTTCTAGTTGTTTCTTCATTTTGAAGAACATTCAGATGACATGGAAAAAGGGATTTCTCTTATAAGTTGAGGATTCCATTTTTACTAGAAACCATCCCTAAGCAACACTGACCAGAAATTTTGCTTATCCTAGATTTCATTCATAAAGAAGTTAAACACACACACACACACATACACCTTTAAAAGGGATTGATTATTTTTAAAGCTTTTATTTATTTGACACAGAGAGAGAGAGAGAGCACGCACACATGCACATGCACAAGCAAGGGAAGTGGCAGGCAGAAGGAGAGGGAGAAGCAGGCTCCCCGCTGAGCAGAGAGCCTGACATGGGGCTCAATCCCAGGGCCCTGGGATCATGACCTGAGCTGAAGGCGGACACTTAACCGACTGAGCCGCTCAGGCACCCCTAAAAGGGATCAATTTTGATGCCATTAGAGACAATTGCCAACTGGTTTAACATTCATCTTAGATGACATTCAGCTGAGGACTCTGAGCAGACAGTCTGTAGGGATGTAGGGATCTGATACAGGAACTGGAAGGATCTCTGCTAATGAGCCAGTTGATTTCAGTTCAGTATAAAATGACACTGTCTAAAAATTACACCTGTCTTAAAATTTAATTAGATGCTCCTGATCATGGTGAGTTGTGTTACTGGAGGTTTCCAGACAGAAGGGGGACAATCGTTGATCAGAGATATGATTGAGAGGCTCCCATACAGAATGCATATTTGGGCTAGGTGACGGCTTAGATTATGCCTACTTCTGAGCTGCTTTGACTATGCCTTAATTTCTAGTCATGTCAACATAAATACAGCCTTCATTTAGAATTTGATCTATTAATAAGCTTTTGTAACTCTTCAGTTGGTGAATCGTCAATGCCAGTCAGAATGTATAATTCCTTGGAAAAGCCAGCAGTTAAAACTACTCGCTCAAAGACAAAGCTTAATCACCCCGAAGTTACAGTTTTTGAAGTAGTCATTGAAAAGGACCTTAATATGACAGTAAAAAACAAATAAAAATTGATGAGGCCAAGTGAAAGGTAAACAGTCTTTTGGAGAGAATTAAAAAATTTCATGCATTTACCTTTACTCACTGCAAAAACAAGGCAATTACAAGACATTTGACTTTTTAATTATACTGTTGCTACATATTTTAACTTTAATGTTTTGAAGAATCTTGGATGAAATTGTTTTAATTGAGGCCAACTCAATTTTTGGTTATTATTTATAATTAGGTAGAATTTTCCCTTAATGTAATTTCGCTAAAGCCTTCAAAACAGCTAAAGGAAAAGCTAGCAGTATATGTAATGAATAGTTATTTATACTACCCTATTTTCTCATCTAATGAACTGAGCAATAAAAAATAAAGGGGAAGAAGGAAGCTAATAGTCACTGGGCCATCACTGTGTGGATGCCTTGCATTGCATGCGGTACCTTATTTAACTTCGAAGTAACCTGGTGAGGCAGACATTTGATATATTTTGTAGATAAGAACTTTCAGAAACATTAAATATCTTGTCCATGGTCACTAAGCCAATAGATGATGGAGCTGGAATTTTGACTCAGAGTTGCCTGAATCCAAATAAAATCCATCTCTGTTACTCTAAGGTGGAGGCATTCCTATCTCGAACTCACATGCCTTCACCAATTAGGCAGGGACATAAACGGCTGATTCTGAAGGGTAGGTGGGAGGGGGTATAAGCCACATAGAGGCTGAACTGGACGATGTCTATTTTGCCTAAAGGCACTCGCACTGAATTTAAAAAATCATTTTGGCAGCGGAACAAACTTCTCTCCTACCCTTATCAGGCATGCATACCAAGAGTTTGCAACCTCCTAAATGCTGTTAAATTTTCATGCTTTAGATTAAATGAATGCATAGATTGAACAAATAGATTGGAGAGACACAATCAAAATGCAGTTTTGTCTTTGTCTCCCTCTATCTCCCTCGTTTTATTTAGTGGAAAATGAGAGCGGGAAAATCCCGCTAAAAGTGTGAGCAGGTTCAGTGAATTTTTCCTAGGTAAAAGACATGGCCACAATGGATTCAAGTCACAAGCATTCAGAAATTAGAATCTTCGGTCCTCTGCAATAATCCATATTTTGTAATTGATTTGTCACGCATCTTCTTCCCCTCAGCTTGGCCCCCTGCGTGGGAGAGAGGATCATGTCCTTCTTTTCTTTCTTCCTCAGATTTTCTCTCAACTCACAGCTTTTTGTTATCCCCAGCAGGGAAGAAGGAGAGAGGACAGAGAGAGGCGGGGAGGTACAGATTATAATAAAGCTCCTCCCCAAGATGCGCTAGAGTGAGCTGGCTCAGGCAGGTACTTAGCATTCACTCTCTTTGGGGTTCTTTCATAGCTCCCTCCGTGATTCCCATTGCTGGGGATTCCTCGCCTCTAGTTGTCTTGGTAGGAGGAGGGGATGCAAATGAGTATCAGTTTGAGGCTTCATCTGTGAGCTCTAGCATGTCTGAACTCCACCTTAGCTTTTTGTTGCTTGAGTCTTTTCCTTCCTGCTGGACCCGACTGATGCTGACCTCACACTGGCTCTTACTTGTGTATGGCCAGTGAAGGCACATGGGGATGCTTGTGTGTTCTTTCCCCTGTAATTTCTGGGAGGACAGGCTAGTTCCAACTCTTCTCAGCAACTCCCCGCTACGGTAGTCAGTCACTTGTCTGCCACCCTGGATTTCTCAGGATAGGAGTCAGCTCCCAGTCCACTCTACCTCCCAATAGGGGGGATGTAAATCACATAGACTGGGCTCTCTGAGTAGCTCGTTGAAGTCCCTGTTTACTAGGCTTGAGGTGAGGGAGCACTTAGGAGAGGGGTAGTTGGGGCCAACACTGTGGTTTTGTTCAAAGGAATCCTTTAACAAAAACCCCTTCTCGGACCTTTTTTTTTAAAAAAAATCCTTAGCCTGGCTGACAGGTCCAAGAGTCAGGGGACCAGTTTTAATCATTTTCTCTGTCAACTCTGCATTTTGATCTGCTGTCTATCACAGGTGGGTGCCTCAGGGTGAAACGCCAATTTGGTAATGCTCAACTGTCACTCTGGGTAAAGCTGATGCCACAGTGATCAGGACAAAAGTAACCTTTGTTTGGTTCGGTACTCCTCAACCTGATGGAACCTTCAAAATCTGGATTTAGAAACGGTTCAACAAGGACCCCTGGATGGGCCTTCTGGGATCTGTAGCCTCCTGGAATGATGCACAAAGTTTCAATGTCAAAAGACATAGGTTTTTTTTGGGGGGGGGTTTAGGACTCCAAACAGGTTAGGAACCTCTGGACAGAGTACTGCAGAACTTGTCCATATACAGTGCCTTTTCTTCTGAGGATCCAGCCACCTGTGAGTACAAAAGTAATCCTGTTCCTTACTCAGGTTATCCCTCAACTTGGTGAAGTCCTGGAAAGAGTGGATGTCACTAACTGTGGATTCCACTCTGTTCCTTTCCTCAAAACTTAAAACTTTCAATTCCCTGGTTGTCAAAGTTAAGCTAGCTTTTAAATAATTTATATCAGCTTCTTCCAACATGCTTTAAAAAAAAAGTAATATGGTGGCAGTTGGTGAAGGGGAGTTAAATCATGTTTTTCACCAAAAACATCATTATCTCATATATATATTTCTGGTTAGATTCACATTTTTTTTGTTACTTTATTTCAAAAATCCTAAGGAATTTATAGCTATAGAATCTTTTAATGCAGTTTAGGGCAGAAAATATTAAGGCAGCAAAAATAGAATTGGGGGAAAAAAAACACACCAAGTAATGGAGCGGTTAAGATGTTCTAATTAAAGTTATAATTGTAAATTGAGTGCATGAAGATAACTTGAAATTTTTTCTCATCTGGGCATTTTTGTTCTATATTTTAATTCTTTATACTGAAATTTCCATGTTTTACTGAATCTATGCTGAACTCTAAATAAATTAGCAAGGAATTTAAAAAATGAAACTTTTCAGAAATACCAATAATCAAGATAATAAAAAAGACATTATTTTTATATGGGTTTTTCTCTCCTGTTCCAAGTACTTCTCAAAATTTTTCTCAGACATAACTTCTCTTATGAGGCAGATAACAGTAAGTTTGAGCATCACTGAGGAGTCATTTGGGTGACCCACACTCAGCCCCCTTGCACAGACCTTTACTATTTCTTTCAAACCCTTGGCTCCCTCCTCATGACAGTCTCTACTCTTCGTAAATAATTTTGTTGCATCAGAACTTCAGAAAATAGAGACCTTGAGGTTGTAGCTTTATCACCTTTCTGCCCACCACCGTTCAAAGCACATAAAACTGTTCTGTCCTTTCCCCACTGTTTGAGAGCAAGCGGATGTCTCCTGTGCCCCCAGCTAAGCCCTCACCTAAGCCCTCACCTGTGCTGGGCATCCTGTGTCCTCCTGTTTCTCGTCACTGACTATCAGTTTTTTCCTGTCTCCCATATTTTCCGATGCTCCATCGTTTACAGTGCTTTCACCTGAGCTTACAAATATGTTTTCCTATTTTTCGCCTCATTCTAATATCTCTGCACCCAATTCTATATCATCCTTGTCACACGTCTTCCCCACTTTCTTTTTCTTTTTTTTAAAAAAGATTTTATTTATTCATTCGACAGAGAGAGGCACAGCAAGAGAGGGTACACAAGGAGTGGGAGCGGGAGCGGGGAGCCCAACGTGGGGCTCAATCTCAGGACCCTAGGATCATGACCCCAGCCGAAGGCAGACGCTTAACGACTGAGCCACCCAGGCGCCCTTCCCCACTCTTTCAATTCACATTTACCCTTCCATCCTTTGTAGGCCACCAACCTACAAAAATGGTGCTCCAAAGACCATTTTAAAGAAAGTAAAAATGCACAAAAAGAAATAAAGACCACATATGGCATTAGCACTCTGCTGAGCCTTTCCCCATATAGGTCCTATTGTTTGCAACTTTATCCTCACAGTCATGCAATTCTGTGTCCTGCCTCTCTTCATTGAACATAATGCCTGATATATTGTAGATGTGCAGTGGATGTTAAATGAATGAATAAATATTTAACAAAATTTGTTTTTTTTGTATTAGATCAGTTATCTATTGCCACGTAAATACTGCATAACAACTATAAAACGTCAATGACAAGCAACAATAAACATTTATTTCACAAATCTGTAGAGATCAGCTGGTCTGGGTGGGCTTAGCTGATCTCATCTGGGCATCCTCATGTGGCAGCTGTGGGCTGTCTAGGCAGCTCTGCTGATCTTGGCTGGGCTCCCTCATGTATCTGGGAGTTGCCTGGCTGTCAGTTTAGAATACCCTCAGCTCAGACAATTGGGTATACATGGCTCCACTCCACATGTGTCGGCCTCTAGCAGGTTCTCCTGGAATTATTCTCATAGAGATGGCCATGGTGCTAGTGTGTGGACAAGAACATTTGGGCCATGTTTGCTCACATCTCGTTGTCCAAGTTCTATAGCTGAACTCAGAATCAAGGGGGAGGAAAATTGACTTGCCTCTGTTGAGAATCACTGCAAAGTCTCATGGCAAAGAGTGTGAATCTAAGAAAAGGTAAAAAAAAAAAAATTGGGGTCATTAATACAAGCAATCTATCACACTCATATTCTTCAGGTTGTGATCATTTAAATCTGATTTATTTGCATCACTATTCCTAAACATTAGTAGGTAATAGGTTGCCTTCCTTTCTCACTTCTGTAGAAAAATCTTGTAATAGTCATAAGCATATCACTTTTTTCTCCTTTTGAATTCATTCCTTTGTGTATCATCGAGTGGCTCAAATAAACCAGGGTTTGTTTTTCCTACATAACAAGTTTGGCGGTTATATGGTGGTTGTTGGCATGAGGGTGTGGTGGTTCACTGATTTCAAGACCATGTCTCTACAATATTTTTGGTCTTTTATGTTCAGAATATGGCTACTACAACTGCAACTACCACTTTCCCATTTAAAGCAGGAAAAAGAATAAAAGGTACACCAGCAGACCTACTCTTATTCTCCTTGACCATTAATTACTATGATGCATGGACACATCTGGCCAGATGATGGCATAGGACAGAAGGGCTGAGGATGGGTCAGGGACTCGACAGTGTCTGTTCTATCTGGTATACACTCCCAGGAGGGGGATGGTCAGGTCAGGGTGCAATGGCTTTTTTTTTTTGTGCCCCTTATTATGTATTTTCACATTGCTTTTCAGCAGGAATTTCCAGTTCACAATGCCATTGGCAGCATGCCTTTATCATACTTTCACCACGGCCTTGCTCACATTCTTTGAACACTAATGAAGTTGAACATATGTGCTATTTAACAATTTTTCCTAGAAGTTTTCCATTTATAGTCTTTGTTTTCTTTTTAAAATTATTTTCATATTCATTTAAAAGTGCTCTTTACAAATTGAAGCTATTAACTCTCTTTGTCACATCTGTTGCCTGTTTCCCATTTTCCTTTTAGTCTTGAAAGCTCCCATTTTAGAGACATTTAAAGGTTTTTATATGGTTGCCTTGCCTGGCTAATATTTTATAGATATTTCATTTCTGCAGGACCACTGCTAGCCCATAAGACATCTTTTTGTGAAATAAAAAAGTCACCCTTCTGTAAAACATTTTACTTCCATCTGTTAGAAAATTATCAAGTCATAATGATTTTGTTAGAGTAAGCCACTTGAGTACCATCTTCTAGAAACATTTTCTGATAAATACACAGCTCTCACATTTCTGTATGTAAATGGTACCTCCATCGTTGTGGTATGTGTTTAAACTTCCTCCACTGAGCATGCATGTTGAGTTTTGAAAAAGGCAGAAAAGATTCATGCAAATGGTTAAGTTGCACAAAAGGAAGATTATTAAGAATTGGGCTCTGTGGGAGACTAAAAATAAGACATAATTGGCTTCGGAATCAATTAAAGTCATTAAAAAGGTGTCTGTTCAAAGATTTCCTACTTTGAATTAATTGAAGATAAATTTAAGATTATATTACAGATACTGACAGTAATAACAGCATAGGGGGTTATCCAACTGAAATTTAAAAGGAAAATAAATGATGTACGCTATGGATTTCTGTGTTTTAATCCAAAAATATTTTTTTTTTCAAATTAAAGTTTATTTAAAAATATATTTGTAAATTGTGACTACTTCTGAGTAAGCACAATAAAGGTGGAAGGAAACCTTTATTGTTAATTCTTTTGTTAATTACTTGTATGATTTGGGGAAATCAATCTCTATGAGCCTCAGTTTCTTATCGTAAAATGAAGACAATGGTATTGGCTCTGTGTAGCTTATAAAGGTGTTACAATAATTATTTTAAAGGGATTTAATGGAGTCCAAAGGGCTCAACGTGTTTAAGTAGGATGTACATGGGAACTATTATTCTTAGCAATGCATTCAACTTTATAAAGTGTTAAATTAGCTTACTTGATTTGAAATGATTGAATGTTAAGTTAAAAAACAAAACAAAACAAAAAACATTCCCCCACCCCCAAAATCTAAAAAACCCATATAACTGTATCAGCAAGAAAGTAAAGTGAAGTTAAGGTCTTTTTGTGACCAGTCTCTTTTAAAGCCAATTTGGTGTGATTTCATGGTTTGGGGAAGAAACCTTGATATGGAGAAGAAAAGCTTCCGCTCTAATATTAACTGTAAACTGAGTCTTCCCAAAGGTTGTTTAATTTGGTTGTAAATTAAAGGACACAAAATCTAGTGCCTGTTTTCCTTTTGGTTTGGTGTAGATCCAGATTTTTTCTCTCTACTCTTAGCTATCTCAAACATACATTGACTGGTAGATATGTAGAAAAGATATTAGTTGAGGGAGTTTGGCTTGTAAGTATAGATAGTTTTGGCTGGATCTATATAGAGAATCTTTTTGAAAAAAATAGTAGCTTAGTTAAAAAAACAAAACAAAACAAAAACAACTTATCCATTTAACTTGGTTTGCCAGAGATTTTAATTCTATGAGTTTCTCAGGAATAATCTGTGAGTTACTTAAAATTAAATACATTTTTAGGGGCGCCTGGGTGGCTCAGTCATTAAAGCATCTGCCTTTGGCTCAGGTCATGATCGCAGGATCCTGGGATTGAGCCCTGCATTGGGCATCCTGCTCAGCGGGAAGCCTGCTTCTCCCACTCTCCCTGTTTGTGCTCTCTCTCTCTCTCTCTCTCTCTGTCAAATAAATAAATAAATAATTAAATACATTTTTAGAAACATTTCTTTGATTTTTGCAGAAATCATTTTAATAATCCTATATTCTGTGATGGGCTGGGATATACAGTATAGCTTTGGGTACTGTTCTAATCCTTTCTCCGCCAGCCATGAAAATGAGTCCAGACTCAGGAAATAGGAGAAGGTTGGTGGATGCTGTAGCTGGGAGAAAAAGGCCCTGGGCTGGAAATGGATTTTGACAAGTAACTTACCGAATCCTGCTTTCAAAGGCTATTGTCGGGGTGCCTAGGTGGCTGAGATGGTTAAGTTTCTGCCTTAGGCTCAGGTCATGATCTCAGCGTGCTGGGATGGAGCCCGCATCAGGCTCCCTGCTGGGGGCGGAGCCTGCTTCTCCCTCTCCTTCTACTCCTCCTCCCGCTTGTGCTCTCTTGCTCTGTCTTGTCAAATAAATAAATAAACTCTTAAAAAAAAAAAAAAGGCTATTGTCATCCTAAAATTATCAGTTGGTTTTAGTTTATATAATACATAAACTCTTAACTATAATTCCAGTTTGAACAGTAATTGTCATCACTGTGGAGATAAACTCTAAGCTGATAAATGCTGGGTTTAAAAGAAGAGCATGTGATTCATTCTCTTGTTCCAGACCACAATGTGCTAGTAGAATATTTTAGCCTTAGGGGTAGTACTGTTGCAGTTTTATTGGTATTGTATATTACTTATAATCTTAGCTACCGCTCTCCTTTTCTCTATCTCCCCTTTACACATAAAGCTAAAGAATATAGAAGTCAACTTTCATGAAATTAAACCCAAATGCCTTAAATTTATTGTAGACACTCTAGACCACAGCAGGACTTCAATATGGTCAGCTAAATATTTGGTAAGCAGAACACTACATGAGAAAATTGGGTTTGGTTAGGAGTGAGACAGGGCTAATAATGAAAAAAGCTACTGGTTTCTATTTTAGATGGGTTGGGATTTAAATGTGAATTACTAAATTTTATTGTGTCTTTTAAGTACTATTCTGACATTTCTAGTGATCTCCATAAACTTTCATTGCTCTATAACAGCTTATTAAGCTACGGGGTCTTCATAAATATGCAAACTACCTTAACAGGATTGCCTTCAATGACTGTTCATCAATTTGGTATTGAAAGGGAACCAACCCAGTTGATAAAAATATCTGGTGGTGGAATAGTCTTTGGCATTCCTAATCTCAAAGCTTATTTCTCTTAAAGAGGGATGGACATAAACTGTTAAAATAATAGAATCACATTATTTATATGAGTGGAAATGGCTATTTTGTTCATTAGGCCTGATGTCTTTTCTGTAGCTACATTTCACAAATCTGTAGCTTAGTTAAAAAAACAAAACAAAACAAAAACAACTTATCCATTTAACTTGGTTTGCCAGAGATTTTAATTCTATGAGTTTCTCAGGAATAATCTGTGAGTTACTTAAAATTAAATACATTTTTAGGGGCGCCTGGGTGGCTCAGTCATTAAAGCATCTGCCTTTGGCTCAGGTCATGATCGCAGGATCCTGGGATTGAGCCCTGCATTGGGCATCCTGCTCAGCGGGAAGCCTGCTTCTCCCACTCTCCCTGTTTGTGCTCTCTCTCTCTCTCTCTCTGTCAAATAAATAAATAAATAATTAAATACATTTTTATTTATTAAATAAAATAATTAAATACCATTCAATACCAATATCCCATACAACCATGGGACAATATTACAACCAAGAATATGACATTGGCACAATCCACAGTCTTAATAGAGGAAAGTTTGCCTCTTAATAATTTTATTTCATTACACAGGCATTTATTGTTTGGGAAATAAATCATTGGCAAATGAAATGGGCAAAAAATCGGTCTCAGAGTAGATCAGGAAAAATGCATATTTATTAAAGAAATTCTAGGGACACCTGGGTGGCTCAGTCAGTTAAGCATCTGCTTTCAGCTCAGGTCATGCTCTCAGGATTCTGAGATAGAGTCCTGAGTCTGGCTCCCTGCTTAGCAGGGAGTCTGCTTCTCCCTCTCCCCCTCCCCCCACTTGCACTCTCTCTCTCTCAATAAATAAATAAAATCTTAAAAAAAAGAGAAATTCTAGAATAAAAGAATTTATTTATATATATTTTTAAAGATTTTTTTTTTTTTTTGAGAGACAGCGAGAGAGGGAACACAAGCAGGGGGAGTGGGAGACGGAGAAGCAGGCCTCTTGCCGAGCAGGGAGCCCAATGTGGGGCTTGATCCCAGGACCCTGAGATTATGACCCCAGCCGAAGGCAGTCGCTTAAACGACTGAGCCACCCAGGTGCCCCTAAAAGAATTTATTTAGAATAGGGTCTAATTTCCTGCAGAGAGAAAGTTTATACTAATATTTTAAAAAATGAAGTTGTTTAGTTTAATTTTTATTTTGAAATAATTATAGTTTCATAAGAGGTTACAAAGAAATGTGCAGAGAAGTCCCAT
This sequence comes from Halichoerus grypus, assembly GCF_964656455.1. NCBI lineage: Eukaryota > Metazoa > Chordata > Mammalia > Carnivora > Phocidae > Halichoerus > Halichoerus grypus. Next base: position 100,854,014 of record NC_135712.1, on the reverse strand, counting down.
GCATTCCTTCCTAAATCTTCAATACCAATATCCCATACAACCATGGGACAATATTTCAACCAAGAATATGACATTGGCACAATCCATAAAGATTATTCAGATTTCATTTGTTATACATGCATTGTGTGTGTATGTGTAGATCTATGCAAATTTGTCACTGTGTAAACTGTAACCACCACCACAATCGATACTCAACTGTACCGTCACAAGATTCCTTTGTGTTCTCTCTTTACAGCATACCCATCCCCTCTCCTATTTCTACTCCCTGGCAACCACTAATCCATTCTCTATTTCTCTAATTATGTCATTTCAAGATTGTTACAGAGATAGAATCTTTCAAGATTTGAGATTTGCTTTGTTCACTGAGCCCATTTTTTTTGAGGTTCATTCAAATTGTTGCAACAGTATATTGCTTTTGATTACTGAATAGTATTCCATGCTGTGGATGTACCACAGTTTGTTGAACCATTCATCCCTTGAAAGACATCTGGGGAGTTTCCAGTTTTTGGCTAATATGAATGAATCTGCTATGAATGTTTGTGTATAAGTTCTGTGAAAATAAATGCTTATTTCTCTGGGATAAATGATAAGGAATACAATTGCTAGATCATGTAGTAAGTCCGTTTTTAGTTTTGAAAGGAACTACCAAACTATTTTTCAGAGTGGTTGTACCATTTTACATTCTCACAAACAGTGCATGAGTGATCCAGTTTCTCTGCATCTTTGCCAGCATTTGGTGTTACTATTTTTCACTTTACTTATTCTGATATGTCTGGAATGGTATCTCATTGTAGGTTTTACCTTGAATTTTTCAACTGGCTAATAATGTTGAGCACACTAGCTATTGTTTAAAGACTCCACTTTTCTTTAAGATTTTTAGATACTATATTAAGGATTTCCAGAGAAACAGAATGAGTAGGATCTCTCTCACTCTCTCTCTTTTTTAAAGATTTATTTATTTATTTATTTGAAAGAGAGAGATTGGGAGTGTGAGTGGGGGAAGGGGCACAAGGAGAGGGAGAGCGTCTCTAGCAGACCCCCCACTAAGCACAGAGCTGGATCTGGCCTTGATCTCATGACCCTGAGATCATGACCTGAGCAGAAATCAAGAGTTGAATTCTTAACTGACTGAATCACTCAGGTGCCCCAGGATCTCTCTCTCTTTCTCTCTGTCTCTGTCTCTGTCTCTGTCTCTCCCTCTCTCTCTCACACACACACACACACACACACACACAGGGAGAGAGAGAGAGAGGAAGAGAGGTGTTTTAATTTATTTTAAGGAATTGACTATGCAAAGGTGGGGGCTGGCAAGTGTGAAATCCATAGGGTAAGCTGTAGCCTTGAGTCTGAAGGCTGGAAATTCAGGCAGAATATCTATGTTGCAGTATGGAGGCAGACGTCCTTCTTTGAGAAACTTAAGTCTTTGCTCTTAAGGTCTTTAACTGATGGGATGATCCTTCCCCATTACCCCCATTATGGAGAGTAATCTGTTTTACTGAAAGTCAAGTGATTGCAAATGTTAATCTCATCTAAAAAATACCTTTACAGTAATATCTAGGCTAGTATTTGACCAAACATCTGGGCACCATAGTCTAGCCAAGTTCATGGATAAAATTATCAAAGATACTTTTCAATGAATAAACACATTATATAAAAGATTATTTTTTTTAAATTATAAAAATATATATAACATAAAATTTACCATTTTAACCATTTTTAAGTGTACAGTGACAATAAGTACATTCACATTGTTGTGCCACCATCACCATAATCTATCTCCAGAACTGTTTTCATCTTGCAAGACTAAAACTCTGTTCCATTGGCAGTAACTCCCTATTTCTCCTCCCCTGTCTCTAGCAACCACTATTCTACTTCCTGTCTCTCTGAATTTGACTAATCTAGGCAGCTCATGGAAGTGGAATCACACCACATTTGGTCTTTCATGACTGGCTCATTTCACTCTACGTAATGTCTTCAAGGTTTACCCATGTTGTAGCATGTGTTGGACTTTCTTTCCCTTTTAGGGCTGAATAATATCCTATTGTATGTGTAGACCACATTTGGTTTATCCAGTCATCTGTTGATGGACACTTAGGTTGCTTTCACCTTTGGCTATTGTGAATAACACTCCTATGAATATGGGTGTGCAAATATCTGTTCACATCTCTACTTTCAATTCAGACGTGAAATTTTTGGATGACATGGTTAATTCTTGTGTCTGGTATTTTCACAATAAGCATCTTTGCCGCAGATCTTTGCTGCAAGCGTTTTTGCCACAAACATTTTTGCTGCATAGCTAATTGGCTGTAAGGCAATTTTGCCATAAAAGGTAAAAAATACAACTTATTGACAGTTTGGTTTCATTTCTCCGTTGATGCAATACTCCCATTTTTATATTGTATGAATCTTAGCCTCATAATGGCCTATACAGTGACAGAGTTTTGAGCCTACATTTCCTGTAGAACTTGGGAACATGTATCAAAACACGTGTTACAACATGCCAAGAACAAAGAACAATGTAGAAGGCTTTTACAGTGCAATACAAAGCTCAGTTACAAATATGCACCCTAGTATATGGACACTGATACCTCTCTTACTGAAAGAAGAAATTTTAGTGAAAAAGGAAAAAGTGCAATGCCAAATGAGAAGAATGAACAGCTGAACAAACAAAAATGTGTAATATGAACAAAAGATTTTGAAGACAGGTGCTTAGGTACAAGGCACAAAATCAAATCCATTATTATTTCCAGTATTGCCATGAATCTACACTATACATTTTGAATGTATTCAAATATTTTTTATTTTGTAATCATCTTTTTAATTTTTAAATTCATTTTCATGTTTCATCATCTCTTTATTTTTCATGATTTTATCTTTTATGGCAAAATCACCTTATGTCCAATTAGTTAGGTGGTGAAAATATTTCCGCTGAAAATATTTGTGGTGAAAATACTTGTAGCAAAGATGCTTGAGGCAAAGATGTTTATGGCAAAACTACCCAGAACTTGTAATTCTATGTTTAGTTTTTTGAGGAGCCTCCAACTGTTTTCCACGGCGGCTGTACCAATTTACATTCCCACCAGCAGAGCACGAGGGTTCCAATTTCTCAACATCCTCGTCAACACGTGCTATTTTCTGTTCTTTTTTCTTTCCTTTTTTCAAGATTTTATTTATTTGAGAGAGAGAAAGTGTGAGAGAGCAAGAGTGGGGTTGGGGGGGAGGGGCAGAAGGAGAAGGAGAAACAGGCTTCCTGCTGAGCAGGGAGACCGATGTGGGGCTCGATCCCAGGACCCTGGGATCATGACCTGAGCCGAAGGCAGATGCTTAACCAAATGAGCCGCCCAGGTTATGTTTTTCTTAAAAACTTTTTACTTGAATTCAGTCACTGAACAGCAGTGTTTACCTTCATTAGCAAATCCGTTTGCTAAGTAGCACTTCATGAGAGCATAGGAGGAGAAGGCAGGCTTGGCTCTGTGGTGTAGAGCTGGGTTAGTTTGGGCAGGTCACTTAATGTTTTTCTTAATTATAAAGCAGGAATAGTAATATCCACATTGGGAAAGTTCAAGGAGTTTTTAAGTTGCAAGTTAGCATACAGACAGATGCCAAGCTTATTATTCTTGTTGTTCTTATTACTGTATTTCCTGAAACCAGAGTGCTTTGTCTTAGTTTTTTTGCAGGTGGTAATACGATAAAAACATAGCCTCTAATAACAGTCCTTGCTCCTTTATTTCATTTTCTCACTCCGTACTCAATAACCTGCAGGTCTTAAGAATGATTTTTATCTTTAATAATTTTAATAAATAATAAATAGTCACCTACAAGTTTATAAATTTCTAAACACTTTTTACCAAACTATTTTACTTTTAACCTTACAGCAGTCCCAAGGGTGATATGTGGTTACTCTGTCACTGGACAAATGAGGACCCCAACCTTCAGATAGGCCAGCAGTGTGTCTGTGGGGATGGAGCCAGACAGGGCTGTCCCTGGGCTGGGATGGTGTCCTCTGTCTCCCCAGTCTCAGTGTGGTCATTTTCCAAAGAAGCAACTGTAGCTTATTGATCTTATTAAGTTTTTATTTCAGGTTTATCCAGGGTAATAAAGCCCCCTTTAATAGGGGCTACCTCTGCAGGATGTCCTATTTTATTCAGCTAATTACTTTTTGGAGAATTTTTGGTGATACCACAAAATCATGTGATACGAAAACATTTACCAGTGTCAGAAGATATCCCAAGAATCCATCAATTTTACTTTCCATACCTACTCAATATATTTGTTATATTTATAATGTATGCACCTAAATATCTTGTTCATAATAACATGAGGTGCAACTTAAAGGTGTTTTAAAATTCCAGCTCCTGATAGAAGATGAAAGCAAAACCAGAATAAACCAACTCGACACAATCACCACAACCACACCACAGGCAGCTACCAACTATTGGGAGTGTGTGTGTGTGTGTGTGTGTGTGTGTGTGTGTGTGTGTGTGTGTTGTGGGGAGCAGGGATGTGCCATTTTATAGCCATTTTGAAAAGTCTAAGTTTGGGAGGGTTCTTTTTTGACCTTTTCTTGGGCTAAAATATGACACTTCATCGTTCTTGATTTGCTAGAGCCTTCCATCCTCTGGTTTCCACATCTTTCTCTTTTTTTCCCATAGGTTTATCACAAATGCCCCTAACCTCATTTCCCAGAAGGAAATGTTTGTTTTTTCTGGTGGTGAGGCAGGGTGCTGTAGGTCACTTAGGGAAATATAATAGAGCTGTCAAAAGTATAACAAGTCATCTCTGTACACTGGGACACGCGCTACATTTCTATTTGGTCTCAATAGAAGATCAGAAGAGAAATTCTGAGTATATTGACACCCACCCTCTGTACTCCAAGGCTCTCCTCTCCTCCTTGCCCCCCTTCTCTATCTCCCCTCTTCTCCTTAATATGTGGGCACAAGAGCATGTAGTAGTAATGAAGTCAATCGACAATGAAGACTTTATCACAAGAAGTGGAGGCTTCTTCATTCTTTACTTGGCCACAGAGAGTGGCTCTATGACAAGTCATCCATCTTACAAATTTGGGCTGCTCTTCACTGGTGGAAAGTGAGAGTATAAAGCATCAGCACAAGTCAATCACGTCCAAAGGGAAAAGCGACCCAAAAAGACTGGGTTAGCTGGATCAGAACAATACAACCCTAAGGGTAAAACATTTTCTAATCATACTTGTTCATTCTTTTTGTGTATTCCTATTCTTTTATTCCTAGCCTTTCCCAGTGGTCTGTTCTTTCTGTAAGTTTCCTCTGGAAAAAAAAAAAAAAGTAAAAATTTACATTTATATGTGTTTCTGTCAACTGAAAAATAAATGAAAAGGCAATTGGGCATCTTTAACCAAATTGGTGAAAATTTTTACTTAATATCATAAGAACTAATTTTGGCCCACTTATTCAAAACATACGCTGTGTTATTAACTTATTTCACTTAGTTTGCCATCAACCTTCTTTCTCCTGGTGGTTATGAATTATAAGCAGTGATGTAGATACCATTCTAAATAATCTGATCTTTATTCTCCCTGGTGACTCTTGGAAGGTGACTATGAGCTGTGGTTATAAAATCCAATTTTTCTTCTATCCCAAAGGGAAAGCAATTGGTGAGTGATCACCTCAGCTGAAGACAGGAGAGACTTGATAAAATATTTCATTAGTACTTTAGGAAACTACTGTGGGAATGTGACTGCCAGATTTTTACAGATAAAAATGGAAAGACACTGAAGTCAAGTCAGGGTAACTGGGCACTCTTCCTACTTAACTAGCTGAGTGACCTTGGCTAGTCATTCAAACTTCCTGCTTTTCATTTATAAAATCAGGCTAAGAATATCTCCTTCACCAGTTTCTTATCACTTCTTTTTTTAAACGATCATAAGAGAAAGTGACATGAAAGGAATTTGAAAAGTAATTATAAAGTATCCTGCCTGCTCATGTAAAGTAGCATAATAACATTATTAAGAGGAAAACAGTGAATTTACTTTTATTGTTTCCAATGCTAAGTAGGTTTAAGTGGCATATTTATGCTGCTTATTAGAGGTTTATTTTGGGAAATATTCATTTCTTAATAATGCTTGGGAAAGACTGAATGAGATTGCTTCCAGGACTGAATGTATTTGTATGTGGAAAAAGATTTATTAAGCAGGAGTCTTTTCTGCTTCAAAAATCAGTGAAAATGCTTCTTTGTAGAAGTTTTTCAGAAATATGATAGGTCATGATTTCTTTATATTCTTTTAAAAATGTCACTTTATTATGATACCCATTAAAATAGCAAGGAATTGGAGACAAAAACTGCCCGTAGAAACCTAGTCAACATTGTTCTGTGTCCAAGTTATTTTTTACTCATTGATCATACCCATTTACAATTTTTTACATTCTACAGTAATAGTACAGATAGAACTTTGTAGTCTTTATTTTTACTTAATGTTACATCATACTTTTTTTCCCACATTATTAATCTTTTATTATTTAAAAAAATTTTTCTCTTCTCTTCCTCAAGGTAACCAATGTAAGTAGAGTGGTACATGTCATTCTATCTCTTCTCCACCATGAACATCTTTGAAATCAGCAGACACAGATCAAACTCATGCATTTTAAATAGATGCATGATATTCCATAATAAGGAATTTATTCTTTTATTTCCCTTCTGTTGGCATTTAGTGTTTCTCAAGGTTTTTTCTTTTTCTCCCCACTACAACAATGCTACAAAAAACATCCTTGTATTCATTTATCGGACACATATTTATTGAGCATCTACTATGTGTCAGGTACTGTTCTAGCTCTTAGGAAACACTTATGGACAAAACAAAATCCCAGTCCTCATGAAGGTTATGTTAAAGCCAGGGGAGGCAGTCAGAGAACAAGAAACACAATAAAAATTGGATTATGGGGTATGTTAGAAAATGATGTGTTGGGGGAGAAAAGAAAAAGTGGAACAGTGAAAGGAATTTGGGAGTATCTGGGGTGAGGTGAATTGAGTTGTAATTTTATTTAATTTTAATTTTTATTATTTTTAATTGAGTTGCCATTTTAATTTGAGTGGTTAAAAGACGTGGGACTCGATCCCAGGACCCTGAGATCATGACCTGAGCCAAAGGCAGACCCTTAACCAACTGAGCCACCCAGGCGCCCCTAGTCATAGGAAGTTTTAAAAATATATAGTTACTATAGTATATTTCATCATATGCTCTATCACATTTGATTCATCTATCACCCTGTTAATGCATACTTAGGTTGTTTATTATTATCATTATTTTGCCCTTCAAGTAATGGCAGCAACATTGTCATTACGTAAAGTCTTGTGTTGTTAATATGAGGAGAAAAGCTTCTGTCATTTTTTTCATTCTCTCAAAGTTGTTGTGGGAGAGCATATCTGATGTTGAATTTAAAATGATTTTTCCCACCATATCTCAGATCAATGTTAAAGTGCTCTAGGAAACTCAGACTACTGCTGTTTTTCTTTATGTACAAATGGAATAGTCTGTTTTTATTGGATTTATTGGTCAAACTAGTCAGCCGCTAGTCAGACTAGCTAGAAACACATGACATAATTTGAATGGTTTAGTGTAACAATTTGTATGTTTTTCGCTAGCTGGACCAACTTGGTTTCTTTGCTTTGTAGAATCAGTTAAGGCAGTGATACTGGTCTACTTTGGGTATAATTTGGTTTTACTGTATCTGTTGAGATACTTGGCTATATGAAGTGTGGAAGAATCTGAATACCTCTTAGGGCTCTGGTTTGGGATCAACGGTCCTACCATAGAAGAGAGTGATAAATAGTAACAATTTAAAGAGTGACCTACACTCATTGATCACTTATGTGCTGGTTATGTCTGAAGCACTTTGCATGAACCAATCATTAAATATTGCAACAGATGATAAGGTAAACACCATGATTACTCTCATTTTGCAGGTGAGAAGGCTGAGCACAGAGAGGTTAAGTAAACTTCCCCAAGATCACACAGCTTTATAGTGGTAGAGGTAGGATTTGTGGGGAGGAAGTCTGGCTCTAGGCTTTGTGCTCCTAACCACTACACTACGCTTTGTTCATTTATTTTCCTGTCTCCTTGACAACTCTACTGGATCTTGTTTCAATTTCTTTACCATTAGGAAAGAGAAAATTTTGGGTCAGCATTTTTGAGGCAGTTTCTCTATTCAGCCATAGAAAGTAATTTGAAGTTCTTTCTGTGGTAATAGATGTGAGAATTGGGGTGGGTTTTGGCTTGCATGAGCTATGTGTGTAATTAAGGAATCTTTCAGACACAGGGGTTGTACAAGTAAGTAGAAGTCAGGTTGCTACTGCCAGTACTTTGATAAAAAGGTAATTAGCTCCATTATAACTAATTTTGTTGTGTTTATTTGGCTAAAGGAGTGAGAGATATTAAAATCATTTTTAATTGATTTTGTTTCTGGTCGAGAGCTAACAGTGATAATGATTTGAGCCATTATTAGAACACATTTTAATATTCTAGATTTAAAGATACATCTCCATGCTTTGGATTTCTAATACGCAGTGCTGGGTAGGTCCATTAGAACTGTTTAAAAGAATATAGTGGTGTATCCTGTAAGCACTATAAATAACTTTCTTTGGTCCTTGGTTCTCCAGATCTTTCTTTTTTTAGTATGTGGTTGGGTCAGGCAACATGCTCCTGAGGCTCTTTCTGTTCTTAGGGAACAGTGGGACAGTTGACTTGTCACAACTGGGGGTAGTTCTAGTTTTTTGTTTTTTTTAACCACTTTATTGAGGTATAATTGACCTGTTAAAAGCTGTACATATTTAATGTATACAACTTGGTGAGTTTGGGCCTAAGTATACACCCTGGAAACCATCACCACCAGCAAGGCCATTGACATAATCATCACCTCCTAAAGTTTCCTCAGACCCCTTTTATTATCTTTTTGTTTTTTGGGGTTATTTTGGTGGTTAGAACAATTAACATGAGGGGCGCCTGGGTGGCTCAGTCGTTAGGCATCTGCCTTTGGCTCAGGTCATGATCCCAGGGTCCTGGGATCGAGCCCTGCATCAGGCTCCCTGCTCTGCGGGAAGCCTGCTTCTCCCTCTCCCACTCCCCTTGCTTGTGTTCCTGCTCTTGCTGTGTCTCTCTCTGTCAAATAAATAGATTTAAAAAATCTTAAAAAAAAAAAAAACAATTAACATGAGATCTATGCAGTAACAGTATTATTAGCTATAGACACTACCCTGCATAGTAAATCTCCAGAATTTATTCATCTTAGATCATTGAAACTTTGTACCTTTGACCATCACCTTCCCATTCACTCGCCCCTCTCCCCTGGCAACCACCATCCTACCTTCTGCTTCTGTGAGTTTAACTATTTTTGGATTCCACATAAAAGTGAGATCATATGGTATTTGTCTTTCTGTGTCTTCTGTAGGCCAGTTCTAGTTCTTTCTCCTCCTATGCTTAGGATATTTCTCTTAATTATATACATTCTTATTTTTTTCTTTTACTTTTTTAAAATTTTAAAATAATTTCAAATTTATAGAAAAGCTGCAAGAATAAAGGAACCTTTTCCCTTGATTTTCAGAGCAAGTTGCTGACATGATGCTTCACCATTCTAAAATAGTTTATATTTCCTACAAAAAGGATATTCTTCTACATAACCACAGTATAATCATCAGGAAATTGACATTGATATATTACTCCCATATAATTCTCTGACCCCCTTCAAAGTTTCATCACTTGTCCTAATAGTGTCCTTTATAATAAAAAGATCTAGTTCAAAATCATACATTGCATTTAATTATGTTCCCTTAGTTTACTTTCATCTGGAATCCTAAGTCTATCTTGACCTTGACATTTTTAAAGATTTCAGGCAGGTGGTTTAGAATAGCTGTCATTTGGACTTTTTGATGTTTGTGAAAAAAATTCATTTTGTCTATTTTATGTATTTTTGGTAGGAGTATCACAGACATAATTTTTGTGTTCTTTTTATTCATTCTGTCTGGTGTCATACAACTTCCGTTTGCTCCTTTACCCATGATGTTACCTTTAATCACTTCATTGAGGTGGTGTTTGTCAAGTTCAGGCACTGTAGAGTTGTTCTTTGTTTCTTTGTAGTTAATATGTACTATGTGGGCAGGTGCTTTGAGACTTTGTAAGTCTCCCACTTATTAAATTTCATCAACTAGTTCAACATCTATGTTTAATAGCTAGATTGATTATTACTATGAAATTATCAAATGATGATTTTTCTAACTCTGATTATTTTTCTACATTTATTAGTTGGTGTTGTAAGAAAAACCTTTGCCTTCCCTCCATTTATTTATAGTAGTATAATCTCCTGAATTCCTATGTTATTTGATGGGTTACAATCTGTTAATCATTTATTTTGATGCTCACATTGACCGGCTTTGGTCAGTGTGACTCCTTCAGGCTGCTTCTCCATTATCTTAAAATGTCTCTGTCATTTTTTCAGCCCTTTTTAACTTTTTGGCACAGGATCCCAGGATTGTTTTGTACTTTCTTTCCTTCAGCTATGTCTCCAGGGAGCCTTGCTTTCTTTTAGTGGAGAACAGTATTTAGAAACCAAGATCTGGGACTAAATGTCCTCAGTGCTCTTGGGGTGTCTTGCTCTCAGAACTTAATGTACGAAGCTATTTTATATGCATTTGAGTGTGTGTGAGAATATATACACATGTATTTATTTCTGTATCTATCAATGTAACTGAAAACCATGAGTTATACTAATACTTCCAATTCTAATCTAACATGATGAAGTTTATTCCTGTTTTGTCTCTTTCCATTTTTGTAACTCTCTTCTCCAACACTGAAAAATTTGGCTTCCATTATCTTCATTACATATTTTTAAATTTGATCAGTGCTTTATATAGAATCATTGTCTCCCCCCTTCCCCCATTCTCAGCCCTGCCTGAACACACTTCCCACCCCATCCAGGCTCCGAACCTCCCGGTGGGCCACGGCCATCACCTGCTGGAGCATTTGCCCACTCTCCGCCATACGCCATGATCGCCCACGGCGCTGCTCAGCTCTGACACTCTGGATAGGGCTGTGCTCACCTCCACTCACTCCTCCCCACTCTGCACATCACACCTTGCTCTGCCCTGCCTAATTATTTTTGCTCTGAATTATCCAGGATGGAAAGAAGATCATTACATTCTTTTGATATTTTATTTGTTCTCTATGATATAGGAGTTGTTACCACATCTTGTAGAAATCAGGACATACAGAGATTGTTTGCTCCAGTTCATGACTTTGGGAGCTCCAGCTAAATTAAGTCATTCTGATACCAGCTCCAGTGCCTTTATGTTAGGATTTGCCATGATATTTATTTATTATTATTAATTTTTAAAGATTTATTTATTCATTTGAGAGAGAGAGCAAGCGAGCATGAGCGGGAGGGGCTGGAAAGGGGGAAGCAGACTCCCTGCTGAGCAGGGAACCCAATGCAGGACTCGATCCCAGGACCCCGGGATCATGAGCTGAGCCAAAGGCAGATGCTTAACCCACTGAGCCACCCAGGCGCCCAGCATTTGCCATGATATTTAAACAGGGTTCTCTAGTTTATTATTAATGGTTCCCATCCAGGAGCTCAGCAGGAACACAGGTCCAGACAACTCTGCTTGAAGGACAGATATGTACTCCCAAGTGCCAGAATTACCTCAGAGACCATCACCCTGATTGCCCTCTCTGTTTCAAGGAAATAGCTGGGAGTGAAAATCAAAACATTCAACAACTGGTCAGGCACAAGGTCTGACCGATAAGAGTGCACACTGGTTGGGCGCCTGGGTGGCTCAGTCGTTGAGCGTCTGCCTTCGGCTCAGGTCATGATCCCAGGGTCCTGGGATCGAGTCCCGCATCGGGCTCCCTGCTCGGCGGGAAGCCTGCTTCTCCCTCTGTCTGCCACTCCCACTGCTTGTGTTCCCTCTCTCGCTGTGTCTTTCTCCGTCAAATAAATAAATAAAATCTTAAAAAAAAAGAGTGGACAGTGGTTATTGGGTTAGAGCAAGCATCACCTAGCATCCCTGCCTACCACCCAAACTCCTCCCTCCCCACCCCCCTCCCCACCCCACCATGTGCTAGGTTTTATTCCTTAGGAGGCTCAGGAGGTTGCTGGTGAGGAGGCTGGAGCTTACAGGGTAGCAGTGACAACACTTGCAGTCACTCTTTACCAACAAATATGGAACAATATCAATATTTGAACCATCGGTATGGCCTTCCCAGTGCATACTGGATGGAAATCAGGCTTCTAGTTGCTAAGGCGGACATCATTATTAATCCTTTCACTTGGCAGGAGTTGGGAAAAGGAGAAAATAGACAAACTTGCCCAGTATATTTGGGGTAAATAAACAATAAACTTAATGTTAGGATGGGAATGTTTGAGAAATTGCCTCATGCGTTTTCTGTTGTTCCTTGTTTCTTCCTATTTGGTCAGGAGACCTCCATTGCCTTTGTTAGGAAGGTTATAGCAGAAACAAAGAAATCCCAGGTTCTGATGGATTGCAGGGTATACACAACACTCTGAGCAGTTTTCTTCTTCCTAAGCCCAGATGAAGTTTTCCTGAATTAGAGTAAGAGAACAGGAAGGGAAGTGAAATGATATTAGATTAAGGCATGTTTCTGAAAGATGAGCCCTTTGCTCTTTGCCACCCTGCTTTATTCTAAGGGTAGGGCGGAGGACAGAAGTTCAGATTAGATTGGGGGACATGACAGGAGAGGGGACTTGCATGAAAAGCCTCAGACAGCCTCATTGAACTGCCCATAACAGCAGAATCCTCTTCACGCCCCAGAGGGGACATGGGAATTATAAGGAGCCTTACATTAGGGAACAGGGGACAACTCAACAATGACCACCTATAACACGTCACAGGAATGACAATGTCTTAGGGGATGGCAACACACAGAGACGATGACTCAGACACAATTACTACCCCAATGCATTTTTGCAAGCATGATAAACAATCTCATAACTAAAGGCCATGGAGGGGGGGTGGGAAAGGGGGATAATCTCTGAGTTGCCCTCTCTCTACCTCTTGGGGAGTGGGGATTTTAGTAGAAATTAAGTTCGGTTATAGAAAAATAAGGTTCCATTTCCCCGCACATCCGAATTGTTGGTCTGCTATTCTTTTTTTTTTTTTAAAGATTTTATTTATTTATTTGAGAGAGAGAATGAGATAGAGCATGAGAGGGGGGAGGGTCAGAGGGAGAAGCAGACTCCCTGCTGAGCAGGGAGCCCAATGCGGGACTCGATCCTGGGACTCCAGGATCATGACCTGAGCCGAAGGCAGTCGCTTAACCAACTGAGCTACCCAGGCGCCCCTGTTGGTCTGCTATTCTTGCCCTCTACACCTGGTACTTATCAGTATAGCTACGCCAGGATTTTATACTTTTCTTTCTAGACGGCCCAAAGTAAACTGCCCAAGGTGTGAACGAGACCATTCTGACTCAGCAGTATAACAGCTCAAAGACACTCAGTGAAGGCAGGAACTTTTGAACTCCACTATTTTGCAAGTGACAGTGACTTGGGGGGAATATAATTATCTAGGACAGTTCTACCCACATATAGCATCTGGTTTTCAGTCAGCTCCTACTGCTTGAACACACATTGGCAGCAGGCTTGACTGAGGCACAAAGGAGTCAAGTGGCTTGACCGGGCCACACAGAGAGGCGGCTGCCTGGTCCACCTTGGGATCTGGGACCATTATGACATTCAATTATTTGCGGTAAACACTGGGTCTTCCTGCCTTATGAATGCAGCTGCAGGCTCTTGCTGAAAAATTCGCCTCCTTTCACATAGAAGGCGTAATTAAGAACACAGCTGCAAATTGGCTCTTCTCAACAATTTTCCCTGCTGTCCCATAAAATGTGAAAAATACGGGCCAGTACATTGATTAGACAGACTCTTAGGGCTGAATTGTGTGTAATCTATCCACTTCTGGCACTTTGAAATAAGTTTTTCTTTCCCACTGGAATTTAAAGGAAGGAACAGAAAATAACAGTAGCCTGGGTGTTTCTTGGTTGGACTTTTCACGGACGCAGCAAGCTGATATAATCAGCTCACATCCTCATGTGAATATGTAACACACACATGCATGCATATCCTGATGACGATGCAGAGGGTGTATTTTGGGGCAAATATTGATCTAGTTGTCTTCTCTCCGGATATTTTGAGCGAAGAAACTTTGAAGTAGTTAGTCATGTGTTTCTGCTCTGCCCATCTCTGGGAGATGAAAGAAAGGAAATCTGGGTGGGTTTACCATGCTTCCTAAGGGTCTGTTCTGTCTATTTTAGTGGTGTTGTGTAGGATAGTGAACTCAGACAACCCGCTTTCAATTTCCATACCCACCATAAAGCTCTGAAGTCCTCAGCAATTAATTTCTAGGAGCCTCAGCTTTTCCATCTGTGAAGTTGCACTGATTATTCTTATCTTACAGAATTGTCGTGAACATCAAATATAGCTGCAAATTTATGCTGTCTAGCGCGTTGCTTGGCCTGTAGTATGTGCTCAATAAATTGCATGATTATCTAAACCTTCATTGAAATTTAGAAACAAGAAAGAAAAAACAGGCCTCTTAGAGGGAAGCAGGGTAATCTAGCTTTGTTTTCATTGAATCATCATGACATTCATACAAAATAATTTGAATTAGGATGGGGCCAATGACTTAAAACCTAGGGAGAGTATTGTTTTGAGGCAAGTCCTCCAAGCCATCTGTATTTTGGGGTAAAAACCCCAACAATGAAATCCTTTATAACCTAACTCTAATCCTTTACAACCTAACCAGAGAAAAATGGTATTGTGGCACTGAGTTTTAAGGCTAGCCACGTACGGAGGACAAGGTAGAGAAAAGGCACCGTAAAGACACAGGGTACATTTTTGTGCATCTTTTTTCTTTCACTTCACTCTGTTTCTTTTCCAAATAACAAGCTCAAGAGAATTCTTGGCAGTGAGGGGGTGCTTGGTCTTTACATGACCCCCAAAGGAGAAGAAAGATGGCAAGTGTATAACAGCAACTTGCAATGGAGGGGGACTTACACTCTTCCTCCTGGGCCGCTGCCCTATTTTTGCTCCTTGGGAAGGTCCAGCAGGAGCAAAAACTGAGGTTTGGCAGTTTGAGCAGGCTCAGTTAATGCACCTGTGTCTTCCTCTGTAGATGTAAAGTCGGCTTCTAGATCCACGGAGGACATCTCAAATCAGAAAGTAATGTATTCCATTAAGTGCTTTTGCAGCTTTTCTGTACCCTTTCACACACCCCCTCTGGTCCGGCCCACCACATTCAATCATGAAGAAATGAGCTGAAGAAATAAAAGGACATGCATATAAATAACATTCTTTGTAGAATAAAACAGATGTGTAAATCTCTTTGCTCGTACTTATTTTAATGAAGACGGCTAAATTCATCTTAAATATTCATCTGTATATAGGAGAGAAGAGCTCTTCAGATACGAATGAGCACAGATTTCCCTGTGGTAAGAAAAGGTGGTTGGATTTACCATGTCAGGGGAAGTGCTAGTCCACAATTTAAGTCCCTACAAATGCCACTCAGAGCCACAGTACTTAGAGCAGAGACAGATGAGCGCAGGACGCCTGGACAGCGGGGCTGGCATTGTTTAACCTTTGTTCTTCACATCCCTCAGGAGAGCAGACAACACCTCTATTTTCAATGTTTCTTCTGAATGATTTCCCACCTAGTGGATTGACAGGTACTCTGATTATCTGCCTAAGAAAAATGAAGGGATAAACAGCTGAGAGATGAAGATTGACTTGAAAGGACTCCATCAAGGAGTATATGTTACACTTGGATAAAGAAGAGTATAACAGGGGGACACAAAGAGAAATGTCAGATTAGCACCTAAATATATTTTGAAGAGAAATATAGCATTTTGCCAAACTGGTCTTTACTTGAATAGTAATGATTGCAGATTGTCACTGTTACAAGCCCAGAGATTTATTTGAGGAAGATAAATGCCTTTCACTTTTTACCATTTTGAACAGGGTTCCATTATGGAGATCTTGAGACACCTCGTGGAGTAATCTTGGGTACAGCCCAGGAATCCTTTTAAAACCTTCTCCTGTCAGGTTAATCAGATGGGAGTCAGTCAACCATCAGAGCAGAGGTGGACGGCATCTTCACCTCTCGTCTCTTCATCCCAAACCCAGACTCACTGTTCTGTTTGAGAGACCGGGACTGGTTCCCCCCAGTCCCATTCTGGATGCCTCCAATGTCCTTCCCACCTTGCTCAATCCACTCAGCCCAGAGGGGTCTGAGGATGCCTGCTTTTCTGTGTCTGATTCTCTCCTGCTCTACACTGTTTGCTCCACATCATCCTTCTCCTTCTGCTGAACCCAACTTAGAATGGTCTTTAGGACAGACGGCATGTAGCTCAGTATCATTACCTGTTAACAGACTGTATCCCAGGTGGACACTCAACTGACTAGGGGTAAATGGAGACAGAGAAGATGGAAACGGAAGATTATTTCCTACTCAACTTTCTGGTTCCAACGGATGCTCTATAATGGTGTAAGATGGGCTTGTATTTTTTCCTTGAACAGTATTGAGGGTATTTGCCGATGTATTGGGCTTGGGCACTGAGGAAAGGAACACCACAGCCATGATGAGCAAGAAGAACTGCTGATGTAAGTGATCAGCGGCTATGTAAAATACACCGCTCATCTGTTTCATTTTCATTTCACAGAGTTGAATGATCTGGTGGGTTTCAGGAGAACTTTCTGTCAAAACCAGTTCTGTTAACGAGTGATGAAGCCTTAGGAAACATCCCTGCATTATCTCCTCTCACTGAATTAGAAAACAGAGCCAGGAGCCCAGGCTATTTTATGACCTTTCAGCCGGGTGATCCCTGCTTTGCCCGCATATGTCAAGACCAAGGCATGGCAGGGGAATTCACTTGTAGCCTGGACAAATGGGGTCGTTAGGCCTTTATCTCTTTATCATTGGCCATGATTTGTGCTGCTTTAATCCCCATGCTCACATCGCTGCCGAGGCAGGGCATAATTCTTGTCATTAAGAGGGTGAAAGGTTGTATGTGTTTGTGTACACATTCTCCCAGCTCACGCTTCACCTCTTTTTTGGGAAAATGAAATACCCTGAGTCCCTGATAACAGAATATGAAAAATGCTCCAGGTCGGCTTTGCTTCAGAATCTGCTCCCCAGCTGTATTTATATCGATCTCAGTGGTAGGGAGATGTCCCGTCTTTGTGAGGCGAGGAATGGGCCCATCACCGTGGGGCCGTGGGGGAAGCTCAGCCTTTGGCGGCTGGTGCAGGATTTGCCAGGCCCTTGATCTCCGACCTTAACGAGTCTACTCAGCCCTTCCCTAGACCCTGGCTGAGCTCATTTCTGCTATTGTTTTTCATTGCAATTCTCTGCTCACCCTATCCCTTCTCCCGGGAACAGTGTACTCTTGTCATTTTTTCCACGGGGAGGATTTGGGATATCCGGGTAACATAAGTGGATGAGCACAAAACCTCAGAAGAACTTGGTGTTCTATTCAGCAGCTTGTGGTTTCAGCTGTGGCAGTCTGAAGGGAAGAGCTTTTTAAAGGTCTCAATGGCTATTGTTGTCTTCTGTGCTGGAGGCGATGCTAACAAACACACTCACTCTCTGCTGTTTCTGTGTCGGGAGGGAGTAACGGGCACCCCGGCCCTGCCTCAGCCCAGGCATGTGCTTCTGCCTCAGGTATGTGACCGCACTTGTCAGCTACCTGCCTTTGCGCTCTCCCTCCCTCTGGTTACTGTGGGTCCTTCTACCCAGTGTTAGTGAGCTTGTGCCTCAGGGGTCCTTAAAGCGTGTCTTCTGCCTCCCCACCCACAGACAGCTCTACTGGCCTCGCCTGACTCGGCGTCCAGCCCCCCTGCTGGCCCCATCCTCACATGTGCCAAACCAGCTGCGCTGGGTTGCAGAGAAAAGTGTGTCCAGCCTGACAGCATTCCAGAAAGGTTAGGAGGGATTCCCTGAGGAGGGGGGCAGAGCACTCTGGTGACCTGCTGCACATTCTCTCCAACCTTACAGATGACGGCTTGACAACATGTGGAGAAACTGCGACAGTATTTTCTCCCCAACCCTTCCAGAGGCTGTCCCCATGCTCAGAGCCATGGGGCCCTGATGGCTTTTCACCGGGGAAGGAGACATGACCTAGGCATCTGCATTGGGTTTCCCTCAGGGTCCTGAGGAAAGAGCTCCAGGCTTTCATGGTACCACAGTTCCCCCTCACCCCACCTCCTGCTCTCACAAAAGGGACTATTTGAGAAAGCCGACTGCAGCGGCTTTGACTGCTGGCCAGATCCCTGGCAGAGGCCTGCACTGGCCCGAGCCAAGCATTGTGTGTGGCTGGTTCTATGGTGCGGCCCGGGCACCTTGCTGAGGCTCCAGCTGCAGGACGCACACGCACCATCAGCAAGACCAGACTCTCTGGAGCGTGGCCGAGGTCCACCGGGGCAGGCCAGGTCAAGCCAGACTTGTAATCTCCAGCACATAACTGATTTGTTAGGAAACACCTCTGATGTGTCACGGTACAAAATCACCTAAATGTCCTCAAGACAATGAGGCAGCCTGCCGTGTGGGCTGTGCCCTGCAAGTGAACATGGGATGGTCAACAAAGTCTTTCCCGAGCTGTCACCATTGAGAATTTATGCTGCACATTAGGTCTTCCCTTGTTTGTAATGCTGATTGTGGATGCCGGCACTTGATTTCTCCTCATTTTGCAGATGAGTTGGTTTGAAGACTGGAATTAGAACATGAGTGGCTTATCAGATAGCAGCAGTGAATGTGGCAGGAAGCCTAGAACCCTGATTTCATTTTCATTTCCTTTTTCTTTTCTTTTCTCTTCCTCTCCGGCTTTGCTTTTCAAGTTGTTATTTGTATGGTTCATGGTGATCAAATGGGTCTCTAAAATATTTTTGCTGTAAGCATGCAGATTCAGTTTGGAAGGAAGCATATATTAGCTATGCCAGCACTGGCCGAGGGAACTTTCTGCTGTGATGCAAATGTTCTCTACCTGCTCTGGGCCCTTCCGTCGTCGCCAGCCACAGGTGGTCACTGAGCATTTGAAATATGGCTAATGGGGCCAAGGAGCTGAATTTTTAATTTAATTTAATTTTAATTAATCTAAATTTAAATAGCCACTTGTGACTACTGACTAATGTATTGGACAGTGTCGATTTATAGACCAACCCATTCATTTTATAGATGGAGAAGTGAGACCCAAGGAGATTGCTGGAATTTACTCAGCAGCACGTAGTAGTTGACTCAAGCCGTTTAAAAGGTCAGTCAGCATCTTTAGACTAATGATAGTAATTTTTTTATATTTCGGCATACTGTTTTAAAATTCTTTGTACTTTAAAAAGGGAAAGAAATAGGCTAATATTAAAATATATTTTGTGACAGGTCGGCTGTCCGCATAAGGGCCTGGTACACGGGGAGGGGGTGGCAAAGGGAGTTAAGTAGGCTGGGAAAGGCCAGCCTGTAATTCCATGGCAGGCCCTTGGGTGGCGCTGTTGTATAAGAAGTTTTTGAGGCCAGCAGAATCCCAAATCAAAAGCCCAAACCAAAGAAAAATCCACCTTGTTCTTCCTATTCCTGCTCTGTCCACCCCTAATCGTTTATTCTTTTATGTTCAGATCTTTGAATATTTTACTTCCCAGTAGAAAGAGAAATAAAATTCTCTCTGTGAGCCTACAAAAATAGAATTCCATATATAGGGGAGAAAAGTCTGAAGTTTGGTTCTTGTTTTTAAAATATGTCGAGCATACTATGTGGACTAACTCCTAAAGGGAGTTTAAATATATCAATTTTTTTTTAACAGATAAGGATAAGGTGGCATGAAGCCATAATTCATCAGTACTCTGAGGTCCTGTTCTTTGAGGACACATTCTTCAGTGACATCTCAGGTCTCTTAAGTTGTGAGTCTTGGAAATTGTGCAGGTCATATCGGGGAGAGGTGGGGCAACACGTGTTTCCAGGCGGTGGTAGGAAGGCTATTAGCAGATAATGTGCAAGGTTGCAGTGTAAGGTTTCTGAGGACCTGACTAAAGGGCAGGATAAGAATTTTCCATGTGAGCCACCTAGTGTGTTAGCATCTGAGGCCCCCTGATTCAGTGCCTCCCATCCTATTAATGTTGTTCTCTCTCCTGGAGAGAACACTTCATGTAGACATTCAATAATGCTGTGTGCCTTGTAATTCCCTTAAAAGTTAATGAACGTGTTTGAATTAATTTTAATAAATGTTGATTAATTGCAGTTTGACTTGTGTTTTGAAGAAAAAAGGCATCCCACAGTATTTGGCAGCTTTTCCTCAGTTGCTTTGAAGATGCTCACAGCAGGGGGCAGTGTGGCTTTGCAGATGCCCCAGGGAGAGGCTGGTGCACAACCAGAGTGGAAATACCCACCAGACTTTTAATTCGGGCTCCAAGGCAGGAGCCACCACCAACCGCGCCCCCGTCCCCCCCCCCCCCCCGCCCCGTGCCCAAATTAGAGCCTGGACAGAGACAGAATGAAGGGTTCAAAGAAAATTCACTGAGATTGACGTGAATTCAATTATGAGAATTATGTGAGTCTTCTGAAACTTGACTCAATCACATTTTATTGAGTTTCGGACAGGTTCAGAACCACATATGTGAATAACATGATCACTGCCTGCAAAAATTTCATGTAATGGCTTGTAGTGTGTGCGTGTGTGTGTGTATGAGAGGTGGGGAAAATGGAGAAATTGTAATGAGATGATACTATAATATACTGCATGTAGACAAATACATATCTTTATCTATCTTATGTCTACTACATATAGAAACTAGAGCAGAATAGTCATTGCTTCCACAAGGTTAAAAGTCTCCTGATACAGGTGCAGAGAGAGGGAACATAACTAAATGCTTTTTTTTTTTTTTTTGTAAATGTTTGTCTTACTAGAGAATGAAGAGACAGGAATGGTTACCTTCCAAGGTTACTTTCAGCTCTGACATTCTAGAAGTTTGTGAATATTTTCGTATACTTCGGCACTTTCTCTATACCTTTACAGTTTACAAAACAGACAACTGTCCTTCACATCACACTGGGATGAGGGGAGTCATGGAGCTGGATTACTCTCAATGTCATATCTTATTTGTCCTTTGTTTGCTAGTTAGCAGGACGCCTGTCCAAATGGCATGTGATCATGACCAAAGCAATTAGGGAGATTGATTTGGCACACACGATTTCATTCTCTGCTTCCTGCAGTGAGAGATGGAGGAGCCTATCAGGGTCCAAGATAACCAAATTTGATTTTGCCCAAACTAGGACATCAATTTTTCAAGTTGGTTTGGTATTGTTATATTTAACTTAAACCTTATTATCTTTTAAAATAAATGTCCTAGAAAGAAGATTTTCAAAATATATTAAGTTTACTTGTCCTTTCTAAAGGTCTTTTTGTCCCCTCTGCATTAGTTTATGGTTTAAAAAGAAAAAAAAAAAAATCCGGTGACTTTTCAAATTAATTTTATAGTGTTATTTTCTGAGCCTCTTTGTGTATCCTGTACTGTGTCACATCAATCTGTTCATTAATTTTAGGTTGTTTCATTTTATTACTATTTTTTTTATGTCTTTGAAGGCATTAAAATGTCACAGAATAATAACTTTGAACAACAACAACAACAACAACAAAAAACACATGGCTGAAAGAGCTCTGATATTTCTGGATATTGATTCCCTAATTGGATTAGAGTCTCCCTTTGACAGAATTCCAACAAGGTAAAGGGCCAGGCCATGATTCACAACTGGCTGGATTTCGTCCCGATGACTGTGAGTGATGCTCATTCATTCAACAAACACTGACTAAGGGTCTACAGTGGGCCTGGCTCTGTGCGCTGCCCGCCTTGTTCACACAGCTGCTTCCCTGATGTCAGGTGTAGGGTGATTAGGCAAGAAAGGCAGCATGAACTTTAGGGTCTGCTCCCATCTGCTTTTGTGTCTGCCTCAGAGGAGAAGAGCCCCTGGGCATCTCTTAGGAGAGCTGAAATGGCAGCTGACCTGAGCAAGGAATGCTGGGGTTTTCCTCTCTATGTGCCTGGAAATCACGTGTGACTCCTGGGTGACAGGTCTGGACTTTATGGGAAGCTATTGGATCAGCCTCAGAGCCTGTGTAGCTGCCCCATGAGCTCAGAGAATAAAAGTCAAATCAGCTTTCCAGTGGGGATATGAGCCTATGATGCCAGCAGAAAGCTTCTGAAATTGCAGCCCTTGGGGAAATATGTTTGGTGAGATTTTGAGAGAGATTGGGAACCTTGTGGATCTTTCACTGAAACGTTTACTCCAGATATTCATACAGAACTGACCGTGAATGTCTATTTTTTTAAAAAAGTTTAATTGGCCGATTTGCTTTCTTTCAGTTAAGTTTTCTAGACCTTTGTGACTTCTTGTAGGAGGGGTAAGCCAAGTTATCCTGTAAGATGCCTACATCCTGCCGTGCCTTCCCATTCTCCTACCTTCACGGCCAGCCCCCTGTGGGTAAGCTGGCTATTTTGCACTTTGGAAATCAAATCATGACCAAACATTTACCATGTAAGAAGTGCTTTTAGATACCTTACTTCATTTGATCCTCACAACAACCCTCTGAAGTAGACATTACACTTGTGCCATTTTATGAAGGATCAGAGAAATTTCATCTGAGAGGTAGGATTTAAATCCAAACCTGTGAAATTCCAAAGTGCATGCTGTCGTAGCCACCAAATGCAGTTGTCCCCACAGGGAGAGGAAGTGCATGGCGGAGAGATGCGCTGACGTCGTCTCTACAGCATTTACTGAAGCGTCGGCATTGTTTACACGAATGTCACAGCTGAGAGAAGCCAAACGGGGCAATAAGACTGTTACTTAGCATCTCCATCAACCTTCATGTTATTATAATTTGTAAATCTGCTAATAATACTGCGCTAATGCACAGTATTGCAGATTTCAGCAGTTTGAGAAGCAAACAGCAGTATTAAGTGTTTCATTGTTTCAGATCTGGTTATCTTAGCCTTTCTCACTGTTGCCTTAGCTTCCTTGTTCCTTATCTATTTTATTTGTTTGAGAGAGAGTGAGCTCAAATGCAGGGGGCAGAGGGAGAAAGAGAGAAGCAGACACCCCTCTAAGCAGGGAGCCTGATGCGGGACCCGATCCCAGGACCCTGAGCTCATGACCTGAGTCGAAGGCAGACGCTTAACTGACTGAGCCACCCAGGCGCTCTGTTCCTTATCTATTAAAGTGGGCCTGCTGGAATATTGGCATTTGGCTAATTTACGAAGATAAATAGGGAACTTCTGGGTAAGGCCCCCCACTGTGGTAGAAGCGGGAGAGAGGGATAGAGATGGCCTTTGGCTTAACCATGATTTCCCCACAAAGGCAGTGTAAAAGAGGTTTCTTGGGTCTTAATTCTTTAATTTAAAAATGAAAGTTTAAAGGTAAATGGCTCTTCAAAAGAGGAAAAAGCCCACTGTAGACTGAGTCTTGGTGATATAGGGATAATAGTGTTAACCCAGGGCCTACTTCATAACCAGAAAGAGCAATTAACTAGAGCTGGCCTTTGTAAGACTTATAGTGAAATAAAGTGAAATTATGCCCAATGGGATCTGCTTACTTCTGTTCTTTATCTGATAACCATGAAAGAATTAAACAGGAATAGTAAAATTGTATCCTAACAATGGCTCCTTAATTCATACATGGCTTCTATCTGTCCACTTGTGTCCTTTGACACACCACAAATCATCATGACCTCATGGTTGGCAAATAAAGTACATTAGTTGCATCTGCTGAGAGTTTTGAAAAGGCTCTACGATATCCTCTCACAGTTTTTTTTTTTTTTTAAAGATTTTATTTATTTGAGAGAGAGAGAATGAGAGAGAGCGAGTACATGAGAGGGGGGAGGGTCAGAGGGAGAAGCAGACTCCCTGCCGAGCAGGGAGCCTGATGCGGGACTCGATCCAGGGACTCCAGGATCATGACCTGAGCCGAAGGCAGTCGCTTAACCAACTGAGCCACCCAGGCGCCCTCCTCTCACAGTTTTTAAGACCTAACTTGCAAGTTTGTACTTTGTATCACTAGCAGGATCCATTAATGTATTTCTGAGATAAATATAGCTGTAATGAATGCCTCTGAGAGGAGAAAATCATGTGACCAATATCTTTGCAATGTCTCCAAAGTATGCAAATACTCTTTATTGCCTGTGTGTATTGCTTTAAGTAAAAATATTTCTTATCTGCATGACAATTGAATTTTGGTGGCTCTTTTTTCCAAACAATATCTTTGCCTTTTCTTTTCTTTTTTTTTTTCCTGAAATGAGCCCATAAATTAAGATTAAGCCTGGCAGGTAAAAACTTATATTATCTCCATCATATAACTGAACTCATAGGCAAGCTCCCAATGCTGACCTGAGTTTTCTCATACTTCTCAAAGCAGGATGGCCACATTGACACTCCTGAGATTCATATTTTTGTGTTTAAACAAGGAGGGTGAACTTGAAAGTGAAGCTGGAGTAAGGGCTTAATAATGGTTTCTAATTGTTATGTACAAAAAAATGAAAGGAATCTGCTAGTTTTATTTTTTCCTTCCTTTATAAACCATAAATTTATTAGTTTATTGGATATAAGCCTGGATGATGCTTTTACAATTTATACAATGCTTTCATGTACATTATAACCTTTACTTTAATATTCCAGATGTTCATGAAATAATAGTGAACACCGACGACTGTTAAAAGCATATAGTTAATTAACCAATATTTGGCTTAATTTTATATTTTTAATTTCTAGTTTTATTTGCTTCTTAATTGTTTATTTGCTTCATGGCCAATTTTCTCATCTGAACAACTGCTCTGTTGCATATTTTGACGTGATACTGGTAAATTTTAGAGTTGACAATTTAAGGATCGATATAAAAAAGAATAGGATTTCCTCAAGAAGAGGATTAGGATTTTGCCTGAGGGAAATTGGTATTTTTTCAGTCTGTGATTGCACTGGTGAAGCTTAGAAAGTAATTCTAGGCTTCTGACTATATTTCTATATAATTGTTGCTCTAAGGAGTGGAAAGACTTTTGTGAGTCCAGATGGATTGTACGGGTGATGCTGCCATGAGCACCTCAGGGAGGTAGAGTGGAGAGTGCCCTGTGGACTATTTGGTAGAGACAGAGACCACAGAAGCAAGGCCAGAGATGTGATGGTGAGGCCAGCTGGGCAGACTTCGCCACATTCCAGATTGATGCTTTTTATTTCTCTGAAGGATTTGCGTTTTTGTATCTAAAATGAAGAAGAGGGGAAAATATGATACCAAACTTTTTCTTTTTCTCCCTGAAACTGTGAAGGGAGGGTCTTCTAAATAAGACAACGATGACAAGGCATACTTTTGTAACAGGTAATAATCCAATGAGGAAAAAATCTTTATTGCTGGTAGCCCTGACATTTTAGATTTCCTATGCTAAATATTCAGATGGCAATCTTTTTTTTTCATTTTTTTAAATTTAAATTCAATTAGTTAACATATACTGTATTATTGGTGTCTGAGGTAGAAGTCAGTGATTCTTTAGTCTTATATAATATCCAGTGCTCATTTCGTCATGTGCCCTCCTTAACGTCTACCATCAAGTTACCCCATCCCCCCACCTCCTGAGATCTTTGTTTCTTTGTCATGGATAAAGGAATGCATTTGTGTGTGCTGTTTCCTTGAGTTCAGAGATAAACAAAATGTAATTGTTTTCAAAATGTTCGTTGTATTCAGGAGAGATGTAAAATTTATTTTTCAAAGCAGGCAATGTGTCTATGTGAACTGATGGAAGAGGCCAATGCCATTTCCAATGCCATGGGACCATCTCTGATGGCTGTTAACTTATGAGACAAAAACCGATTTGGTATAGTTTTGCACTAGAAGGGAGGGAAAATGAGTGACCTAGAACTTCCATAAACTCTCTAGTACATTGGCATAATGAAAACTTCCCACTGGAGAGAGGATGATGGTTTACTAAGAGTGGCTAAGAATCACGTGCTGCTACCGGAATAAAAACATTTATTATTCACTCTACATTAACCATAAAGGCAAATCTAGTTTTTCCATAAGAAATGTTTCTATGTATTTTTTTCTTCCTAAAATTCATGATAACGTGCACAATGAAAGTCATGTCTGCTAGCACATGGACAAACAAAAGGAGACACAAGGAGAGGATACTGTAACACAGGTGGTAATAGAAATAAAACAGCTCTGTCTTATAAGACACAAGAAAACTTTCACCCATACAACAGAACTGTCTTGGAAAAATATCTGTCACATTCAAGCAATCATAGCTCTTATCTATAATATTATTTTATCTTAGAAACAGATTCCTGCTGGAAAACAATTTAGGTTTTTTTTTTTTTTGATACATCCACTAGGTGTCCAATTAATATCACCCATGTTACTATTAGATACAATTTTGATTTAGTTAGAAGTGGTACTAAATCTTGAATTGTAATTTTGACCTGACCTAAGTCAAGTTTTCTTAAGAGAAGATTCTGAGCGAAGTGTAATTAATAAAAACCAATAAATAAAAAGATGATGTAGATTAATCAGATCTGGAGAAGCCACAGGAAGTATGCAGAATGGTTGCAGCCCATACATCACAGGAAAATTAAAAATGGAAGTATGTCAGAAAGGGAAATAAAAGAGAGAACCTTATGGCCTCATCTATATTTTAATTTTTAACTTATAATTTTAGCAGGTCTAATTTGTGGTGGTGTGGAAAACAAAGGAAGTTGTTGGGTGTCAATATGTGTAAGAGTGATGATCATGAGTGTCAGTGTGAAAAAAAATGAAAATAGAAAGTCTCTTGTTTTCTCTGTGCAAGCTGAACAAGCCTTCCCTAGGCGTTTTGTAGTGAACACTGAAATTCCAGATCTCTCTGCCTGTAAAGCTTTAGTTTATTGTAAGTCTGCTTACATTCACTTTAAAAGGTTGTTTGACTTAGTGGACCTGTAGAGAAGTAACGAATTTGCCTTGGTTTGGATACTATATTTCATTTCTTAAAAATCCCATGCATCTCATTAGGCTTACCTGTGACTAAACTTGATGAAATCTATGCTATGTTTATGTAACTTCAATAAAGAAAAAATATTTGTGGGCTTGCTTTAAATTAAGTGAAGTAATGCAAAGCATGAATGGGACATTAATGAGGTCATTAGCATTTCTGGGAATAATGCATTATCAGTTGATATAGGGATGATTATTTATGGTTGGATTACTCCACGAGGTAAAAGAAGACAGAGCAGCTATTTCAATGGAGGTTATAACTGGTCTTGATTAAAAAGCTTAAAGGAAAAAAGATATGGCAATGATCTATATTGAAGGTACATTTATGGTAGAAATGAAATTGTTTGGAGCAATGATGTCGTTCTGTAGGGTACAGTTTAACTTTTTCCTTTATATTTTCTTAAGTTAGGTATAAAAAGAGTGTTAGTGCTTGCATTTTAGACTTTAGACAATACATTAGACTTAAAAAATAGAGATGACTATTAGTGTTTTATTTAGTTCTTCTGTAGCAAAACCAAACTTTAAAATGATAGTTTGTTTAGAAAAAAAATTTTTTTTTAATGTAATCTCTTTGCCCTACATGAGGCTCAAACCCAGGACCTTGAGATCATGAGTCAAATGCTCTACTGACGGAGCCAGCCAGGTACCTCTAGAAAAATTTTTTTAACCCTGTTTTTAGTTTTCAATTTCTAGAGTTTCAGAGACGTAACTTTGATCTAGGAGGATGTTATTTGTTAAACTTAACAAATTTATGATAAAACATATAAAGGAAATGAGGTAAGCACATGATCTGGACGATGTCTCAAATTACACTTAACTCTGTCAGGAATATGGCTCCCCCATTTTTTTTCCTTCAAAGAAGAATATAAAGAACCTAATTAGAGTCTTGATAAATCTTAGCCTCCTGTAGATAAAAAGAGAAGCAGAAAACTCAATTACATAAAAGGTTCCTTGAGTGAGCTACATAGAGGTGATTTTAATGGGATTGGCCACAGCTGATGGAATCGACAGATGTCTGGCCTCTTCACTAGCACTTCGCCTGAATCACTAATATTCCTTATTTCGTTGTGTCTAAAAGATCTTGGTGCAGAGACCACAAGGAGTAGCAGTTAAGAGCTGAAGTGTGTAGCAGGGCAGTTAGGGGGGATTTGAGTAAGGTGAAGTGAGACCCCAAGGAAAGAGACACAGGGAGTTGTCATGGCACCAGCCAATGATGACCAAATTTCAGTTGTGTACAGGTTAAGCCTGGGGTTTTGAAGTTCCTGGCAAAAAGAGAGAAGTAAAAAGTAGTTAGTGGCTGTCTATTGACTAGACGGGAACTCCTTGAAGGTGGGGAACTCCTTGAGGGCAGGGACATGCTCACTGCTCCATCCCAACAGTGCCTGCCAGAGTTGTGTTCAGTCAATAATTGAATGAAGGAGAGAATTACTAAAGTGCCAGGCACGTTTAACAATCTACTATTTGAGTACATTCTGGGAAAAATAAAACTAAAGTGGGTGATTTGGGATTTGAATCCTATTGGTATTGAAATCAGGCTAATAAAATATTAAAGAAAATGAAAACAAAACAAAACCTAAACTCATCTCATTGCTGTGATTATTCTGGACCAGAGCCCAGTTAAGTCCTTTAGAGTTGCCCTACTCCAAGTGTGGTCTGCAGACCAGCGCACCAGCGAGAGTGAGGGTTTTGAAAACTTTATAGCAGTGTGAACAATTTTATGTAGCTTGAATCCAAAAAGGGAAAAAAAAAACTATTTTGTTTTTATAGGTCTCTATTTTTAATTATTCTTTTCAGTAGTTAATTTTTATTGAAGTTTACAATTCTATCCGTCCGTGATGGATTGGCAAAAAACAACAAAAGTGTTCCTTCATCACTGCTTTAGGGGACTCAAGCTCTGAAAATATTATGCTATTTTCTCATACTACTTGCAATTAAAAATAAAAAGAATCCTAAACTTCAAAATAAAAATTTTAG
The DNA here is from genome assembly GCF_964656455.1 of Halichoerus grypus. Taxonomy (NCBI): domain Eukaryota; kingdom Metazoa; phylum Chordata; class Mammalia; order Carnivora; family Phocidae; genus Halichoerus; species Halichoerus grypus. Next base: position 100,825,025 of record NC_135712.1, on the reverse strand, counting down.
GGGAAATGGCACAAAACTTAAATTCTTTCTAGATGTTCTGCTCTGTCTCTCTGGGCCTCAAGGACATGCTCCATCTGCCTCTTGGCTAATATAGCCCTGCAAGGAGAGCCCTGAATACACTGAACAAAACTGCTAGTGACCTGCAAATTTTTGACTGACTATAGTATCTTGGGTAGCCAGTGGAGCAGTTTGGGAACAATCTAATCCACGTGGGTGTCTGTGCTTTCTGTAATCAGGGGGTGCTTTCTCCTTCTGTGGGCGTATTGGGGTTATTTCTTGGTAATGAATCCCTATCCCTAAGCTGGTTAAGACGAACGACTCCAATATAAGAAGGGAGCAGGCAAGCGCAGGAAAATATAATTTAACATGCAGTTATCTGCTTTTTGTAATTTTCAGCTCAGGGCCGAATAGTCTGGACTGGAGAGATTCTTTGGATTGCTCTGTCAGATGGGATAAATCTTTTTGCTTGCAAAATGAGTAGGCTTAAATGAACATCACCAGTTTCAGAGCCGGTGCACCCAATTCCACACTTCTGACTCTGTTAGAACTCCCATTGATTTTAATGATGATGTTCAAAACTTCAGTCTGTCACACCTTGATGAGAACTGGTCTCATAAAATGCACCTGAAGCTGGTGGCTTTTACTGGTAGGTATGGTAACACCACTCACCCTGGGGGAAAATACTAGTAATTGGCTTAACTCTTGCTGTTTGTGATTAACCAGCTCTTCTGGAATAAGATGATTTTGAGTGCTATGCCAGTAATTTTATAATCAGATGGAAGGCTAGCTGGCTAGAGAACAAATGTAACTCTGAGTTCTTTATTCTGTTTTTCCTTTCAAAGATCCGTAAACCATAAAATTGTGTTTAAGTATTTGAGGAGGGTCTAACAATTAAGTAAACCATTTTGAGTTCATTATGTGATCTGCTCATCCTGTCAGTAGAGATTCGTCTTCTTTACTTTATGGTGATATAAAAGAAGAAGAATCTTTATGGGGGCACTTCTTTTATAGTGATATGGGAGATTCATGATGGCTCCATCTCCTATGGGAGCCATGCTATTTCCTCCCTTTGTATCTGTGTTTTCACTTGAAAAGTAAGGTGATTGAACTTAAACACTTCTAAGGTCTCTTAGTTTGCAGCTTATGAAAATTTTGTTTGAATTATTATTGAGTACCATGTGCTAGATGCTGTGGAGAGTATACAGGAAAGGAGCAATATCTTTTGATGCATATATACTTATGTGCCACTCAGATAGTTATCTCAAGATAAAAATAAGGTATTTTATGCTTTTATTTTTGAGCAAAATCCTAGGTAATCAGAAATCCCTCATAGTTTGTTCCCCAAGTGTAGCAGAATTCCCGAGGGTCTGGGATGAAGTGAGGGATGGGTTAATATAGAGTTGCTAAAAGTTAATGGTTAAAAATAAAATAATTTCCTAGAAAACATATATAAGCAGTCCCCTCCCTTATTGAAAAATGATATGAAGGCTGTGTAAGATTATTAGTAACTAAAGGAATCTGACAGAACTGTCTAGAAGGTGAAAAATTGTTACTATCGGTTAGGATAGGCTAAATTTGCTGAGATAACAGACAACCTCTGAATTTTAGAAGCTTCGTACAACATGATGTTTTACTTAGGATGCAGTCCTCTGCAGGTCTGAAAGACTCTTTGGGGCATCTGTTCTTTGTGCTGCAACTTAGTGAACCCCCCGTCTTGTAGAAGCACCATCTTGAAGATTCGACTTCCTCAGATCATGTGGCGGGGGAAGAGAGAGCAGGCAGAGTTTTTCACCAACTTTTTTTTTTTTTTTCTTAAACCCTTCAATCTTGAAGTGACAGAAGTCCTTTTTACTTACATTTATTGGCCAAAGCAAGTCATCTGGCTACAGCTAACTTCAGGAGGGCGAAGCAATAGAATTCTTCCCTGTGCATGAAAGGAGAAGGTATTGGGAATATTGGTGAGCAGTAGTATATTTACCACAATTATCAAGTATTTAAAAAATGAACAGAGATATGAGGGAATGGGCAGTTTGTACACTGCTGGTGTGTATGAATTGGCTCAATTTTATAGGCGTTCATGTAAAACAATTGATAAAATATGCAGTTGCTTGGGTCCAGAATTTTAGCTGTATGACTCCAGCTAACCTTTATTGAGCCTTACTATGCACCAAGTACCAGATTGAGACATTCATGTACTTCTTTATATTTAGTGCTTACTTTTGGGAGTTTATGCTAAGGAAATAAGTGGACATATGTGTATGTAAGAAACATTCTCTATTTTTAAAAAAATAGGAAAAACCTACATATCCACAAGGAAGGAACTCATTTAAATAACATAGCTATCAATCTAATAAAGTACTATATATTATTATGAATCTGTGTTTTTTTCCGTGATCTATTATTGAGTGAAAAAAAGTTACAAGAAAGCAAGTATAACATTGTCACATGAAAAAGTACATATAGGGGAAAAAAGTTTGGGAAGATAAACACTTAATGTTTTTACATGTAGTTCCCTCTGTGTCATAAAATTACAGAATCCTGAATCTCTTACAGTGAGTATGTGTTCTTTTTAAAATAAAAAAAATTAAAATACATTGTAATCACTTGTTTTTTATTGCCTCGATTTGCAAAAAAACAGCGTCAACACATTATGCATCTATAAAAGACATATACAAGAGGGCTTTGCTTTCAAAAAACTAATAGCCTTACAAGGAGACAAAGTTTTCGTATGTTTTAATTAGAAAACAGTATAAAATAGTACAGTATATTGCCCAATGTGTATGGTGCAAAGGAAAATTGCTGGAGGAGGTCAGGAGAAGTGAGAATGAATCCTGCCTTGACTTATTGGGAGAAATTTCATGGAAGGAAAACACACTTAGTTTGGGTCTTAATGTTGGTTGTGGTTGAAAAGTTGGGGTGAAAGGGAAATCATGCAAAAAAAGTGCTATATTAAGGTAGGAACTGACATGGTGTTTGAGGCAAAATCCAGCTAATTTTAGAAGGTATCAGAGGAGTGAGAGAAGGTATTCTCCCATTATTTAGACTGTGCCAGATGTTCTATTATTAGAGATATATAATGAAAACACTTCTTTGAAAAAGTAAACTTCAAAACTGATTTTGGTTTATTAAGAAAGTTAATGTCAGGAACATTTTTTTTTTTTCGCCCAGCTTAACCATTTTCCCCCTCCCTGCACCCCTACCCCCTTAGTTAAATATAAGACTAGGCTTTTATACGAGTAAGGAAAAACAATTATTGGCCTGTTATATATTTAAACTGCCTTTTTCTTCTCTTCCCCTCCAACACATGTTCCAAGTAATCCAATCTAGAATTCTTTTCTATATTATAAAACTAGTATTTCTTAAAGAATAAAAGTCAATTTAATTATTAAGATGTAAATTTCTTTTCACTTCTTGGATTTGGGTGAACTTCTGGCACTCAAGTGGAAAGAATTTATGTTCCTTATTGATCGCACGGAGAAACCACTTTTTATATTAATCTATATTACCTAGGGTTCTGGATTCAACAACAGATTTTGTTATTCAGTTAGTTATAGACCTTTTCATAACTATGAGTTGAAATCCTGTCTAGGTCCTAACGGGGATTTTCAAAACAATTTTGTTTTGTTTTGTTTTTAGAGAGATTGAGAGCACGAGCAGGGGCATTTTCTTGCATCTTTTAATATCAACTTACAGAAGCTCAGAGAACTTCCACTGTGGAATTAACATAAATTTGTAGTAAAACATTTATTAAAATGCAGTAGGTCAGCATTCTTTGCTGAGGATTTCTTTAAATAGTAAGATAAACTTCAATAGTTTTCTAGTCGTAAACAAATGTTCTTTAGGTTTGCCTTCCGTTTTCAACCCAATATATTCTACATAATTCAGTTTTAACCTCAGCTGTTCTCTACCTGTAGCAGTCATACAGTAAACATTTGTATATTACCTCGGTATTTTTCCTACTCAGGACCTTGTCCATGGCAGAACTGATGAGAAAAGGATATCCAAGTCCTGCGCTTAATAGAAAAAAAACACGCTCCTAAATAGCAAGAAAGCTACATAGACTTAAAATGTTGAACAGAACGATAAACAGTTTTGTTTTGGTGATTTCACTTTTAAAGATATTGCTGCAATTATTTGAATATATAACTTTTATTTTTTTTCTCCCCTAAAGGAAAAGTGAAAACCGTCCAAGCAAATGGTGAAATACTATGTTGAATGTGATTTTCCTATTCCAGTTTTAAATGTTCTCATGGAAAATGAAGTGATGCTGATTGCAGTTCCAAGTTCCTATTGTGCTGCAGTGCTAAATAATAAAAGTGAAATATATTTTTATAACCCAGGAGTGCAACGGAGCTGTAGTTGGCTCGACCACATACAAGGAGCCCTTGTTTTGGCTGCATTTTGCTGGGGATGTTTTCTCTATTTATAGAAGCCACGAGCCTTCTGGGGAATGACTACTCAGGGTAGCCATGTTTCTGTCAAAAGATCTAAAAAAAAAAAAGAATGGAAACCTCTGGTGTAGAACATGTTGATCAATATGTAATGATATGGCTGGATCAATGACTTCTAATTTTCTTGGCTTGTAAAATGTCAACTGTATAAGTGTATTGGCAGGTTAAAAAAAAGTTTCTAAGTAGAACAAATGCCTAAATTTAAGATAGCTTTGTTATCTGTTTTATTCATTAGTGTCACATTTTATTTTAGATAAAGTTTATGGTGAATAACATCTCCAGCCTGCAAATATTACACCATGCACATTTTTCTTTTCCAACAGAAATTTTGATTCCTCTTTCCCACAGTGAGTTTTCATTCACATTGCATAACATCACCCTGGAGAAAAGCCCAACATTTAGGATGTACCTAGCACCTAGCGAGTATCACAACTTGTGAAGATGCAACGTCTTTTGTTTACTCATTAAAATTCTTTTTCTTTTTACATTTCTGGAGACCAAACATAAATAAAAGGTTTTTTATATGTAAAATACTAGAAACCAGGTCACCTCTCAAATGCTGTTATCTCCTGTGACCTGGGTCCTCTGCCTGGTTCAATGTGTACGCTTGGATTGGTGTTTATCACATTTGGGGTTAGGGGGACCCTCCCTTCCTGCACCCCTTCCTTCTTTCTCCTCCTCTTTCCTTTTTCTTCGAAAAGTGTTAATTATTTGTCCCAAGAATGTGCTATTTGTTAAAAGCTTAGAAAAGCCTGCATCCTTTCACCATTTACTCTCATAATTTTTTATTTTTTTAAGATTTTATTTGTAAGTCATCTCTACACCCAAAGTGGGGCTCAAACACAGGACCCTGAGATCAAAAGTTGCATGCTCCACACTCCGGGGACTAAACCACCCAGGCACCTGTCTTTTGTAATTTTAATCTTTTCCTTTCAATTCAGTCTCTATCATCAGAGAGTATGTATAAGTCTCTCCCATCTTCAACATATCATTTTGTAATCCTATGTCCCACTCTAACTACTGCCCTTTCTCCTCCCGGGCATCAATTCTTACTTTTTTTTTTTAAAGGTTTTATTTTTTGGTTTGAAAGAGAGAGAGTGTGCATGAGGGGGAGGAGGGGCAGAGGGAGGAGGGGCAGCAAGACGAGCAGACTCCCTGCTGAATATAGAGCCTGGGGTGGGGTGGGAGGGCTCTGGGATCATGACCTGAGCTGAAGGCAGACACTTAACCGACTGAGCCACCCAGGTGCCCCGACTCTTACTCATTTTTAAAGCCATTCTGCTCAGTCTTCTGCCTCCACAAGTCTATACAACTTGCTCTGGAAAATGACACCAGTGACAGATGGCCTACTCAACCTGCTGGTTTCTTTGCCATCTTATCTGTGCCATATTTTTTTTGGAGGGCAACTCTTCCTCTGCCTACCCCTAAGTGTGCCGGTGTCCTCCAAGTTTCTGTCCTTGCTTCTCTTTTCAGTTTCCACACTCTTAGCATCTCCCATGATGAGAACCACAACCCGTATGTCCACTCTCAAGAACAAATTCCAGACCCAATTTTCTTTTCATTGGCTATTATCACTTAGATGCTCCTCAGACAACTCCAACTCTTCATGTCTAAATGCTACTATTCCCTTTCTCTCTGCTGTGTTTTCTCTTGGATTTCCTCTCCCACCCTGCTGGTTCTGGAGTTAGAATACTGGCAATCACATTTTCTCCTTCATCCCACCCATCTCATTCCATCTGTTTAGCAAGTCATAATAAAGTCCTGAAAGAAAACCACCATCATACCACCCATGTCTGCCGCTCCTCTCCTCCCCAAAGCCACTGCCCCAACTTAGTCCTACAATATTGTTAGCCTCCTGACTCCAGTTACTCTGTCCCTCCTTATCACTAATGTTAACGACCTTCATGTGTTTGCTGAACACCTCAAATTTCAAGACTTAGATTAAAGATCAACCCCATGAAAGTTTTCCTGACTTTCATCTTCCCAGTGTAAAGTTAGACATTCTTTCTTTTGTGATGCTCTGCTGTATCGTGAATACCTTTTCTCAGGGCACCTGCAATTGTATTGCATTTACATGTCTTTCTCTCTGCATTAGACAAAAATTCACCATAAAGCAGGGATGATGTTTATAAAAGCGTGCCTTATTTGTCTTTGTATTTCTTATGCCTGGATCACTGGAAATATGAATAAGTGGCAAATGAATGAAAACATGGCTGGATTTTTAATCTTTTCATTTACTTATTTTAAATATTTTCAATTTACTACTTATATATAATTCTGTAAACCATATAATAAATCTTTACTTGAATTTTTCATTCTTTCCTATGGAAAAAAAGTAATCCCCAGAAGTGTGATTACTGGGACAAACAGTACAAATATTTTGAAGATTCTTGATACATATTGCCCAGATATGTATTAGAATGTTTGATGTTTTTAACCATTCCAAGTTTCAGTAAATATTTATTTTTGAACAATAATGTAGTAAAATCATACATTCTTTCTAACTTCCTACTGGGGAGTTATTTTGGGACTGGGTAAATATTCAGTTTCTATTTGCAAAGTGACATAGCAACATGCAGAATCCAGTTATATTAAATTACCTTCTATCTCCCAATGCTATGGAAAATATGGTAGGTAGCATTCAATAGAAGCCAAATAGGCAATGTATAAAAGCTTAAGTTTTTTTCTTTCTTTTTCTTTTATCACAGTCTAATAAATTCCTAGTGGACTTTGATTATTAAGACACAGTGAAAGGCCTACCTTTTTAACCTTCCTGTCTGAATAGACTATTGATTCAACTTAAACTGCTTTTTAAAAATTCAATATGCGCATCTGGGGAGTTTGCTACCCCTGTGCTTTACAGGAAGGTTGTGAGGATTAATACGTTTATAGAGCATTATGTGCCTCTTGGATGAAAGGTTTGGTATAAAATACAACTCAAGTATTGTTATTTAAAAGCAAACTTTCTTTGGGAAAAGAAAAAAGGCTTCCACAGTAACTTTTGATTAAAAGTTATGTACTCCAGTACTTTTTTCCAAAGGCAATCTCCAAGGAAGTCTTGAAAATTGTACACGTTGCCATCTGCTGATATGATGCAGCATAAAGGAGAAGTGATATGGACTCCTTTTTTCCATCCATTTTAAGCTCAGTATGGCCTTGATTTGGTCTCAACTCATCCTAGCAACCCTGAGTTTATTGTTGTATTCTACGTATGTTTTGAGTCATTTCTTGATTGATTTTAATTGTTTAATTGGAACTGAATTCATGTGGATAATTCCCTGGCAGAGCTCTCTCTCTTTTTTCGCAGAACAGATCCCATGTGATCAGGAACGCATGGGGTTTTGGTAGCTATGGTAACCACATCATAAGCCTTGATGGATGGCAGGTGCTTTAAGCACTTCAGCTATTAGAACCTTATGGGCACTCGATGTGTTCAGCCAAGAATGACATTCACCCACAGGGATCATAAAACAAAAAGAACTTTTACTCATGATTTGTCAGTGAGGAGGTAACAGACACATACTAACGAGGACATAATGAAACTGGATGAGGATTACTCTGATAAATACTACTAAAAGGGAGAAACCTGGGGCAAAAACAGAGTGTAGTTTAAATGGCAAAGCAATGTAATTCTCTACACTGTTAGTGTAGCTGATAACAAATACTGTGTATATTATCTGTGTGTCTTGATATCCTGAGTTGTGTGTGGGTCACAAATCAAATCTTAGGGATCAGTTCTCAGTCCAGAACTTTTAAAAATTGTAATATATTTATCTGAAAGATGGGAAAGAAGACATTCATTAGGTTTTTGATGACTTGGGAGTGGGAATGAGGAGATGGTGGGTAGCTTGTTGGCTGCCAGAAACGGGATTCAAAATTACTCAGGTTAACTGAAGGTGGTAGAACCCATGAAAATGTGGTGAGAACGGCAGGACAGTTGAAGTGATGAGCACAGTGGTCAGACTCAAGGACACATTTTCGAAAGATACTGAATATGCAGAGGAGACTAAAAATAACTAGGGACCCATAAGAAAATAATATATTCAAGAGAATAGGTTACTGAGTGCTACTTAATACCCCAAGAAATTCAGAAGCTGGTAGGTTTGAATTGAGTAACAAATACAATACATGAGCCAGATTGAGTAACAAATACAACACATGAGCCAGAAAACAGGCAAAATCGACAGTGGACTTCAGGAGCATATTTGTGTCACTCAGAGTTCCTGATCAGCTGCTTCCTAGGCTAAAAGAAACAAACTAGAAATGGAGTATGAGAGACGTGGAAAAGTCATAATGACATTTCTGGGCAGTGAATTCTGTTAATTATTAGAAAAACTTTATTGGAGGAGATTTTGAAATCCTCCTCCTTCACGATCTTTAAAAAAACAGGTGGAAATTGGGTTGTCTTACAGAGAGAGGGAGAGTAATTTATCCAGGCTGCAGTGGGCTCTGTGCTTCTAAAACCTTCTTCAATACTCTTTAAAACATGTTTCCATTTCTGATTAAGAAAACATAACATTCTCAATTTTCTCTGTGAGACTGGTCTGTAAAATTCCACGGAGTGTCAATCCATTTAATCTAATCCATCAGTTACTCAAAAATTCTGTCTTAGGAGATTTCAGTGGGCCCAGGCACTGTGAGAAAATGTCCTCTTTGGGCATCCTTAATGAACTTGGGTTGGCGATTCTTCCTTTTACTTCTCTTCTCTCCTTACAGCCTTTTCCATACTTAGGTGAGGTATTTATAAAGAAATGCATCAAATTTTAAAGCTCTGCCATAATATGAATGATTAGAATAGCTTTTCTGACAGTTTAAAAAGTTACAGACAAGATTAAAGTTGCTCCAAACCAATATAGTATTTTATTGGACTTGATTATTTTCTCTGTTTGTTGCAATTATTTGGAACATTTCGGTCTTAGTCAGGTTTATGTTGGCTTATGTAACATAAGATATTCAAAATAGCCAAAGTAAAAAACAATAATTTATTAGTAGATAATGAAAAAGCCTCATGGAACTAGAGGGCCACAAGTTCAGTTGAGCCTCACTGAAGGCTGGAATCAGGAACTAGAAATATGTTAGGTACCAAAACAATCCTTCACATGTCCGCTACCTAGTGTCATATGTAAAACCCTGCCTACTTGACTAAGGTAACTGATCTAAGAACCTTGAGCTTCAATGTCAAATTTTTTTGAGAGTCATTCTAAAACATGTTTATTTTTATTTTTTAAAGATTTTTTTTATTTACTTGAGAGAAAGAGAGAGAGTGCAAGAGTGGGTAGGAGGGGCAGAGGGAAAGGGAGAAGCAGACTCCTTGCTGAGCAGGAAGCCTGATGCGGGACTCGATCCCAGGAGCCTGGGATCAGGACCCGAACTGAAGGCAGATGCTTAACGGACTGAGGCACCCAGGTGCCCCTAATAACACATTTAGATCAGCTGTGGACTCCTGCGCTCATCAGCTCATGGCCAGGAAGTACTGTCATACAGCAGTGGCTTCTCAAAGTTTGGCCCTCGGACATCAGCATCAGCATCACTTGAGAATTTGTTAAAAATGCCAATTCTTGGACCACACCACATATTTCTGAATAAAAAATTCTGGTGGTAGGGCCCAGAAATCTGAATTTTAACAAGCCCTACAGGTAATTGTGAGTCACTTTATTTTTTATTTTTTAAGATTTTATTTATTTATTTGACAGAGAGAGACACAGCGAGAGAGGGAACACAAGCAGGGGGAGTGGGAGAGGGAGAAGCAGGCTTCCCGCTGAGCAGGGAGCCCAATGAGGGGCTCGATCCCAGGACCCTGGGACCATGACCTGAGCCGAAGACAGATGCCCAACAACTGAGCCACCCAGGCGCCCCTGTGAGTCACTTTAAACCACTGTAGGATGACCAGCTCATCTGGTTTTTCCAGAAACCACTGTAGGATGACCAGCTTATCTGGTTTTTCCTTCTGGTCTGAGCACTTGAAAGTTGAGCACCCCAGAAACCCCTCAGTCCAGGATAAACCAGAACAGTTGGCCACTTTATTCCATGTTTATTTCCTACTTGGTAGGGGCTGTGGGAGCTGGTGGTCAAACAAAGAAGCGTAGAAGATTCTCTTGGCAGGGGAGGTAAGAGCGGTTAAAAAAAAAAAAAATTATAAATTGGTATTTTTAAAGCAAAAAACTCCCCAAGTATTAATTGTATTAACTGGGCAACCCTCCCAATTTCACTGGAAAAAATTAAAATTAAAACGTATTGTGACATCCCTAGTGCAGTCTCGTAACTTTGTACTTTCAAGTTTTTAAAACATGACGAGCACTCTAGAGTTAGCTTATCAGAGTATTTTATAGACTGTTAAGCTTCTAGAGTTTCTTTTGTGTTTGCTCACTCCAAGAGTTAAATAGGAAACTGCGGTAACAGTGATGAAGAGACAGAAGCTACAGCTTCTCTTGTTTTGGAAACACAAGGTCAAAGTGTACTATGTTTATAAATAAATTTTGTTTTGTGTGAATAAGAATTCCACATTACAAAACTCCAGCAAGTCAGGGAAGTACTTTGTTGCCATGGATGGCCAAACGTATTCCATTATTGAGCTCATTCAGGGGAAGGATACGTTTCATTGTTTGTTCTTTCCAGAAGTCTGAGACTCAAGGGAGTTATCATTCTACATTAAATCAAAAACCTCTAAACACCTTCATCGTAATGAAAAAATCTTTCACAATGGACAGTTTGAAAGATGTAAAAGTTATTCTCTGTCACTGAGATTTTATGGGAAAAGCTGGTTCTAAGCACTACCTTTCTAAGCTTTCCAATAAATCAACACTATTGAAAACATTTAAAAGTGTCAGTGTGGCATAGAAATTATCCCCATAGAAAATTATGGCTTTTTTTTGCTTTTCTATTGCTTCAAGAACACTTGTCAATATTGCCAATGTCTGCCACTCCTCCGAACCCTATAGCAGATGTGAATAGAATCCTATATTGGAAAACGTGATAGCTGTGCATTCATAAGAAAGTCTTATCGAACAAAATGCTTTAACATTTCCTAGCTGCATTGGGATTTATAGTAAATCACCAGGAATCATATTCTGTGAGATTTAAAAGAGACTTAGAATCTCCTGATTTAAAAGACTTAAAGGGGAACAGCTCTGGGGGATTTATAAAGTTTTCAAATTTGCTAATACTGGAAATGTTACGAATCTTCAAAGTCTTTATTAAGCAAAATAAATAACATCTTTTATCTTTCCAGTGGGAAATTTTAACTTCTAGGAGGAAAGTACTACACAAGGTATAAATGTTGCTTTAACATTCCATTCAATTGAAGAAGCTGGCTAATGACGTGCTAAAGTTTAATTCTTTTAAGAGGCCCATTGGTGAGGGCTCATTTATGCTTGTCTGATTTGTGAGTTAATCCTGGATCAAATAAAGAATGGTAGGTAAACCTAGATCAATATATGGAATAATTATTCTACTAACAGCTGGCAGGGAAATATTAAAGTGTTTGGACATTTCCGAACCTTGGGATGTCAAATTTCCCAGAGGGAAGCTAGTCTAAAGTGCTTTAATTATGCACTTGATTCTTAACAAAGACCTGAGAGAAACTTTCTACCTCGTCATTAAATTATTGAGTTGGAAGAGAAATTTAGACTATTAGGTCCAACTTCCTAATCTTACATGTGGGAAAACTAGAACCATGATTTGACCAAGGTCATAAGGTGCAAGGTGCTTATTTCATGGAAAAAACCCTGATAGTTAAATATGACCCAACTGACAATGACTTACATGAATTTCCCTATGAATTTTGGCCTATTCTTTGGAAAATGAGAGGTTAGTTAGGGAAAACGAGATGTTAGAATTTAATTATGTAATATGTATAAATTCAATAATTTCATATCAGATCTGTGCAAAATAGAACTTTTTCCAATAACTTATTTTCCCCATTGAGTGTTACTGCTCATCAGCCAAAAATTGAATTTCTTTATTTCTATATATTCCAACCCCTTCCAGTTTAAAACATAATTGTTCTTCAGTCCATCAGATTTGGGTATGTTTTTATAGTCCAGTTTAGGTATTGTTGACTCAGTCGCTGTTTGGTTCCAGCACTGTTCAGTTGAAAGGTCTCTCTCTCAGCTTCCTGCCTGCCCTCCCTTGCTCTCCCATAGCGTTGATGATGTTGTAGTAAGGCACCTGCAGTGGAGGATAAGGCTGGACATGCTTGTCCAAATACTGGCTTGTTTTTGTTTTTAAAGATTTATTTATTTATTTATTTATTTATTTAGGAGAGAGAGAAATAGAGAGAAGAAAGAGAGCGTGCACAAGGGGGGGGGGAGGGACAGAAGGAGAGGGAGAGAGAGAATCTCAAGCAGACTCCCAGCTGATCATCGAGCTCTATGAGGGGCTTGATCTCACGACCCTGAGATCATGACCTGAGTTGAAATGAAGAGTCAGATGCCTAACCAACTGAGCCACCCAGGTGCCCCCTGGCTTGGTTTTTGGTACAGACCATATCTTAGCACTAGTTCCTTAGAAGATGACTCTCCTGGTTATCCTATTCATAAGGCTCTTGAGTTAATTGTGGGATACCTGGCTCCCTTGTTTCTTATGCTTCTAGCAAATCCATGCCAAAACCAATGTATGATTCTTTTACCTTCTTGTGAAATTGTCTACCCCTGTTATTCATGCTTCCAGTTACCATATAAAGAGGATTCTCTGGCCACAACAAAATGGCTGGAAACTTTCTACATCTGAAATGGAAGGAGAGAGATCAGACAGTGCAGGGGCCCTTTCTGTCCTTACATTTTCTGTCTTCTCGTGTCACACTGCCATTTCTTTATGGTTCTCTTTCTTAGTGCCCAGCACCAAAGGGCACACCTGCGGGTTCTAGCCCTTAGCCAACTCCTATGGGAACAAGGAGACCACCGAAATTTCTAAACCCTTGGTCTTTGGGAATCCCCAAATTTCATGGCTAGGCTAGTTGAATGCTACCCTGTATTTGGTGCGGACAAACACCTATCTTCTCCAGTTTCTCTAGGCTCAAACAACCTTTTATCTCTCGAGTCTGAAAAGGCGTAAGTACTAACCTAAGTACTAACTTATTCATATCCTTTATGGATTTAGGGCCTGACAGCCAGTGGTAAAATCCTATCTGAATTTAGATATCTTAGAATAGTGTTTTTTTTTGTTTTTTTGTTTTGTTTTATAGACTGCAGCCTTTGCAGTAATCTATGCCCTTTTAGTTTAGCCACCAGAAGAGACGAGGAATCAGCAGGGATCCTGGGAGAATAAAAAAGGAAATTTTTATTGATATTTTATTTTCCTGTGGCTTTAGATAATCTAGTACATATCAGCAGAGAAACAGTAACCATTTTATACAGTTGTAAAGATTCTATTCCCTGTATGTCTAATACCATTGATTAAGCCATTTGGAAGACAATGGGAAGAACATAGCTATTTTCATTTTATTTCATGGGACAGTTTTGAAAGATGAAAAATAGGTAGGTTAAGACAGTAAGCGAGAATTTTTCAAACACTAGCAAAACTCCATTAAAAGTAGATCATGTCTCAAAAACAGGGTGGCTGACTGACCGAAATGATGCCTTTTATGAATCATGGTCAACATTTAGTGAGCAAGCACAGTTCTAAATACTTTATGTGTATTCAGCAATTTAATCCTCCCAACTCTTTGAGATAGCTTTGTTATAACACCCCTTGCCAGTTTATCGTTGAGGATATTGAGGCCCTGTGGAGTTAAGTAACTTGCCCAGGTATATCGGCTAGTGAGTGCAGAGCTAGGACCATGCACCCAAGTTAACTGTACTCCTAACCACTAGACCATACTATTGGTTTCTCCAAAATACTAAATCTAACCATTAGGATTACTTATTCTAACCTGAGTTAGGTGAAAAGAAGGCAGCACACACCCTCGAGTGCAGTTGTCTTTGCTGGGCCTGACTGAAGGTGTCCCACACCGCTCTGATCTCAAAAGGGTGGTGATGCTTATTGCCTGCATGTTTAAAAATATGATTCTGGGACCCATACAGAGGGTTGGAGTTCTGGGATCTGCATACTTTTGATGGTGCCCAAGATGGTTCTGATATTATGCAGGTTTCTTTCTGGAGAGTGCCGGGTCTCTAGTTCTGGTCCCTATGCAATGCTTGTCCACATATTTTAGAGGAGGAGTCAGCAGTATGAGGAGTCAGCCTCTAGGGTGGAGTGGGAATAAGATTTGCATGTTTAAAGATCAAGAAAAAGGCCGATGTGGCTGAGACTAGGTGAGAGTGGGAGAGGAATAGAAAATGCGATCATAGGGGGTCAGATCACATACGGCCTGATAGGCTATGGTATGAGGTTTGCATTTAATTCCATGTAAAACGGGACACCCTGGGAACTTTTTTGCAGGGACTGACATGGTCAAATTTAACATCTTAAAAAATCAAATGAAATTCAAGCAGGTTTTTCAAAGTAAAACATTTTCACTAAGCTCTCCATCTAAGAGGAGATTGGTATCTGGGCTGCTTTTCTTTTTTTTTTTTTTTTAAAGATTTTATTTATTTATTTGACACAGAGAGACACAGCGAGAGAGGGAACACAAGCAGGGGGAGTGGGAGAGGGAGAAGCAGGCTTCCCGCCGAGCAGGGAGCCCGATGTGGGACTCGATCCCAGGACCCTGGGATCATGACCTGAGCCGAAGGCAGACGCTTAACGACTGAGCCACCCAGGCACCCTGGGCTGCTTATCTTAAGATATTTAAATTTCTTTAGATATTTCTTTTTTTTTAAATTATTTTTTAAAAGATTTTTATTTATTTATTTATTTGACACAGAGAGAGAGAGAGCACAAGCAGGGTGAGCAGGAGAGGGAGAGGGAGAAGCAGGCTCCCCACTGATCAGGGAGCCCGAAGTGGGGCTCCATCCCAGGACCCTGGAATCATGACCTGAGCCCAAGGCAGACGCTTAACTGATTGAGCCACCCAGGTGCCCCTAGGTATTTCTTTCCACAAGATTGTTTTTATTTCATGTTTTATATGTGATATCATAGGCCATCCTACTGAAAAACTGAGACAGATATTTCTTAATTCTTTTTTGCTGGCTTTTTTTTAAACATAAATTTGAAAATTCTATGCTTTAAAATTCATGTACTGTATTTGTTAGTTTTCTATTTCTGCTGTAACAAATTACTGCAAAGTTAGTGGCTTAAAATAGCGTGAGTTTATCCTCTTAGAATTCTGTGGGTCAGAAGTCTGACCCAGGTCGAACTGAGTTAAGATGGAAATGTGAGCAGGACTGCATTCCCTTCTGGGGGGCTTTCAGGGAAGTTCCTTTCCTTGCTTTTTCCAGCTTCTAGAGGCCATCTACATTCCTTGGCTCCTAGACCCCCTCCTTCACCAGAAATGTTTATCTCTCTGACCATTCTTCTGTGATCACATCTCCTTTCTGTGCTTTTAAGTACTCATATGATTAGCAACGCTCAGATAATCCAGAATAATCTCCCTATCTCAAGGTCCTTAATTTAACCACATTGACAAAATCCCTTTGGCCAAGTAAGGTAACATATTCACTGGTTTTAGGGATTAGGACATGGCCATCTTTTTTTAAATTTATTTTTTATTTTTAAAATTTTTAAAAGATTTTATTTGTCAGAGAGAGCAAGCGAGAGAGAGAGAGCACACACACACACAGGGAGGAACGGCAGGCAGAGGGAGAAGCAGGGTCCCCGCTGAGCAAGGAGCACACCTGATGGGGGACTCTATCCCGGGACCCTGGGATCATGACCTGAGCTGAAGGCAGGTGCTTAACCGACTGAGCCACCCAGGTGTCCCAGGACATGGCCATCTTTAGGTGGGGCATTATTTTGCTTACCACACTGTGCTTCTTCTAGAAGGAAGTTGCCTTCAGTCTCACATTTTTATAAAGAGTTCAGTGTAACATAAAAGTTAGGAGCTGGTTTGAATCTGACATTCTGAATGGTGATTTCTCAGTGAGGTTTTCTTCTTTTTCTCTATGAAATCAACAAAATATTTCATCATTTTCTGAAACCTCTACCAGCCCTGTTATGCCTTAAATGTGTACAGAAGCTCCTATACTACACATAAATTGTTTTTCTCTCAATTGTTTCCTCTCCCCAAGTATTCGTTCCTTTTATTTGTGCGTTATCTTTATGTCAAAGCATTTCTCAACTTGACATTTTCTTTCCAAGATTTAGCCTCCCATTGCACAGGCTTTTTATTGCTTCACAGGAGAAACTTACCACAAAGTTATTTTTATTCCCTACCTGATTACTTCACTTTCTGACGCCAACGTTATTTTAACCTCTAAAAAGTACAGATGCTTCATCTGATATTTATTAGTAAGAGGTCACAGATACAGACAATTAAAATTCTGTTGGTGTTCTTGGTTAAGTGTCAGCTTTAAAGTGGATAGATTTATGTTGATCTGATTTAAATATGTACCTATATACATATGTATATATTTTATGAACTTTCACTTGTAATCTCTTCCCATCATCTTGTGACCTAGCAGTGGACTACCTGTGAGATAGACTGCCACGAATTTAAATTTATACTGAGGGTTTAAATACAGGGAGAAAGGATTTGAAATGTACAGTCACCAACTGATGATAACTCCTATTGTTGTTATTCATTTCCAAAGACCGTACGATCCCATTATATCCACGCTCCTATCAACTCCTTCACACAGGGATTTGGATTTAGAGCTATAGCTTTTTAAGCCAGACTTGAACTTGAAAAGTACATGAAGGCACATTTGTATATCTACTCCACTTAGCAGAAAAGACCAAAAAAACTACTTCTCACAGGTTTTGTCATTTAATTTGCTCTGTCCCTGCATTTTTGTAAATGTTATGGCTGTTCCTTGACAAGTCTCTAATTTTTCAAATAGAGTGACTGTTCATGAGAGGATTTCAATTTCCAGCACTTGGCTTTTCTTTTTTTCTTCCAAAATATGTAGCATTAATTGTGCAAATGCCAGTTTGAACTTCAGCTACTCAAATTCAAATATCAACTAGAGTCTCCTTAACTCCTATGGTATTTCATCTTTGCTCAAATTCCCAATTTTTTATGTCACATTTGGGGAACTCTGCCCTTCCTACTCTTCAGCTTGAGGGATAGAAGAGTCTAGTTTTTGCATCAGTCTGGAGACATTTTTCCCTCAAGTTTTTCTGCCTTTGTTTCCAAAGTTTGCATTATGGTTAGTTTCCTTCACAGATGAGTAGTGTATTCTGAATCTCCCAGGAGGTGGTGTGTGTGTCAGAGACAGCTGAGAAATGAAGACTGGCATCACCACTGTGTGGGGCCACTGGGGAAGCCGGGTTATAGGAGTGGCTTCTAGAGAATCTATTTTCTTAATCTCTGGATTAAAACATATGAATCTTTTGAAAAGTATATTTCAATATAAACTAACCTAAATCAAGAAAAGATCCAGGACCATAAAATAGTTACTGGGTAAATTTGAAATGATGTTACTGCTCAGTTTGTGAAAATATTCAGGGCAACTTACACCAATTTGGAAATACTGTATTTGCAGACAAATGGCACAAATATATCACAGGCCTAAAAACTGGTTTATAAAACAATCTAAACACTGCATGCAGAGTCAAGATATTTTCAGGATGTGCTTGAGGGAGTGCAAACCTTCATTTCATGGGAAAATAAAGAACTCAGTGCTAAGGAAATTGATATTATGCTAGAAGGTTCCCTATCTGAGATATGTATACAAGCTGTGAAGCGGAAAAGAAAGCCATCTGTCTAATGCTTGATTTCCAAGCACTGAAAACAAAAGTCTAGATGGTAATGGGTATAGCTCAATATATTAATTCTTCAATTAACAATCTTAAGATAATTGATTCTTAAATACTTGAAAACTGATTGAAAGACTGTATATTTGCTGTGGAGTATTTAAAGTTGAATCTCGCAGGGCCTGCGCACCCATGGCCGTTTAATTGGAGAGAAAAAGCACACGTGAAAGTAATTACTGATTACTTGGATTGAGAGTGTTTACTGCTATAAGGAAGGTAGAGTTCCAATACTGTAGGATTTTAGAGGACAAATGGTTACTTTCAACTGGTTCTGAAAAAGATTAGTGGCATTGCTATTTGAAATGAGTCTTGAAGCTGAACTACAAGTCTGAGCATTGAGAAGGAACAGTACAGGGGAGTCATGGAAGGAGGGTGACAGTAGACGATGTAGTTTAGCTGCAAGCATGGAAAAACAGAGTGAGAAGTTGGACACATGTCCCAAACTTGCACTCCTTAGGCCTCATCTCATCTAAAGATGTAGATTCATTGGCTTAAAAAGTATCCACTTTTCTTTTGAAGTAGCTTCCTACATTTAAAAATCAGGAGTTTTTATATAAAAATACGATTTCTGGCTTCTCTTAGACATGGTAGTGGTCAGCTCTCTTCAGATGGGGCTGTTTGTTCTATCCCAAGACCACTTTACCCATTTATGTGCCCAACTCACCTCTGCTGGGGTTTGAAATCCCCACCCTCCTCCCCGAGTAAGGACCAGATCATTAAGGGTCTTATATGAACAAACTAGTACATTTAACTTTTTTTCCCCCCTGCAGAAAATGGCTTTTGAGGAAAGGAGTGACAGAACCAGAGCAATGCTTCTGAAAGCTCTGTCTGGGAGCTGGCTTGCAGATGGATGGGAAAGGGAGAATTAGATGTGGAGGGAATAATTAGGAAGGATGTGGAGGGAATAATTAGGAAGCTGCAAAGTGAGTCAGTGAGAAATCATGAGGTGAAACTAAGAGAGTGTCTAGTTAGAGGGATTGTGAAAGTGGAATTCATAAGATTTTGTGACTCCATATATGTGGGGTTTGAGAGACAGAAGAATTCAAGTGTCTAATTTGTCTCCATCTCTGTCTTCCACATAGCGCCTAGGTAGGATTAAATTGTGCTTAAGGAAGATCAGAGCAAACAACTCTATGAAATTTTTGGCATATTTATTATAAATATGGTAAGGATTTTGTTCATATATTACATAGAATCTCTTCAGGATAACCCATGAAAGAAATTTTCTGTGGCTTTGGTATTAGGAATGGGAGTATGTATACTGAATAGCTGTGTGGTTTTTCTTTGTATGGCACTGTGACTGATGTAACTCCTCCTATTTATTCTTTCTTCTTGGTGAATATAGAAAAATCAGAGCCACATGTGTGACCACATTAATTTCATTACGTGCACTTGTGTACTCACTTCATTCTTAAGGCTTTTTTTAAACTTTAAGAAAAATTAAAATAATTTTAAAATGTTTTATTTTTTATTCAAGTATAATTAACATACATGTTATATTAGTTTCAAGTGTACAATATAGTATAATTTATACATTTTTCAGTGCTCATCAAGGGAAGTGTACTTTTAATCCCCTTCACCTATTTAATCCATCCCCTTACTCACCTCTCCTCTAGTAACCATCAGTTTGTTTCCTGTATCTAAGAGACTATTTTTTGTCTTTCTCTTTTCTTTGTTCATTTGTTCTCTTTCTTAAATTCCACTTATGAGTGAAAATATATGGTATTTGTCTTTCTCTGACTGACTTATTTCACTTAGCATAATACCCTCGAGGTTTATCCATGTTGTTGCAAATGGAAGATCTCATCCTTTTTTATGGCTGAATAATATTCCAGTGTGTTTTTGTGTGTGTGTATCACTCTTCTTTATCTATTTACCTATGGATGGACACTTGGGTTGCTTTCATATGTTACCTGTTGTAAACATGCTGCAATAAACATGAACACACAGGTGCATATATCTTTTCAAATTAGTGTTTTTGTTTTCTTTGGGTAAATACCCTGTAGTGGGATTACTGGATTATATGGTAATTCTATATTACTTCTAAACACTCCACCAAAAAACTACTGGAACTGATAAATGAATTCAGTAAAGTCATAGGATATGAAATTAATATATAGGAATCTGTTGCATTTCTATACACTAATAACAAAATAGCAGAAAGAGAAATTAGGAAAACAATCCCCTTTACAATTGCATCAAAAATAATAAAATACCTAGGAATAAGTTTAACCAAGGAGGTGAAAGATCTGTACTCTGGAAACTATAAAACAGTGATGAAAGGAATTGAAGATGACACAAACAAATGGAAAGATATCCCATGCTCATGGATTGAAAGAACCAATATTGTTAAAAACTACCTGAAGCAATCTACAGATTTAATATAATCCCTATCAAAATACCAACAATATTTTTCACAGAACTAGAGCAAATAATCCTAAAATTTGTATGGCCTCACAAAAGACTCTGCAGAGTCAAAGCAATCTTGAAAAAAAAGAAGAAAACTGGAGGTATGACAATCCCAGATTTCAAGATATGCTGCAAAGCTGTATCAATCAAAACAGCATGGTACTGGCACAAAAATAGACACACAGATCAATGGGACAGAATACAGAGCCAAGAAATAAACTCATGCTTATATAGTCAATTAATCTATAACAAAGGAGGCAAGAATATACAATGGGAAAAGAGTCTCTTCAAATGATGCTGGGAAAACTGGACAGCTACAGGCAAAAGAATGAAACTGGACCACTTTCTTATACCATACACAAAAATAAACTCAAAATGGATTAAATGTGAGACCTGAAACCATAAAATTCTAGAAGAAAACATAGGTGGTAATTTCTTTGACTCTGGCCAAAGAATCATTTCTCTAGATATGTCTCCTTTGACAAGGGAAACAAAAGCAAAATTAAACTATTGGGATTATACCAAAATGAAAAGCTTCTGCACAGCAAAGGCAACCAACAACAAAACAAAATGACAACCTATTGAAGATTGGAGAAGATATTTGCAAATGAAATATCCCATAAGGGGTTAATATCCAAAATAAAAAACTTATACAATCCAACACCAAAAAACCAAATAATCAGATCAAAAAATGGGCAGAGGACATGAATAAACATTTTACAAAGGAGACCTACAGATGGCCAACAGAAACATGCAAAGATGCTCAAGATCATTAATCATCAGAGAAATACAAATTAAACCACAATGAGCTATCACTTTCAATCTTTCAGAAAGGCTAAAATAAAAAACCAGGAAATAACAGATGTTGGTGAGGATGTGGAGAAAAAGGAACCCTAAGGCACTGTTGGTAGGAATGCAAGCTGGTGTAGTCACTGTGGAAAACAGTATGGAGGTTCCCCCCAAAATTAAAAAAAACCCTTTTTATAAAATTAAAAAAAAAATTCTGTTTTATTGTCTTTACTACTACTAACTCTAAAGGTATTTATGTAATTTCACGGTATTTTTAAAGTTACCTTACATCCTTTTTAAGAACAAACTAGCGTATAAAAGGTGTATTATAATCATATTATTATTATTATTATTATTATTATTATTTAAAGATTTTATTTATTTGACAGAGAGACACATAGCGAGAGAGGGAACACAAGCAGGGGGAGTGGGAGAGGGAGAAGCAGGCTTCCCGCAGAGTAGGGAGCCCGATGTGGGGCTCGATCCCAGGACCCTGGGATCATGACCCGAGCTGAAGGCAGACGCTTAATGACTGAGCCACCCAGGCGCCCCTATAATCATATTATTTAATCTCATGTTTAAACTAAGCCTGAATTTCCCCTTTTGTGACTTTTTAAATATCAAATAGACAGGTAACTGGATTTGATACAAAGTAAAATAGGGAAATATTTTATGAAGATTCTCAAGGTTTGAAAATCCAGGAAAAATTCATTGACTCAAAGACACACCAAGAAACGTTACTCAGAAATTAGAAAATATTAAAGGCATTATCCAGTTAGTACATGATTGGAAGAAGAAATATTATTCCATTATAAAAGACTGTTTAAAAACATACATATTCTAGCATTAAGATGATGTTTATTCTGATTTGTATATAATTTTGTCTGAGAGTTATGCTTGAAAAATTTTTTCCAGGTTTGGGAAAAAAAAAAAAAAACCCAAGTCTTCGCCTGTGACTCAAGAGTGGATTAAGGACTATAACCCCCTGAATTCAGACATCTTGCTAATAAGTAGATGCTAATATGGTAGTTCTGTTCCTTGAATTTTTTTTGCTTGGATTTTTGAACAATTATTTATGTTCCTTCAACATCTTTTTTTACATTCTGACACTGCTGCAACAAGTAAGAGATATTTTTCAACCTCAGAATGGAAAGGAATTGAACCATAGTCTGATGAAAGCATGCACAGCAAAACATTAAGCAGATGGAAACAATTCAACATGCATTTTTTATTTTATATAAGAAAACTAATTTCACTTTCAAGCACTGGAAAAATGTGTTATTACCTATTTTATTTGAAACGAATACATCTGATATTATTCCAGTTTACAGAAAAAAGCATTAGACTGGGAGTCAGGCTTGTTCCAGATCAACCTCCAATTGGCTTGACGACATTAGGCAAATTGGTTAATCTATCTGCAATTTATTTTCCAAAATGACATTGGTGTCTTTGAGCTAGGCGATCTCTTCCAATTCTAGCATTGTATGTTTTTCATCTGTATTATTCATACATGACTAAAAACTTCATGTTGGATGAGTCCTCTCTGTGCGTGAAAAACTCCTTTTGTTTTGTGGCTTCAGTTTTTAAGGGCTTCCTTTGGTTTTACATTTGTTCCTTGCTTTGTGCCTGCTTATTTTATATTTGACTCCATCATTGACAGCTTTATAAAGTGAACGGAACTAGATCATCCTGAGGAGAAGGAAGACTGATTAAAGAGAAAGATGAATAAGGCTGAAAAAGAATAAAAAGAAGCTGAGAAAATAGTTAATCAAGAGAGTAGCAAGAGAGGAATGAGAACCGTAACCTCAAAACCCCTTTGATTCAGGAAATATTTCTATACTTTACCACTTTATTTCAAATTAACTCTTTGCACGAGTTTCCTCAGACCACTTATATGTGTCAAGAACCATGGGTCAAAGGTATTTGACTCATCTTATTCTCCTTTTGCTTATTTTATGCCTCTTATTGACTAAAATTCTAAAACAAATTTGTGGACTCAATTCAGCCACTCTGTTTGTATTCAAATCTATTCTTGTTAAACTTTTAGAGTTGATTCCTTTTTTAAAAGTCATGATTAAAAAGCCCCTTAGCTTCTGGAACACACTCTCTTGTTTCTCATTTGACCTCCCTGACAATTCCTCTCTGCCTCCCTTGCTGGCCCCTCCTCATCTTTGGGATGGACATCTCAGTGTTGTGCTGCCCCAGGACTCCCTCCTCAGGCCCCGTGCTGTCCTCATCCACTCTGATCCTTAGGTGACCCCATCCAGTTTTATTACATATCATCTATATGCTGGTCAGAACTCCCATATGGAGACCACGGGGGACACCTGCTAATTATGCAAAGCTGGTTTATTAAGTTTGCTAAGCAAGGGAGAGTCTCACCTTGACAAAGTCTCAGGGGTGTCTCAAAAGGGGGACATAGGGAAGGACACTTACAGGGCTTTAAGAGTTGGATTAGTCATATGCTAGTTTTAAGATGGAAGCAAGTAAGTGTGTTTGGGCAAGAACTGGTCAGAATCGAGTGACTTGCTCTTGAAATGCCTCCTTGTCAGAAAGGCCTTCCTTGATTATCTTTTATGAAATAGAGCAACTCTATTCCAACTTTTTATTCACTCAAACTGCTTTATGATTCATAGCACTTTTCCTCACTTGGCGTATTTTATATCGATTTATTTTTTTATTGTCGGACTCCTTCTGCTGTTATGTAAAGTTCCGCTAGGGCAGGGTTCTCACCTGTCTGCGTCCTTGCCAGATCCTTAGCACTCAGAACAAAGCTTAATAAGTATTCAGTGCACATTTGTGGAATAAATGAATAAATGGTACTCTTAATTAATGTTAGCTGTAACTACTTTTTAACTTTTAATTATTTAGTAATTATTTCTTAGCTTAAATTTGTGATTACTTCTGAATCCATTTCAAAGGCTGCAAACAGTCAATGTGTCCCTAGCAGAGGCTCCTCGGTTTGAATGCCAGCTTGTCTTGATTTGTGGCTGGGGTCTCCTTGACTAGTCCATGACAGCAGTTAGTGGACATGAGGGATATGACTGAACTCTTGCTTTACTTTCACAGTCCTTTTATTTTATTTATTTTTATTTATTATGTTATGTTAATCACCATACATTACATCATTAGTTTTTGATGTAGTGTTCCATGATTCATTGTTTGCGTATAACACCCAGTGCTCCATTTAGTACGTGCCCTCTTTAATACCCAGTCCTTTTATTTTTATGAAACTCAGTCTAAAAAGGGAAGCACCTGGCATTTCTTTTGTTCTTCTAATTTTCTTTCCCCTCCTCATTTCTCATTTTCCTCCCTCCCTCAGCTCACCTCCTTTTTCTTTTCTTTTTTTCAGAAGGGAGGTTGTCAGGTTAGCAATTTACTTATTCCATCTAATTTTAGTACAGCAGAAAAATTAATCACTGATTTTGATTTCTGCCAGAGCTTCCCAGAACTTTCTCAAAACCATGTTTCATAGTCAATACTTATTTACATAAATTTACAACCAATTTTAAAAGAAATGGAATGTGTACCATGAGTGCTCCAATTTGATAATGAGCAGCATGTGTGAGGATAAATTTCATTTTATGTGGTATAAGCACTGGATGCTTTGTGAGGGTCGGATCAAGAGATGAGATGATAATTAAAATTGTACCTGACACTGTAAAGAAGCTAAGGATGTGCATCTTCAGTAAAATAATTTTTGGGGGTAGATTTTCTTTTGTTTTAAATTTTTATCAACATAGTACATGCACAGGTCTAAACATTTTTTTTTTTTTTAAGTCCCAGGAGGTTTACAATATTTAAAATGGCAACAGCAGCAGCCCCTGCTGCCCTCTTTACTCTTCTGCCAAGTCTCCATTCCCAGTGATAACTGCTTTGAATACTCAGCAGGTTTTTTTTTTTTTCTAGCATTTACTTTTAAAAATAACTTGTTTTTATTGTCTCTTGATTTACCAATTCTAGATTCTGTCTTGACTTCCTATTATGGTTAGTGAGCATTTGGCTTTCCTTCATCACTCCTCCAAATTTCTGCCCTTATCACTCCAACAGAATTACATCATAATAAAACAATGATCCTTTACGTTAACATAACTGCAAATGCTATCCCCTGAAAATCCAATTAGTGTGTTATGATTCTATTTCCTTTCATAAACAATGATTTGCTTTTCCTGTAGTTAACAACTATCCAATTTCTTCCCCCATCCCCCACTCCTGGTAGTTAGCATTTAATTATCCTTAATTTTCAAATGTTTTTTCAGCTCTCCCATTAGGGCCCTAGAGTTGGATAATTCCAAGAAGTGCCACTCTCTCT
Source organism: Halichoerus grypus (assembly GCF_964656455.1). Lineage (NCBI taxonomy): Eukaryota > Metazoa > Chordata > Mammalia > Carnivora > Phocidae > Halichoerus > Halichoerus grypus. Next base: position 100,799,273 of record NC_135712.1, on the reverse strand, counting down.
GGAGTTGTGTAATATCGTGGTATTGTAAACCTGTCAATAGTATTTTCCAAGTCACCTATTGCTTTTCTATATAAATCTTAGGATTAGCTTGTCAGTTTCCACACACACGTACGCACATACACATAAACTCGCTAGAATTTTGTTTGGGATTGCATTAAATCTATAGATTTGTTTGAGAAGCACTGACATCTTAACAATATTTATCCTTCCAATCCTTAAACAAGGCATGTCTCTCCATTAATTATGTCTTCTTTAATTTCCCTCAGTATTGTTTTATAGTTTTCAGTGTAGAGGTCTTATACATCTTTTGCCAGATTTATCTCTAATGCTATTTAAATGATATTGTTTTAAAATTTTAATTTCTAATTGTTTGCTGCTGGTATGTAGATATACAATTTATTTTCCTATCTTGATCTGACATCCTGCAACTTGTCAAACTCACTTATTAGTTATAATGGCACTTTTATAAATTTCATTAAATTTAACACATAGGTGATAATGTCGGCTGTGAATAAAGACAGACTTAATTTTTTATTTCCAATCTGGATGCCTTTTATTTCTCTTTCTTGCCTTATCACACTGTCTATAACAGCTAGTATGTTGAATACAAGCAATGAGAGTGGACATCCTTGGGTGTTCTTAATCTTAAGGGTGGAGCATTCAGTCTTTCATCATTAAGTATGTTTAGTGGTAGGTTTTTCATGGGCATCTTTTTCATATTGAGGAAGTTTCCTTCTCTTTCTTGTATGCTAGAGTTATTATGAGAAATAGATGTTGGATTTTGTAAAATGTGTTCTCTGTGTCCATTGAAATTATAACACAATTTTTTGTTCTTTAATGTGATGTATTGCATTCATTAATTTTAAATGTTAAACCACACGTGTTCTTTTTTTTTTTGATAAGATTTTATTTATTTATTTTAGGAAAAGGGAAAGAGGGTGGGGGTGCAGAGATGGAGCAGATAGAGAGGGACAGACTCCCTGCTAAGCTGGGAGCCCAATGTGGGGCTCTGTCCCAGGACCCTGAACTCATGACCTGAGCCAAAAACAAGAGTTGGACACTTAACCGACTGAGCCACCCAGGCGTCCCTGAGCATGTATCTTTGGGTTAAACTCCACTTGGTCATGAGGAATTATCCTTTTAGATATTGTTGATTCAACTTTCTAAACCTTTGTTCAGAACTTTTGTGTCTGTGTTCGTGAGAAATACCATCTGTAATTTTCTTTTTTTGTTATATCTCTATTAGGTAGAGGTATTACATTACCAGCACAATGCTGGTCTGATAGGATTCGTTGAAAAGTGCTACCTTATCTTCAATTTTCTAGACCATTCTGTGCAGAATTGGTATTTTTTTTTTCCTTAAATATTTCTTAAATATGTCTTCAAATTTATTATTTTATCAGTGAAGGAATCTGAATCTGGGGTTGTCTTTGTCAGAAAAATTTTAATTAGAAATTAAATTTTCTTAGTCAATTTGGGGCCGACATTAGTTCTTCTTGGTGGTCTTTGGTAGTGTGTCATTCAAGAAAATTTTCCATTTCATGTAAGTTTTTGAATTCACTGGCATAAAGTTATTCATAATATTTCATTGTTATTCTTTTAATATCAGTATAACTTATGTCACTTCTCTCATGTCTGATATTGGCAATTCATGTATTATTTCTTTTTTTTTTTTCCTGATCAGTCTGGCTAGTGGTTTATGAATTTTATTGATTGTAAAGTGCATTTCTTATAAGCAGCATAATTTGGATCTTGCCTTATTTAACCAATATGACAATCTTGGACTTTTAATGGGTGGTATTTATATTCAGCGTGATTATTGATGTGGTAAGATTTAAATTTATCATCTTATGATTTGTTTTCTATTGTCTTATTTGTTCATTGTTACCTTTTTTCTTTTTATTACTTCTTTTGAATTAATTGAATTAATTTTTCATGATTCCATTTTACCCCCTTTTTTGGCTTATTTAATAGCTTTAAGTCCTTTAAATTTTTTTTTTTTAAATATTTTATTTGAGAGAGTGAGAGAGAGAGAGTGCGCATAAGATGGGGGAGGGTCAGAGGGAGAAGCAGACTGCCTGCTAAGCAGGGAGCCTGATGTGGGACTCGATCCTTGGACTCTGGGATTATGACCTGAGCCGAAGGCAGTCACTTAACCAACTGAACCATACAGGCACCCAAAATTTTTGTTATTTTAGTACTTGCTTTTGGGTTCATGGTATATTGCAGTCTGCTGTCAAGTGATTATATACTACCTTCCATGTAGTATAATATAGTATAGTATAGTATACTTCTTGCCGTGGTATACTTCCATTTCACTTCTTCTGACCCTTGTGCTATTGTTGTCATGTATTTTACTGTTATATTTATTACAAACTCCACCATACATTGTTTTTCTTTTTGTTTAAATGTTTAATTAACTTTAAAAAAGATTTAAGTGATACAGTTAAGCCTTGTATATTGATCCATATAGCTAACTTTTCTTGTGTTCTTCATTCTTTTGTTCCAGATTTCCACCTAGTCTCATTTCCTTCTACCTGGAGGAATTTCTTTAATGGTTTTTGTAACATGGGTCTCCCGGTAATAAATTCTTCCAGCTTTTGTGTGTTTGAAAATATCATTTTTTGCCTTAATTTTTGAGAGATAGTTTTGCTAAGTATAGAATTAGTCTTCTAGCACCCAGTGTTGTTTACTAAGAAATCCAATTACTTTCTAATTCTTGTTAAATGTATCTCTTGGAAGCTTTTAGGGTCATGTCTTTATCTCTGATGAGTGAAAATTTCAGTGATGCACCTTGGTATTTTCTTGTGAGGGCAGTTTTCTGGCCTTTCCATGAGACCAGTAACCTTTAGTTCTGGGAAATTTTGTTTCTTTAACAATTTTCACTCTTCTAATAACTTTTTTTTTCCTACAAGTATTAATTCAATGTTAGCATCCTTGATTGTCTCTGTATGACTTATCATTTCTTTCCTTAACAAAAAAATAGAATCTTTTTTTGTATGTGTGTATGACATACTTTATTTTCTGCACAATTTTGGGGAAATTTATCATCTGAGAAATTTCCTAAATTTTATATTGCTTTGTTTATAGATATGTTTCTGCTCTCATAGTTTTTTTCCCCTGCTCTTATAGTTTTAATATTCAAGAGTTCTTTCTGATTTTTTCTTTTGTTTTGAACATTCTTTTCTTTTTTTGAAACATCTTTGTTTTTCTATTTCAATATATTTCATTAGTTTTTTTATGCTTAGATCTTTATTCTCTCATTGCTCTTTTGTCTATAGGGATTTTTTTTACTCTTTATCTGTCTCATTTTGACATCTTTCCTCAGTTATTAGTGATAGTTGCTTGGCTGTCCATTCACATTTAAGAGTGAGACACTACAGAATGGAATATTATCTCTTGAATATTTGAGGTGCATGTCATTGTGGCAGGTGCTCTGCAGGGAACCAATTTACTTTACTGGGGGACTCCTAATTGTCAACGTGGAAAGATATGTTTATGTATTTTCTCTAAGGCCATTTCTTTTCTCCAGAAAAGAATTTTTCAATTTTCTTCATGGGAGAAATAGCTTGACTATAGGATTTTTGGGAAGCAGGAAGGGGTATGGGGGCTCCCAAGATTCATATGTAGATTTCCTTTTAATGTCATGTTTAATGTTGCTCTTTATTATGCTGATGTCCTTGAGTCCCAAACTCCTTCCTTTTTATTTCTCTTGAGAATAAAGCAAGCTCCTGTTTAAAGTGCACTGGGGTGTGCAAGTCACTCTTTATGGGGGTGTTATCCAGCCCTATGTGATGGAGAGGGACACTGGAGGTCTGTCTGCTCCAGATACAGCTGTTAGCCAATTCTGTGTTTTAGCCCTTGGTCTGTTTCCACTCCTCTGTGGTACCCGGTGTCATGGCGCTATTCTCCCAGGAGCAAATTGCCTTGCTTCTTAGATGTATCTCCTGCATGTGCTTTAGGAATAGCTTTTTTCTATTGTTCTGAATCAGTTATGACTCTTCCATTTCTTTGAAAATTCTTGTCTGCTATCGTCTACACTTCTGTTCTCATTGCCCACATGGGTTCATACACTCTTTTTGTTTTAAAAAATCATGTTCAAGCCTTCACTGGCAGTTTAATTGGTTTTTTAAAAGACTATACTAGAGTTAAGTTTAAATTGCCCTAAAGACTTCTGGCTATGTTTAAAGGAATTTAGTCAGAGAAGAGGCAGTGAAAGAGTTTTTGTTCAGCGTCTACCACATGTTAGGTTTTGTGTGGTATACTTAAACCTACCTTGTATGTTAGGTAGCTCTATCCTCATTTAAAAGTGAGGAAACAAAGACATTTTAAGTTAAACTTTTTCCAGACAATAAAAGAAAGAACTCAGCTTTATGTATGATATAACTTCATACTTTTCTCTTTGTACCAGTGCTTCTCAACTGCTAGGGAGACCACTGGCCCAGTTTGGGACTGTCCCAGTTTTAGAATGGGAAACGCCACAAGCCCAGTATCCCCTGAGTCCAAGGCAAAATGGGATGGTTCTGGCTGCACATTAATATCACAAGAGAGGGCTTTTCAAAATATAAATTCCTGGGTCTCACCTTCCTAAGAATCTGACTTAATGATTTTGGGGTGGGATCTGGTGCCAGTATTTTTAAAAAACCAGAATTATTTACTTCAAGTGTTTAAACCACTGCCTTACACCATGCTGCTCCCCAAGGAGTCAACAACCTGGATTCCATTGTCTTTTAATCCCTACCTGGCACATAAAGCACTAAATCCTGGGGTTATCAGTATACACAGCATAACAAAGGAATAGCCTCTAGACTGGGGTGGTTGACTAAACTGTCCTGCTGCCTCTTTCTGTAAATAAAGTTTTATTGGAATACAGCAGTGTCCATTGTATTCTCCATGGCTGCTTTCTTGCTGTTGCTATAGCTGCAGAGTTGAGTAGTTTGACACTCTAGAGTCTACAGATGTTGAAATATTTACACACTGCCCTTTCACATAGAAAGTTTGCAGACTCCTGCTCCTGACCCTAACATGAATCAGATATAGAAACAAAACAAAATGGAACAAAAAATCCCCACCATATTAGAAGTGCCATTGCGCACTCAGCAAAAGAATTCTTCCTTGACTCAAGACATAGTTCTAAGGTGGAGAGGAAGTTGTGAAATGTACTCTGTGCCTTTCACGTGTTAATGTGCCTACGTATAACCTGGATATCTTTTAAAATGCAGATTCTGTGTCAGTAGCATGAGGTGGGGCCAAAATGCTCCATTTCTAACAGCTTGCAGATGGTGTTAATGATGTTCCTGATGCAGCAAACAGAGTTGGAATAGCAGATATGTAGACCACTGGTTGCTTATCACAGTGCAGGGTGAAATCACCTAAAGCCATAAAGGCAGCTGTTTGCCGCCACAGAAAGAGCTACTGCTTATTGACCGTGTCTCCGGACCAGGTAAATGAACAGAGGAACACACACTGCAGGAAAGAAACTGGTCCTTCCTATCACTTTCCAACAGTGGCTCTCAAGGTGCATACAAGATGTCTCAACATCAGCATTAAGAGAGAACATCTTCGAGGACTAGCTTCACATCTAATTCTGGGCCAGGAAATCCTTGGGAAGGCACAGGTTGCTGTGCGGAAGGTGTGGCATATGAACATTTTCTCCATCTGCCAGAGACAGTTTCACGCTGATACTCTGCAGGAGGCCGCACGCACTGAAGGTACCGCAAGTTCAAAGAAAGTGCAACCCCATCCAGAGTAAAACAATGATTTTCTATCTAAAAAAAAAAGAAAAAAAGAAAAAAACAAAGCCAGCTTGTATTTAATTTTGCACTTTTTTTTGGTTGTTTGATTATGCTTTAAGTTGATACCGTCTCCTATATTTTTATTTTAAAAATAAATTATAAAATCTGTATGTATAGTAAAAAATCAGAAATAAAATATTAAAATATCCATAATCACACATATCATGTATGCACATGCCTATTTTCCAAGACCTTCACCCAAACTGGTTATTACATACTTTGAAAACAAGTTCAATAGATGAAAAATGCCATCTTATTATTTTAATTGACATTATTTCAACCTAGGAATGTTCTTTACAGAAGTAATGTGTGCCCATTGAAAAAGCAATCAAATAGTTCAGAAGTATATGTCACAGAAATTTAGAAATTTAAAGGTTTTTTTTCTTAATTCTAACAATTTGATATACGTAGACTGATGAGTGTATAAATACCTACTTACATAACTAGACTCATGATTCTGTAGCCTGCTTTGTTCAAGACCTGGATTTAACTGTGCCATTCATTGGATGGATAAACTTGGAAAAATTATGTAAATTCTCTCTTCCTCTGTAAAATGTATCAGTCATATAATGTGTGTAATATATGTCTGTATGTGTGTGTGTATATATATATATCCTATGCTTCCAGCTTATCTTTTGCCTTTGTATGTCTTCTGGTGTGCATTCTTTCTAACTGTTATGTGGTCAAATCACTTGAACTATTTTTAAGTGTTTTCTTTAAGGTTTGGTGTTCTGTTTTCCATACCTTTTTACTAGAGAAGATGCATTATTACTGTTTATGCTGATGTTTTGATAAAAAGTTTTCTACTTTTTGGAAAAGTCAAATTTCCTAGAACTTCAAGTTCAGCCTAAAGAGGAAACTTGGTTTTCATCCCTTTATTACCAGAAGGATATATAGAGCAATACAGCTGACGTGTTTTTCAAATTATAGATCCAAGGTCCTTGAAGTCCTGCTAGAGCTCCAAGGTGGGTCCTTGACATATGTAGCTTGGCAAGCTCACAGAAGCTTACAAGTAACTGGTGTGTTTTTCAGAATTCAAGACATACCACATTCTGAATACGAGAACACTCAATCCAAAAGTATTTGGAAAACTTCTCTGTAAGAAAACATGGATTTGTTGACAGCCTTCACGATCCCACTGCCTCCTGGTGAAATAGTATATATTAAATGAGACTGTGATGCTGGAATGGTGGAGTCAAAGAAAGAGGCCTTGATCTTCTCCACCAATTTCAGGCTAAGAGATTAAGAGGTAAATATGCTGTTGAAGGTCTGAAGCAGAGTGAAATGGCGTCTATCTGTGCCACAGCTTTTATCTGTCAACTTTCATGGGCCAAGTGAAGATGCAGCAAATGAAAGTGTTTGGAGCCACTGTAATGATAGATTGTTTTTTGGAAACTGTCTTCTGAACAGTTGAACTTGCTTTAACCTTGCTAGTTTCTTGCTATCACTTTGTCGGTCAAGGTATTTGACACAATGTCCTTTAGTTATTTGAGGTTACCTTAATATCACCTTGTTAAACTTTTCCCTTCATTGCTATTCAAACATTTTCTTTTTTTGCGGGTGTATGTTTTGGCATAGAATTCTGGAGGACAAACTTACCTACTAAATTATTCTATAAAAAATAACATATATTTTCCTGAATTCCTATTAAAATTTTAACACCTGCTGCTTGCCATTTGACATTTTCACCAACATGAGCATTATGAAGTTTCTGTTAAGTTTTAAGTGTTTTTATGTGACCTACAGATAGCCTTGGCTATTGATAACTTTGTTTAAATGCATACTGCAAACTTGCAAGGAAAGCAAATCAAAGTAAACACTATTTCTCTTGTCAATTGAGATGCACAAAAATCCTTGACAATGGTTTTAGTGTACAAGGAAACAAGAATCACTGAGATCATGACTAAGCAAAACCTACTAATAAGAATACTGAGTCTAGTGCTAATAAAAAAATTCTCACTTGAGGTACTTGTAGCTTGAAAGTTATTAAAGCCAAACCATTACCTTTTATTATCTACTCAAAACTTTTACTATCCATTCAATATATTGTATTAGGGTTTGTGGAAAGAGTGGATATGTTTTATAGTTTCATAAATTCTTCTGGTTTTATTTGTCAATATTTACTATTTTGAGAGGCAATATTTTTATTAGCCTCGTGCAATTAGCTTTCAACAGGGTCCTTAAATTATTATCTGCATTGCAATAAAAAAAATGTAAGAGTTTATCATTCCTGTCTACTCTTTCTATTAAGTTTACTCAATATTTAAATATATGTCATTGACAGATTCCTGAAAGAAAAAGAAATGTTCACGCACACCATATCTAAGAGATAGGATTTTGTCATTCATAACAATTATTTTTGTGTCTGATATGGGATTTGCCTATGTGGGTTATTTATTTATGCTTGTGAAATCTAAACCGATTTCTCAGACTTCCCTAACCAGGACTTGTAGAGGAGAAAAAAAATTCATCCATAACAATGACCACAATGAGTTAGATTAGGGATCAGTCAACTTTGGCCTCTGGATACCACATTCAGCCCGCTGCTTGTTTTTGTCAAGTTGTATTGGGACATAGCTGCACTCACATGTGATCATATTGTCTATGGTGGTTTTTGTGCTATTTTGGAAGATTGACAGAGGAGAAACAGAAAACTGTGGCCTACAAAGCCAAAAGGTTTGCTATCTGAACCCATCAAAAATCTGCCAGTCCCTAAGTCTGATTACTTTTTTGGAGGGCAATTCACTTGGCCACCAAAGATTATACTTTTGATGTGCTAAATTCAGGTTATTTAAAAATTTTTTGTATTTATTTTTCTATTTTTGAATAGGAGATACATGTGTATGGTGTAAAATTTAATAAGTACAAAGGAGTATATAGTGAAAAGTAAGCTTCTCTTCCACCCTTGACTTCCCGTTTCTCTCTGAAAAACCATTGTTGTTACCTGTTTCTTGCTGTGTCTTTCCAGAAATATTCTGTCTATATAATCTTATATGATTATAATCAAGCTTTTTGGATAGCTAACAACATATACATTATTTTCTGCATTTTGCCTTTTAAAAAAAGTTTTAACTATGTATCTTGGAGATTTTTCCACAACCATACATATAGAGCTATCTTTTATTTTTAATAACTAATCGTATGAAGTTATATTGTTTAATTATAGTTTATTTAGCACCTTGTTAATGGACATTTTGTTTATAGTTGTTTTTCCTCTTATAAAATCCTGCAAACTTTTAGGGGGGCATGTGTATGTTTCTGTGAACATGTACAAGTATATTTCTAGGATAATTTCCTGGAAGTACATTCCACACTTCAAGGATATGTGTGCTTTAAATTTTTTTGATTAATGTTGCCAAATCGCCCTCTACAGAGTAAGTACCAATTTACACCCCTGCCTAGGAAGATGTAAGAACACCTGTTACCACATCTACATGCTACATCAAGTGTTCTCAGACTTTTGGCATTTTCTTTCTGGTAGAGAAAATAATGTGTCTCATTGTAGTTTTAATTAACATTTATGTTGTAATGAGTGAGGTTTGCCACATTTTAATATATGATCAGCCATTTGTATTTCCTTTTCTGTGAACAGTTAGTGTTGCTTAATTTATTATTATTTAATTTCTTTTCCTTTTCCTGTGACCAGCTTTCTCTCCCCTCTCTGGTTTTAATAAACAAATGCACACTTTACTAGAGTCAAGTGGGTTGGCCATTCACCTCTCTGGCACTTTAACGAGATGGCTTCTGAGCTGCAGAAGTGGAGAGTGTTAGCTCCTACTTCCTGTGATAATTTTGTTCCTGTGTAAAACACATAACCTTCCTTTTAGGGACCTACAATTTAACATATCCCTATCTGCACTCATTGTGAAAAAGAAGCTAGCTTTCAATATATGGTAGTAAATTTAAATATATTTTCATCGTGGAACTATTTCTTTGAACAAAAGTCTTATGCACATATCGAATATATATAAAACAGATTTGTTTTAAAAATGAATTTTAGAAGAAACCACTTAGGAGCTTATCAAGTTGAATATCATAAACTCTTTATCACTTCTAAAAGGCTCAAATAAATCCCTGGAGGAGGACTAGAGATACACTGCCAGAACTAGCAGTGAGGTGGTTCTCACATACAAAAATACCATAGTGGGACACCTGGGTGGCTCAGTCGGTTAAGCGTCTGCCTTCGGCTCAGGTCATGGTTCCAGGGTCCTGGGATTGAGCCCTGCATCGGGCTCCCTGCTTAGTGGGGAGCCTGCTTGTCCCTCTGCCTCTGCCCCTTCCCCCTACATGTGTTCCCTCTCTCTCGCTCTCTCTCATTCTCAAATAAATAAATAAATAAATGTACCATAGCAAGACACTGGTGAGGGGCCCAGTTGAACTTCCAGATCTAACTGGACATCTAGAAAGCCCATTTATCTCACCTTAATTATTAAGAAAATATACCCAAGCTTTTTGGATCTGAGGTAACCTACTGATTTTGAACAGGTTAGGCTGATTAATTTTGGTTGAAAATAGTGTACTCAGATCAACCAAGGTAAAACTAAAAGAATTATTTGTGGCATTATCTTCTAAGCATTCTCTATATTAGCTCCAATCATTCAGTTACACAGGTGTACAATTTGCAAGTAATTCATATTAGAGATTCACCATGGAAGTTCTTCCCTTAGAAGTAGATATTGTATTTACAGTTGGGACTAAGGGAATAGAATAGGTCTCTAACTGGGCTAGGCTTATCCGCAGACTCATATCCTTCAAGAAGAATATGGTGCTCTTTTCTGGAGTGTCATTTTTTTTCTTGGAAAAAATTAAATTTATTAATTATAAAATTATATACTTAGTAAATTTAATTATTTAATTAATATAAATTATGTGTATGTGCATATATTGTGTGTATAAAAATAGTAGAGGCAAAAAACTAATCGTGGGAATGTTAAGAAGTGATATATCTAAGATTATGCACATTCTCAACTGGAGCAATATTGCCTCTAATGGGGTGGAAATTGGTTCTTGGGAGGCCAAAAAACTTACTTCTTTTGTCTATTAAGTATAAGTATGTATACAGTACATAAACAGATATATATATATGTATATATATATTATATTATATCTGTAGTATTAAAATTTTGGGGGTAGGATTGGCAATTAGGAAAAAGCATCTAAGGTCTCCTTAGAAGTGTGCTATTGAAAAAAAGTTGAAAAACACTGTTCTAGGGGAAGGACATATTTGTGTATATTGTACCATTCTTTCAACTTTTCTGAAGGTTTGAAATAGGAGGCCCTGATCATGATTAAACTTGTTTTCATCCTACTTCTTCACTACATGGTGCTGGATAGTACCAAATGATCTAGATATAATTAAATATAAGTAAACATTTTTAGAAATGGTTTTATTGTAAGTAAAAAAGCAAATCTCCTATTGACCAATCTGGTTGTTAATTGCTTTGATAGCTTAGAGGGAAAGAAAATGCTACAAGAGCAAGAGCAGCTGGAAGATTGGATGCCCAAGACGGGCACTCTAGGGCAGGTACCCTGCAGTTGAGCCAAACAGCTATACCATTTAGTGCCCACATACGGGCTGTTGGAGTAAAAGAGCAGAGAGTGAGTTCCCTGAAAGTCTACAGATGCTACAAAACTCCTGAAATAGATGTTTTGCTTCTTTTGAACCAGGGGTTTTAAGCTTTTGATTATGCACTAACAAACTGATTAGTTCAACTTCTTGCTGTAATGGTCCCCAAACATTTGCCTACATGTTATACTATGTCAAAGGTCCTCTTCTTCTAATGGTGATTCCTGATTAACATAATTATATCTCAAATCTATATTTGTGAGTGTGGTGCTGTGGTTTTAAAATCATTTTTCATTCACCTTCTTAAAATACAACTGCTTGAAGTTAAATCTTCGACTGGTGACATTTAGTGATGAAAAAGAAATACTTTGAAGTATAGGTTAAAACCATTAAAAATAATGCAGATAATGTAGAAAATTCAGAGCAAGCAGAAATCAGCAAGGGTGAAACAGATCTGACATTGTTCCTAAAACTCCTCATAGTAAGTTGGCAGATATAAAAATGTACAACACATTTAATAGTTTAAACAAGGGATTATCATCATAGAAACACAGATGAGCCCAAGACTTGGTATCTCTTTTTTATAAAAAAGAAAAAAAAAACTCTTTAGTGGCAAATGTGTAAGTTTATTATTCTTATAGTAGCATTTACAAATCAGAAAAATTTAGAAGAAAAATATTCTAAAAGGAGAAAAAGGAGAAATATCTTGGCTAGAAAGAATATTATAAAAGCCTAAATAGTAAAATAACAGTATTTTAAAAATTCTTTTAGTCAGTTTCAGCTTCACCTTGAAAAGTGACACTCCTGTGATAGGCATCACTGTGTGATAGAAATGGCTGTATCTATTTGGATCAAAACCAAGCAGCCAAGCTAACAAAAAATATTCCCTCATGGAGCATTGTCTGTTCTAATGTGTGCAAAATGCACACTTTCAACACTGATTGAGAGACTGAGGTTCACTTGATTGGATAAAAGCATGGATAATAATAGTTACACTATTTTCAGAATTTGACTGTGTTTGCTATATTTATAACAATGTCTATGAAGAGAAGTTATTTTGTAAAGTGCTTCGTGGATAAATAAATTTTCAGTAAGGGAATTTTAATAAAAACTGTCCAGACATTTGCACAGATGGGCCACATCTATAAAAGGAAAAGACGCTTTAGGAACCTTCAATACACCCTACCTCCAACAGTCTGCCTCCTGATCTTTTCATTGTGAACCAGGATTGGGGGCAGGGGTAGGAGGGACAAAAATTATAACTGTTTTGGAAAATAGTTATTTGAATGCTTAACTTTGTGGGCAACTTTTTAATGAGAGAACAAACATGAAAGGCTTGTTTTCCCATATTGTGGAAGGAAATTCTCAAAACTTACTTTTTTTCTTTTCCAGTAAAAGGAGACATTAAGACAAAGTATAAAGGATGGAGGGCTAAAACGAGTGAATCTGCTACTCATTTAATTTAATGTGGCGGAATACAAACAATTAACAATTGTGAATGGAGGTTGTTTTGCTACAATAATAAAAGAGATTTGAGAGTTAGATGCAGACAGTTAATTATGAGAACTATGAGTTATTTGAGATCCTAGAGCTGTAATGAGAATTAATGGAGTTAATGAATATAAAATTAGATGTCCAGCACCAGGTAGGCAGTCAAAAAAGATAGGTGGTTCATTTTGTGCATGTTAAAAACAAAGCATTAGTGGACTAAAGGACATAATTATTCATCTTCAATAAAAATATCATTGCATGAGTGCTTCTCTGAGGCAAAAGAACATTCAGCAGACCTGAGTGACCTGACTCCTTGGTAGATATAGTTATCAAAATGTTTACTACTGGTACCTGAAAAATTGTGTGCCATACAACTGGTGGTCTGTTGGAGCTAGCTTCTGCTCGAAAGAATCAATTATAAAGTTTTTAGAAATTTTTGCAAGGTTGTTGACATCCCATTGGTAGCTTGAAATCAGCCATGGTGGGGATATATAAACCCCAGAAACTGGCAAAAGTGATGCTAGGACATTTTCCTCTTTTCTTTGAGGATGGTTGTTAAACATTTACAGGTACTCCACTGCATATAGCCTCTGCACTTCTAGACTTCTCTGCTTTGTGATTGACTTGACATTTAGCAGTGAAAAAAGCATTTTTAGTCTCATAATTGTAAATATGAGCTTTTAAAATATGCTGATATCAAGTAGAAAAAATTGGAGGCTAAATCTGATATGTGATGCCATTTTTATTAATTTGACCCATTTTCTAAAATTGATACACATGACTCTGTATGTGTTAATAAGAAAGCTACTTTTCATGATGGTATGTAATTTAGAATCTTGGTTTTAAAATTTAAATAAATATGAATTACAGAATAAAACTAAATATTTATATAAATTCTTTAGCTAAAATGAGATAATTCAAAAATTTTTTGAATGATGGTCCGGCTCGTTCTAGTTTTGGCTTTGGAACTATTGAGAAGGCATGATTATTCTCTTTGGCCATTAGATAGTGTTCCAACAAAATACTTAACAAGAACAGATATACATTAAATAAGGAAACCACTTAAAACTCAAATTTGTAAGAATGTCTTATGAGAGTAAATTTTGTTTGCACATATACACACACGCACGCACACATCAGATAACCTTCTTTATGAGGGCCTGTACTGGTTTCCTGCTGCTGCTATAACAAATTACCATAAAGTCAATGTCCTAAAAACAAATGTACTATCTTACAGTCTGAAGTTCAGAAGTCCAAAATCATTCTCATTGGGCAAAAATCAAGGTGTTGGCAGGTCTGCATTCCATTTTCTTGCTTTTCTAGCTTTTAGAGGTCACCTGCATTCCTTGGCAAGTGGCCCCTTCATCTGTCTTCAAGCCAGCATTAGTGTAGTATCTCCAAATCAATCTCTGTCTCTCTTTCTCTCTGTCTCATATCTACTTCCATTGTTATATCACCTTCAATTCTGACTCTTCTGCCTCCTTTCTCTTATAAACACACTTGTGATTACATTTTACTCACCCAGATAGTCCAAGATAATCTTGCCATCTCAAGATTCTTAACTTAGTCCCATCAGTAAAGTCCCTTTTGACATGTAAGGTACATATTCCCAGGTTCTGGAGAATCTTTGGATGGACAGCCTGGTGTCAAACAGCCCCCATTCCTCCTGTTGATGCAGGACCCACTGAAAGATTTACTGTTCCTCTCTGGAGGCTGCTAGGATGATATTTACGCTTCCCCTCTGGCATCCATGTGCTCCAAGCTCTGCCTAGGCCTTTCTGTGATTGAGACCTTACATTTTGCTTCCCTGTGGAAAGGGTTTAACAGATTAAGTGCTTAAGGGTTTAGGGGAGGTGACGTTAAAACTTGCTTTTTGCAAACATATCTGGTGTGCACGATTAGCCCTATTGGTAAAGCTGAATTACAGAGCGCTGCTTGGATCCAAGGCCAAACTGAGCTTCCCATTCCTACCCCTTGTCTAAATATTTCACCCAGTCCTAGAACTTTTGCAGACCACCCACAGGTCTTCCCCAGCAGTGGGGGTGTTCTACATCTCTGCATCTCTGTTTACCATAGGATTGGTGGAAACCAAAAGGAGAACAAGTGTTTCTTACAGATTGTAGAGATAGAGACAAGGAGGCAGACAGACAGACACACACACACACACACACACACACACACACACAGATGGAAAGAGAATATTCCAAAAGGCAGAACCTTGCATAAGTGGCAACCAGGGAGCAGATTATAGATGGAGGCAGGAGCAAGGGAAGATAGAATCATAGTTCATTATTCTCTTATGGACAGTGTTAACTGAGAAGAACTTTTGCAGTTGTTCTGTTACATTTCTGGTTGCTGCCAAGATTGTCTTTGAGCAATGCTTGACAGAATTAGTTTATGAGAATTCTTTCCAGCTGATGGTTCTCTAAGATCTGGGGATGAAGAGAATATGCTTCAGTACATTTCCACATGGGGTGGAATTTGAGATGGTTAAATATGGAGTACAGTATGGGAAATGAAGTTTACCTAGCTGTATTGAGGAATGTTAGAGGGACACAGAAGAATGGGATACATACATGAAAAGGAGTAGAAGGGTACCTATGAATTCCTTTTGCCAACTCCAGTTACCTATGGGACTTCTATATTTTATATAATTTTCCTTTCTGGGATTATTGAATTGTAAGTGGAAGACTGAAACCTTCCTATTTTCCCCAACACAGGTGGGGTGGAGGGTGTCATGTTGTATAAGAGTTTCTTGAGGATCTGCCAAATAGTCATTTTGGAACTTTGTCCAAATCTTTGCTCAGCAGGGGGAGGCCCAGAGTTGAGTTGGCTGAAAGAAGCAGCTAAATTTCTCTGCATAAGAAAGTGGAAAATTATTTTTTCTCCTGAGAAGATGTTGGCAGAAAACAGAAGGGAGTCAGGTGGAGCCAGGAGAGAGGTACATGACTGAACAGCATTTCAGAAGGACCAAAAATTTAAGAGCAGAGAAATCCAATCAGTTTTGTTGGTTTTGATTGGAAAGGGAATGGAGATGATCAGAGCATCTGAACTAGAAGGGAAATGCAATTGTCCTAAGATGATTGCACCCCTCTGGGAATGCCTTCTGTCTTCTTAAACCTTTTTCAATGACTCTTACACAATCACAGTGTTGCACTTTACCTGAGCCCTATGCTCCCAGAAAGCAGCAAAGTTAAGAAATCCTCCCACTCTTTTGTATTTCTGGAAATAGCTACCTCAAAAGAAAAATTTGCCTTTGCTTATTTCAAGATAAGCTCCTCTGCATTCTTCTTCATGACTCCCATTAAATTCATGGATGATTCTTTTTTTACTTGCCTCTATAAAACCCCAGACCCTCTTCCTTTTCTTTGAGATGCTTCTCATTAATGAATGCTCTCCCTATTGCAATAGCCTGAATAAAATAATATTTCATACAGATATAACCTAGAGAATGTTAAACATCTTTAGGGAATTGTAAACACACAAAAGTTATACTTGTAACTAATTGTCCTGTGCATTTCTGTGTTTCATCATTTTGGTGCCATGACTTGGATTGAATTGGTCTTCTGGGCAGATTTTTATTTGTTCAACCCTTTATCCTCTGTTCCAGACTGGCCATCTGGGGACTCAACAGTGAGTCTAGTTCTAAGTTCTAAGTTCTATGTTCTGGACGTTAAACAGATTAATGGCTCGAAGAGATCTTATTTCTATTAAGTAAAGGACAACAGAGAATCTGGTTTGTTAGTCTTTTCTGTTTATCTTCTAATATATTTTGAGGTCTAATCAATTAAGAATTTGTACCCCCTGAGAAGAGAACAGCTCTTCTGTGAGTTTTGCATTTCTGTATTTATGCTTGACCCATGGCTGAAATTTTAGAATTGAAGGTGCAGACTTTCTCTCTCTACGTATTTGTTTGTTTTTAGGTCTGTGATTTAGAAAGGGCTTTTATGTTTCATTGTGCGAGTGTATAATGTTTTCCTATCTCTGGGGGCACCTGGGTGGCTCAGTTGGCTAAGCATCTGACTCTTGATTTCAGCTCAGGTCATGATCTTAGGGTTGTGAGATTGAACCCCACATTGGGCTCCATGCTGGGTGTGGAGTCTGCTTAAGATTCTCTCTCTCCCTCTGCCCCTCCTTCTATCTCTCTCTTTCTCTCTCTCCCTCTCTTAAAAAAAAAATATATATATATATATCTGGATGGTGTTACTATCTCTGGATGGTGTTACTAAGCTGGAGTATAAGTTTATAAATTTTTTTTAAAGATTTTATTTATTTATTTGAGAGAAAGAGCTTAAGAGAGAGCGAGCACGAGCAGGTGAGGGGCAGAGGGAGAGGGAGAAGCAGGCTCCCTGCTGAGCAGGGAGCCCCACGTGGGGCTTGATCCCAGGACCCTGGGATCATGACCTGAGCCTAAGGCAGATGCTTAACTGACTGAGCCACCCAGTGCCCCTAAATTTATAAATTTCTTTTTTTTTTAAGATTTTTAAAAATTTATTTACTTGACAGAGAGAACGAGCAGGAGTGAGCACAAGTAGGGGGAGTAGCAGAGAGAAGGAGAAGCAGACTCCCCACCAAGCTGGGAGCCTGATGCGGGGCTTGATCCCAGGACTCTGGGATCAAGACCTGAGCTGAAGGCAGACGCCCAGCTGACTGAGCCACCCAGGCGCCCCTATAAATTTCTTTTTTTTTTTTTTTAAGATTTTGTTTATTTATTTGACAGAGACAGCGAGAGAAGGAACACAAGCAGGGGGAGTGGGAGAGGGAGAAGCAGCCTTCTGCTGAGCAGGGAGCCTGATGCGGGGCACAATCCCAGGACCCTGGGATCATGACCTGAGCCGAAGGCAGACATTTAATGACTGAGCCACCCAGGTGCCCCAACCCCTATAAATTTCTTAAGAGAGCTTTATTTTGATTGGCCTAGAAATAAAATATACTTAAATAAATTAAACATTCCTAAAATTCCCAGAATTTAGGAAAATTGAACCTCAAATATTTTCAATATAAAAAAGAGGTGTTTTTATTAGAAATTAACTCAGAAATGTTTTAAGAATCCAAGTTCATGTAATTTTGATAAATCTTTGGCAAATAAGACTACTTTAATAATTTTGGTTTAATCAAAAACAGATATGTTTTCTCTGAGTTGTCAGCATCAAGTATAACACATACGTACATTTTATTCTACTTGGATATTTTCTTCCTTAGATTTAATCCAAGTTGAGTTAATTAATGAATATTCATTGGATACCTACATCATTTCTAAGTAAGATAGAGTACTGAAACATTAATCACTAGGCATGATTTTAATATTGTTTTTGCCTCTTGTTTTATATGTGACAGAGAGGCTATATGACTATATTTGAGTCTATTAAATGTGTTCCCGATTGCTATTTTGAGAAGTTGTACCATAAGGGCTATAGAAGGTTATGAGATGTGTATTCATGAGCTCGGCCATTCTGCTGAGAAATGCTGGTGTGTGACAGACAATTCACAATGTCCTCCTCCACCTTTTCTCTGAGATAGAAACTACTATGGTTGAAAGTTATAATCAATATACATGAATGAAACTCTGCTAGAAGCAATCGTGGGGGCACCTGGGTGGCACAGTGGGTTAAGCATCAGACTCTTGGTTTTGGCACAGGTTGTGATCTCAGTGTTGCAGGATCCAGCCCCATGTCCCACGTCAACTCCATGCTCAGTGTGGAGTCTGCTTAAGATTCTCTCTCCTGGGGCACCTGGGTAGCTCAGTCCATTAAGCGTCTGCCTTCCACTTAGGTCATGATCTCGAGGTCCTGGGATCCAGCCACTGGGGCTCCCTGCCCAGTGGGAAGTCTACTTCTTCCTCTCCCTCTGCCCCTCCCACTCCATCCCTCCACCCCACGCTCATGCTCTCTCTCTCTCTCTCAAATAAATAAATAAATAAATAAATAAATAAATAAATAATAAATCATAAAAAAGCAATGGTGGTAAAGAGGAACAGCTTTGTTTCTAAGATATGCAGGATGTGTTTTTGTGAAGGAAAAAAGAGAGTAATTTTGTCTTAAAGTAACATAACTAGTTGCTCCAGAATAAGAAATGGAAAATGTAGGACAAAATTGCCTACGAAAGTTTCCCAAAAGGGGAATGTTATTAGAATAGAGGAAGTTGGCTAAGGTTTGATAAATTTATTTATAAGATTTTCAAAGAGTCTTAGTATCAAATATTGTACTGATATAAAATTAGAATTTGACTTTCTTTTTGTCAAAATGACAGAATTTTCTTGGATTAGTGGTCTGCTCTTAATAATAGGTTGTAAATGGTTATTCTTTATCTTCTGCATAGTTTATCTAGATAACAAAGATTCTACATCTTGCCAGAATAATCTTCTATGGTTTATTTTGACTTTGTTATGTTTTGGGAATGGCCAGCAATCCCTGTACTGATGGATGAAAGATTACTCCAGACTTTGCTCTGAAAGAGAGAAGGCAAGGAGTCAACGCTCAGAGATGAAGACCAACGCTCCAGATGAAGACCCTTTGCTCTTCTTTGCTCCCGCTTTTATTGGTCCTTCAGAATAATCACAAATCCTTATCACTGTTTCTCAAGGACGTGATGTGTGACGAGGGGTCTTACTGAAACTAGGAGGATCTGTTTATGGGAAAGATATGATATGCTAATCTGTGTGTTCTACGAGTTCTACTAAACATAGCCTAGGGGACAATGCACACATCTCTTAGATCCCAGGGCGGCTGTTCAGGCTAAGAAAGCTTCGGGAAGGCCCCTCCCCGTGGCATTCCAATGGTAGAGTGGTCACGCAGGCCTTGGCATTCCAAAGGCCTATGCCCTTCTCCAAAACCTTCCCTGCCCTCATCGGCCTCCGTGTTACATTTTAGCAAGCCAGGTATTATGGCTGATTTCATGCTCTACATTAACCCCTATAGTTATGTCCTTGATTATTTAAGAAAACAAAGATTTCTCATGTTAAAATTCTCTACAATAATGTTACCTTTTATGTTTATTTTAAAACATTTTGTTGCTCCCCCCCCCTTTTTTTTTAACGTAGGCTCCACACCCACCATGGAGCTCAACATGGGGCTTGAATTCATGACCCTGAGATCAAGATCTGAACCAATATCAAGAGACAGATGCTCAAGCAGCTGAGCTACCCAGGTGCCCCTGTTTTGTTGCTACTTTGAAGTGAGTTGCAAAGTATTATATCTATAATAGCCATGATTGGATTCCTATTTTATGTGTTCAAATATCTTGACAACTTTTGATGTTTTCCTTTTCCAAATTGAGTGAAATCTTTTGCACCTGAAACTGTCTTTTCAGAGATTTCCTGGAGGGGTCCTTGGAGAATCTACAAAGGATTTATTCTTTCACCTTGTAAAAAGAGTGATGTTAGAAATAGTTAATTTGGGGGATATGTCACTATTGATGAGTTGCATGGGAAACATTGTCAACTGAGAAGTGATGTTTAACCTTCCCTAGGTTATATTTATATGGTGTTATTAAAACAAAGACTTCAGAAATTGCTATATGGGAAATCCTAGAGATTTGTTAAAGCCCTTAGTGTCCATGAGATGTTTCTATTTATCAGTCCCTGTGCTGCTTTCCCTGATATCAAATAACACTGTAGAGTGATCATATTTTTATAATTTTAGCTATTAAAAAAATTATTTTACATCATAATTTCAGTTATTTTTTAAAACATTAACTTGGTCTAAACTTTTAAATTTGAATCTAGCATCTCCTAGGCCAGTGGTTTTCAGGGGGAGATTTACATCACTTACCTAAGGAGTTGTATTAATATATAGATGTTTAGAACATACTTCAGACTTAGACAATCTCTTTACTTGATATTTTGATATTTCACTGTATATTCTAGCTACATGCTTGATATGTTCATAGTAAATTATGTCTCAGGATTGATATATGTTATCTTTGAAGACCTTTTTCTTTGTAAAGATTATGCTCATCTATTTTTCTAAATTAGCTGCAATATCTACTCTTCTTTGACAATGGAATAGTTGTTATGTTTATAGATGTGTAGTCTAAAACTTTTTAAATTGACTTTTATCTAGTTTT
This sequence comes from Halichoerus grypus, assembly GCF_964656455.1. Lineage (NCBI taxonomy): Eukaryota > Metazoa > Chordata > Mammalia > Carnivora > Phocidae > Halichoerus > Halichoerus grypus. Next base: position 100,778,357 of record NC_135712.1, on the reverse strand, counting down.
ACATACCATAGAAACAACCAAATTTCCTTGTCAGTTGCATTATTCTTATAATGCACTCTCATCTGATCTCCCTCTTTTAAAAATTATCAGTAATATATTAACCACAGCTATTTTAAATCTTTTGCCATTTACAGATAGTTTTTTTGCTTTACTTTAATACTTTCCTAAAAGCACTTGCAATCAGCTACAAGCCAGAGTACTTTGTTTTCAATAAAGGACTATTTTAGAGGTTGTGGAAAAGAACTGTGCTTCGTACTTTTGGACACAAGCTCCTGACGGCATCATTTAAGTAACTTTGAGGCCAGTGGCTCAGTCAGGATTTCCAGAATTCTAGCTGAGAAGCTGATGGGTTTATGAGACTGCTAACACAAGATCAAGTAGAATAGGAATTAATTACATAGAACTAAATGAACTGATTAAGGATGATTGTGGGTTTTGTTTCAAATATTATGGATATGTTAATGTTCTATTTTCTGGGTATAAAAAGAACCCCTTTCCCTTTTCTTCAAGTTATCTATAACTCGTAACTACTTAGTAGACTATGCTCTTGTAAACTGAAATAAAACATTTGTTAGTTATATCTTTTTCTCCCTGCCTGAAAAGTATTCTTATTTTCAGGCCAATACAATTATTTGCATAGGCTCAATAAGAATCTGTTCTCCTTCTTTTCAGGACATAATCAAAATTATTGGTTATGCAAACAAGGTCTTACTTGGAATGTCATATTTGATAATGTTACTGGTTTAATCAGATATGACCAGATACTGATAAAGAACAGAGCTTGCCTCTATGAAGCCATTTCTTACAAATTCCTCCTGGAAAAACTAATCTGGTACCTGTTTATGAGGTTCCCAGCCTTATAGGTGAGTAGGAGGTCACTTCCTGGTTGGCTTAGTGAGAGGTAAAGGATAAATTCAGCAACTGGGCCTATAACCTGCACATTATAAGGAAAGGTTTGGTCCTTGCCTTGGTTTCTGGGCAGTAACATCTAAGCTCTTGAAATATCCTGGCTGATAAGTGCCCTTTTTCCCCTGAGGGCCTATGACCACCCCACATAGTCTCTGCTAACAATGAGACTTCTGGTGGGGACCTCAGGCTGTGTGGTATCAACTTGACCTCTGGAGGACCTGACTATGTGACTGACTCCAGTAAAAGACTCCAGATATCAGGCTTGGTTAAGTTTTCTTGGATGACAACATTCTGTTCTGTTGCTACCCATGATTTCTGGGAGAATTAAGTGCTGTCTGCAGGACTCCATTGGAGAAGATAATGGGAAGGTGGCAACTGGTATCTCTGGGCCTCTGCCCTATGTACCTCTTTTCTTTGCTGTTTTTAGTCTGTATCCTTTTCTTATAATAAACCACAACTGTGAGTTTAATGGCTATTCTGAATTCTAAGAATCCTTTTAGTGAATCATTGAAACAGAGTAGTCTTGGGGAATGCCAAACACTGCCCAGAAAACTTAGAATATTTTGGGAACCTCAGAAAGAGAAGAATTTTCTCAAATTTATGAGTACTGTAGGTAAAATCTCATGGAGAGTTCTTGACTTAGCTTCCTAGCTTCAAGAGGCTTTTAAAAATCCAAACTGAGATTCTGTATGAAAATATCCAGCAAAGCAAATTTAGGAAGGCCTATATGGTAAATTACCATTCTTGTTGCACCTATGTAAATAATAAAGCTCAATCTAATAAGACCATTTTATTTTGTGATTAAGAATAATCTTTCCTTAAAGTTATCTATTATATTTCAATAGAAAACTGTGCTTCCTTCAGAGCACACACTCCTGTCCATTTCCTTTGAGCTATTTTGTACCTTATTTAAACTGTGGGTAAATGATGGGTATGCAAACTGCCTTGTCTATAGAGCTTTAGTTGATTTCATTGCCACCTATAGAAAAACCAGTTGTACTTACCTAATTATAGAATGAATTGGATTCTGTTACCTTGCCCAAGTTGTCAATTATTACCAAATTTTTAATTCTTACAGTTTTTTTTTTTTTAAAGATTTTATTTATTTATTTGAGAGAGAGAGAGAGAGACAGCTAGAGAGGGAACACAAGCAGGGGGAGTGGGAGAGGGAGAAGCAGGCTTCCTGCTGAGCAGGGAGCCCGATGTGGGGCTCGATCCCAGGACCCTGGGATCATGACCTGAGCCAAAGACAGATGCTGAATGACTGAGCCACCCAGGCATCCCTCTTCCAGTTTTTTTTTTTTTTTAATCTGGCTACAATTCACAAAGTTTAAAAATTTTCTCCCTTCTTCCTGGTTTGGCATCATCACAAACTAAAACATAACTGCCCAGATCCCTATTGGGATTCTAGGTTGCCTGGCAGCTAGCTGGCCTCTTTCCCCAGGATCTGAAGAAGCCCTGGAGCTGAAGCCTGAAAACGTGATATAATCCTCAATATCACAGCAGATCATGCACAGTTCACAATTTTCCCTTAATAAGCCACTGCCTGGACTACTTTGCAAGCCTGGCGAAATACTGGTCATGCATGTCCTTCTCTAAGAGGTAACTAAGACTGTGTATAACACCAAGAGCCTTGCCATCCTAACTTGAGGGCTTCATGATACTCAGTGAGTGGTGCTGCATAATTGAAAGATTTTCCTCCACTCACCTCTTGGGATCTGCCAGGGAGGAAGAATCTCCTTCTGCCCTTTATGGTCCTTCTAGCTGGACTAAGAATCAAATTGACAGAAGACAGATTAACAGGAGAAAATAAAATTTAATAGCATATAAATGGGGAATCCACAAAGACATGGGAATTCCAAAGATAGTCAGGGAACATGAGGCTTATGTGAGCTAAGGAGAGGGGTAAGGGTAGGGATAGAGAATACAAAGGGGAGAAAGACCATTAGCAGGAAGATGAGAGGAGATGTTTGGAAAACAAAGATTGCTCTATAAGTTTCTTAAGTAAGGGGAAATGTCTGTTAATAGCTCTCTTCCTTGTATAGGAAGGCAGTTGAGGGGGAGGTAAAGAGTTTTTTTACCTCTTTACTTGAATCTGCTGGGTTTTGATTGCTTTTAACTCAAGATAATGTTCATGTCAAGTGGCCCATTTGGGGCAGCCTGCCCTTGGCCCCTATAGATCCAATAAACTGATTACCCTCAGTTCAGGGTTCAACTGTTGGGTCTTTTTCTTTAAATGCAATCTTTTATATTAATATGTCTCTCTTTTTTTCATTTTAAGCATCCCTCTTTTAAGATGCTTGATCCCAGGAACCTTAAAACAATTGACCTTTGTCATTACCTCTCAACAAATAGTTCAACCTGTTTTACAGAAAAGATGCCAACAAGAGTCCTCCAAGAGTCCAAGGAATACTTAGACCCTGCTCTGTCCTACTCAGGAGGTTTGTGATCTCCTCTGGGTTGTTCAGCAATTAATGATGTTCATCTTGATTGACAAAGTTGGACTTATCTGAGTCCTGTGCTCCTGAGAAGCAGTGAGGGTTATGAAATCCCTCATCCTTACAGGGAAACTCTCTTACACTGTTGGTGGGAATGCAAACTAGTGCAGCCCCTCTGGAAAACAGTATGGAGCATCCTCAAAAATTTAAAAATAAAGCTGCCCTAGGATCCAGCAATTGCACTACTAGGTATTTATCCAAAGAGTACAAACATAGTGATTTGAAGGGGCACATGTACCCCAATGTTTATAGCAGTCCTATCAATAATAGCTAAATTATGGAAAGAGCCCAAATGTCCATTGACTAATGAATGGATAAAGAAGAAGTGGTATGTATATACAATGGAATACTACTCAGCCATCAAAAGAATGAAATCTTGTCATTTGTAATGATGTGGATACCGTCCAGTGTATTATGCTAAGTGAAATAAGTCAGTCAAAGAAAGACAAATACCATATGATTTTACTCATATGTGGAATTTAAGAAACAAAACATATGCACATAGAGGAAGGGAAGGAAAAAATAAAATAAGATGAAAACAGAGAGGCAGGCAAACCATAAGAGACTCTTGAGTAGAGAGAATAAACTGAAGGTTGCTGGAGAGGAGGGGGTGGGGGATGGGCTAAATGGGTGATGGGCATTAAGGAGGGCATGTGTTGTGAACCCTGGGTGTTATATGTAGGTGATGAATCACTAAATTCTACTCCTGAAACCAATACTAACTATGTGTTAACTAACTTGAATTTAAATAAAATATTGGAAGAAAAAAAGAGAAATGCCTCATCCTTTTTAGTTCCTGAAATGTCTAATGCAAAGGACCACCTTGTCCTTGCATATTCCAAATTAAGATTCATCTTTAGCTCTCCTCATGATGCTCATAAGATTTGAGGATGATTTCTTTGTTTACCTACCTCCATAAAACTCCAGATCCCCTTCCTTTTCTTTGAGACATTCTTCTTTGATGAATGTTCTATTGCAATAGCCTGAATAAAATATCTTTTTCATTTCCCAGTGCATTTTGTTTTTCACAACAATTATAGACCTTTCAGTGTGTGTGGGTTTTATAAACCAAGAAAAGAAGTTTCTACTTTTTTCTTAATTAAAAAGAAATAAAAGAACAGTTGCAAGATGCAGAGAGGATCTTAAGTATTAGTGTAAAGAAGAAATCAGAGCAAAGTGACCATGAGCATTAAGCCCTCTGGGAATTTTCTGGAATCTTAGGGAGCCTTCACAGCAGTGCTTCTCAAACTTTTATGCATGGACAAATCTTATGGGAGCTTGTTAAAATGCAGATACAGATTCAGTAGAGCTGGTGTGGGGCCTGTGTTTCTGCTTTTTCTCCCAGATAATGTTGATGCTATTGTCTTTAGTGTGCACTTTGTGTAGCAAAGCACTGAAGGACATGATACGAGCTTTTGAGTTAATCTTTCCTAGAGCTCAAGGATGACCCCTGCTGACATTGGGTTATATAATCCATGTAATGATGCCAGCTTGTTTTGGTCTCTCTGTGCATTTTCAGAGAAACTTAGATCTATAGCATATAGACCACTCTCTTCGTAGTCTTAGGGGGAAGAATAATTGACTTGCAGCTTTGTTCCCAGGAGGTAAAATTAATAACCACAACAAAAGGTGGTGACTCCTTTCAAGGCTATCATAATAGCTAAAATCAGTCAATGAGAGAACTGAGATTTCCAAGCAATCAGCTTGATGCAGTATGTCACTTAAACTTATATCTTATAAGCTATATGTTATAAATGTAGTTTTTTTTTTTTTAAAGATTTTATTTATTTGACAGAGAGAGACCCACAGCGAGAGACGGAACACAAGCAGGGGAGTGGGAGAGGGAGAAGCAGGTTTCCCGCAGAGCAGAGAGCCCGATGTGGGGCTCGATCCCAGGACCCTGAGATCATGACCTGAGCCGAAGGCAGACGCTTAACGACTGAGCCACCCAGGCGCCCCTTATAAATGTAGTTTTAACAGCTGCTGCCTTTATAGAGTTCTTAAAAGCAAGATGATTAGAACTCTGAAATTTCTAAACAAAGGCAAGTGTTGACTTTAGTTCTCCTATTGCCTTAAAAACAAGATGAGGAATTGGTTTTCATAACATGGAACCACAAGCAATATTAATATTTAAACATTTCTCTGCACATGCAAAATTATCTTCTCTCTAAAACTACGATATCCTCTTGACTTCTTATATATGTGTGGCTATCTAAATGCAGATTTTTTTACAGTTAGACCCTGCCCCATTCAATTACACAGCCAGACAGCAGATACTGTACTCATCTCCAGGATAAATTCCCTTTAGAGAGCATGAGATTGAATTTACAGTACATCTTGAGCATTCCTAGCACAGATTACACTTTTGGATTTACAGCATACTGTTTCTTTCACCTGAGATGACTGAATTACAGATGCATTACAATGAGGCTGCTGCTTCTTGTGTCCTCATTGTGACTGTGGACCTGGGAAATTCACACCAACACACACACTGGTATTAACCTTGATGCAAAACAGCTCCCGATGTCTAGAATCAAAGCATTCAGGAAGAGTTATATGCACAAATCCAGTTAACAGAAATGAGAATTTTGGCACATAAATCCTCCATCAAAATTCAGAAGTTATTGTCCCAATAATTCACCCAGATGCCCACTACCTTCAAATACAATAGAAAGTGATGACTACTATTGTCACACTTTTCACCAAGATTGAATTGCAGTATACTGCAAGGAGAGAGAAATATCCTAGACATGCTGCAATAATTTTGGTGACCTAAAGAGATGGAGAAGGTGAGTGTATTTCATTATGTAGTGAGCAGCCACCTCAGTACCCTTCATATGTAGAGATGAGAGGGAATGTGTGCATGTATGTGTGGGTACATGTGCTCACACACATACTGGTGCCTAAAGGTCAGTCAGACTGTATCTGGATTAATAAGAGATGATAATTTTTTAAAACATCTCTGATCTTCACAAAAAATAGGGTCAGAAACAAAGATTTTATTTACACATTTCTATGTACACATTTAAAAGAAGGAATGCTTTGTTGATTATAAAACAAATTTTCATTTACTTAGAGTCATGTATATAGAATTCAAAGAATGCAGATTTACCCTTTTTGTTCCTAGTATATGAGTCACATTGTACAAGCTCAGCAGTTACACAATAGTATTTTTCTAAGTAAATTTTCAGTAGCTCATCTCTATTGCAGATTAGGCAAAAATAAAAGAACAAGGGAAAAAATATAACTATGGGGGCATTTTGCTTTCTTGTGATAATTTGGCAAACTCACGTAGATGGATACTGACAAAGCAAGTCAATGATTTGGCACTTGTTAAAGTTCTCTATCAGTTCTACTTTCTTTCGCCCCTCATTTCAAAATTTCCTTTGTCCCAAAGACAAATTTTTGTACTCTACCAGTTTCTAGGCTCACTCCAAATATCCCAGGAATACAAACAATCCTGTAGAGTCTGATGACTCTGTCATTGAATTTATGGTATACAAAGTCACCTGAATTCCTGAAATTTGGTCAGCAAGTATTATCCCCTGTGGTTATTCCAGATTTTCACAAGCTCTTAAGTCTTCTACTTAACCCCCAGCTTCCTCTCTTAGGAGATTCTCCTCTAGTTCACAGAGCTCTAATGTCATCTAATGATGGCCAGTTGGGTGCACTACCTCAGCTTCCTGCACCACACTCTGACCTCCTTCCCCATGGTGTCAGCTAAAGAGATGTTTTCCTATTGAAGGCTAATATTTTAACTTCTCTCTGTTGTATTTGTAGTAAGTCAATCATACCAGCCTCAAATAACAGTTTTATCTTCCTTTTTGATATTTATGCCTCATATTTTTCCTGTCTTGTTTTGCAATGACTATAATCTCCAGGATAATGTTAAATAATGGTGTTTCTGAATTTAATGAAACCTCTTTTAATATTTCACCATTAAATATGATGTGTTCTTTAAGTTAATTTTCTTCTACTTTATTTATGCTTGTTTGATTTTTCTTTTATCAGGCCTCTCTAATTGAATGTGTATTTTTTTAAATCTTCCTTGCTTTTTATTAAATTCATTGTAGGCCACCTATTTTCTTCTGGGTGTTGCTTGAGCTACATCTCATAGATTTTGATATGTAGTGCTTTCCTTGTTATTCATTTAAAAAATTTATAACTTGATTTAGAATGAGATTTATAATTTCCTATTGGATAGATATTTGTGGAGGGGTCAGAGAAGAAGGGGAGTCATATTTTAGTTTGAATATATGGCTTTTATAAATTTTATGTTTCAGAGTTTAAAATTTCATTTGTGCACAAATACATAACCAATTGTATGTGTTTCTTGGTTGTTTTAAAAGCTTATTATAGTTTAGATCCTTTAAGAAGAAAACCACAGGCCCAAAATGGCATCATTTAGGTTAAGGCCCCAACTCAGTAAACCAAGACTTAATACTTAACCTAATTGCAGTTTCAACCCCCCAGGAATGTAACCTTCAACCTGTTAGTCAAGAATTTTCTGGTCAGCAATAATAGGGTAATCTGTCACATGGGCCCTCTTCATTTCTCTAAAGGAAGATGAATTAATTTACCTACCAATACTCCTTTGTCCCCAAATGAAGGTGACCTCACCTGAAATGACCCTTGTTTGTTTGTTTATGACTTCCTTATCCTGACTTTAAAAAATCTTTCCCTTTCCATTGCCCTTTGGAGCTGCCCTCTACTTGTAGATGGGATGCTACCTGATACATGATTAAATCAATAAAATCAACTAGATCTTTAAAATGTACTCTATTAAATTTTTGTTATATAATAGACCTATTCCTTAACTGGATCCTTCCACTGAGTTCCTAATAATCCTCAGGTCTCTGCTCTTATAACTTCTTCCAGGGCTTTGGGATGTTCTTTTAAATATGCAGTGCCTCTTCTTTAACTCGCCAAGGCTCTTGAAAGGCTGAACACTTGCTGGGTCTGCTTCTACATTTTCCATTCACTCTTCAATATATTGCAGTCTGTCTTTCATTCCCAAAAGGCACCCTCAGTTACCAGTAATTTCATAATTACCACATATGATGGACATTTCTCAGTCCTTACCTCCCACATTGGTCTCAATTTGCAGCCTCATTTTGGAGAGTAAATTTTTGTAATCGATTGTCTACTCTAAGAATATATAGCCTCTTCTATAAGTCTAATTTTGGAGAGAGATTATTTAATTTTCTTAAGGCTTGAAACAATACCGAAGTGACAGGAACTAGAGAAAAAAATGGTTGATATATTTCAGTAGGAGAAATAAAGAAGTTGAAAGTTAGAATTTATATATAGTCCTAGATTTAACCTAAGTTACTGTAAAATCCTTGCTGCATGGTTTCTGATCTTTAAGAAATGAAGTAAAGTAGCATTCTGGCTCCCCAATGCCACACATCTCCTTGCTCTGTGTACCTCCACAGGTCATATTTGCTGGGAGCAGGGGGCAGAGGCAAAGTTGGAACTTTGGTTGGAACTGTCTATCTGACAGGCCTTTGGTCATGCTTTGTCCTTTAGCACTGGAGCTTTCTCTGTTCAGAGCACATTGTTTCCACAGCTTCCCTGATGATTCCATCTGTGGTGTCGCTGGAATGGTTTCTGGAAAACTGGTGTGGGAAACAAAGGCAGAAGAAAAATTATTAAATTTCCTTACCACCTACAGCCCACTGACCAGTCCTTGAAACAGGCAGAGTGACTTTCCTCTAGGGACTCAGCTGCCTCCATGTGAATACTTAGCTAAGGGCAAAAGGCAATCTTAGCCTGACCCTCAGGATCCTGTAAGTCTACTTTAACATATAAAAATTCCTTTGGAAACTTCCTTTATCTCTATCCCCCAAGACACATGTTGGCAATCATCCCCCAAGGCTATGACCCACCAATATACATCTGAAGAGTCTCATGACTCAGGTTTTATTAGTCAGTAATAAATGACCTTTTCCCAACAATAGCTAGAACCCTCAAGGTCCTGAAAACCTTGCTTCTAAAATTCCTTGGAGACTTAGGCTATCCCTAACCCCCTCCCAACTTGAAAGTACATAATGGGCCACTCCTCATGACCCCCGTGCAGCTCTTTCTGCCCCTGGGTCCTGTCCTCATGCTTTAATAAAACCACCTTTTTGCACCAAAGACATCTCAAGAAATCTTTCTTGGATGTTGGCTTCAAATTGTAACATTTTTTCCTACACCAAGACCACACTTTGTGGGTACTTTTCTCAGGTCCAGTTTCTTGGTACCAGGATAGTTGTGAGTGGATGCAGAGCACAGAGAGGAGCCAAAAACAGGTGTGGAAGACACTGCTGGGTCCAGCCCCTGGGTCCAAATGATGCAGAGGATTAGGATTAGGCAGAGGATCAGGAGGACACGGAAGGGAGTTCAGAAGTCTGGTCCCAAATTTAGGAAACAGAGGCATATAGCTGAAACAGCTGGGGAAAGCAAGCAGAATAAGTACCATAATGAAGAAACCCTTGATTCCTCAGAATATTTCTCATCTAGTCAGGAGTCTTGCTTAGATAGAAAGGAGACATGTACCTCCGCCCCAAAAGTGCAGAGTGTAGAAGGAGGGAGTGAGAGAGCAGAAGCTAAAGGAAGAGCTGGACTCTCAGTGTTTTCTGAGTTCGCTTTGAGAGAAGCATTTCTCAGTTCTTTCACTTTTTTCATGATCCTTGAAGCAGCGGAGGTCATTTTTACATAAATGTTTCTCCCCTTGTGTGGAAATGTTGATGGAACTTTTGAAGATGTTAATTTTAAGGGTTTCACATCCCCAAGTAATGATAACAACACATGAATTGGATTACCATATGGAAAATGACGTTTTCCCTCTGTACATTGAAGTCAACAGGATGCAAGAAAAATCTATTGTTACTTGTTACTGCTGTTTTGCACATTAAAAATAATGGAGATAAGCAAAGCTGGGGTCAAGCTGGGCTTCTATTCTTCAGTTCTTCCCTTTCTCAAGGTTGCTATGTTACTCTTTCAGGGTAGACTTGAAAAGTATCTGCTGACATTTGAAAAAATGAGATTCTTTGTTATAAATCATATAAGCACAGTGCTTTTTTTTTTTCTACCAGAAAGTGAGAAAACAGAAATTTACCAGGTTAGAATGAGATTTAACAGACTCTGATAATTAATGGCTCAGTGTTTAGATCATAATTCCTCACTTCTTTTCTTTATGGGAAAATAATCATCAACCTTGAAGCTGGAACATGTTACCAAAAGTGAGACTGAATTTGTGGACTACAATTTGGAGGCTGCAGAAATACATGTGTGGATGAGTGTGTTTTTGTTTTAACCTTTAGTGATACAATTACTTGTAGGTTCCTCCTGCCCTTTTCCCATCATCTTTTCCCAATTTTTCTCAGCTCAAGATGTCTTCAAGTGGCCATGATACTTTCGAGCTCGGGGTAATTATAATAGGGGAATGTGGCAGTCAGGATGGAAGTGGCTGTGGGAAAAGACACATTTTTATTTTAGCTTTGTGATGTAACTTGCCATATTGCAAACTATCCTCTCAAAGACAGATTTTTTTGTTCTGATTTTTCAGGATCTTTTTATGCTTTTTTTTAAACCAAAAAGTATAATACTTAACAACAAAACAAGTATTTATTGATTGTCTACCATGTGCTTGGCATCTATATTGGAGTTAAAATGATATGAAAGGCAATCATTGTCTCTTTTATCAGAGTTTAGTTGTCAGTCTCCTGTGACAGAGCCATTTGGGTTATCTTCTCCTAAATGGTAGCTACTTGCACATGTGGCTAGTTGTGGGGCAACCTGATAGGGTAGATCAGGTAGAGACTGGAGGTGTGGGCAGTGAAAGAATTCACCCAAGGCAGAACAAAGTAGGTAGAAGTTTACTGAATACACTGCAAGGGAGCAGCCAGCAGGACAGGAAAGGAGAAATTGTCTGCCAGGAAGCAGTGGTAGGGGGGATGTAGGAGTGAGGAGGTTTGGGAACACATGGAATTTTCCTTTTTTGGTGACTGTGCCTGGTTGTAAGTAGCCCATTGGTCAGCTAGGGCCTATGGCTATTTTTAAGTGGGTCACCTAATGAGCCTGTTTGCATTCAGCTGGGTGGACTATGCGCCCTCTGACCTTACTCAGGTTTCCATTGCTCAAGCCTATTGCCTAAAAGATGCCTCCACACTAATGAGCACTTGAAATATGGCCAGTCTAAATTGAGATGTACTATATGCATAAATCATGCACTGGATTTTGAAAAATTAGTATAAAAAAAGTAAAATACATATTAACAATATTTGTATTGATTATCTGTTTAAATAATAAGATTTTGGTTATATTGGGTTAAAAATAGCAAAGTTAATTTCACCTATTTCTCTTTTTCTTTTTTTAGCTATACTTTAAGGAATTCTTTATTTTAATAAAGCATCTATGGCTGTACATGGATGAGGATATTTTTGCAGTTTTAAATTTATTTTTTATCTTTTAGTCAAGTATAATTAACATACAGTGTTATATCAGTTTTAGGTGTACAATATAGTGATTAAACAATTCTATACATTATTCCAGACTCATCATAATGAATGTACTCTTAATTCCCATCACCTATTTCACCCATCCCTCCACCCACCTCTCTTCTGGTAACTGATGTGGGGAACAAAGGAAAAAAAAGAAATGTAGATAAAATTAAATTTCCTTATAACCTGCAGCCCACTGACAAATACTTGAGGCAGACAGTATAACCTTCTTCCAGGAGCTCCCAATCTGGATGTTAATGCCTTGGTAGAGGGGAAAAACAACTTTAGCTTGGCTATAGCTAGGCCTCCAAGATCCTGTAAGTCTACTTTAGCATATGAAAGTCCTTTTGGAAACTTCGTCTTCACCTCCCCTGGTTCCAAAGTATATAATCAGTTACTCCTCATAATCCCCATGCAGCTCTTTCTGCCCAGAGGTCCTGTCCCTGTGCTTTAATAAAACCACCGTGTTTGCACTGAAGACTTTGCACTGAAGACGTCTCAAGAATTCTTTCTTGACTGTGGGCTCCAAACCCCAACATTTCCACATCAGTTACTACCAGTTTGATATCTATATGTAACAGACTGTCTTTTTGTTTGTCTTTCTTTTTCATTTGTTTTGTTTCTTAAAGTCCACATGCAAATGAAATCATATGGTACTTGTCTTTCTCTGACTGATTTATTTCACTTAGCATTATACCCTCTAGATCCATCCATGTTGTTGCAAATGATAAGATTTCATTCTTTCTTATGGCTGAGTAATATTCCAGTGTGTGTGTGTGTGTGTGTGTGTGTGTGTGTGTGTGTGTGTACTACCTCTTTATCCATTTATCTATGGATGGACACTTGGCTGGTTTCCATATTTTGGCTATTGTAAATAATGCTGCAATAAACATAAGGGTGCATATATCTTTAGGAATTAGTGTTTTTGTTTTCTTTTGGTTACCACTCTGTACTGGATAATATGGTAATTCTATTTTTAATTTTGGGGGAATGTCCATACTCTTTTCCACAGTGGCTACACCAGGTTGCCTTTCCACCAATAGTGCACATGGGGCTCCTTTTTCTCAACATCTTTGCCAACACATGTTATTTCTTGTGTTTTTCATTTTACCCATTTGGACAGATGTGAGGTGATATGTCATTGTGGTTTAGATTTGCATTTCTCTGATGATTAGTGATGTTGAGCATCTTTTCATGTTTCTTTTGGGCCATCTGTGTGTCTTCTTTGGAAAAAATGTCTGTTTATGTCCTCTGCCCTTTTTTAATTGGATTATTTGTTTTTTTATGTTGAGTTGTATAAGTTTTTATATATTTTGGATATTAATCCCTCATCAAATATATCATTTGCAAATATCCTCTCCCTTTTAGTAGGTTGCCTAATTTTGTTTTGTTGTTGGTTTCCTTCTCTGTGCAAAAGCTTTTTATTTTGGTGTAGTCCCAGAAGTTTAATTTAGCTTTTGTTTCCTTTGCCAAAGGAGACATACCTAGAGAAATGTTTCTATGGCTTATGTCAAAGAAATTACTGCTTATGTTTTCTTCTAGGACTTGTATGGTTTCAGGTCTCACATTTAGGTCTTTAATCCATTTTGAGTTTATTTTTGTGTGATGTAAGAAAGTGGTCCAGTTTCATTCTTTTGCATTTAGCTGTCCAGTTTTCCCAACATCATTTGTTGAAGAGATTGTTTTTTTCCCTTTGTACATCTTGCCTCTACAATTAATTTAATTGTAGATTAATTGACCATATAGGTGTGGGTTTTTTCTGAGCCTTCTATTCTGTTCTACTCAACTATGCGTGTGTCTCTTTTTGTGCCAGTACCATACTATTCTGATTACTATAGTTTTGAAGTCTGGGATTGTGATAACTCCAATTTTGTTCTTCTTTTTTGAGATTGCTTTGTCTATTCAGGGTCTTTTGTGGTTCCATGTAAATTTTAGGAATATTTATTCAAGTTCTGTGAAAAATGCTATTGATATTTTGGCAGGGGTTGTATTGAATTTGTAGATTGCTTTGGGTAGTATGGATATTTTAATATTTTTTATTTCAAACCATGAATGTGAAATATCTTTCTATTTATGTCATCTTCAGTTTCTTTTATCAATATTTTATTGTTTTCAGTGAACAGGTCTTTTAACTCCTTGGTTAAGTTTATTTCTACGTATTGTATTATTTTTGATATAATAGTAAATGGGATTGTTTTCTTAATTTCTGTTTCTACCACTTCATTATTAGTGTATAGAAATGCAACAGATTCCATATATTGATAGATAGTATGTCATCTGAAATATTAGAAGTTTTACTTTTTTCTTACCAATTTGGATGTCTTTTATTTCATTTTCTTTTCTGATTGTTGTGACAAGGACTTCCAATACTATGTTGAATAAAAGTGATGAGAGTAGACATCCTTGTCTTGTTCCTGATCTTAAGGGTAAAGCTGTCAGTTTTTCACCATTAAGTATGATGCTAGCTGTGGGTTTTTCATATATGGTCTTTATGATGTTGAAGTATGTTCTTTCTAAGCCTACTTTGCTGAGAATTTTTTATCATGAATAGATGTTGTACTTCATCAAATGCTTTTTCTACAACTATTGAGATGATTATATGATTTTTATACTTTCTCTTATTAATGTGATTTATGACATTTATTGATTTATGAATATCGAACCACTCTTGCATCGCAGGAATAAATCCTACTTGATTGTGGGTAAATGATGTATTGCTGGATTTGGTTTGCTAATATTTGGTTGAGGACTTTTGCATCTCGGTTCATTAGCGATATTGGCCTGTGGCTTTTTGTAGTGTCTTTTTTTTTTTTTTTAAAGCAAAGAAGTGCCTGTAATTAATTTAGCACAGGCTTAGAAGGATAATGCATGTCAGAAAGAAGCTGAAAATTAAAAGAAATGAGTGTCTGAAGGCATAGTATGGGACTGTTATCCCCCCATCATTCTTTTCCCCATGTTTTTATTTAAATTCCATCTAGTTAGCATACAGTGCAATATTAGTTTCAGGTGCAGAATTTAGTGATTCATCACTTACATACAACACCGGTGCTCATCACAAGTACCCTCCTCAATACCCATCACCTATTTAGCCCAGGATCCCCCAGCCCCTCCGCCCACCTCCCCTCCAGTAACCATCAGTTTGTTCTCTATAGTTAAGAGTCTGTTTCTTGGTTTGCATAATTTTCTCCCTACCATGTTCATTTGTTTTGTTTCTTAAATTCCACATATGAGTGAACCATATGGTATTTGTCTTTCTCTGACGGACTTACTTCACTTAGCATAATATACTCTAGCTCCATCTATGTCATTGCAAATGGCGAGATTTCATTCTTTTTTATGACTTACTAATATTCCGTCATATATACATAGCACCTCTTCTTTATCCAATCACCAGTTGATAGACATTTGGGCTCTTCCCATAATTTGGCTATTGTTGCTAATGCCACTGTAAACATCAGGGTGCATGTATCCCTTTGAATTAGTATTTTTGTATTCTTTGGGTAAATACATAGTAGCGCAATTACTGGATCCTAGGGTAGTTCTCTTTTTAACTTTTTGAGGAACTGCCATACTGTTTTCCAGAGTGGCTGCACCAGTTTACATTCCCACCAACAGTATAAGAGGATTCTTCTTTCTCACATCCTCGCCAATACCTGTTGTTTCCTGTGTTGTTAATTTTAGCCATTTTGACTGGTGTGAGGTGATATCTCATTGTAGTTTTGATTTGTATTTTCCTGATGATTAGTACTGTTGAGCATCTTTTTATGTGTCTGTTAGTCATCTATATGTCTTCTTTGGAAAAATGTCTATTCAAGTCTTCTGCCTATTTTTTAACTGGATTTTTTGGTTTTGGGGTGCTGAGTTTGATAAGTTCTTTATAGAATTTGGGTATTAACCCTTTATCAGATATGTCATTTGCAGATATCTTCTCCCATTCCATAGTTGCCCTTTGGCTTGTTGATTGTTTCCTTTGCTGTGCAGAAGGTTTTTATTTTGATAAAGTCCCAATAGTTTACTTTGTTTTTGTTTCCCAGCCTCAGGAGACATATCTAGTAAGAAGTTGCTAAGGCCAATGTCAAAGAGGTTGCTGCCTGTGTTTTCCTCTAGGATTTTTGTTTTAAATTTTATTTTGTTATGTTATGTTAGTCACCATACAATACATCATTAGTTTTTGATGTAGTGTTCCATGATTCATTGTTTGCGTATAACACCCAGTGCTCCATTCAATACATGCCCTCTTTAATACCCTTCACCGGGCTAATCCATCCCCCCTCTCCCCTCTAGAACCCTCAGTTTGTTTCTCAGAGTCCATAGTCTCCCATGGTTCATCTCCCCCTCCGATTTCCCCCCCTTCATTTTTCCCTTCCTACTATCTTCTTCTTCTTCTTCTTTTTTTTTTTTTAACATATAATATATTATTTGTTTCAGAGGTACAGGTCTGTGATTCATCAGTCTTACACAATTCACAGTGCTCACCATAGCACATACTCTCCCCAATGTCTATCACCCAGCCACCCCATCCCTCCCACCCCCCCACCATTCCAGCAACCCTCAGTTTGTTTCCTAAGATTAAGAATTCTTCATATCAGTGAGATCATATGATACTTGTCTTTCTCTGATTGATTTATTTCACTTAGCATAATACCCTCTAGTTCCATCCATGTCATTGCAAATGGCAAGATTTCGTTGTTTTTTTTTTTTTTTTGATGGCTGCATAATATTCCATTATATACATATATCACATCTTCTTTATCCATTCATTTGTTGATGGACATCTTGGCTCTTTCCATAGTTTGACTATTGTGGACATTGCTGCTATAAACATTGGGGTGCACATACCCCTTTGGATCACTACATTTGTAACTTTGGGGTAAATACCCAGCAGTGCAATTGCTGGGTCATAGGGTAGCTCTATTTTCAACTTTTTGAGGAACCTCCATACTGTTTTCCAGAATGGCTGCACCAGCTTGCATTCCCACCGACAGTGTAGGAGGGTTCCCCTTTCTCTGCATCCCCGCCAACATCTGTCATTTCCTGACTTGTTAATTTTAGCCATTCTGACTGGTGTGAGATGGTATCTCATTGAGGTTTTTGATTTGGATTTCCCTGATACCGAGTGATGTTGAGCACTTTTTCATGTGTCTATTGGCCTTTTGAATGTCTTCTTTGCAGAAATGTCTGTTCATGTCTTCTGCCCATTTCTTGATTGGATCATTTGTTCTTTGGGTGTTGAGTTTGATAAGTTCTTTATAGATTTTGGATACTAGCCCTTTATCTGATATGTCATTTGCAAATATCTTCTCCCATTCTGTCAGTTGTCTTTTGTTTTGTTGACTGTTTCCTTTGCTATGCAAAAGCTTTTTATCTTGATGAAGTCCCAATAGTTCAATTTTGCCCTTGCTTCCCTTGCCTTTGGTGATGTTTCTAGGAAGAAGTTGCTGTGGCTGAGGTCGAAGAGGTTGCTGCCTGTGTTCTCCTCTAGGATCTTGATGGATTCCTTTTTCACATTTAGGTCTTTCATTCATTTTGAATTTACTTTTGTGTATGGTGTAAGAAAGTGGTCCAGTTTCATTCTTTTGCATATTGCTGTCCAGTTTTCCCAATACCATTTTTTGAAGAGACAGTGTTTTTCCCATTGGATATTCTTTCCTGCTTTGTCAAAGACTAATTGGCCATGTAGTTATGGGTTCGTTTCTGGGTTTTCTGTTCTGTTCCACTGATCTATGTGTCTGTTTCTGTGCCAGTACCACACTATTTTGATGACTACAGCTTTGTAATATAACTTGAAGTCGGAAATTGTGATGCCTCCAGCTTTGCTTTTCTTTTTCAAGATTGCTTTGGCTATTCAGGGTCTTTTGTATTTCCATACATATTTTAGTATTCTTCTCACTTTGTGAAAAATGGTAGTGGTATTTTGATAGAGATTGCATTAAATGTGTAGATTGTTTTGTGTAATATAGACATTTTAACAATATTTGTTCTTCCAATCCATGAGCATGGAATGTTTTTCCATTTCTCTGTGTCATCTTCAATTTCTACCTGGTTTTCGTATCAAGATAATGCTGACCTTGTAGAATGAATTTAGAAGCTTTTCTTCCTCTTCTTTTTTGAAATAGCTTGAGAAAAATAGGTATTAACTCTTGTAAATGTTTGGTACAATTCACCTGTGAAACTGTCTTTTGTTTGTTGGGAGTTTTTTTTTTTTTTTGATTACTGGTTCAATTTCTTTGCTAGTAATTGGTCTATTCAAATTTTCTATCTCTTCCTGATTCAGTTTTGGAAGGCTCTATGTTTCTAGGAATTTATTCATTTCTTCTAGGTTGTGCAAGTTGTTGCCATATCATTTTTCATAATATTCTCTTATAATCCTTTGTATTTCTATGGGGTCAGTTGTTATTTCTCCTCTTTCTTTTCTTTCTTTTTTTAAAAAAGATTTTATTTATTTATTTGCGATAGAGAGAGAGTGAGAGAACAGGAGCACAAGCGGGGGTGAGGGGTAGAAGGAGAGGGAGAAGCAGACTCCGCTGAGCAGGGAGCCTGACGCAGGGCTTGATTCCAGGGTCCTGAGGTCATGACCTGAGCAGAAGGCAGACAGCCAACTGAGCCACCTAGGCAATCTCCTCTTTCTTTTCTGACTTTATTTTTTTGTGTGTCCTCTCTTTGTCTTTCTCTTTGATGAGTCTGGCTAAGGTGTATCAATTTTGTTGATCTTTTCAAAGAACCAGCTCCTGGTTTTATTGATATGTTCCATGTCTTTTTTTGGTTTTTATTTCATTTATTTCTGCTCTATTCTGTATTATTTTCTTCCCTCTACTGGCTTTGGGCTTTGTTTGCTTTTCTTTTTTCTAGCTTCTTTAAGTATCAGGTTAGGTTGCTTATTTGAGATTTTTCTTGCTTCTTGGGGTAGGCCTGTATTGCTATAAACTTCCCTCTTAAAACATCTTTTGTTGCATCCAAAAGATTTTGGGCCATTGTGTTTTCTTTTCTTTTGTGTCCATGTATTTTTTGATTTCCTCTTTGATTTCTTTGTTGACCCATTCATCGTTTAGTAGTATGTTATTTAACCTCCATGTATTTGTGTTGTTTTCAGATTTTTTTCTTGTGCTTCATTTCTAGTTTTATACCACTGGGTTGGAAAAGATGCATGATATGATTTCAATCCTTTTTGAATTTTTTGAGACTTGTTTTGTGGCCTAACGTGATCTATTCTGGAGAATGTTCCATGAACACTTGAAAAGAATGTGTTTTCTGTTATTTTTGGATGAAATGTTTTGAATATATCTGTTAGATCCATCTGGTCCAAAGTGTCATTCATTGTTTCCTTGTTGATTTTCTGTCTGGAAGATCTATCCATGATGTAAGTGGAATGTAAAAATCCCCTACTATTATTGTATTATTATCAATTTCTTTATGTCTGCTAAAAGTTGCTTTTTGAATCTGGGTGCTCCCATGTTGGGTGCACAAATATTTACAGTTATTATAACTTCTTGTTAATTGGTCCCTTTATGATAACATAGTGTCCTTCTTTGTCTCTTTTTACAGTCTTTGTTTTAAAGTCTAATTTGTTTGATAATATAAGTATTGCTAACACAGCTTTCCTTTTACTTCTATTTGCATGATAAATCCCTTCACTTTCAACCTGCGTGTGTCTTTAGAACTGAAATGAGTCTCTTGTAGGCAGCATATAGGTGGGTCTTGCTTTTTTATCCATTCATTCACCCTATCTCTTTTGATTGTAGCATTTAGTACATTTATATTCAAAGTGATTATTGATAGGTGTACTTATTGCCATGTTGTTGTTTTATGGTTGCTTTTGTATTTCTTCTCTGTTCCTTTCTTTTCTTACTCTCTTCCTCTGGTTTGATGACTTTCTTTAATGATATGCTTGGATTCCATTCTCCTTATTTTTTTTGTGTATCTGTTATAGGTTTTTGATTTGTAGTTACCATTAGATTTATATATAACATCTCATGCATATAGTAGTCTATATTAAGTTGCTGGTTGCTTAAGTTTGTACCCATTCTAAAAACACTAGCTTTTTACTGTTTTTCATGTAAATGATATTATACTTTCCATCCTTTTATTTTGGGAATTCTCTGACTGATTTTTATAGATGTAGTCAATTTTTACTGCTTTTGTGCTTTAACCTCCCTACTGGTTTTATAAGTGATTCATATACAACTTTTATTCTGTTTGTATGTATCTGTGAATTTTTTTCCATTCCTATTTACCTTACTCCTTTTTGTAGTCTTTTCTTTCCACTCAAAGAATTCTTGTAAGCTAGTTTAGTTGTGATGAAATCTTTTAACTTTTGTTTGACTGGAAAACTCTATCTCTCCTTCTTTTCTGAATGATAGCCTTGCTGGATAGAATATTCTTGGTTGCAGGTTTTTTCCTCTCAACACTGACTACATCATGTCATTCTCTTCTGGCCTGCAATGTTTCTGCTAAAAAAAAAATCAGCTGATAGCCTTATGTGTTTCCCTTGTTTTATTTTCTCTTCCCACTTTTAAAATTCTCTCCTTAATATTAGTTTTTGCCATTTTAATTATTGGGTGTCTTGGTGTGGACCTCCTTGGGTTGTTTTTGCTTGTGGCTCTCTCTATGCATCCTGGATTTGGACATCTCCTTCCTTTCCCAGATTGGGGAAGTTTTCTGCTACTCTTTCTTCAAACAAAATTTCTTTTTTTTTTTTTTAAAGATTGTATTTATTTATTAGAGAGCGAGCGAGAGAGAAACAGCATGAGAAGGGAGAGGGTCAGAGGGAGAAGCAGGCTCCCCACTGAGCCAGGAGCCCAATGCGGGACTCGATCCCAGGACTCCGGGATCATGACCTGAGCCGAAGGCAGTCGCTTAACCAACTGAGCCACCCAGGTGCCCTCAAATAAAATTTCTGTCCTCTTTTCTCTCTGTTGTCCTTCTGGGATCCCTATAAGGCAAATGTTATTATGTTTGATGATATCACTGAGTTCCCTTGACTTATTCTCATTTTTTATTCTTTCTCTTTTTCTTCCTTTTTTTTTCTGGTTCAACTTGGTTGCTTTCCATTACCCTGTCTTCCAGCTTATGGATTTGTTTTCTGCCTTCTCGAATGTATTGATTCCTTCTAGTGTATTTTTAATTTCTGTTATTCAATTCTTCATCTCTGATTGGTTCTTTTAAAAATTTTCTCTTTGTTGAATGTCTCCTTGAGACCTTCCACTCTTTTCTTAAGTCTAGTAAGTATCTTTATGACCATTACTTTGAATTCTCTGTCAGGTATATTGCTTATTTCTGTTTCATTTAGCTGTTTTGCTGTCATTTTATTGTTCTTTCACTTGGGAAATATTCCTCTGTCTCTTCATTTTGTCTGTCTCTCTGTGTCTGTTTCTATGTGTTAGGAAAGGTAGCTACCTCTCCTGCTCTTGAAAGTGGTGGCCTTAGGAGGAAGAGGTCCTGTGGTGTCCTGTAGTGTAATGTCCCCTATTCACCAGAACCAGGCATTCCAGGGGTATCTCCTATGTGTATTGTATGTGCCCTACTGTTGTGGTTGAGTTGCATTTGCCTTTAGTCTAGTCAGCTACAATGGCCCTCTTTGCCTGTTGTGGGCAGGGTTTAGTCTCTGTATTGTTATGGGGCCAGTCTAGGGCCAACTGGGCTTGGGCTTGTAGTTGGGTCAGATGCCCTCAACCCATTTGCCAGGATTATGGTGACTCTCTTTGTGTTGTCCCCTGAGTGGCTTTCAATGGTAGATATGGCCTGCAGTCAGATCAGACATCTGCCTCTGGTCTACCTATTGGAGTTGCAGTGACCCCAGTCTGCAGGGTTCCCTACTTGTGCTGCCCCTTTTGAGGTTTTTCTTGGTGGGTAGGGCTGGCAGCCAGATCAGATGTCTGCCCCCAGCCCACTTCTGGGGCTGCAGTAGAACTGGTGTGTGTGGTTATCTTCCCTCCTCCCCAGGGCAAGAGTCACTTTGGAGTGGTGCCAAACACTTTTGGGGCTGCTTGTAGAACGAGACACATCAGGAGATGATTTAGAGGCAGTCCTGGTGAGTAGGGTGGGTTGGATGGGGAAGTCCACAGGAGAATGTGTTGGTGGGGTGTGCAATGTTAGCAAGGTAGATGGTAAGTGCTTTTGCTGGTTCCCACAGGTGTCTGTGTATCTAGCCTGGGGGCGGGAAATGGTGCCTGCCAATTCTTTTGTTCTTGGAGAAGTCTCCTAAAGATCCCAGCCTCTCCAGTAAAAGTGCTAAGATTAGTAAATAAAAATCCTTTTTGCATACTGTAGGCACTTTTCAAACGCTGTTTCTATCCTGTATCTCCTTGTTTGTTATACTGGCTCTTTAAGGGTGGGGACTCAGTTTCCTACACCTTCTGGCTATCTGAGAGAGCTAAGGCTGCTGATTTTTAACGTTCCAGGTGTTATGCCCCACTGATTGTAAAAACTCACAATGTTAAGCCCCACTGGTTTTCCAAACCAAATGTTATAGAGACACATATTCCCAGGTGTCTTGTGTCTGGAGTACCTTGTGTGGGGTCAGTTCTTCTCCCTTGTTTATGCTTATGGTGTCCCTCCCATTTGTGGTTAGTCTCATAGGTTAGTTTACTTCCCAATCAGGACTCTGTCCTTCCTACCATTTTTGATGTGGTCTTCTCTCAATGATTAACTATGTAGAGTCTGTTCTGCCTGTTTTTGGTTCATTTTCTGGGTTAGTTGCACTGATGTGGCTGTTATCTGGTTATATCCACAGGACAAAGTGAGCTTAGGATCCTCCTACTCCATCATCTTTCCCTGCCAGATTCTCACCTATTTCTTTTAAAAAATGGCTAATAGAAAATTTAACTTTATATTGGGTGCTTATATTTTTGGCTCACATTATATTTCTATCAGATAGAGCTAGTCTGGGGTGTTTGTTAAAATAGCATATTTTCATATTCCATTCTCAGAGATTCTGATTCAGGTCTAAGGTTAGTGTTGGGGAGGAAAAATTCCCTCTCCCTTTCAAGATCCTTCTAGCTGAACTAAGAATCAAATTGACAGGAGACAGATCAACAGGAGAAAATCAAATTTAATAGCATACCTATGGGGAATCCACACAGACATGGAAATTCCAAAGATAGTCAGGCAACATGAGGCTTATAGAGCCAAGGAGAGGGGTAGGGGTCTGAAGGCACAAAGGGGTAAAAAGTCAGCAGGAAGGTGAGGGGAGATGTTTGGAAAACAAAGGTTGCCTTATGATGTAGGTAAGTATCTTAGGTAAAGGGGAATCTCTGCTTATAGTTCTCTTCCTGGTACAAGCAGGCAGATGAAGAGGAGGCAAAGACCTTTTCCTGAATCTGCTGGTTTTGATTATTTTTAAATCAAAATAATATTCATGCCAAAGTGGCCCATTTTGGAGTGGATTGCCGCTACATTAGTAACCAGGAATCTGCATTTTAAAACAAGCCTCCTAGATGTAATATAAGGACCAAACCTTGAAAAAATAAAACTCGAGTACAGTGTAGTCAGTGAGATCCACAATTTAGTAATAAGTAAAGAGACTGTCCTAGTCCATTTGGGTTACTGTTTAACAAAATACTGGGCTGAATAGTTTATAAACAGCAGAAACTTTTCTCACAGTTCTGGAAAATCAGATCAGGGTACCAGCCTGCTCAGGTGA
Source organism: Halichoerus grypus (assembly GCF_964656455.1). Taxonomy (NCBI): domain Eukaryota; kingdom Metazoa; phylum Chordata; class Mammalia; order Carnivora; family Phocidae; genus Halichoerus; species Halichoerus grypus. The sequence continues at coordinate 100,754,826 of NC_135712.1, read as the reverse complement.
GGTCCCTCTTGCAATTTACCAATTTCTTGTATTATTCCATGACACATGGAGGAAGAGAGCTCTCTGGAACCTCTTTTATAAAGACACTAATCCCATTCATAGGGGCTCTGTCCTCATGACCTAATCGCCTCCGAGAGGCCTGACCTCTTAATGCCATCATCTTGGCCATTAGGTTTTTAACATATAAATTTATGGGGGAACACAAACATTTAGATACTATCAGTGATTAAATAAAAAAATGATAAAGTCTATGAGAGGAAAAAGCCTAGTGTACTGTACAATATGCTATACTGAAACATTTGTCTGAGGGGAGGTGAGTCAAAGTAGGCTTTCAAGAAAGATGTCCTTCATCCTAAATACTGAGGAGAAGTTAGTCAGTTGAAGGTGGGATCTTTATTCCAACTACAGGGACCAGTGCAAAGGTCAAAGGTGAAATGGGAAGAGCTTGGTGCATTGCAGGACCCCAAAATTTATAATATTATTGAGAGAGAAAATGGTAGTTGGGAGGAATGAGAGATATATTCTAGAAAAATAGGTAAGACCCAGTCATGAAGGATTTATAAACTATGTTAAGGGGTCTGGATTTCATCTTAAGATAATGGGCAAAATTGAAGAGGTTTCAAAGAATGGAATGGCATTTTAAAATGGGTAGTAGAAATGCCTGTAGGCAGTGATGTATCAGTTACAAAGTTGCCATGGAGTCCAGGTGTGAGAATATTCATTTGAAATTAGTGGGGACAATGGAGAGAAGGAGAAATGAAAAGAATTTGGAGAATTTTTAGGAAGAAAAAATCAACAAAATTTGAGATTGATAGGTTGTGGGAAGATAAAATAGAGGAAGTAGTCAAAGATTACTCCAAGATATGAAGATGCTAAAAATATCTAGATACAGACTAACAAATACATAGTCAACTAAAGTGATAGTTATTAAGAGTAAAGCCTCCTTTAGAAAGATTTTTGTGAGAATAAAGGAAATAATATATGTGAAATTTAAGGATTTATAATAGAAATTACCTTGAGGCTTTAATCTCAGGCAAAGCTGTGCCTCTCTATCTTTTGTTTGTTTTTAATCAAAACTGAATCTTATGATTTTGTTTCCTCTTTGTTGTTATGTTTTGGAAATGTAAACCCAAATTTGTGCACCTATTTAGGCCTATTCATGACAAAATGGTTGAGATTTCTGCATTTCAGTTTTCTAGTTGAATTATTTTTCTCCCCTTAAATTCCTTTGACTCCTATCCTCTCAATTAATTTATTCTTTTATGTTTTATGCAATATTAAACAACCTCATTTTGTGTGTGTTTTGAACAAAGCAAGGTATAAATAAACATGGAATAATTTGACTCTGGGAAAATGATGCTGTACAAACCAAAGATGTGAGTATAAAAAGTACTTTTTTTAAACTGTGAAATTTAAGAAGTGCAGTAATAAATTTTTTTGGAAACTACAGATTTTGCCTTGCTTAATCTATGATGTTGTAGGGGTCAAGGGCAGGCCACCCCAAGATAGGCCACTTTGACATGTACATTATTTTGAGTTAAAAATAATCAAAACCAGCAGATTCAGGAAAAGGTCTTTGCCTCCTCCTCATCTGCCTGCTTGTACCAGGAAGAGAACTATAAACAGAGATTCCCCTTTACCTAAGATACTTATCTACATCATAGGGCAACCTTTGTTTTCCAAACATCTCCCCTCACCTTCCTGCTGACTTTTTATCCCTTTGTGCCTTCAGACCCCTACCCCTCTCCTTGGCTCATAAAAGCCTCATGTTGCCTGACTATCTTTGGAATTTCCATGTCTGTGTGGATTCCCCATAGGTATGCTATTAAATTTGATTTTCTCCTGTTGATCTGTCTCCTGTCAATTTGATTCTTAGTTCAGGTAGAAGGATCTTGAAAGGCAGAGAGAATTCTTCCTCCTCAACAATATTTATCACTAACTTAACAACAAGAATTCCTATGCCTATTGCATGTAGAAGGTCCTGCTAGGCTAGAGGTAAAGGTGGTTGTCCATGCTCTCAATGGGATTTTGTGTCTGTTTTCCTTTGTATATCACTTGTCAGGTTTGAGTTTATTTTATTTCATTTTTCTGTAATATGCATTCCCTCAAAGTGCTTTCCATTATCTAACAATCACATGGAAACTAGATTTCAATAAAAATACTATCAATCTCTTGTATTGATCTTTCTAAACTGAATGATAAAGTTATGCATAGTTCTTTCATATCTTTGTAGTCACATGGGGAATATATTTGATATATAGTAATAAGAGTTGGCATTTATATGATAATTTCTATCTATTGCATCTATTATCTTCTACTCTAGTGAATTGCAGAGTTCTGGGGAAATTGTTCTGAGGATTTCTTCCTAAGGTAGGAAAGAGTATATATCCCAAACTAAATTACAAAGTATTTCATCAACTTTTTCACTGCAAGCTTTTAAAATTGGTATGGAGCATTGTTACAGAGAAGTTGAAATTGGTTCTATACTTTTAACTTTTATTTTATTAGAAAAGCATAACTGTTCATTATAAGGTAATGCAGGTGGGATAAGACTTCCACAATGCCACACACTCCTTGCTTGCTTATGTCTCCCTGCCTGTTCCTCTAAGTTTATTTTGCTGGCTCATTTTTCTTCTTTAGCTCTAAATTTGGCATTCTCAAGGACTCAACCCTTGGCCTCTTTTTTCCCCTGTTCTGTCTATCTCCTTAGGTGATCTGTTCCAGTTCTCTGGGCTTAAATATATCTGTATGCTGATAACTCCCAAATTCATATGTGTAACATTAATCTTTTTTTGAGTTCCAGACTTGTATCTCCATTTGGATTATTCATAAGCATTTCAAATGAACAAGTCCAAAGGAGAACTCTGGATTTCTTCTTGCCTATACTTGTGTCTTTCCAGTCTATCCCATCTCAAAAGCAACTTGGTCTACCCATTTGCTCAGACAAGACCTAAAAGCCATTTTTAATTCCTCTCTTTTTCCATGTTTGAATGATGAAGATAACGATAAATAAGATTTATTGAGGACTTTAGTATGTACTGAGTCCTCTTCTAAGGACTCAATTTTATGAAATAGGCACAGTTATTATCTTCATGAGAAAACTGAGATATAAAGAGGTTGTGTGAACTTGTGCAGTAAGTTGTGGAGCTGAGGTCCAACCCAGGAGAGAGGCTGATTTGTTCCTCCTCCAACATCTAACCAGAGTTTGTCCCCTTACCTCCATTCTCATTGCTAAGGTATAATCTAAGTTGCAGTCCTCTCCTTGCTGGACTTCCTCAAGATTTCCAACCAGCTTCTATTCTTTTCCAATTCAAACCATTTTACAACAGTCTTTTTTAAATTAAGTCAAGTAGGAGCACTCCAGTGACCTCCCTGAAATTAAAAAGAAAAATAAGCTCCTCACAGGGCCTACAGGATCTCACATTATTTGATCTCCAACCTCTTCAACTTCACTTGAACTATTCTTCTCTCCTCCTTCTTCCAGACTACACAGGTCTTTTTAGTTTTTGAGAAAACAGTTTTTAATACCTCAATGTTTTTCTACTTGCTATTCCCTCTGCCTGGAATGATTTTTCTTCAGATTGTTTAATGTTTTGCTCTTTCCCCCCGTTCAGATTTCATCTCAATTGTTATCTCCTTAGAATCAATGTCCCAACTATAATGCCTTTCCTCCCCCCAACTTAGAAGCTAATTATGCTGCTTTATTTTCTTTAGAGAAGTTATTAGTATCTGATATTACCTTATGGTTTCTTGCCCTTGACTCTAACTAGTCTGCAAACATTGTGTTGGCAGGAATTCTATCAATAGACTCACTGTGTTATTGTCAGTTCCAGAATATTACCTGTCATAGAGTAGGTGTTCAATAAATATTTGCTGTTGAATACATTTTCTTAACCTGAGGAGTTGTTCAGTGATGAGTAACTTCTATTACTGCTGGTGTTGTAGCTTTGTAGCCAACACAAACTGATATCTTTGACACATCTTCCCCAAGGAATTTTCAACTGCAATGAAAAAATTAGTAATTGCCTTGTCAACTTTTCAAAGATATAGCTCACCAGTGCTGGGCCAAGGGTAAGGTGAGTAAAGCACTTGCATTGGGCACCAAAACCCTTCAGTGATCAAGATAAATATTTTAATGCAATACCAAAATTTAAAAAATAATGCACTATTTAAAAAATGAAATTGGCAAAAAAGATTCTTGCTTTTGTCAATAAAATTTTAAGCTCACACTGAACTCTGAGATCTATGAGGGCAAAGATCTTGCTTTGTTTAACACTCTTTCCAGTGTCTGCTTAGAATAGTGCTACGGACATAGTAGGTATTCGATAAATGTTTTGTGAATTACTAAATAATTTTTATCTCAAGAGAAAAAAAATTGGTGAGTATCTATCATGAATAAAATATTGAGGTTTTTATTATGAGCTAAAAAAATAAATTTGAGATACGGCCCCTGCCCACAAAATGGGTCTAAAGATCACAAGATGAATTTAAGATTATAAGAAACTAGTCAGGAAAAACCTGATCTTCAGCTTTCTGTGCTATTTGGAAGGTTTTTTCTTTGTCTCAGTGTTCTATGTTGATACTTTGTTTTTGTCTTTGTGAAGTCCATCTTTCTTCTTTCAATCTTGCTTTTCTTTTCCTAGTCTCCTATCCATTTTCTACCTCCCAAGGCCAGTGTAATGCTGTCAAATGTAGGGAATAGGAAAAAAGAACAGTAGTCAAAATGATTTTTCTTCCTGGAATTGATGCTTCCCAGGTGAAAATACTCAGCCCCAGGCCAACAAAGAGTGACTGTTCCTCTACCTTGATCATTTCTTAGTTTTCAACATCCATTCTGACTCTCATTGACACAGCTGAATTTGGCACACTAACTGTAATTAAAGTTGGATCATTTCCCTATAGCAGAAATACAGGAAATAATAATAGTAATGGTGATTTTTTGCATTTACCTCTACACACATAAAGATTGATTTTTAAAAAACAATTATTATATTTGACTTTATATATGTAGATGTACTTGGAGATCTTTTTTAATCACGTGAAGCCTAAACTTCTCTTACCTAAGGAGGTAAGGTTATTATAATTTCAGTTCAGGATTTTCTAGGCTGTTAGAATTCTTTGTTTTCTCTTATGACATCTGACAGAAAAACATCATGTATTATTATCAACTCAAGGGTAAATTAATCCTAACAGTTTTACCTGCTAGGATCTCTTTTTTTGTCACCTCTCGCTGAGAGAGAAGATGAAAAAAAAAGTATCACAGTACCTGATATAATTAGTAGAGTTAAAAATCTGCTGGGTTGATAGAGAGGTGAGGGGAGAATATGCTGCTCTGGGGAAAGTAAATTAATACAATGTTTTTCAGAAAAAATTGGCAATATATAAAAAGAGTATTAAATGGTATAAATTATGTCCTGTAATTACACTTTGGAAATTATATACTATGAAAATAATACAAAATGCAGAGGAGTATATCTGCATTAAAATAGTTGTCATTGCATTATCTGGAATAATGAAAAATTAGAAGCAATTTAGATGTGCAACAAGGAATAAACACTTGGAAAGAAAAAATTATAAAACCTGGTGACTATTAGGGTACACATCAAAATAATACTTCAAAATTTTCTTAATCACATGGGAAAATGCTTTGTGAATGACCCAGGGTACAAAATTGTATATAAACTTAAATCTTGAGTAGGTAAAGAAGAATTACATAGATGAATTTCAACTAAAGGGTGATTTACTAAAGAGATAATAAGTAATAGGTTCTGGATGATGACTTCATAGATAATGTTTTTATTTATAGTTTTCTATATTTTAAAAATGTTTACAGTAAATATAGGCCACATCGATAATTGAAAGAAACTGTTTATAAGTGCAGTGGCTCTTCCTTTGATTTGAGATTAGACCCTGGAGTTCTGCTCCAGTTGTGATCACCTCCAGAACCTTAAGATTTCTCAGCTGCCTAATAAACCAGATAACAGAATGATCTGGGTGATTCATCCAGGATTTGGCTTGAGCTGCTTTATTCATCACATGGTCCTCCTGTTCCCGAGCAACTATAGTGGGGTTTATGAGTCCTGGAAGGGAAAGCAAGTTAGAGCCAGAATTAGCTGCATTCTGATCTCTGTTACACAGATGTGCCTTTCATTGATTTTTATGGGAGATTTGTGCACATAATGGAGAGAAAAATGTCACTGATTTTTTTTAATTTAGCTTGAGCAGTAACCCTTTACTAATGTGGTTCCTTCTATAAGAGGCATTTCTGCTCTCATTTTTGTTTTTCTAGCCATGGAAAGCATTGGCTTAGATTTTCTTGACCAAAGAAAGGCCAATGACTTCAGATCAACCTAAGCATTTGCATCTGAGTCATGTTGTTATTTACTTTTTATTGGCTCAAACATTTAATCATCTCAGAAGTTAATGAAACCAAAGTATGTGTAGTGTTCCAGCTCTCTTCCCATCCTTCTTCTATCCCATTCAGATTAGACATATATTTCTCAACTTTTGCATTATCAACATTTTGAGATACATAATTTTTTGCTGTGGGGACTGTCCTGTGCATTGCAGGATGTTTAGGAGCATCTCTGGCCTCTACTCACTAAATGCTAATGGCACTCCTTTCCTCCAGTTGTGACAAATGAAATGACTCCAGACATTGCCAAATATTCTCTGAAGGTCAAAATAGCCTTTAACTGAGAACTACTGGATTAGGGGTACCTGGGTGGCTCAGTTAGTTAAGTGTCCAACTCTTGATTTCAGCTCAGGTCATGACCTCAGGGTTGTGAGATTGAGCCCTGTGTTGGGTTGTGTGCTGGGCATGGAGTCTGCCTAGGATTCTCTCTCTCCCTCTTCCTCTGCTCCTCTCTCCCTTCTCTCTCTCTCTCTCTCTCAAAAAAAAAAAAAAAAAAAAAGAATTACTGGATTAGACAAAGTGTAAAGAAAAGAAAGGTAAATAGAGTACAATAATTTTAAATTATAAATATGTTATTAAAATTATTAATACTCTTTCTTATTTAGAAAATAATTTAAGATAGCTAGAAAAAACCTTGCATATTTTCCAGCAAAATTAAATAAAAATGCAGAAAGTCATGACCATAGAGAAAAGATTGGTAAGTTGGACTTCATCAAAACAAAACTGCTTATCAAATGCCTGCTACGGAACTTAATAGACAAATCACAAATTTGGAGAAAATATCTGGCAAAGAACTTATGTCTAGAACATATACAGATTTGCTATGGTTCAATAAAAAAAAAAGATCCAATGTCAGAAATGGGCAAAAGACTTGAGTAGACACTTCACAAAGGAAGATATACAAGTGGTTAATGAACACATGAAAAGAGCTCAATATCATCAGATATTAGAACAGCACAAATAAAATGAAAGTGAAGTGATACTACAAACCTATCAGAATGGCTACAGTTAAAAAGGCCAAGAAAATTGTTGGCAAGTACATAAGCAGATGGAACTGCTAGAAGATGGGAGTGTAAATTTTATACTTCTAAAGGGACCTTTTGCAAAAAGATTGGGCAGTTTCTTATGAGGTTAAACATATAGGAGTCCCATGACTAAGCAATTATATTCTTAGATATTTTCTCAAGAGAAATAACATATTGGCAAAAAGTATTGTACAAGGATGTTCATAGCATATGGTTCATTATACTCTAATACCAGAAACAACCTCCATGTTCATCAACAGGAGAATAGGTAAACAAAATGTGGCATATTCATACAATGGCATATTATTCTGTAATAAGAAGGAGCAAACTACTGATATACATGAAAATATGAATAAATTTCACAGACATTTTGCTGAGTGAAAGAAGCTGTAAACAAAGGCATACCTATTTACTATGTAATTAAATTTATTTGAAGTTCTAGAATGGGCAAATGAGTCCATGATTTAAAAAAAAGTAGGGGGATTGACTGAGAAGGGGCTTCAGTGAACTTTCTGGAATTTTGAATATATTTTATATCTTGATAGGAGTTTGTCAAAATTCATCAGTCTGTATACTTAACATTTGTGCATTTTACTGAATGTAAATTTTACCCTGTCACTCCAAAAAAAACCCCCCAAAAACAAAAAACAAAACAAACAAACAAAAAAACACTGCTAAATTCTAATAGTAGGTTTGCTTGCCACAGTGGTATGAGTTAAAGGTTCTGGCATTATTTTTAGTGTATTGTAAGCTTGACAAAATGAGTAAACATATTGAGGTTAATGGGAATGGGTTTCTAAATGTTGGAGATGGGAGTTACAAATATGGAAAGACAGACTAGAATGTACCCTATGTTGTTGAATTCAATTTGGAGGTATTACAGTGAACTCATTGTGTGTGTGTGTGTTTGTGTTTTTGTGTGTACATATACATATATTTTCTATCTTTCCTAGCTTTGCACAGGGAGGAGGCTTAGAAACAATGTTACTCCAGTAGCAATGAGCACACCTATTGCCCAGGTCTTGGTTACTAAATACTATTCTCTAATAGTGCCCCTTGGAGAAATGGTTGATATCCAGAGCCAATGTGGGGAAAGAACAAGGTAAGTGTGAGATATCTCGTTATGCTAGAAAGTAAGGAAGTGTTTAGACAATGATGAGGACTTGTTAAAAGGACACAAGAGGCAACTTGAAGGGGCTCCCCACTGGGACAAATTAGACTTCTCAAAATGATAGTAATGGATTTTTTACTGAATAAAATAATAACCCATGAATCTATAATGATGTAAATAAATAAGGAGCAGAAAAAGCTCTTCCTTATAATAAAATGTCATCAGACAAATATACAAGGATTTTGGAGTTAGGATACCATCAATAGGTATTAAAACTAGTAGGTGAAGTTTTATGACGAACAGGAAATTTACATAATTTAAAAGATTCTCCTACAAATTGCAGACCCATTAAAAGCAGTATAATGGTAATTTTGCTATGAAGAGACTGTGATATACCACCTTTATTTAGTTATCAAAATTAATGTCACCTGAATTGAGACATATAAACATCAGGTGGCTTCTAATGTATCGAAATGAGGACACAACATCACTTCTTGGTAATCCTGCCCAAAATGCGTATTTTGAATTTGATAATGAGAAAACCTCAAAAAAATATTGACCTTTATTGCTTCAAAATCTCAGGTCAGGGAATGCCAGAGATAGGCTAAGAAACAATTCTAATATAAAGGAAATTATAGTGATATGATACAAGTCAAAGTGAATGTTGGGCTGAGAAAAGAAAAAAAAACCTGGCTACAAAACAGGTTTGATTATCAACTGTGGATTAGAAAATTAAATGTTAAAAAAAAAAAAAAGAAAATTAAATGTTAATTTCCTGTTAAATGTTAATTTCCTGTTTTTCATAATTATACTGCTATGCAAGAAAATGACTATTTTAAAGGAAAAACACACTGAAAAGTTTCAAAATGAAGCATTTATCCAATTTACCCTCAAATGACTGAAAAAAAATTTATAAACACATACATACATACATATGAGAAAAAGAGGATGATAAAGCAAATGAACAAAATATAAACAATGGACACATCTGGATATGGGATATATCGGATTTTCTTGCAGCATTTTTGCAACTTTTCTGTAGGTTTAATCAAAATAAAAGTTCCAAATAAAAAAAGTGAAGAAAAATGCAAAAGATAAATAAGGGTAGTGAAGTTGAATTGCAATAAGCAGGTGTATTAGTTTCTATTGCTATGTAACAAATGATCACAAATTTATCAGCTTTAAACAACACACACATTTATTATCTCATGGTTTCCATGGGGGTGGAATTCTAGGTACAGCTTAGCTCAGTGTCTTACAAGGTTACAATCAAGATATTGGCTGGGCTGCATTTTCATTTGGAGGCTTGACTGAGGAAAAGCCTGCTTCCAAGCTTATTAAATTTGTTGACAGAATCCATATCCTTATGGTTGTATGACTGAGAGTCTCAGCTTTTTACTGGCTGTTAGCTGAAGGCTGATCCCAAAGGGTGTCCACAACTTCCTGCCAGGTGGTCCTCTCTACAGGTAGTTCAAAACATGCCTACAGAAGAGTGTCTTACTCCAATCTGCCTAGGTAGTCTCTTATATAACATAGCATAATCAAGGAAATACCATTTCATCCCCTTTGGTAACAAGTTACAGGTCCCATTCATGCTCTAGAGAGGGAATTACACAAAGGTGTGGGCACAAAAAATGGGGATTATTGGGGCGCAGTCGAGTTTATCTACCACAGCCTGAAATTATTAAATCAAATGCGATTTATCAAATCCTATATAGTTTTCTATCTTCAATTTAAACTAAGTTAAGAAATGGAAACATTATTTTCTAAGAATTATTGATTGGATATATTTGAAAGAAACAACTTTAGATGCGGAAGGAAGTGTCATTTTTTTGTATCCATGCAGAATCTTTAGAACATGTTTTTTAATATTTCAGAAATATCTAAAATTATTAATCCTGCCTCTTCAAGGTGTTTAGTCATAAACACTGTACACTAAATATGTCTGAGTTTCTATTGAGGCAATAGTAGAATTGCACTTACTTGCTTCTTTTTGAATTGGGTGTTATCATGTGACTTATAGGAATCATCATGTGCCTGACTTTGGTCAGTGAAATGCAGGTGAAAGCTTTCATTGCCCATGTGATCTGCCATGTTCATCTTTATTTGGTTCACAAGATTCAAAAAAACATGGTAAAAACAGGTTCCTGCCAGCCTGAATCCCTAAGTGATTGTAATGGGCAGAGTCTCCATACTGACTCAAGTTGGATATATAGTAAAGATGAGAATTGAATTCTGGTGTTAGGTGGCTGTTATTTTTGGCTCTTTTTGTTATTGCCCTGGTATCATCCATCCTGACTGGTGTTGAAATTTGTAGCCAGAATGGGATGCTGCTATAACAAAATCCTTAATTAGGTAGTATTGGTTTAATGGTCAGTTGATTGGTGATGAGGAAACAGAAGCTGAAAGCATGGTGATCTGTCATAATCAGGAAGGAAATATTTGGTAATACTGTCACCTAGGAAGCAGATCATGTACTTAGTGATTCTTGCATTAAGGGAAAAGTTTAGAAAGGAGAATGTGAGCTCTGTGTGTTGATTGCTGATTGCATTGGTAAGAAATAGCAAGAAAGAGATGATACTTTTGGTGTACAAGTTCAGGGACCAGTGCCACCCAATATCAGCAGAGCAAGTCACAGTGTTTATATCCAGTGAAAGCGGCAGAGGGTTCTTCCCTGGAATAGCCCCAACTCTGTGGTTTGAGAATTGTTTCTGGCTGCAAAGCCTTAAAGCCTGACCTTCTCGTTCTCATGGGAGTTGTGGAAGTTACCTAATGTCATTCAATAATCTCATTTCTGCTTTAACTGGACTTGTATGTTTTGTTGTTAATCACTGAGAATTCTGACTAATACAGAAAGTATGCATACTTACAATTTCACTGAGATATTTTTATTAAGTACTTACTGTGTGTTAGGTACTGGGCCAGATCCTGGAAATGTGAACATGACAAACATGGACTTTGACCTCAAGAGGTTTACTCTAAGTTTTTAGCATTGTTTTGTAAATATTTATGAATTTATAGTAGAGGAGGAAAATTTTTTCTTTTTCCTTCACCCATCTTAGGTTCTCCATCCGGGGCCCAGTAAATTAGAGTGACAGAGACAGATTAGAAGAGAAAAACAAACAGAAGTGTATTAACATGTGCATCATACATACATGTAAGAGTACTCAGTGATGAGTACTTTTATAGAGCATCTTTAAAAAGAACAATATATTTCTAGACAAGTGATAAGACAAAGGAAAAGGACCTTGAGTTTTTATAGTGGCAAATTGTGTGAAGATGAATATGTGGGGGAACAAATGGAATATAAGGGCTAGTTCATAAGGATTGTTATGTAAGTTCCTCTGTGATGTCTCTGGGCTGATAAGGATCTAGAGTTGTCTCCAGCAATTAACTTCTGTCCTCTTGGTAGAAAGTGAGGAAGGGACATCTTTACAGATTTTATGTCCTGCTTTTAGGCAAATGGCGGAAGGGCAGGGAACATTTTCTTTGTATCTGCTTCTTTTTAATTACCTTCAGCTCAAAATGGCCAAATGGCACATTTTGAGTTTTCATATTCTGCTACCCTTCATTATATTTAATGTGTACCAATAAAATACACCACAAAGCTAGTCATTCTGAAATACTATTTCAGAAATAAATGTGTGTCTGTTATTTATATGACAATTAATAATGGAAATTATTTTCATTTTAACTCAAAAACAAAGAAGAACATAAGTAAGAAAGAATACATTTATTTCTATCATGTATAGCATTTTTTTTTACAGTTTTTGATGCTAATTCTAATTTACTTTTTTTTTTTTAAGATCTTATTTATTTATTTGACAGAGAGAGACACAGTGAGAGAGGGAACACAAGCAGGGGGAGTGGGAGAGGGAGAAGCATGCCTCCTACCGAGCAGGGAGCCTGATGTAGGGCTGGAGCCCAGGACCCTGAGATCATGACCTTAGCCGAAGGCAGACAGACGCTTAAGGACTAAGCCACCCAGGCACCCCTCTAATTTACTTTTATTATACTTATCAGTGATTTTATTTCTTCCTAGAACACTGTTGCACTACTGAACAGTGAAACAATGCCTTTTGAAAGTTAGTGCTAATTCTTGAATTTGACACAAGATGCTTCATTTTTTTAAAAAAAGTTTTATTTATTTGAGAGAGAGCGACCACACATTGCGGGGGGGTTGGGCAGAGGGAGAAGAGAACCATAAGCAGATTGCAGAGACTGATGTGGGGCTCAATCTCCTGACCCTGAGATCATTGACCCTGAGATCATTGACCCTGAGATCACCACCTGAGCTGAAACAAAGAGTCAGATGCTTAACCGACTACACCACCCAGGCGCCCCACAGGATGCTTCATTTTGAGAAAAGTATTAGAAGAATAGAATCAATTTTACATCTTTTAAAGATAACTCCTTTGGGGTGCCTGGGTGGCTCAGTGGGTTAAGCATCTGACTTTGGCTCAGGTCATGATCCCAGGGTCCTGGGATAGAGCCCTATGTCAGGCTCCCTGCTCAGCGGGGAGTCTGTTTCTCCCTTTCCCTCTACCTCTCCCCCCTGCTCGTGCTCTCTCTCTCTCTCAAATAAATAAATAAAATCTTTAAAAATATATATCTCCTTTTAGCTGTTTGCTTCATACTCCGAATTATATTTGAAGAAATGAAAAAGTTAGACTTTTTATAGCAATTAGAAAGTTTGTTTATACACAGCTGCAAATTATGTTTGAGAAAATAGAGAATAACATTTCATCAGAAGCTGTTTTTCAAATAGCACACACTTTCCTGGAGTTTTAACTGAAACTATTTTTTTCCCCCTATAAACCTATAGATGCATTTAGGAAATAACAGGAAATCATTCACCTAAGTTAAATTTCTTGATTAAGTGTGATTTCAAATGCTTGGAAACTACATTTTGATAATCAAGGTTAATTAATTGCTCAGTAAAGGATTTTTTTATTTTCCCCTAACAAACACTAACTACTGAGTATAAACTATGGACTTCAGAGGTAAATATTCTCTGTGAAGCTCCATTAGCACATTCCAAATCATTCCGACATGATTTATGTGGGGGCTTCTATTCATAGTTGTCTTTGGAAGCTACATTCCAAAAGGGAGTTGGAAATAGAGCTTAAGATTTCCCCCTTAGGAACACTACAGAGCAAGGAGGAAATGCGATAAAGGGATAAAAAATCAGGTCTGGGATCATGAGACCTGGCCCTGCTATTAAATGTCTTACTTTTTCTTACCTGTAAAATGAATGAATTGGATTATATGATCTCCAAAGTTCCATTGGAGTCTAAGTTCTATGACTATGAAACAAATAAGTGGAAACAATAAAAATAATTGATCTTCTTTAAGTGTAAATTGAAAAGGAAACTGAAAAAAGAGTTGTTCATTAAAAAACTTTGACTTCACCGTAGATGCTTATTAGAATTATTCAGTGCTTGGACTACTGGTGTTTACGTGAAAACAATTACCTTGGGTTTAATTAATTCCACAGCAAGACAAAACAAGAAATACTCCATTCACATAAGTGGAAACAAAGGGAATAAGGCCAAAGATAAAAATGAATTCTCAATTCTAAGAGATATTTTTTGATGAATCAGTTTTGTAAATCAAGCTGACACTCTCTGACTTGATTTAATATGAGGCAGCTAAGGGTAGACAAGATCTGCCTCTTTTTCTGGAGTGAAAAGTAGACAAAATAAGATTTTTAAAAATATATGCCTGTTTAGGAGTGTGGTCATGATTTGTTTTGGGTGGAATTTTGTGACCTGAATAAAGAGTTGATGGTTATTGTACTCAGTGTGATTATAAACTAACTGGATCCATCTTATAGATAACATTAGTAAGTATTTAGAGTATTTCTCATGATGTGTACAACTTGTTCATATTTCTGCAAAAGAAAAGGCCTTATTCTCCCTGTAAAAGTTTTATTACTCTGAGTCAACTTCTAATTTTTTCTGCTTTCCTCCCTCTGTTATTAGGCTGCTCTAGCTGTGGGGTCTCTAATCCTGGCACTTCTCTGCCACTAGGATGAAATCTCTCCCCTAGGAATCATTTACTAGACTTCTTACAAATTGTATATCTGAACCCATATGCTATTGGAACCTTTTAATATGTAAAGCACTTGAAATAGAACGACCCCAGATGAGAGTTCCCACCATGTTCCCTTACTGCAAGTGGAGGTCTTATTTTTAAGCTCTTTGAGTGCAGTCTCTTTTATTAGGTTTCCCTGGGTATAGTGTATGCTTAATAAATAATGATAAAGGTTTTTAAATCTCATTTTACAAATGAGAAGTCAGAAGTGTTCTGGCTGATGTGGATTAACTAGTCATCTAGTGAGTCAAACTTTATCCTCAGGATCCCCACAGAGTATATCCAGTTCAATCTGAGGTGTAACATCAGGTGAGTAGATGAAATGAGCATATCCATCCATCACAGTCTGGAGGAAACAGATCTTTCCAGAAACAGAAAAAAATGTTCATAAGTGAAAAGATTTTAGTTGTTAGTGGGAAGGAATAGAAAAATGTGTGATATTATAAGTATATAATGTGCATAATAACAGTAATTACTTGTTTTACAAAATAAAATCAGGAATGCATATTGCTGTATTATTTAAGGATAAATCTGTCATGTGGAGTGGAAGCAGAGAAAAATAACCTGCAGACCATTTTGCATGTGTACAAAATCAAATTAAGAAAAAATGAACTCTCTATAGGTAACACTGCTACCATAATAGAAGGGTCTATGGGCAGAAAGATGTATATGATAGTCAATGAGCTTATAGTATATGGGGTCAGGAATGGAGTAGGGTAGGAAAAAGGCTGGGCATAAAATAAACAGTTGTCTTTATTTCAAGCTTAATTAAGATAATTACCACCAAAATAATGGAGTGCAATGGGTATTCTAAGGAGAGAGACTGTATGTAGCCAGGAGAATTAGAGAAAATATTGCAGAGGATATACAAGATGGATATAGAGGTAGAGATGGCAGCATTTTATATCTAGTAACTCTTTTTTTTCTTCAATAAAAAATTATTATGCACCTATGGTCCACTTGCCTGGGGTAGGAAATGGCATCCTAAAATGACTACACATGATTTCTGATCCCTAGAAACTTCCAACATGGACAGACTTGTCTTACTGTGTCTGTGTTCCCTATGCTGTTAGAGTGGTGCCCTTAGTAATCGCAGTGGGGAAAATTCCTTCCAATTCTCACTTAACAAAATCTTCATAAGATGATTGGGCAATTCTCAACTTTTCTTTCCAATTGATGTCCACACTCACCGGATTTCCTCAGAACCACTTATAGTACACTGATGGACAGGCATAATGAGAAGGAGGCATCCTGAAGGTAGACCTTTCACAGAAGTGCAAGCCCTGTGCACATTCTTTCAGTTCTGACTTCTTGCTCCTCAATTTTCTCTTCTTTCTCCAGAGCCCTGTTTTCAAAACCATGAAGTCTGGCACCCTGACATCTCTCAGGAAGTTTTTCTTCTCCCTGAAGAAGGTTCTCTCTCTTTGTGAACATTCTAGTAGATTGTGAACACAAGAAACTGATACTCCTTTTATAATTAGGTTGCCTTAGTTAGCTTAGGCTCCTGTAACAAAATACCATAGACTGAGTAACTTAAACAACAAACATTTATTTATCACATTTCTAGAGGCTAAAAAGTCCAAGATCAAGGCACTGGCAGATCTGGTGTCTGGTGAGGCCTGCTTGCAGGCTTATAGATGGCCCCCATCTTGTGTCTACATGGCAGACAGCAGAGAGTGGAAGCAAGCTCACATGTCTCTTCTTGTAAGGGGCACTAATCCTATTGGTGAGGGCTCCACCCTCATGGCCTAATCACCTCCTAAAGGTCCTATCTCCTAATATAATCACATTGGAGGTTAGGAATTCAACATCTGAATTTTGGGGGTACACATGCAGTCCATAGCATGGGGTTTGATGACTCCAAAAGTGGGCTGGGGTGTTGCTAGGCTTAGTACCATGGGTAAAGGTGATGGTATGATCTTAATTACATTAACTTTTTCTTCCAGGTTTCTAAGAAGAGAGCACAGTTTTTTATCCATCTTTCCCCCAAGAAAAACTAATCTCCTCTCATATATTGAAAATATACTTCCCCTGTTGGCATGACTTTAGCCCTGCCCTTTGTGAAATAACAACCCTCTAAGTATTGTGGTGGGAGCGTTGGACTCTTAGGCCTTCTTATATTGCACGAGTCACCATTGTAACTCTAATTGGCTCTCTCTTAGCCATTTGAGATGGGTGGTACAAGCTCTATTTAAGTGCTTTCTGATTTCAAATTTTTTCCTCAGAGAAGGGATTTTACCTGTGTGTATATGTGTGTATGTGTATGGGGAGGTCAGTTTCTTTATGAAAAGCTTAACATAGGGGAAGTGCTAAAGAAAAAAGCTGATGTGTTTTGTACTAGAAATGAGCTTGATTATTAAAATACCAAAATGAATTTGCCATCAAATAGACATCTATTAAGAGACTGTACAACATAAATTGCATAGTGTATGTATAGATTACAGAACATGGTATCAGGATGAGACCCAAGGGATTAGTTAGCCATCACTTTTGAAATGGGGTTCAGCTCTTATCCAGGCTTCAAATACAACTAATGTGAAGGAGTATGTAGAGGAATTTTCCTGAAAAAGGAATTTTAAATGGTGTACCCTATATATATAGTTCCACACCATTTTACTCCCCCGGGAAAGATGACATTTGTTTTAGGGAGGTAGATTTGAATAAATTTGCCTCTTTGGGCTGCTAATCAGTATGCAGTGTTTCAGCCAAGAAAAACCAATTTCTGTCCTATAATTTCAACTCTCTTGGAAAGTGTTGGGGTTTGTATTCAGTTGTGCAGGGAGCCTCCTCTCCTCCTTTTAACTGATGGTGAATAAATTCAGTAGTCCCCCCTTATCCATGGGGGATATATTCCAAGACCCTTAGTGGACACCTGAAACTGTGGATAGTACTGAAACCTATTATATTATGTTTTTTCCTATACATATGTACCTATGATAAAATTTAATTTATCAGTTAGGCACAGTAAGAAATTAATGATAACTAATAATAAAATAGAATAATTAAAGTGCTGTAATAAAAGTTATGTGAATGTGTGCCCCCAGATATATTATTGTATTATATTCACCCTTCTTCTTATGATGAAGTGAGATGACAAAATGCGTATATGATGAGATGAAGTGAGGTGAATGATATAGGCATTGTGATGCAGTGTTAGGCTACTATTGATCTTCTGATGATACCTTAGAAGGATCATCTGCTGGCCAACAGACACATGAAAAGATGCTCAATATCACTAATCATCAGGGAAATGCAAGTTAAACCCACAATGAGAAATCATCTCACACCTGTCAGAATGGCTAAAATGAAAAACATAAGAAATATCAAGTGTTGGCAAGGATGTGGAAAAAAAGGAACTCTTGTGTGCACTATTGGTGGGAATGCAAACTGGTGCAGCCATTGTGGAAAACAGTATGGAGGTTCCTCAAAAAATTAAAAACAGAAGAAACATATGATCCAGTAACTCCAGTAAATATCACTGGGCATTTACTCAAAGAAAATAAAAATACTAATTTGAAAAGAATATGCACCCCTATGTTTATTACAGCATTATTTACAATAGTCAAGATATGGAAGCAACCCAAGTGTCCATGATAGAAGAATGGATAAGGAAGATGGGGTATATATGTATAATGGAATATTACATGGCCATAAAAAAGGATGAAATCTTGTTATTTGTGACAACATGGATGCACCAGAGGGTATAATGCTAAGTGAAATCAGTCAGAGGAAGACAAATACCATATGATTTCACTCATATATGGAATCTAAGAAAAAATGAATAAGTGAAAAGCAGAATGAGAACTATAAATAGAGAACAAACTGATAATTGGCAGAGGGAAGGTGGTGGAGAGGATGTGAAAAATGGATGAAGGGGAGAGGGAGATATAGGCTTCCAGTTATGGAATGAATAAGTCATGACGATAAAAGGTATACCATAGGGAATATTGTTAACGATGTTATAATAGCGTGGTTTTTTTTTTGGGGGGGTAGTTTTTAACTTAGACAAGGAATTTTCCTCCTTTTCATATAACTTATCTAATTAAAATATTCATCTTGGTAGTTACAACAAAAAAGTAACATAGAAAATTGTATTTACATTTTGGGACCAAAATACAAATGAAGAGCAGGATGATGCCTTGCTCTTTTCCCTCCCACTTCCCAGAAAGAGAAAGCCCGAAGAAACTGCTCATTACAACAAGGATCACAAAGGGTTAATTTGTAATTTGGTGATTTGTATGTAGTGTAGCACAGGAAAGAAATTGCACACATTTTCACAAATTAGACCAAAGGTTCAACATCATCCCATGTGTCTGCTCTGCAGCCATTTCTTTCTTTTCTTTTTTTTTTTTTTTAACATATAATGTATTATTTGTTTCAGGGGTACAGGTCTGTGATTCATCAGTCTTACACAATTCACAGCACTTACCACAGTACCTACCCTCCCCAGTGTCCATCACCCAGCCACCCCATCCCTCTCACACCCCTCCACTCCAGCAACCCTCAGTTTGTTTCCTGAAATTAAGAGTCTCATGGTTTTTCTCCCTCTCTGGTTTTGTCTTGTTTCAATTTTCCCTCCATTCCCCTATGATCCTCTCTCTTGTTTCTCAGATTCCTCATATCACTGAGATCATATGATACTTGTTTTTCTCTGATTGACTTATTTCGCTTAGCATAATACCCTCTAGTTCCATCCACGTCGTTGCAAATGGCAAGATTTCATTTTTGATGGCTGCATAATATTCCATTGTATACATATCCCACATCTTTATCCATTCATCTGTTGATGGACATCTGTGCTCTTTCCATAGTTTGGTTATTGTGGACATTGCTGCTATAAACATTGGGGTGCATGTGCCCCTTCGGATCACTACATTTGTATCTTTGGGGTAAATACCAGTAGTGCAATTGCTGGGTTGTAGGGTAGCTCTATTTTCAACTTTTTGAGGAAACTCCATACTGTTTTCCAAAGTGGCTGCACCAGCTTGCATTCCTACCAACAGTGCATTCCCCTTTCTCCGCATCCTCACCAACATCTGTCGTTTCCTGACTTGTTAACTTTAGCCATTCTGACCAGTGTGAGATGGCATCTCATTGAGGTTTTGATTTGGATTTCCCTGATGCCGAGCGATGTTGAGCACTTTTTCATGGGTCTGTTGGCCATTTGGATGTCTTCTTTGCAGAAATGTCTGTTCACGTTTTCTGCCCATTTCTTGTTTGGATCATTTGTTCTTTGGGTGTTGTGTTTGATAAGTTCTTTATAGATTTTGGATACTAGCCCTTTTTCTGATATGTCATTTGCAAATATCTTCTCCCCTTCTGTCGGTTGTCTTTTGGTTTTGTGGACTGTTTCCTTTGCTGTGCAAAAGCTTTTTATCTTGATGAAGTCCCAATAGTTCATTTTTGCCCTTTCTTCCCTTGCTTTTGGCGATGTTTCTAGGAAGAAGTTGCTGCGGCTGACATCGAAGAGGTTGCTGCCTGTGTTCGCCTTTTGGATTTTGATGGATTCTGTCTCACATTTAGGTCTTTCAACCATTCGGAGTCTATTTTTGTGTGTGGTGTAAGGAAATAGTCCAGTTTCATTCTTCTGCATGTGGCTGTCCAATTTTCCCAACACCATTTGTTGAAGAGACTGTCTTTTTTCCATTGGACATTCTTTCCTGCTTTGTCGAAGATTAGTTGACCATAGAGTTGAGGGTCCATTTCTGGGCTCTCTATTCTGTTCCATTGATCTATGTGTCTGTTTTTGTGCCAGTACCATACTCTCTTGATGATGACAGCTTTGTAATAGAACTTGAAGTCTGGAATTGTGATGCCACCAGCTTTGCTTTTCTTTTTCAACATTCCTCTGGCTCTTCAGGGTCTTTTCTGGGTCCATACAAATTTTAGGATTATTTGTTCCATTTCTTTGAAAAACGTGGATGGTGTTTTGATAGGGATTGCATTAAATGCGTAGATTGCTCTAGGTAACATTGACATCTTCACAATATTTTTTCTTCCAAACCATAAGCTTGGAATGTTTTCCCATTTCCTTGTGTCTTCCTCAATTTCTTTCATGAGTATTTTATAGTTTTCTGAGTACAGATTCTTTGCCTCTTTGGTTAGGTTTATTCCTAGGTATCTTATGGTTTTGGGTGCAATTGTAAATGGGATCGACTCCTTAATTTCTCTTTCTTCTGTCTTGTTGTTGGTGTATAGAAATGCAATTGATTTCTGTGCATTGATTTTATATCCTGCCACTTTACTGAATTCCTGTATGAGTTCTAGCAGTTTTGGCATGGAGTCTTTTGGGTTTTCCACATCATGTCATCTGCAAAGAGTGAGAGTTTCACTTCTTTGTTGATTTGGATGCCTTTTTTGTTGTTGTTGTTGTCTGACTGCTGAGGCTAGGACTTCTAGTACTATGTTGAATAGCAGTGGTGATAGTGGACATCCCTGCCGTGTTCCTGACCTTAGGGGGAAAGCTCTCAGTTTTTCCTCATTGCGAATGATATTCGCTGTGGGTTTTTCATAGATGGCTTTTATGCTATTGAGGTATGTACCCTCTATCCCTATACTCTGAAGACTTATGATCAAGAAAGGATGCTGTACTTTGTCAAATGCTTTTTCTGCATCTATTGAGAGGATCATATGGTTCTTGTTCTTTCTTTTATTAATGTATTGTATCACATTGATTGATTTGTGGATGTTGAACCAATCTTGAAGCCCAGGGATAAATCCCACTTGGTCATGGTGAATAATCCTTTTAATGTACTGTTGGATCCTATTGGCTGGTATTTTGGTGAGAATTTTTGCATCCATGTTCATCAGGAATATTGGTCTATAATTCTCCTTTTTGATAGGGTCTTTGGTTTTGGGATAAAGGTAATGCTAGCCTCATAAAATGAGTTTGGAAGTTTTCCTTCCATTTCTATTTTTTGGAACAGTTTCAGAAGGATAGGTATTAATTCTTCTTGAAATGTTTGGTAGAATTCCCCTGGGAAGCCATCTGACCCTGGGCTCTTGTTTGTTGGGAGATTTTTGATTACTGCTTTAATTTCCTTAGTGGTTATGAGTCTGTTCAGGTATTTTATTTCTTCCTGGTTCAGTTTTGGTAGTTTATACATCTCTAGGAATGTATCCATTTCTTCCGGGTTATCTAATTTGCTGGCATGTAGTTTCTCATAATATGTTCTTATAATTGTTTTTATTTCTTTGGTGTTGATTGTGATCTCTCCTCTTTCATTCATGATTTTATTTATTTGGGTCATTTCTCTTTTCTTTTAAAATATTTTTTAAAAAGATTTTATTTATTTATTTGAGAGAGAGCAAGAGTGAGAGAGAGAGCATAAATGGGTGAGGGGCAGAGGGAGAAGCAGGCTCCCCACTGAGCAGGGAGCCCAACACGGGGCTTGATCCCAGGACTCCGGGATCATGACCCGAGCCAAAGGCAGATGCTTAACCAACTGAGCCACCCAGGCGCCCCCGTTTCTCTTTTCTTTTTGGTAAGTCTGGCCAGGGGTTTATCAATCTTATTAATTCTTTCAAAGAACCAGCTCCTAGTTTCGTTGATCTGTTTTACTGTTCTTTTGGTTTCTATTTCATTGATTTCTGCTCTGATCTTTATTATTTCTCTTCTCCTGCTGGGTTTAGGCTTTATTTGCTGTTCTATCTCCAGCTCCTTTAGGTGTAGGGTTAGGTTGTGTATTGGAGACCTTTCTTGTTTCTTGAGAAAGGCTTGTATTGCTATATACTTTCTTCTTAGGACTGCCTTTACTGCATCCCAAAGATTTTGAACAGTTGGGTTTTCATTTTCATTGGTTTCCATGAATTTTTTAAATTCTTCTTTAATTTCCTGGTTGACCCATTCATTCTTTAGTAGGATGCTCTTTAGTCTCCATGTATTTGAGTTCTTTCCAACTTTCCTCTTGTGATTGAGTTCTAGTTTCAAAGCATTGTGGTCTGAAAATATGCAGGGAATGATCCCAATCTTTTGGTACTAGTTGAGACCTGATTTGTGACTTAGGATGTGATCTATTCTGGAGAATGTTCCATGGGCACTAGAGAAGAATGTGTATTCTGTTGCTTTGGGATGGAATGTTCTGAATATATCTGTGAAGTCCATCTGGTCCAGTGTCATTTAAAGACTTTATTTCCTTGTTGATCTTTTGCTTAGATGATCTGTCCATTTCAGTGAGGGTGTTGTTAAAGTCCCTTACTATTATTGTAATGTTGTCGATGTGTTTCTTTGATTTTGTTATTAATTGGCTTATAGAGTTGGCTACTCCCATGTTAGGGGCATAGATATTTACAATCTTCTTGTTGGATAGACCCTTTAAGTATAATATAGTGTCCTTCCTCATTTCTTGTTATAGTCTTTTGGTTTAAAATCTAATTTGTCTGATATAAGTATTGCCACCTCAGCTTTCTTTTGGTGTCCATTAGCATGGTAAATGGTTTTCCACCGCTCATTTTAAATCTGTCTTTGGGTCTAAAATGAGTCTCTTTCAGACAACATATCGATGGGTCTTGTTTTTTTTTATCCAATCTGATACCCTGTGTCTTTTGATTGGGGCATTTAGCCCATTTACATTCAGGGTAACTATTGAAAGATATGAATTTAGTGCCATTGTATTGCCTGTAAGGTGACTGTTACTGTATATTGTCTCTATTCCTTTCTGATCTATGTTACTTTTAGGCTCTCTCTTTGCTTAGAGGACCCCTTTCAATATTTCTTGTAGGGCTGGTTTGGTGTTCACAAATTCTTTTAGTTTTTGTTTGTCCTTGAAGCTTTTTATCTCTCCTATTTTCAGTGACAGCCTAGCTGGATATAATATTCTTAGTGGCATATTTTTCTCATTTAGTGCTCTGAATATATCCTGCCAGTCCTTTCTGGCCTGCCAGGTCTCTGTGGATAGGTCTGTTGCCAATCTAATGTTTCTACCATTGTAGGTTACAGATCTCTTGTCCCGACCTGCTTTCAGGATTTTCTCTTTGTCTCTGAGACTTGTGAGTTTTATTAGATGTCGGGGTGTTGACCTATTTTTATTGATTTTGAGGGCGTTCTCTGTGCCTCCTGGATTTTGATGCCTGTTTCCTTCCCCAGATTAGAGAAGTTCTCTGCTATAATTTGCTCCAGTATACCTTTTGCCTCCCTCTCTCTCTTTCTTCTTCTTCTCGGATCCCAATTATTCTAATATTGTTTTGTCTTATGGTATTACTTATCTCTCAAATTCTCCCCTCATGATCCAGTAGTTGTTTATCTCTCTTTTTCTCAGCTTCTTTATTCTCCATCATTTGGTCTTCTATATCACTAATTCGCTCTTCTGCCTCATTTTTCCTAGCAGTTAGAGCCTCCATTTTTGATTGCACCTCATTAATAGCCTTTTTGATTTTGACTTGGTTAGATTTTATTTCTTTTATTTCTCCAGAAAGGGATACTCTGGTATCTTCTATGCTTTTTTCAAGCCCAGCTAGTATCTTTATAATCATCATTCTGAACTCTAGTTCCAACATCTTATTGATGTCTGTATTGATTAGGTCCGTGGCAGGCGGTACTCCCTCTTGTTTTTTTTTTTTTTTGAGGTGATTTTTTTCCATCTTGTCATTTTGTCCAGAGGAGAATAGATGAATGAGAGAACAAAATGTTAAAAGTGTAACAACAGCCCCAGAAAAATATACACTAAACAAATCAGAAGAGACCCGAAACCAGGGGGAAAAGAAAGGGAAAAAAAAAAGAATATGATCAGTCTGGTGAATAGAACAGAGCCACACACTAGATTTTGGGTGTATTTTGGTGTGTTAGAAGAAATTGCCTCCCAAAATTTTAAGGAAAGAAAAACTTATATGTATACACAAAAATAAGGATAAATACAATGAAGGGATGGAATATGACTGTAAAGATGAAAATTAAAAAAGATTTAAAAAAAGGAATTTATAAGATAAGATGTTGGTTGTAAAAAGAATGAAAAAAATTAAAAAAAAGAGAGAATGTGATTAGATGGGAGACTAGGACATCATACACTAAATTTAAGGTATATTTTGGTCTGTTCGAAGAGACTGTATCCCAAATTCTAAAGAAAGACAAACTTATATATACATATATAAGTTTGTATATATACAAAAAATAAGGTTAAATACAATGAAGGGATAGAATATGACTGTAAAAATGAAAATTAAAAAATATTTTAAAAAAGGAATTGATAAATTGTTGGTTGAAAAAGGAAAGAAGAAAAATTCAACTAAAAAAAGTAGAAAATGAAAAAATAAAGAAAATTAAAAGAATTAACTTTGAAAGACTAAAGAATCATGGGAAAAAAGCCATGAATTCTATGTGTTGTATTCCCCTAGTGCTGGGGTTTACCGTTCTCATTGATTGGTATACTGGGTCTTGGCTGGATGTTCTTGCTCATCTTCTGGGGGAGGGGCCTGTTGCAGTAATTCTCAAATGTCTTTGCTGGAGGCGGAATTGCTCCACCCTTGTCAGGGCCAGGCTAAGTAATTTGCTTGGGTTTGCCTCCATTCTCCTTTGTCACCATTAACTTTTGTTCCCTGAAAGCATTCCTGACAGCTTTGGAGGATGAGAGTGAAAATGGCGGCCTCCCAATCTCCACCCTGGAGGAGCCAAGAATTCGGGCCCCACTCCTCAGTGAGCCCTCAGAGAAAAGCAGTCAGTCACTCCCGTCTCCCTTGTCTCTGCACTCCATGCTCACCCAGCCTGTGACCTAGTGTTTCTATCTCTGGCACACGACCCTGTTTGGAGTCTCCAAACCGAGCAGATTCTTGTGGTGCGCTCCTGTGCCACTCCTCCCGGGGGAGGAAGGGGAGTCTTCCCGGATCTGCCACTTGTTGGGTCCCTGCTGGAAGAGCAGTGGCCCAACTGTGCCGCAGATCATAGTTTACAGCAACCCCGAGCTGAGAGCCCACTCCTTGGCTCCGTCTCTGCAGCTGGCTTCCCCACTCCAATACCTGGGAGCTCTGCTGCACTTAGGCACCCCTTGTCTTTCTGTGACCCCGAGGGTCCTGAGACCACACTGTCCCTGCGAGGGTTCCACCCCCAGCTTAGCCACTGGAGCAACATCCCTCAGTGGAGCAGACTTCTAAAAGTTCCCATTTTGTGCTCCTCTCCTCTATCAGTTGCCAGTAGCTGGCTCCCTCCCCCTGCTATCTATCTTCCCAAATATTGCCTCGGATTCACTTTTCCACACATCCTACCTTCCAGAAAGTGGTTGCTTTTCTGTTCATAGAGTTGCTGCTATTCTTTTCTTCCATCTCCTGTTGAGTTTGTAGGTGTTCTTCATGGTTTGATAACTATCTAGCTGAATTCCTGGGCCCAGACGAAATTTATGTCTCTTACTTCTCCGCCATCTTGCTCAGGAACCTCTGCTGCCATTTCAATAACCCAGGTGAGAAGTTTGTTCAGAAATTCGGCTTTTCTTCTTCCCTCTTTACCCTTCTCACCAGGTCACATCCCTCATGCAGACAGTCTTAGAGAGGGAGGAGGGAAAGATCTGGGTCCCTGCAAACAGAGTTGATCAAAAATCTTTATGTGCTAAAAATGGGTAGTGATGTTGGTATGAACAAATATGTATCCTTTCTTCCCTCCCTGCCTAAAGACTCCTAATAAAGGAGAGAGTAGGTGCATTTGTGGTGAGCATAGCATAACATAGAGAGTTGTCCAATCAGTATGTTGCACCTGACACTAATGTTGCATTATATTTCAACTATACTTAAATTTGAAAAATTAAAAAAAAAAAAAAAAAAAAAAAAAGCATGGTCACGCATTTCTGGGCCACAATTGACCATGGGTAACTGAAACTGCCAGAAAGTGAAACCATGAATAAGGGGAGAATATCGTGCTAGCAATTCCTTTTTAGAGGCACAGCCCTGCTCTTTGCGTCAGTGAATTCCATAGCCATGGGAACAGGCTTCCCACCTTGGGGTTAGTTACAAGTTCTGTGTAATCTCAGTGAATCTCTGGGCTTGCAGGTCTATCCCCAGAGATGCCTCCATTCTCCTTTGTCGCCATTACTTTTGTCAGGGACTCCCCTCTTCTCCTGTTGCCTTTCTGTTTTGTGGACCTCCAAGACCACCCACACATTTGGTGATTTGCTAGGATTCACAGATTTCAGCATCATACTTGTACTTAAGATTTATTACAGCAGCACAGTAAGGTTATACAGCTATGTCACTAAAAACACATCTGAAAGAAACACATCAGACAGAGTATGGAGAAATCCCTGTGTTGGCTTCCTATGCCCTTTCCCTGCTGTGAGGGGTCACACACAGCACACTCTCTCTCCAGCAGTAAAAGTACATCAACACCTGTGTAATGTGTCTGCCCAGGGAAGGCTGTTTGTGACTCAGAGTTCAGGGTTTTCACTGGAAGCTGATCACAGAGGAACCCATACCCACCAAAGTTCCAGACTGTAAGATTCTAAAGAGGGTGCTCACCATAAAAATGAAAACATAAAACATTGTTTGTATAAACAGTCTAGGCAATCTGGCATAGCCGTCAGACCTTACCAGTTAGCGAATGTTTTAAAAGCTAAGTTCCCAGATGCCAGCCAAAGGCCAATCTTGAAAAGCAAGACATTCTAAAGGTAACAGCCTCAGGGCAATTGTGTTAGCTCTTTCCTGCAAGCTTTTCTACTTCGGTTATGGATTGCTTTGGAACCAATAATCTAGTTTTGATTCCTGAAGACATATTTGATGTTTGTCCACTAACTTCCCTCAATTTCCTCAGTTGGAAAATGGGTTTGGAATCCAGCTACCAGTCATTGGGCACAAAATTTAGTTCAAGGCACTTTGGTATAAAGTAGGTTGGTTGGCATGATAATTTTATTTCAATTGAATACCTTTCTAAAAATTAGTTAAGGAAGTTTATGCTGAGGTGCTTTGTAAACTATAAATTGAAACACTCTACAAAATTTTATTTATTTATTTATTTATTTATTTATTTATTTATTTATTATGTAATTATTTATTTATTATTGGCACCCAGCATAACAGACCATGCCTTTTCTAAGCAGTCCTCAGCTCTTGTGTGTGCCCTGGGTCCTGGACGCTGGTGGGCAGAGGTGCTGCTGCAAGGTTGTGGTGGAGAGACCTTGATGGAGACATTACCATTTTGTGCCTCAACCGTTTTGCTTTAGAAATAACACAAAGGAAACATCTTCTCTCACCTTATAGCATAGAAGTTAGAAGCACAGATTCTAAATCCTTATGGGCTAAGCTTGAATCCCCATTCTTCCACTGACTGCCTTTGTTATCCTGGGCAAACAACTTAATCTCTCTGAGCTCCAATTTCCTTATGTGTGAGATGAGATCAAAGTACCAGTATCTTTGGGTTGTCCTGAGCTTTAAGTGAGAGAATACATATAAAGTACTTACAACAGTATCTGGCACTTGGTAAGTACCTTATAAATATTTGCCATTATTAGTATTAACTTTGTTGGTATCTTCAAAACATTGTGTTGTGTAATGGAAAGAAAATAGACTTTTGAACCAGGGATATCTGGATTTAAATCCTGGCTCAGCATTTGTTATTTGTAGGACTTTGGGAAGGTTACTAAAGCTCTCTGAACTCTTTTCTCCTTAGATAAGAAAATGGAAATACTCTTTATCTGGCAGAATGTTTTGCGTTTAGGATTAGAGGCAATATAAACACAGTAGTCAGCACATAGTACATACTTACCAAATTTTTATTATTGTTCATCCGTTCATTTTGTAACTATTTATAGAGTATCTATTATGTGTCAGGCATTATTCTGGATTTTGGAGACATGGTTTTGAATAAGACAAGTCCCTGCTGCTTGCTGCCTACCTTAGGGTGAGGAAAGACATGTGATAAATTAATGAACTCGTGCACATATAGTCTTACATCAGTGATGAATGCAATGAAGATGGAAAGCCCAGATGAGATGATAAGGGCAGGGTGGGGCAAGGAGAGTGACTGGAGGCCCAGGTAGTGGTGGTTTTGGAGAGGGTGAGGAGGGATGGCCTTTACAAAGAGGTGACATATTTACAGAGACTGGAGTAGAGAGAGGGGTATAAAGCCCTGCGAGGAAAAGTGTTCTAGGAAGAGGGAATAGCAAGGGTAAGGCTCTGAGATGGGAGGAAGCTTGGCCTGTGTGAAGAACAGTAAAATGCCCAATGGGGCAGGAGAGTGGGAAGCAATAGAAGAAGGATGGGGATCAGAGAGACAGGCAGAGGACAGTCAGTCGGGGCCTGCCTACCCAAGGGGGAAATGCTAGGTTTTCTTCTGAGAGGAAGAAGCCACTGTAGAGTATAAACAGAAAAGATATAATCTGAGTTTCATTTAAAAGCTCAATCAGTAGCAGGGCAAGTTTGGAACCAGGAAGAGCATGTCAGATTCTCTTTCAGAAAATGAGGTGAATGAGGGTAGCCAGGACTGGGTGGTGCAGAGAAGATGCTGAGACTGTCTGATTGCAAATATTATCATTACTAGTATAAATTATTTTAGCTTATAATTATTACTAACATTGTTAGCATAAAACAACTTTTATTTCACTCAAAGCAACACAAATGCAAGTTAACCTTTCCCCAAATACTATTTTTGAAGAAGTTCTTTGGCATCTTGAAAGGAAATATCATAAAGGAGAAATTTTATGAAGTGGCCTTATTTTATTCTCCTCACAGCTATACAGGAGTGAGGCTTATTACTTTTTTGATTTCTCATATTTCCTCCTTATAAATCTCCCAAACAACTCAGAAGAGAAAGGAGTATAAACATCTTGGGTGTCATGTGTGCAATGATGATTCTGAAAATGTCTCATCAACTTGTCTTTGCTGGTTAGAGAGTTTTCCTTCAGGACGTTGGCTTCCTGCCCCTCTAATGGGGTGTTGAATTTCCCCAGAGTAGGTGTGAATGCTTGGTTGTCAGGGTGCTTATGGTGTTTTATGCAGGTAGTTGCTTACTTACCCTGTTGCGATGTTTTTCTTTTGTCAGCATTTGATTGGATTCTTTCATCTGTGATTCAGTGTTTATATTAAACTCCATTTGCTTCTCTGCTCCTTCTCAAGACTTTATTCTGTGGAAAAAAAGCCTGTGTCCTTTAGTGCTGATTTTCTGCTCTTTTGGGGAGGCAGTCTCTAGCAATGCTGCATAATAACGAGTGTTTAGAGTTAATTAACACGTGCTGGATTACTACATAAAGGGCTGGCCAGGAAAATTGTTCACCATGCTCCCATGTAAGAATAAAGTTCAAGGAAACCTTTAAGCACCCAAACAGATCACTTGGGTAATAACAGAAAGTCACTCTTTAATGTCGTATATTTACCTGAAGGCGGGAAACTTGGAAGTATCCATGCACGTACTTCAGCAAAATCTTGGAGTGTGTGGACTGAAATAATTTTTCTTTGTGAGGCAACAGACTCCTTTCTAGTCAAAAGGAAGAAAAAGCAGAGCTTTCTTTCTTTCTTTCTTTTTTTTTTTTTCTTTTCTTTTCTTTGAAGGGGACTGCTGGAAGTTGAAGCTTGGTGCTTTCTCTGCCAACTCTTTGTGGTATATTTGGCAAGTCACTTCTCCTTTATGGATCTCATTTATAAAATAAAAGGTTGGAGCAAATGATTTTTAAAGTCTCTTTCATCATGAATAACATTTTAGATGGGTTGATGGCTTTTCTATAACTATTTACGTTAATAACTACAGCTATTCCTGAACACGGTTATTACTATTTTTAAATAACTAATTCAAAAGGTAATGTTTTAATTCCTTCTTGTCTTAAATCTGCTAGGAATGTTTAAATATTTTCTGAGGGCAATCTGTTTTAAATATTTTCTGAGCGCAATCTGGTTTTAATGAACACCATAAAAATGTCTACTCTGTTATAGTACGTCCATATCTCCACAGGTGGCCCAGAATAATGATATTTTACTGAATTCTATTAAAAATTTTTCAAAATAGTCTTTAAAGTGAACATTCTTATGAGTTAATTATTACAAGACTTTGAAATATGTTTGTTAAAAACAACAACAATGGCATCTGATAGAGCCTCTTTATTGCCAGTATAAAATGACAGTATTTTATAGACCTCTCATTTTATCTCCCTAATAACATGTAAATAAGTATTTATTTCTTTTTCAGAGGAGACAATTGAAACAGAAAGTTTAAACATTGTTTGCTTAAAATGTTGTTTTCATTACAAAGTCAAGTTCAACCAATACACATTCCTTGTACCCAACAGCAAAGAGTGCTGTCATGAGGAGCAGAAAAGGAGAATGAGATGATCTCAGGACATGAGGAACTTCCAGTTCCATACAGGAAATGATTAAGTGGATAGAATCAGTCCTCCTGCTTCTGCTCGGGACACTTCATAACACCTGTTGTATGACATGTTTATTTTTTTATTCTCTCTCTCTCCCTGTTAAAATGGGGGTTTGCTAAAAGGAGAAAGCACATTTTTTTGTTGTTGTTGTTTACTACTTTATATCTAAAACCTTGAACAATGTTGGCTACATAGTAGGCACTCAAAATATATTCATTGAATGAATGAATAAATGGATGAATAGTCTGCTGTTTGGGGCATGCTGAAAATTAATACAAGAGATTTTTAAAAGAGATGCTGTGGAGATATAGTGCAAGGGAGATCAATTTTGACATATCTTGAGGAAGACTTCACAGAGGAGGAGGTGTTTGGATTCAAAGGATAGGCAGGGTTGCATTTGGTGGAAAGTCAATGGGAAGAGTTCTTCCAGGGAGAGCAATGAGGCAGGGAAAAGGCAGGTGTGGAAAGTTTAGGGCATAGTGAAAGTAATTTTAATATTAGTTAACACTAACTGAGCACTCTTTTTGTACTAGATATTGTTCTAAACCTGTGTTACATGCATTTTCTCATTTGATCTTCACAACCACATGCGAAAGTAGATGCTTCATCATCCCCCTGATTGGGGAATGGTAACCTATATAAGGTGGAGAGTAAATAGAAATAAAAATGTCAGTGTAGTTTTATATTCTGGAACAACTTTCTTGTCATGATAAGAAATGTGAACTTCTTTCTGAAGGACAAGAAGAACCATTTGTAGTAAGAATGGCTTCCTCAAATCTGTGATTGAAGTAGGTGACTTTGATATAGAGGTGACAGATGGTTTAGAAGTAGAAGAAACTGCTAGCAGGTTGATCAGTCAGGAGACTATTTCACCAATTCAGGAAAGGTAATGAAGATGTGTCTTCTCCAAGAAGAAGGGAAGGAGAGGAATGGCATCTGAGGGACACTGTGGCCTTAGAATTGACAACAGGATAAGAAAGCAACCATTACTCAGAGGTTTTAACACTGAGTGATCCCTGGCTGCTATCAAAATTGTAAACACCTGAGAACAATCAGGTTTATAAAACATCTACATTTAGTTCTTGGTCATTTTGGGGATGATGTACCTTTCAGATTGAGGTCGTGCTAGAATCACAAGCTATTGAAATTGTGCAGGATCATAAAAGTTATTCCATCATTTAATGCCTTTATTTTACACATGAGGAAACTAAAGCCCAGGAAGCTAAACATCCTCATCTGCAATCACATATTTAGTCAATGGCAGAGGCAGACATTTGAAAATATAGGTTTGGAACTTAAGAAAAGATTAAGGAATATTGATGTAGGTATGAATCTTGAACCCAGACAAATATTATAGAAAGTAGCATTGCTATTTTGCTGATATTACAGGGCACATAACAGAATTTGATTAAAAATACCTCCTGAAGTACTACTCAGGCAGGGAGAGATGGGGTGGGAAAGAGTTTCTCTGTGTATTTTAGCAAAAATAAAAAAGGGAAACCAACAATCTGAAGTCCAGAAGAGCATCCTTTTCTTACATTAGCAGCTGTAATTCTCTGCTTAAGTAAAATTCTAATGCGATGAAGAAATTTTGATGTTCTGGATGGTTCATTAAAGCATAATTCTACTACTTCTATGAATTCTTGTACTGTTACCCAAAGCAAGTTAAATATTTTTGTGAAAACACAATCCTCACCGGTATTTCTTTGAGGTACTTTGTTTTACATAAGGCAAGACATTTAACCAGTTGAATAAAATCTTAAATACAATTCCAGTTCAACACAATTGTTTAACATGCTGCTGTTAGAACTCTGCATGGCACTGAAAACAGAAGAATATCCTACTAAACCCTCCTTGCCTTCAGTAGGCAAAGTCTCTGATTGAAACTAATGAATAATCTCCTAGAAAAATCATCCTTGGGGTAGTAACAACCAGTAAGCAGCCTTGAAAGTACACAGGGGAGTATCAGAGCGGGAGGAGAACGTAATCCACTCCTATGCTCATGAGCACTGATGGTGATCGATGAATCATGATTGTGGGAGGGGGCTTGAATTTTGCTATTTGGTCACCAGCACTGCTCCAAAATTTCCAACGAATTCCTAGTGGGTATGCACATTTTTTCCCCCATTTGGGTTTAGAGAATCTCATTCACTATAATTGTCAGAGCGGGTACTGTGCTTAGAAAGCTGACTGGACAAGTAAGACTCAATATGCTTAGGGACATATTGGGATGTCTGTGTCCCTGAGGGAAATCTTCCAAAGTTGGAAATATTGCATCTCCAGTTTATAGATAAAAAACTCTAGAACTGGAAATGTGAGATTATATGGTAGAAATATTAAAAGCTTAGTAAGTATCTATGTTAGAGTACATGTTCTCATAATTAAAATAAAATCAGTTACTGGTAAGCCTAAAGACAAAAAGGCTTAGTTGCCCTGAAGTATATGCAAAAGAATTACAGTGAGAATACAATTAGTCATTTTAATTTCTACTTTGACTGCAATTAAAAAATAAGTATCTTAGATGAATTCAGAAGAAATTTAAGTTATAAGTTGGTAATATTTCTGAAAGATAGGATTGTCAAAACCTGATAAAATTAACAAGTAGATGCAGACTCCCTTCCCAGAAGATTTTTAAAGGGAACGATAGACAACTGTCTGGAATGATTTACATGTGTTCTTGCTTAAGGATGTATAAGATGGACATCCTCATTCTCTGGAATTATTGTGTTTTAGTTCCAATCCAAAAACTACGTAACAGTCCCATAAAATACTTTTATAAGTAATTTTATTATACTTTTACTGGAATTCTGAAATTGAAATAATTCTGGACTTTTCATACATGAACAAATAAATGAATAAATTGTGTACAACCACACTATGAAATATTGAAAAAATATCTACCCTATATGTACTACGGAACTATAAGCAGACTTTTACCTAGATTTGTAAGATGATATGTCATCCGGGTAACTCTATTATTCATACATTTGAAAAGAGTTTTATAATATTTAAAACAATTTTTACTTATATGATTTTACTTGAGATATGCAGTAATGCTATGATTTTGCCTGTATCAGTTATCTATCACAATATTATTATTTAAGTAGCCACAAAATTTCAGTGGCAAATAATAACCATTTCTTGCTTATGAATCTAGGTCCACTAGACAGCTCTGCTGATTTTAGCTGGGGTTGTTCACATGACTGGGTGTTGGCTAGCTGTAGGCTGAGCGAGGGTGGACTGGACTGGGGCAAGTTGGACAACTGGACTCTGTGCCACCTGTTTATCATCCTCCAGCAGGCCAGTCTAGGTATATTCTCAGAATGATGACAGGGGTGCAAGAGAGCAAATGGAAGTATGCAAGACCTCTAGAGAACTGGGCACATTATTATTTCTGGGTCATTCAACTGGCCATATCAAGTCTTAGAGCCCCAAACCCCAGGTGTTAAATGGGAAGGCACCACGAAGACAAAAAGCATGGATATAAGAAGTAGAAAAAAATTGGACCATTTTTGTAGTCTACCAGAGGGATCGTAACACCCTGGCTTCTTTTTAGAGATTAGGCTCAGAGAGGGTAAGTGATTGCTCTTAGAATGATGTCTCAAGGATCTAAATCTTTCAAATCCCACTTTAGAATTCTTTTTTTTCCCAAGTTGTACTTTCAGGGCTCCAAGCACTTAATGGACAAATCTGCCTAGTGTTTGCTCTACACATCATACACTGATTTAGTAATTTCCCATTTAAAAAGTACTTTCACATGCACTAAAATCACCTGAGATCATTCTGGACTTCTCTGGAATAGTATTATTGTTGACATTATGTTCTAAATGAGAAAATTGAGGATAACATGTGATGTGTAAGAGTTCTGGTTTAAATCATTTTCACCTTCAATACACCTTCCGTTCTCATAAAGTAAAATGAGCAAACCTTTGATTTGCAAGGGGTTAAAGATGAATGAAAATGTATGGAACACTATTAGCAATGTAGCCTTGATGAACCTAGAAAATGTTAGTGGTATAATCTCGGTTGCACCATGTAGGTTAAATTCCTAGTCTAATCTTCCCTTTTTAGGACTGTAGAATTAGCTCCAAGAAATATTTTGTTGTCCCCTAAATTGAATTTATTATTTTTTTCCTTTAGAGTTCTCATAATGTACTCCTTTCTTCAGAGTTAGGATTGTGATTCAGTGCTTGCTTATCCAAACTGAGATGACATGAAGTCACACAGTTTTTGCCAAACTGATCTTACACAATGTAACATTTCTGGCAGTGCCTCTAGGTATGACAATGAAGTGGAACAAGATAAAAATTTGAAGCAAATATGCCTAATAGACTGATATTTTTCGTCTCCTCAGTCTTGAGTTTAGGCATAGTAACTTCTATAAATTCCATTGACTGCCATTAAAGAGTTAATGAGGTCATTTCCATAATTATTCATCTTCCTAAAGTGAAGATAAGCAGGAAGCCACTTCGACTGTCAAAATTAACTGGGGCATCAATCAAAAGCTCATGGATTTTGAGATAATTCTGTATTTAAGCTCAATTTAGTTTCCACAGGGGGACTCTAACCTGCCTAGGAGGCTTAATTAGGCTAACTGCCTGAAAAACAGCATAAACCATATGGGTGGGTTCCTATTCAAAACTGGTTTTATGAGCATTCTCATAACTCTTACAGAAAATAAATGAACTTTCAGGGATCTTCAACTAAGCCTTCTGTTTAATAATTCCATAAGGAGCATGGAAACAGCTTAGAAGGAATTGATCTTTTTAAAGTGGTCTTTATATTGTGCTTTGCTGTTTTTATATCATGATTTGAACTATATCATGAACTCTGAGAGCCCAGGAAAGACAGAATACATTCAGGGGATATTTTTAAAGCTACAGATCAAAACTGAAACTTCCAATTCCCCAAGGGTATGCCACTCTGCCCTTGTACCTTCCGAAAATTTCAATAAATCAAGTATTTATTAAGCATTCTTACATAAGGTTCCAGGGAATATAGAGATAAATAAGATACAGTTTTTTATCCTCAAGACTCTTAATGAGAGTAATAGATGCATATATAGTCAATTCTAATAAATATTAGACTTTAGTGAGCACTAAAGATATAAATAAACATAAATGAGAGCATAAGGTAAGGAGTGACTAATTCTGCCTGATGAGATCAGTGAGGGCTTTGCTGAAAGTCTCCTTAGTAGTTGGGTTCTGCAGGCACACTGCAGAAACTGGATGGACCCTTACTCAAAATTTGGATCAGATGTCAGGACTGAGAATGCCACACACACACACACACACACACACACACACACACACAGGATATGAAAAAAGGTTATTGGTTACAGAATGAGGCTTTTGGGGCAGAGCAGAGTAGCTTCCTAAGGTGATCTGAAAATGGCTTGTGAGAGCAAGGAAAGAAGACTGGCATGGCACTGTGGTTAAGGGCACAGGGGCTAGACTGAGGGTAGCCTTGCATGGGCAAGGGCTTGATTGGATTGAGTCTCCTACAGACACCAAAGGAAAGAGCACCCAAGCTTTCTTTTTTTTTTTTTTTTTTTAAAGATTTTATTTATTTATTTGAGACAGAGAGAATGAGAGAGAGAGAGCACATGAGAGGGGGGAGGGTCAGAGGGAGAAGCAGGCTCCCCGCCGAGCAGGGAGCCCGATGCGGGACTCGATCCAGGGTCTCCAGGATCATGACCTGAGCCGAAGGCAGTCGCCCAACCAACTGAGCCACCCAGGCACCCGCACCCAAGCTTTCTTATCAGCTTGCCCAGATGAGGGTCTTAAGGGCAGGAGGTAAGTTAAGAGCTGCCAGTAGTCAAACATCAAAAGTAGAGTCAGACTCCTTAATATAGTGAGGTTCCTTTGGATTCCATTCTATACGGACATCATCATTTTTCTTTTATTTGAAACCTAAAGAAAAGGTTTTATATAGCTCACCCTGGTAAAAACAAAACAAAAAACAAAATAAAACAAAACAGAAAAAGCTTTTAGTCTTAGCAGCTCACTAGTTCTTTATTACCCAGGTTGTGTTTTTCTAGAAAATCTGGGCCAACCATTGTCACCTTGCTTCAAATCTGTCCCATGTGGCTACATCCCAACACTCTCTGCTCCCACCCCCCACCTCACCTCTTGCTATCACTTATTCCCTGGAGATCCCTAGTTCACTAAGGAATAGTACTCATTGTCTGCTTCTATATATCACTTTCTGCCACTATGACCATGACACTTCTACACCTTAACATAAAAAGCTTCTGGTTCCCTGAACTCCAATGGACTTCCCTTTCACCACCTCCTCAGGGCCCACTCTGGATGTTGGTATCCCCCATGCCTGCATGCATTCTGAAATCGTAAGCCCAAGTACTCTAAGCTTTGATCATAACCCTTAATGTCTACATTGTTAGAGTCTCTTACTTTTTGGAAATCTACTCTTTGGCCTCTCTAGTCATTCTTCTCCTCCCCATCTTGCATCCTCCTGTGGCCTCACTTTCTTCTAATTTAGCTATACTCTCTGAAAGATACTTTGCATTAATTTATTCATTTGTTTAACCACTATGTGAGCACCTATTAAGTGCCAATCACTGTTTAGACACTGAAAATATAGTATTGAAAATAAATTTGACTTTTAGTATGGAGTTTACATATTAGGGGAAGAAGTCAGACAATAAGCAAATAAAAGATTTATAATATGTCAGAATGTGATAAGAGCTATGGAAAAAATATAAAGCGAGTTAAGAGGGCTATAGAATGTAAGGGCAAGGGAGTTATTACCACTTTACATACTAGAGTGGTCATGGAAGGCCTCACTGATGAGGTGATTACTTGCTTAGAGGCTTGAAGGAAATTAAGGAATGAGTCATGCTTATTTTGAGAGAAGGACTTTCTACAAGCAATAGAGAAAGTACACAAACTCAGAGACTGGAGTGTGTTGGCATGTTTGAGAACAGCAGAGAACAATGTGTCTATAGTGGAGCGAACAGTGGGGAATATGGAAGGAGAGGTATAACTGGAGAGCAATTTGGGGATAAAGTAATGTAGGACATTGTCGACCATGGAAGATTTAAGGTAGAGAAATGGCCCAATCTGGCTTGATCTGATTCATCTGACATCATCTTCATCCTCAGTATTCTTGCCCTGTTTTATTTGACTCATCTTTTATTTTATTTAATGGATCTTCCTCTAAGCATATAAGCATGCTCAAGTGTCTATCCTATAATTAAATAAACAAAGGACAAAAATAAAGACTTTAGGTACTACCTGATCTTTCTCCTGCCTTTGATAAACAAGCCTCTTGAATGAGTAACAATAATTTACAGCCCATCCACACTTGCACACCCCATATTTATTACTCAATCCATATGATCATATTCCACAAACTGAACCCACTGTTGTCAAGGTTGTTGCTGAAATCAAAGGACATATTTTAGTACTAGTCTTACTTTACTCTCTCCCTCTCTTGGTGTGAATTATTGACTATTCTCTTCTTGAAATTCTCCTCTGTTGGTTTTCAAGGCATGCTGTGTTCCCTAGGGTTCCATTTTTGTACCTCTTCTTCCCTCCACATTCTCTTCTCACAATATCATTCACTTTCATGACTCCGATTGTCATCTACGTGCTGATAACTCCTTAGTATATATGTAGGTCTAGCTACCTTTAAAAAATTTGGTTCCAGCCCATATATCAAAGTTCCTTACTATCTCCATTTGAATTTCTCAGAGGTACTCGAAACTCACTGTGTCCATAATTTCTCTTCTTTTCTCCCACAAGCTACTTCTCTTCTCTTTACAGTTCCTAACTTAGTGAGGAAGCCGAGTCCACCCAAGTTTTAAAAGCAGAGTTTATTTCAGTCTGCTGTTTAACTGGTCACTAAGTCCTGGAGATTTCAACGCATAACTGGTCCAGTTACTTCCCTGATTGAAATCTCCCTGGCCAAATTCTACTCATCCTTTCAGAATCTCAGTTGTTATCCCATTCAGTAAACTTCTTTTGCCCCTGGATTTTTATCCTAGGCTGGAGTAAATGGCATTCTTACCTGCTTCTATCACTCCTTTTCCACAGCTCTTTCAAACACTTTATATCCTCTTTGGTAATGATCTTGAGCTATCCATGTATGTCAGTGAAGGTTAAGCAACTTGACGGCAAAGAGTATGTCTTTGTCATACACTGTGATAGTGCCTGAAATATTATAGATACTAAATGGATATTTGTTGAATGAATAGAGTTGACATTTAAGAAAGTGTGAGATTTCATAAGGCAGAGAACAATGTGTTAATTAGAACTTTAATGGATCAAGTGACTGGAACCTCAATTCTGACTAATATGCTAAGATGATAGTAGGATAGTTCACACAGTGAAGGGATATATACAAATGCTACAGAAAGGCAGTAACCAGGTTAGCAATGGGAACTGAGAAACTAAAACCAGAGGCTCAGTGCAATTAGGCTATTTTAATTTTCTCTTACCTCTATTTTTCTGTGTGTTGGCTTCATCCTCTCAGGCAGGGTTTCCCCATGGGCCTAAAATCATGAGTGCCTAGACATTGTGGATACACATATATCAGTTACTGGGTCAATGAATATAACCAGTGTGTTGAAGCATGATGCTTAGCTCAGCTTGGTACTGATTTCCACTCCTGGACCAAAAGTGTAACCTGTAAATCTGGATCTTGTTAGAAGGCAGTTCTCATCAGAGTATGTGATGGAAGAAAGAGGGGGACAGTTCCTCAAAATAAGGAGACTGATCATACCAGAAGAATGGAAGGTCTGGGCAGACATTATAAGATATACTTACTTAAACTAGTAATATTGGCTAAAGTTTTCCACTACTAATTTTGTAGCAAACACTGTGCTAAGCACTTTACATAAATTTTTTCATTGAATTCTCATAACAACCCTATCAGATGACTGTTTCCATTAAAATTCTTTCATCTACAACAAAATAACAGAAGTGGCTTAAATTTAGGATTTTATTTTGCTCACTTAACCACAAGTAAAAAGACAGGTGATTGCAGTATTGGTGTCTACTGCTCAAAGGCATCAGGGATGCTGGTCAGCTTTTCTCTCCTTCTGTTAGATTTCTACTCAGGATTACAAAATGGCTGCCATAGCTCCAAGTTTGCATCTTCACACAACATTAAAATGTGAAAAGGGAATAGAAACTTCTTCTTGGCCATCTTTTATGAAGGAGAAAATCTTAACAAGAAATATCCCCATAAACTTCCGAGCAAGAGTGACAGGACAGAATGGCATTATATACTCATGGTTGAGCAAGTGAGGATGGAAAAGCAAGTCTCTGACATTTTTAGTCTCATAGGGTAGTGCCTCTCTTATGGCAAAGAAGATAATGGTAGAATGGTTGCTGGTACATAATAAATAGTTTTTGCCTCAGTGTATAATATTGTATTGGAGTGTTTTGGTAAAAGAAACATAAAATCTGACCAACAATGACTTAAAACCAGAAGGGTGTTTATTGTTAGCCTTTAGCACAATAAACATCTTAGGTTATATAAGCAGTACAGATACAAAGATGACCAGTCCTTGACCTTAAGTATTAAATAGAAAGTCTCTATCTATTCTGCCATGTATTTGAGTTCATAGTCTTCTTGCATCTTGTATTTTCTCCCTAGAATTATTGTGTAAAGGTTTGTAAGTGTTTAGGGAGTTGTGATTATTTTCTTAATTATTATAAATTGAAGAAAGAGTTGGATCAAACAAGAATTGCATTCCAGGACTTAACTGATTTTCCAAGCTGTCTAAAACTGTGTGAAAATTTAGTTGCTGGCTGGTGAC
This sequence comes from Halichoerus grypus, assembly GCF_964656455.1. Classification (NCBI taxonomy): domain Eukaryota; kingdom Metazoa; phylum Chordata; class Mammalia; order Carnivora; family Phocidae; genus Halichoerus; species Halichoerus grypus. The sequence goes on along the minus strand of NC_135712.1, from coordinate 100,714,124 downwards.
ACTAATTGGCACACTCTTCAACAATCTCTATGCAAGACAGTATTAATTAGACATGAAAAAGAGAGTGTTTCCTTACCATCTGATCTAGCAGGTGGTTTTGCTGCAGTTGAGGGCAGGATGAAGTTGGTGATAAAAGTTACACCTTGCCAAATCACTTTATTTTTAAGTAGAAACTTACAGATCTTACTTGCTAGTTATAGAGCATTTAGTCAAAGATTCACCATGTACTCAATCCATGACTTTGCAAACTTTTGTTTTACCTGTTGTGCAATACATATATACATAAAATATAATTTTACAAAAATTAAAAAAAACTTTTTCCCTTTCAACTCTTCCAGCCACTGGTGCTGCTGAGGACCATAAAATAAGGACGAAATTAATTTAAGTTTCTAGTTGCATATACAGGCATTGATCCATACTAAATTTATGTACTGAATTGCACCCTTTTCTTGTTTCTCCTCTTTTTTTTTTTTTAAGATTTATTTATTTATTTATTTGACAGAGAGAGAGAGCACAAGCAGGGGGAGGGAGAGGGAGAAGCAGGCTTCCTGCTGAGCAGGGAGTCTGATGGGGGACTCTATCCCAGGACCCTGGGATAATGACCTGAGCTGAAGGCAGATGCTTAACTGACTAAGTCACCCAGGCATGCCATGATTTCTCCTCTTACCTCTCTTATCTTTCCTTCTGATTTTCTTTCTTTGGGTCTTTTCCACTGCCAATCCATTCCAAGTAGTTGCAGGACTCTCTGGCCTTCTTCCTTTTCTCTGAGTCATCTTAAGTCAAGTATATCTAAAGTTATACTTAGGGGGAAAAACCCCCACTATGTTGGGCCAAATAAAATGGTCTGCCAGATGAATTCAGCCCTTAGTATCTTACTTGCTATTCTCAAATCTGTGACCTCTCAGCCTCTTCCCAAAGCTTCATCCCCACATGGCGAATTGTCTAGTGGCTATTGCATAGGCCACTGTTTCTCCAAACCCTCTGCATTTTAGAATCACCTCAAAAAAGTTTTTATTTTTTTATTTCATTTAAAAAAAGATTTTATTTATTTATTTTGAGAGAGAGAGAGAGTGCATGAGCAAGGGGGAGATGCAGGGGGAGAGGGAGAAGCAGGCTCCCCACTGAGCAGGGAGCTAGATGGACGATGGACCTGGGACTTGATCCCAGGACCGCAGGATCATGACCTGAGCTAAAGGAAGATGCTTAACCAACTGAGCCACCCAGCCGCCCCCAAAATCTTTTTAAAATACTGCTGTTCAGGGGCAGGACCTGGGCTTTAAACTTTCCTTTTTTAGAGAGAAAGAGAGAGAGAATGCACATGCACATGGGATGGGGATGGGGGTGAGGGGGAAGAGGGGCAGAGGGAGAGGGAGAGAAAGAATCTTAAGCAGGCTCCATGCTCAGTGCAGAGCTGGCGCTGGGCTGGATCTCAAGACTCTGAGATCATGACCTGAGCTGAAACTAAGAGTTGGCTGATTAACCAACTGAGCCACCCAGGCACCCCATGAGGTTGAAACTTTTTTTAATGTTCCCCAGGTGTTGAGAATCCTGCCAATAAATTTTTCTTTTTCAAATCCTAGCATTTCCTGTGATTTAAGAATATAAATCGTAGACGATCAAAAATTTACAAGTGCATAGATATTTATCCTTTAATTTTTAGTTTCCAGTTTTATTGTATTTGGTAAGAAATCATAGTTTTCTATGTCGTTGCAAATGGCAAGATTTCATTCCTTTTGATGGCTGCATAACATTCCATATATATATATATATATATATATATATATATATATATATATATATATAACATATATATGTTATATATATATATATATAACAAATCTTCTTTATCCATTCATCTGTTGATGGACATCTTGGCTCTTTCCATAGTTTGGCTCTTGTGGACATTGCTGCTATAAACATCGGGGTGCACGTACCCCTTCAGATCCCTACATTTGTATCTTTGGGGTAAGCACCCAGTAGTGCAATTGCTGGGTTATAGGGTAGCTCTATTTTCAACTTTTTGAGGAACCTCTATACTATTTTCCAGAGTGGCTGCACCAGCTTGCATTCTTACCAACAGTGTAGGAGGGTTCCCTTTTCTGCGCATCCCCACCAACATCTGTCGTTTCCTGACTTGTTAATTTTAGCCATTCTGACTGGTGTGAGGTGGTATCTCATTGAGGTTTTGATTTGGATTTCCCTGATGCCGAACGATGTTGAGCACTTTTACATGTGTCTGTTGGCCATTTGGATGTCTTCTTTGCAGAAATGTCTGTTCGTGTCTTCTGCCCATTTCTTGATTGGATCATTTGTTCTTTGGGTGTTGAGTTTGATGAGTTCTTTATAGATTTTGGATACTAGCCCTTTTTCTGATATGTCATTTGCAAATATCTTCTCCCCTTCTGTCGGTTGTCTTTTGGTTTTGTGGACTGTTTCCTTTGCTGTGCAAAAGCTTTTTATCCTGATGAAGTCCTGATAGTTCATTTTTGCCCTTGCTTCCCTTGCCTTTGGTGATGTTTCTAGGAAGAAGTTGCTGTGGCTGAGGTCGAAGAGGTTGCTGCCTGTGTTCTCCTCTAGGATTTTGATGGATCCTGTTTCACATTTAGGTCTTTCAACCATTTTGAGTCTATTTTTGTGTGTGGTGTAAGGAAATGTTCCAGTTTCATTCTTCTGCATGAGGCTGTCCAATTTTCCCAACACCGTTTGTTGAAGAGACTGTCTTTTTTCCATTGGATATTCTTTCCTGCTTTGTCAAAGATTAGTTGACCATAGAGTTGAGGGTCATTTCTGGGCTCTCTATTCTGTTCCATTGATCTATTTCTTTGAAAAAAGTGGATGGTATTTTGATAGGGATTGCATTGAACGTGTAGATTGCTCTAGGTAGCATTGACATCTTCACAATATTTGTTCTTCCAATCCATGAGCATGGAACGTTTTTCCATTTCTTTGTGTCTTCCTCAATTTCTTTCATGAGTATTTTATAGTTTTCTGAGTACAGATCCTTTGCCTCTTTGGTTAGATTTATTCCCAGGTATCTTATGGTTTTGGGTGCAATTGTAAATGGGATCGACTCCTTAATTTCTCTTTCTTTTGTCTTGTTGTTGGTGTATAGGAATGCCACTGATTTCTGTGCATTGATTTTCTATCCTGCCACTTTACTGAATACCTGTATGAGTTCTAGCAGTTTTGGGGTGGAGTCTTTTGGGTTTTCCACATAAAGTATCATATCATCTGCAAAGAGTGAGAATTTGACTTCTTCTTTGCCACTTCGGATGATTTTCTTTTCTTTTTGTTGTCTGATTGCTGTGGCTAGGACTTCTAGTACTATGCTGAATATCAGTGGTGATAGTGGACATCCCTGCTGTGTTCCTGACCTTAGGCAGAAAGCTCTCAGTTTTTCCCCATTGAGAATGATATTCACTGTGGGTTTTTCATAGATGGCTTTTATGGTATTGAGGTATGTACCCTCTATCCCTATACTCAGAAGACTTTTGATCAAGAAAGGATGCTATACTTTGTCAAATGCTTTTTCTGCATCTATTGAGAGGATCATATGGTTCTTGTTCTTTCTTTTATTAATGTATTGTATCACATTGATTGATTTGTGGATGTTGAACCAACCTTGCAGCCCAGGAATAAATCCTACTTGGTCATGGTGAATAATCCTTTTAATGTACTGTTGGATCCTATTGGCTAGTATTTTGGTGAGAATTTTTGTATCCATGTTCATCAGGGATATTGGTCTGTAATTGTCCTTTTTGATGGGGTCAACGACGTGGATGGAACTGGAGGGTATTATGCTGAGCGAAATAAGTCAATCAGAGAAAGACATGTATCATATGAGCTCACTGATATGAGGAATTCTTAATTTCAGCAAACAAACTTAGGGTTGCTGGAGTGGTGGGGGGTGGGAGGCAAGGGGTGGTTGGGTGGTAGACATTGGGGAGGGTATGAGTTATGGTGAGCACTGTGAATTTTTTAAGACTGTTGAATCACAGATCTGTACCTCTGAAACAAATAATATAGTATATGTTAAAAAAAAGAAGAAGAGGGATGCCTGGGTGGCTCAGTTGGTTGGGTGTCTGCCTTTGGCTCGGGTCATGGTCCCAGGGTCCTGGGATTGAGTCCCACATCAGTCTCCCTGCTCAGTGGGGAGCCTGCTTCTCCCTCTGCCTGCCGCTCCCCTGCTTGTGATCTCTCTGTCTCTGTCTCTCTGACAAATAGATAAATAAAATCTTAAAAAAAAAAAGAAGATAGTAGGAAGGGAAAAATGAAGGGGGAGAAATAGGAGGGGGAGATGAACCATGAGAGACTATGGACTCTGAAAAACAAACTGAGCATTCTAGAGGGGTGGGGGTGGGGTGATGGGTTAGCCTGGTGAAGGGTATTAAAGAGGGCGCATATTGAATGGAGCACTGGGTGTTATATGCAAACAATGAATCATGGAACACTACATCAAAAACTAATGATGTGATGTATGGTGATTAACATAACATAATAAAATTTAAAAAATGCAAAAAAAAGTATACTTTTCTGTGACTTATAGTTTTTGAAATTTTAGATGTTTTGTGAACAATCTTTGAAAGTTCTATTCCTACATGGAACTGTTCATTCTCTGTTTAATGGGTGAAAAATTTTTTAACTTATGCTTATAAGTTAGTTTGTAAATTTCTCCTTATACTTCTATAATTTTGTGGTATGTTTTGATGCTAATGTTTTTTGTTCCATAAAGATGTATAACTGTTTGTAAATTTTTTTTGTAGATTATTTCTTGTATCATTTTTAATAATTTATAATAATTATATAATAATAATTTTTAATATATTCTGGACATTGAATTCTATCTTACCACAGCTGGTTTTTGGAGGGGAGGGGGCAAACATTTATGTGGAGATATATACATATATATATATATGTATATATCTCCACATATGGGTCCATATATATCCATATATCCATCCATATATATATTTATTTATATATTTATATTTATATTGATTTATATATTTATTTATTATTTTCATCTTTTTATTCTCATTCTATCTGTATCATTTTGTTTTAACTATCATCTTTTGTTATCCATCTATAGCTAGATTAATAGTTTTGAATCCAATGTGTGTTTTTATGGTAGGATATAACCCAGTCACATTTTCTATGGTTATTGATAATTCTGAATTTTTTCCTACCATATTTTTATCTTATTTATATGTTATGGTTACTTTTCTTCTTCTCCTCCTCTTCTACCTCCTCCAGTTTTTTCTTCCCAGAGTTTTAGATAAATTTTAAGAAATCTGTTTGAAATTCATATTCCATGTGTTTTTTAAAAAAGATATTTGGAAATGTATTAATATTTTTAATATCTCTATATTCTTGAATCTTGTCTTACTTTTTTCATCTAATTATTTTGATGGAGTACAATATTGAGTAAATTCTCAAAGAATTATTTCAGAAGTGTTACTATACAATGAACTTTCAAAAATGCCTTTAAATTTTCCTCACACTTGTGTTTTATGATATATTTCTATTTTTTTTTAGTATTCTTTAAAAAATGATGTCAATTTTTAGAAAAACGGTTTTGTCTTTATGGATTATTAGAATTTTCTCTATATCATTTGAATTCAGAAATTTTACCAGGGTATGTGTAGGGGAGAAATAATAATTTTTCCTTAATCCTTCTATGTTCTTGGCTGAGATGCTCTTATAAAAGACAGATTAAAAGAGAAAAACAGAAACTTATTAACATGGGTACCTCATGTGTACATGGGAGATACCCAGGGAAAAAGGTGGAACTCTTAGAGTTGGCTTAGAACTCTGGCTTAAATACTGTCTTCAGCTAAAAACAGAAGAAAGATGTGAGAGAGGCCAGTTTTGAGAAGAGTACCAGGAGACGTATGGCAAACAAAGGTAAGGTTTGTTATGCAGACATAAATTAGTGCCTTCTCCATTGATAAAATGTGTGTGTGTGTGTGTTGTGTGTGCGTGTGCATGCACACTATGTGTGTGATATGGAGAAATCCTTCTCTTCCTGGTACAGAGAGGGAAATAGACTTACAAATGGAAAATTTTGTGATAAATGTAAATTTCTCTTACAGAAGAATAACTTCTACTTTGTTTCTAGAGTTTCTCTTGCATATGCTGTTTCTCAAAGTGATCAACTCACAATAATCCCTATGCCAAAAATGACATATTTTGAGGTGGTATATCCTGCTACTTTTCCTCTACTGTCTAGGTAAATTTTTTTTTAATTTTATTTATTTATTTGAGAGAGAGACACACACAGCAAGAGAGGGAACAGAAGCAGGGGGAGCAGGAGAGGGAGAAGCAGGCTTCCCACTGAGCAGGGAGCCCGATGTGGGGTTCTGTCCCAGGACCCCGGGATCATGACCTGAGCTGAAGGCAGACGTTTAACGACTGAGCCACCCAGGTGCCCCTCTAGGTAAATTTTTACTTAATTACTTGAAGGGCTCTTTTCATTTGAAATGTTCATCTCTTTTTACATCAGGGAAATTTTCTTCCCAGGTCTAATTCTTCCCCTTCTTCTTTCTTCTTCCTCTGAAGTCCCTATTACTTTTATTGCAGACTTCCCTATATAATAACATTACTTTAAAATTTCCAGGTTTTTGTTCTTTCATATTGTGTTTGAAAATTATTCCTGTGTTTGCTTCTTCAGCTGATTTATCTTTAGCTTTGATTTTTCTACTATTTGGTCTATCTATTGATCATTGACTTTGGAAATAAGATATAATTTTCAAGAATTCTCATTGCTTCTTTTTCATAGCAGTTTCTTCTCCTTTTTCTCCTTTGCCTCTTCTCATTATTTTCTTCATCCTCCTCTTTTTTCTGCTCCATCTGTTGTTCCTCCTTTATCTTCTTTGTAATATTCCCAAATTCTGACTATTTTCATTATACTTATTGATTATTTTTCTGAAATAATAAAGTTTTTTCATAAGTTACTTTTTCCCTTTGTGGGGTTTGGTACCACCCATTGCTTTTCCTCAAATATTTATTGATTCTTGGTTGTTTGTTTACATAGATGAGGATTTGCTTACTACTAATAGCTGGTGTATATTTCTACAGCTCCACTGCGAATTCTATTCTTCTGGGAGTGAAAGCAGATTTAGATGAGTGTGAGGATTGTGGAAATTCTTGCAGTTGTAGGGGAGGAAAAAATTCGTTTCAATCTTGTAAAAGTTCATGGTGGGATCCAAAAGTTAAACTGACAAGCACAGATTAATAAGTGAAAAACATGTGGACTATTTACTGTGAATTTTACATGACATGATAGCTTTCATAAGGAAATAAAGACCAAAGGAAATGGTTAAACCTGCATGCATTTATGCCAGGTTTGATGAAGAGTGGAAAGACATGGAGAAATATAATAGGATGAAGAGTATGAGATAAGTGTAGTAGACTAGGGGAAATTTAGCAAGACCTTTTCCTTTGGATGCTTCTTGGCATTCCTCCATCTTAGAGATAGAGATGTTTTTTCCTCCAGGTATAGAGAGGTCACCTCTCATGTGAGGATCTTTTGACTTTCTTCAGGCGAGAGGGGCAGGGGAAGGTCAGAGAGACATTCCTGATTTTGCTGTTTTCTCAACCTCTTTCAGCTTAAGATATTCAATATGCCACAGTGCCACATTTGGGGGGTAATGTGTTCTGAACCCCATCACAGCATAGTCAATTTTCCTTTAGAGCAGAGGCTACAAACCAATCATTGTAGCAAAAACTAGGAAATTCTATGTGAAATTGTAGATTTCTATTTTTTCTTAGAGAGTATGAAGTGCTAGCAAATCCGGGCCTGTGTTGCTGAATGGAAATGACTGGCCAGAACTAAGTCATGCCTGTTCCTTAGATATGGCATGTGGTGTTGTTTGTCACAGTCTCCAACACTCCCTCATGTACTCCCTTTCTAGGCCACTATTTCCTTGATTTGGAAGCAATTCTAGTGTTCTTTTGGGAAGATCTCTTCTTTTGGAAGAGATTTTTTTTTCCCCAAAGAAATTATAATAATAAAATACTAATAGATAATAATAATACCATCTGTCATTATATAAGGACTATTTGAAAGGCATGATGGGAATTATTTACTATTCCAGTAATGTAATTGGCTTCCTAGCTGAATAGTTAATTAGTATTATAATGATACTATTTTACAGATGGGAACTAGGAGGCAAAAAGAGGGTGAGGAATTGTTCAAGATAACAGTTGATGAGTAGGAGAGGTAGGATTTGAACCCAGGTCACTTGATCCCAGCACTTGAGTCTTTAACCATTGTACCAAGCTGCTTTTCTATTCAAGATTATTGCTTTCTTTATGTTTTTCTATATTTCCAATATAGCTTTTGGAAATTGCACACTTTTTATCTGTAGATGACATTTTCCCTAGTTTTCCCAAGGTGAAGTTTGACTTTTTGGGGAAGGGCCAATTAGGTGGGTGGATTGATCAGTTATATAAATTGATGTCTCCCTTTCTAATTAAACAATACTCCTTGATGGTGGGCAGTTTGTCTTATGTATCTTTACATCCTTTAGCACTCAGCACAGTGCCTGGCTGATAATACACATTCAACATATTTGAAAGCAATTGCCTTTGTTTCTTTCATGTTTTTCAAAGACTATGTGTAATGTTTTATATAACCTATATGTGTGATATACTGTTAAAGCAAATCTATCCAGATTGTTTAAATCAAACCATGTTTTTGAAATTGTTTTTTACAATTTTTTCCTTAGTGTATGCATTTTTTTAGCTTTGATATTCTCATTTAAGCTGTTAGCTTTGATATTCTCATTTAAGCTGTAAGTTACATATCCATTTGAGTATCCAAGCATATATATTTGATATATTTCAAATATATGTACTTCTTTCATTTAACAAAAAGGTATTTATCAGTTGCTATGTGTAAAGCAATTACTATTGTTGGCCCTGGCAAAAGGAGCTTATAATGTAAAAATAGAAGAAAACCTCTATACAAATAATTATAAAGGATATTAAAATGTACAGAGAACAAATAAAAAGCTCTGGGGTTTTGGAGAGAGGGATAGTGAAAAGGCAGTGAAAAACTAATATTTAGTAGATGAATCCTGAAGGATAGGAAGAGCTTGAACATGTGGTGGTGCCAAGTTCCTGATTTCCTATAAAGTAATGCTATTCATATATTTATAAGTATGATCTATATCTGTCTGTCTATCTCTGGGTGATACCCAAATACCTACATGAATCATCATCATCATCATCTTCTTCTTCTTTTTTTTAACATTGGTCCTCTGTTCAAGGAATTTCCTTTAGAAATGTAAAATGTTACAAGCATCCTTGAAAAGACAGCTCAGTGACTTCTCTCAGGCATTAATGAATTTGGGACTGAAATTGTTTTTTCAGTTTAATGCAGTTAATACCTCAGTACGTTTCCTAAATACCAAGGCCATATGTGTATATACATTTCAAATCAATTCCTTTCTCCTGTAGCAAAATATTGATACTGTTTTATTAACTTGAGTCTAAAATTATTGCTTTCTTCACACTGTTTAATCAAACTTTTCCTTGACATATTTTTCACTTCACTTCCAATACCAGATACATTATTTAGTGAAAGAATTTTTATACACAAGGGCTTTTAATCACTTCTGAAGTGTACAATTAGAAGCACTGTTAATATAATTAGGTTGAAGTCTTCCCTCTTGACATTGGTGTAGATGGTTTTCAAATATATTTATTCAAAAGGGGCATTCACCAGGATTGTAGTTCATCTCTCTTTTTATAGCAAGCCCTGTGGCTGCATCATCCCTGTGGTCCATTAATCTCTTACTGCATTACCCTGAAATTGTGTTGGTTATAAGTAATCATAAACTGTCAGCTTTCAAAAGCTAACATTTGTTAGCTTCACAGTCATGAAAAAACTAGTGATAAGTGAGGTTGTTAAAAAGTCAAATTAAATGTTAATTGATGCAAGGGCACAAAGCGGTAAGGCACTTAAGGGTTTGGATGTGGGCACTACATTTATCAGCCTTGACAAATTATCCTGAAGAATTTCTGTAGATATTTGCCTTTGTATTTTCCTCCATCACCATTTTCCCACATAAGCATGTCACAATTCAAAAATAGTTAAAATGTCACTCTTGCCAAGGGTTTACCTAGTCTCACATGAAGCCATAGGCAAGATTCTGATTCTACCGTTTCTATTTACAATGTTTTATTTTAAGCAGTGTGGTGATCTAAGAAAAGAATCAAAGAAGAGACTATCCTAGAAATTTGCATAAGGAGAAAAGAACATGCGCACTCTTGGGGAATTAAAAAGAAGATTCTTTCTTAATCATCTCATACATTTAAATTACCCAAATTTGCATAAATGCTGAAGTGTGAATTGTTGCCTTAAAAAAAAAAAAAAAAACAATTCCTTTCAGACCATTGCTAATTATTCTTGGCTAATGTGGTAAAGTTAAAGGCACAGAAATTCTTTGATATTCCTCTGTTGCCTTACTGAGAACACTGGCACAAGGCATGGTTTGCTTAGATTCTGTGGTTGATACACAAAACAGAAGTAGAATGAAATATTGTGACTAAAATAGTTTTGTTTTCTTGGATCTTTGGTTGCTAGTAAACTACAAAAAAGGGAAAAGCACTCTGGCTGACTTTAGAGACATCGTACTTCTAAAGAAATGGCTAGGTAATTACAGAAGTGTTTTTGCTAGATTTTCCTATTATTAGGACTAGTTCAGAGCCACTTACCTGGTATAAATTTTGGATTCTGCCTGGTATGTGCTACTTTCTTACAAACTATCTACTTATGAGGAAATGGCAAAATAAGTTAAAAATAAAAGATCCAGGCATTTTGAACTACATATAGGTGACTATGTTTATTGATTAATTTTTTTAATATTTGATTTTGTATATAGAATTTCCTGTGGTCCCAAACATAGATATTCCTCATGTACATTCACTGTCAGGGCAGTGTGAACTGAGTATCCTGACCTGAGACTGACACCTATGTACAGAACTTATAAGAAGTTAAGGATTTTTCTTAACTGCTTGGTGGATTTTGACAGTTGAGTACTGACCTGTCATTTGAAAGCCTTGTTTTCCTGGTAAGGTTTTCTTTCTTCTCTATTACAGACACAATTGAATTCATGTTTTCTCCCCAAATAGAAGAACTTTAGTGAGGTAGAGTCTTTGCTGGAAAGAACTTTGAGAGGCCTCAAGATACTAGGGAGAAGCAGTTTGTGTTTGAATGTAAGCATTACATTGGATTCAATGGATATTATTGTGTGCCCACCATGTGCTTTGCAGGGCAGACTATAAAAAGAAATGTAAAGTATAATTCTTGCCCCATAGGCTCAAATAGTTCATTTAAAAAGGAATAGCAAGTAAAGAAGACAGTAAAGTGCCACTCTGTTTAGTTGTTCATAGTACCCAGTATAAGGGGCGTGGCTGAGCCTGTATAGGAAGGAAATCCCTGCTTTTGTTCTGCTTACTAAACCAGGTGACTTTGAGTCTAAATCTGTCCCAAAAGGCCGTTAACTAATCTATTAATCAGAATGGTGCTAGCTATTGTAACAAACATTTTCCGAATTTTCAGTGGCTCAACAGAATATTTATTTCTAGTTGACAAGCCTATCCATGATTTATAATTCTGGTCAACAGGTAGTTTTCCTTCAGGTCCTGCTTCTGGGAGTAAAGTTCCTTGCATTGTGATTCTATCATTTTCACGAAATGATTTCCAACATCACTGTGGTTGTCTACCTCAATCCATATAGGGGAAGAGAATGTGGAGAGTCACATGTAGGAAGGTATAAAAGTGCAGGCACACCTCATTTCTGCTTACACTCCATTGGCTAGTACTCAGTGAAATGCCACACCTCACCTCAGGTGAGGATAGGAAATGTGGTCTGCTGTGAACTTGGGAAAAAGAGGGAATGGTCAGATGAGCAGCCAGCTAGTCTCTGCCACGCTGCTCTTCTGGTCATGCATGTATCATCTACGTCTGCATCTGTATCTACACATAGATCTCTAAATATCCATATCAATTGATAGCTATTTCACAATCTTATCTTTTAGGAACAACTCCGTCCCAAAGCAAGAAGCTAAGTTAATTTTGCTTTGGTCTCAATATTGTTTAACACAGGTTCAGGAGACTGTGCCCCTATGCCTCCTAAAGGAGTCAACCTAAGGGAACATCTAGTTCCAAGTTAGGATCTCTTGTTGCATGGCATCCTCTCTTTCAGCTCTGGATGTCAGTCCATGTTTTCTGGTGGCCGATGAACTAAAAAGAAAAACTAGGACAAACTCTTTACTCTCCCCACGTCATATCCATGGTTCCACACATGCCCCACATACAATGGTAAAACAAAGATAAAATAACATGCTAAAAACTTCCATTACCAAAACAGAATATTGAGAAAGACAGAGTTGTCTCTGTTTTACAACATTAACAATTTCTAATGGCAGACATAGAGAAGACCCTCTATCTGGCCTGTGGAGGGAGTTTATTAATTAGATTTTGATTCTGCTCTCTGGAGGAACTCTCTTGTCTAGGATTTTCTATAGCTCTTAGTTCCATCAGATGAAAGATTCTTCCTTGTCCATTATTTTCCATAGCCACAACAGAAGTAGGAATTGGGGAGTATGTCCTCCCTGGGAGGTGCAACTTTCACAATTACTATGTGCTGGTACAATTTTACTATGCCCAAGGGCTGTTTTAAGGCTTAAAGAAGTCAAAGGATTTTTTAAACCACAGTCCAGAGTTTCATTGGCAACACATTTATCTTAGAGACATACTAGGCTTCTGATCTGTTTCTAGCCGGTTCTGTCAGGAACCATCCCCAAAGTTCTTACATAGTTCTCTGGTTTGGTTTCTTTTATTCCTTTCCTCTTGAAAATGGAAACCGATATCATTTCTTGTCCCTGTAGTATACATTACTGAGACCAAGCTTACTTTCCTGTTGCTATGTTAAACAATATCGAGACCAAGCAAAAAATAATTTAGCTGCTTGCTCCAGGACATTCTTGTTCGTAAGAGACAATATTATGAAACAACTAAATCAGCCACATTTCACAACTTGCTCATCAAGGCCCTTACCTTGCTGTGTCCAGCAATTCAAAGCTTTGAAAATCTCAAAATGCATTTTATTTAGCAAACACCTAGAATAAAATTTAAATATGTCTTGATCATTGTTTGTTTCTTCTCAGGATTGATTGGAGTTTTTCCAGCCAGAGAGCTAAGCCATGATGGTAATGAAACAACTGCTTGATTTTTGTTCGCTATCTCTCAAGTGATGAAGCATCCATTTTGCGGGAGCTCTCATTCAAGAGATTTTCAAGGACTTGTTACTTATTGAGAAACTTCATAGTCTCTAGAAGTCTCAGTCTTTGAGAAAGGGGAAAAGCACAAATGGAATTTTAAAATGAAAAATTTTAAAAAAGATCTGAGTCCTTTGAACTTCCGTGGTTTAATGCATTTGCATTGACCTTAATGGTAATGAGATTGACTCTTTTTCACATTCATTGTCTTTTTTGTAATGGGTTAGAAGCAGGCTGATTCATGAATTTAGGAATATTACTTTTAATCCTAGACTCTGTCCTATTGGCAGCAGACATGACCAAAAACTGCATGGGATTTATGTAGTACATTCAGTCTTATCACCAGGTATAGGCAGCCTTTCTTTAACATCCTTTTAACAACCTTTGCATAACTTAAAATGTGGAGATTTGCTTTTCTGGAAGATATATCAAAGATGGACAGCCCTTGAATTTATATGGGATAGACGTTATTAGCCATTGTTAACCATTAGTGCCATATTAAAACTTTGAGGGGTTGATCTTTGATTTATATCTACCTATTTAAGAGATATAAACCATCTGTAGCTCATTGGAAAACTCCTGGACAAAGGCCTTAAGATGATTATTTTTAGGTATCCTCCAGAAGCAGATAACCCGAGAAAAGACGGCTTCTAGATATTTTGACCAGGTTGACAACTGCATGAAGTAGACAGCTTCTGTGCAACCCACAGACCAAAGGCCAACTGACTAGAGCCACAGATTATCATCATTTAGTCTGCATGCACTTGTTCTCGATTTTCTCCACCTATTTTATTATGCTGCTCTAAGTTTCTGGATTTACTATCAAACACTTATTATCCTTTAACTATGATATCCACAAAGCCCCTATCATTGATACTGCTCTTTGTATCACTAGCAACTCTTTTGTATATGTCCAGGGCCTTTCTATAATTTTTCTGTGATTTTGATTTATATTTTAGCTAACCCAATCCAATTAGTACCAATTTCTTCTGATGAATTAACCAGTATCTTGGTTGATTGGACTCAACTACTAAGCAACTTCTTAGATTGCAATAATGCAAAAGGCCAGACAGCCGAAGTCCAAAGCTTTTAGATACCACATCTAGGGTAGGAGGTTTCTGTCTTTGTTAAAGCAACATCTAAGAATTTTTCAGAGTAGTAAGGCTTTGTAACAAACTTTTCACAGAAATAGAGCTTAGAATATGACTAGGAAAAATATAGTCTACAAGTGAAAGCTACCTGCTGTGGACTAAATTGCAACCACCCAAAATTCATATGTAGAAGCCCTAACCTCTCGTGTGATGGTATTTGGAGATAGGGGTCTTTGGGAAACAATTAGGATTGGATAAAGTCATGAGGGTGGGACCCTTACAATGAGATCAGCATCATGAAAAGAAGAGACACAAGAGAGCTTTGTCTTTTTCTCTTTTAGTCTCTGTCTCTGCCATGTGAGGACATAACAAGAATTCAGCCATCTGCAAACCAGGATGAGAACTCTCCAGAACTCAACTCAGCATGCTGGCATGCTGATTTCAGACTTCCAGCCTCCAGAGCTGTGAGAAAATTCTGTTGTTCAAGCTACCCAGTCTATGGTATTTTGTTATGGCAGCCTAAGCTGACTAAGTCACCACCTCATTTTAACAGAGCTGTAAGAAGGCTTACTTCTTAAGCTTAATCTTATGCTGGTTTACTAGTGCTCTAACCAATGATCTACCTAATTTAAATCTCACCATCTGACTCTAATCCACTCTTACTGAGTGGCACTAAACATTTACAAAATAATTAGATAGCCCCCAAGGGTATTTTGGCTAAGAACCCCCCCAAAAAAAACCCAAAAAATATTGGGTGACTGACTCCCAACAAATGGTATTGGTCTTGTTCATGAAAAGTTTATCCATTGGTTACTACCTGCAACACTGGGTAAGGGTGTTATTATCTCAGTAGCTGATGCGTGTATCAGGATAGTGTCTGATATCACACAATTCATTTTGATACACCATTTTTTCTCTCTCAAAAAACAAATGAAAGAAAAAAACAGAAAGAAATCTTTAGGTAAGTTAGTTCAAAAAGAAGAAAAACTTGGTCTTGATTCAAGACCCCAAAACTTAGCTATTAAGAGGGATTTGGGGCTTCTTTCTTCTGTTCTTGAGTCTCCTCTTGCTTGCTTTATAATGTGTCTGTAAAGTTGAGGTATGTCCAAAATGTGATAGTTCACATATTGGTGAGAGAGTATGACAATGCCATTAAGGTTGTAGATTTCCTTGCCTAAGAAGTTCATGAGACTAGATTGGTGGTGATTCAAAATAGAGCAGCCCTAGATGTTATATTATTCTCTTTAACCCTACAGAGTTTTCTAGAATCCTGATTATTTCTAAAACATTTGGCAAATAATTAAATGTGTACTACAGGCTCTTCCCATTGGGAATTGGATCTATTCTCTTGCTTTAATTTAGGCACTCTTTACTCTTGGCTTGGAAGTAGATTATAAACTCTGATCATAATCCTGTTCTTAGTATTTGCCTGTATCACAGTGCTCAAGTGTGTTATCTTCAGAGTCCTAATGATGTTATATAGTTACTTTTCTGTTAAATAATTCAGTAGATTGTCATCTAACAAGGAATCTTAATACATGACTCTGTCTCATTAAATAGCAATGCACATTTGGATTGATCATGACCCCAGATGATAAATGATCCATCCTCTAGAATAGGTTAGAGAAAGGCCAAAAGTGGGAATTGATAACTGAAACCAACATAATTTCTTGATAACTGAAACCAACATAATTTCTTGTCTCTATGTTAAACAATACTTAAACCATACTTTCCTCTACTTGTGAATATAATTTCTTTTCCCTGAATTAACCAACAATGAAAATAGGCATATATCCCTGTCCTTATTTAAGTAGTACTGAGACCAAGTACAAGGTAGTTACTTTCTCCAGAAAATACCTTTTTCTGGAATATTCGACTATAAAGCAACTAACATACTCATTAAAAATGACAGCTTGCTTATCAAGGCTGCTTCAAGGCCATTGCCCCATTGTGCACACAAACCCAAAGCTAGTATGTCATAATCTGGTCATTCTAAACCAGATCTCTGCCTTGCAATATCCACTTTAAAGCCACTCAACCCAGGCCCTAAAAACTTTCTATCATTTCCTAATTTCCAGAATTCATAATTTGAGTTACTACCAAGACTTTGTCAAGAAAATATTCTTTCTTATTGTAGTAGATTTAATAAAACTATCTTTGCTTGATCAATATGTTTTCCTGGTAGTGTTTGAGAGAGGGATTTGATACCTATATTTCTCAATTTATTTCTCAATTTAATTGGACTATCTTTAGGGCACCTAAAATACAAAAGGCTTGTATGGAAGGAAATGTTCTAGATCTGATTTGCTCAAGGCTATGACACTGCTTAATTGAACAATCATAGTGAGCTTTTATCTTTCAAAATCATTTTCAGTCATTTATTCTTGTAGTTGAGGTCTAAAAGCAGTTGAGTTTCTAATTTTCCAATCTTTCAAGGCCCCATATTTCTGGATTATCTATTCCTCTTTATTTTTCCTTCAAGCAATCTAATTCTTAGTGTAACTCTTTATTTTTATATCTTGTGTCTTAGTCTGTTTGGGCTGCTATAACAAAACAAAACATAGATTAGGTGGATTAAACAGCAGATATTTATTTCTCATAGTAATGGAGACTAGAAAATTTAAGATCAGGGTGCCAGCATGGTAGAGTTCTGGTGGGAGCTTTCTTCCTGGCTTGCAGATGGTCACCTTCTTGCTGTGTCCTCACATGGCAGAGAAACAGAGCTCTTGTCTCTTCCTCTTCTTATAAGGGTACTAACCCCATCACGAGGCCTTCCCTCTCACGACCTCATCTAGACTTAACCACCTGCCAAAGGTCTACCTCCTAATACCAGCACATTGTGGGGGTTGGGCTTCAACATATGAATTTGGAGGGGGGACCCAAACATACAGACCATAACACCTTGCAAAAAAGCAGAAAGGAAATGTAATACACACTCTTAACTTTTTGCAAACATTTCCTTAGGAATACAGCCTCAATAAGCATATTATTTTCACTCTCTAGATTCTCTCAGGTGATCATTCCACTAACCATTTTGCCTTTGTGTAAAATAGGTCTCTATCTTTTCAGCCTCTAATATCAATTCCTTTGCTATTGACTGCCTGACTGCTAATGCCACATCCGATTCCAATTTCTGTATTAATTTAGGGATTGCCAACTGTTGACCCAAGAATTACAAAATGCCAGTGGATTAACACAATGCAAATTTATAACTCATGTAACAGTCCAGAATAGGCATTCCAGTTAGGGAGTACCTTTTTCTTTTTTAAATTTATTTTTTAAGTTTTTGTTTTTAAATTTTATTATTTATTTGACACAGAGAGAGAGAGAGTACAAGCAGGGGGAGCAGCAGGGAGAGGGAGAAGCAGACTCCCACTGAGCAGAGAGCCCAACATGGGGCTCGATCCCAGGACTCTGGGATCATGACCTGAGCCAAAGGCAGACGCTTAACCAACTGAGCCACCCAAGTGCCTCAGGAGTACCTTTTTCTACAAGGTGAGTCCATATTGTGGTCCCACTATCTTTAATTTTTGTCTTTCAAGATTGATATGATTGTATAACCCAAGTTGGGGGATGTAGAAAGAGAACATAGAACATGAGGTTTTTTATGGGTTATGCCAAAATGGCACACATCACTTCCATTCAGATTTGATTGGCTACAACTCAATCATATGGCCAAATCTGACTGCAGGGAAGCCTGGAAAATGTGATAGAGCTGTAAGCCTAGGAAACAAAGAAACAAACAGCTGTGATGAACAGCTGGCCAGTCTCTGCCACAGTTGCATCTTTTTAAGCACACAGATTGACACATAGGTAAGTAGAAGCCCTGAGACAGTATCAGGCAGTAGGCTATAGTGCCAGAAATAGAGATGAAGAGCTCAGCCTGTGATGTGACTGGGGAAATGCTTGGCAAGAGACACCAATTATGATATGGATTAGGAAAGACATCAAATAGGGCTGAATGAGAATAATGTACAGAATTAATACACAGAAGTTGTGGATGAATGTATTCCTGTTGGAGGAAACATCAAATGTAAATATGTAGGGGCAGGAGACATGTTTGAAGGGCAGTGAAAAGATTGGCTTGCCTATAACAGATTTCTCTTAGAGATCAAGAAAAATTAAAGATGACTAGGGATGTTGGAATAGAGGAGTGGTCTTTTAACGCTACTCACACTACAAAGTTGTACTCTAGAGCCTTTTAAGTAGTATTGACCATTTAGAGTCATTGTCTATTTATAATTTTATTCTCCTTATGCCTGTGGTATATATTTCAGCATTTAATGTTTTCATTTAGGTAGAAGCAAGTCTTTGTGAAGAAGAGATACACAGAATCTGAAAAGAGGATAGATTGGGAATGACCTATTATGCATTCATTGTGTTCCTCCAATGTCAGCAGGAGTTTTCTGGGTCGCTGATAGTTGTGAGCATAATGGCTGGAAGATTGGGTCCTAATTACTAAGACTAGCATCACAGAGGCTCTGCTAAATACAACTTTGTTGGAACATAATATCTTTGTCTGAGGTGATTAGATAGTACAGATAGGTCATGTAAAAATGCACAGGTAAAACTCTAATTTTCTCTGTTCAATCAATGTAATTCTAGTAGATAATGTGCCTGATTTTTAAAAATAAGACATTGATAAAATCTTTCAAAGGATACAGTCTATTTAAAATGAGAAGAGAGTCAATTCATAATGTCCTAGTGTTCACATGTGGCTTCATCATAATTAAAAAAGTTAATTTTATATTTTTGTATCCCAGTAGCTTGAAATGTGTTTCAAAGAAGCAGTCAGCTGTTTAGGGAGGGTGAGGAGGACAGAAATAACAAGATTCAATCCTGCATTAGTCTAGTGATTATTTTTTCCTACCTAGGGTGACCTAGAATGTTCTTTGGTGGGAAAAGTAATCATGACTGCTCAATTTAACCTTTTCTAAAATTGTTGACAGTGAACTCAAATGTGAAATAATTTATTTGTATCATTATAAAACTTTAATAGTGGTGTTGTCATTTTTGATTGCTCAAAGATGCTTTTCAATAATTGTATGTCTTGTGTGTGAAATGTCTATTCCATATAATAGACAATCTTCACTCACCATTCACCATATATTAGCTAAGTGGTATGCGGACAGAAGTACCTTATGAACTTGAAAAGAACATCTGATTTCTTTCTCTTTTTATGTTAATGCTATTATTGATAAGTAGAGTAACCGTATAATTTATCAACTTAATTGGGACACTTTGCAAAGTGAAAGTGGTACTATTGATAGTTACTCTGGAATGATAGGTATTAACTAGAACATATGGTACCTACTGATAAATCTACATGGAAGTTGAAAAATCAGGCCTTTGTTTAAGTTAGCTTTTATCAAACACTTTTATGTGGCAGAGACTCTATTAAGCACTGTATATGCATTATCTCATTTAATTCACACTCTCATGGTTATTATTATAGCCATATTCTAAATAAGGAAAATATGGTTTACAGAGGCTAAATAACTTCTCCAAGATTCCATATCTAGTAGATGGCAAAGACTGATTTAAAATTTTATGTATTTATATAAATTATGGAAAAATAACAATAGGGTAGTTTGACAGTAAAGATATAAATGACCCACAATTCTAGTATCTCTAATATCACTATTATAATTTGTAAAATTTTATTTGTGGCCCATTTTATTTTATTTTATTTTATTTTTTAAGATTTCATTTATTTATTTGGCACAAGAGAGAGAGCATGAGCAAGGGGAAGGATCAAGGGGAGAGGGAGAAGCAGACTCCCCACCAAGCAGGGAGCCCAAGGTGTGACTTGATCCCAGGACTCTGGGATCATGACCTTAGCCGAAGGCAGACACTTAACTGACTGAGCCACCCAGACACCCTATTTATGGCCCATTTTAATGTGTGCTATTTTTCCCCAAAGGAATTAAGAAAATGTTACCAGAGTAATAATACATAGGATTAAATAAACTTAAACAGTACTGAGAAACATAAATGAAAGCCCAAAGGAACTATCCCTACTCACCCTTCTTACCTTAAGCTTTACATTCTGGAAATAATAATTTTTAATTATTTTAGTTTTTGCTTCTTCTAAAGGTTATCTTAAAAACTTTAAAGTAACATGCTGGGGTGCCTGGGTGGTGCAGTTGATTAAACATCCGCCTCTTGGTTCTGGCTCAAGTCATGGTCTCAGGGTTGTGAGACTGAGCCCCACGTCTGGCTCCCAGTGTCAGGCACCCTGCTCAGCGCAGATTCTGCTTAAGGTTCTCTCTCCCTCTCTCCCCATCCAATCTCTCTCTCCCAAATAAATAAATAAATCTTTTAAAAAAATAATGTGCTCATTTGCCATTTTGTGGTTAATAGTCTTTACATAGAATCTTATGAGTCTCTGGTATGAAAGGTAAGGTATTAGTTTCCTATTTTCATTTTCCTCTCATTCTATAAGAACAATATGATTTTAGTTTATTCTATTGGTTACTTGTATAACTTTTTATAATAAGTATATATTTTCCGAGTGTAAGAATGAAATGTGATCGTTGCAAAATTGAAAAAAAACAGTAGAAGTATATGGAAGGAAACAACGTCACCTGAAATCCCACCTCACTGTCAGACCCTACATTAACACATTAAGGGCCATATTGCACATAATCCTTTGTTAATACATTAACATATACATAGTCAAATTAAAAAACTGATATTAGATTAAAATACCTATATGCTTATTTTTACATAATTAGGGTTACAAGTACCCTAGGTTGGGTTCCCCAGAAAACAGACACTGAGAATGGGATTTGTGTGCAGGAAATTAATTGGACACAGTATGAAGGAGCAAGGAAAGAAAGGGGGGGTAGTGGGATAAATTGAAATGTTATGTGGATACCACCAAGCCTTAACCAATTCAGTGAGGAGCTCTGGAGCCCCCTGTTATCATATGTTGAAATAAGAGAGCTGGGCCTTTGTACTCTTGTATCTACTAGCCACTGGGTACTGGACAAGCCTCTCTCAGTAAGGGATATGACCTTGTAAAGGAAAACACTTTTTTCCCCCCTGCTATTCTCACCAATTCTAACACCAAACATGTGGATTTTTTCCCACACCAAGCAATTTTTAAATTCTCAGTGGGTATCTGGTTGGGTATCCTCCAATTTAACTCGTGTTTACATTAACCCTCTAGAGTTAGTGCAGACCCCAAGTTAAGGGCTCAGTCCTACAAGACTGCTCCCCACTTTAGGTGCCAATTGTGAGTCTGAGCTTCTCATACTTTTGACAGACCAGTTACATTGAGGGTTCCCATGACCTCCTTCTTTTGTTGGATAATTTGTTAGAATGGCTCACAGAACTTAGGAAAGTGTTTTGTTTACTGTTACACATAAAAGAGACAATTCAAGAGCAGCCAAGTGGACAAGATGCGTAGAGCAAGGCATGGGAAAGGGTCACAGAGCTTCCATGCCTTCTCAGGGTGCAAATTTTACCAGTACCTCCATGTGTTCACCAACCTGGAAGCTCCCCAAACCCCTTTGGTTAGGGTTTTTTATGGAGGTTCCATTATGTAGGTAGGATTGATTAAATAATTGGCCACTGGTGATTGAAATCAATCTCCAGATCTTCTTCCCTCCCTAGAGGATGGGCAGTGGGATTTGTCCACCTAAATAAAGAAGTAAACTGAGTCAAGCTCAAAATTGTCAAAAAGATGAGTTCATTCTGGAATAGCAGAGGAATTGTAGTTTGAGACATGCAAACTGTAGCAAGCTATGGGCAAATCCATTGTAGGTTTGCGGTAGCAGGGAATGTAAAGAGGGGAGTGTTCAGTTAGAGTCTGTTAAAATAAAAAGCCACACCAGCTTTGAAAATTCTCTAAGTAGACAAAACCAGTCCAGTCATACAAACAAAGCTCCATTGAACTTATTTTGTAAGACGAGCCCAACCTGGATCATTCTTTGTCCATGCCTTTGAAAATCATAAGTAAATCTTCCCAAGGTTGATATGAGACAATTCCTGACCAACTCTCTATAATTTAAGAAAATCCCAATATTTTCAGTTTTCTATAAATCAGGAATTTATAGGAAATCAGTCTCAGTCCTTAAGTTTTGTTTTCCTGAGGGTACATGCATGAGATTTTACATTTTATATCTTCTGGGTCCATCTTAGATCAAAATTCTTTTATAGGCTGACAGTTTCAAGCTTCCAGTCATGGCTTGGTGTTTTTAGTGACCAGTCTCTG
This sequence comes from Halichoerus grypus, assembly GCF_964656455.1. Taxonomy (NCBI): domain Eukaryota; kingdom Metazoa; phylum Chordata; class Mammalia; order Carnivora; family Phocidae; genus Halichoerus; species Halichoerus grypus. Next base: position 100,691,522 of record NC_135712.1, on the reverse strand, counting down.
TCCTAAAACTATCCAGGACACCCCCCACTCCCCCCGAGAGTCACTTCATTAAAAACAAAAGACGGTCTTATCATCACAAAATTTCAAGGGATTTAGGAGCTCTGTGTCAGGAATAGGGGTCAAAGACCAATTAGAACAAAAGATGCTTCTAGCACTCCTATCCCTCAGGAAATTACAAGGGTTTTAGGAGCTCTGTACTGGGAACCAGGAACAAGGACCAAATATACAGTCCTTATTATGTTACAATATTACACCCGGGGTGAAGCAGTTCCTTTCTGCCAAGGACAATTTCTGGGAAAAGAATTAGCCATGAGGTCTGCCCTAACTCCAGACAGTAAGTGTCAACATGAGTTAAATTGGAGGTTAGCCAATTGATATTCAGGGTGGGCATGGCAGGTAAGACTTACATATCATCTAAATACCAAGAGACCTGGATCTTTTGTAAGATATCTCCCATCTATTTCTTTGGTCTCAGAATCAATTTTGTGTCCTTGTTGAAAAAGGCTGCATTATTTATGTGAGAACAAAATGAGTGTGCTAATTCCAAACTTCTGAGTATGTATTTGTGTGAGTGTGAGTGTATGTATGTGTGTGACAAATAAGTGAAGAGTCCCTGTGAAGTTTCCCAATATTGGTAAAATAGAAGATTTAAAAAATGTTTTTCATATATATACTGTATATAAGGGTACAAGTAAAATTTTTCAAAATCAGCATTTCTTTCTTTTAGCTTTTGCACATCTATGAAGAAAAGCGCAGAGCTGAAACAAACAGAACAGTTAGCATGGCATTGTATATAGTGATTCATGTTGCTGGTGAATTCTGACTAGCTGAGTAGATCGTCAACAGCAACATAGACATGATCATAGGTGCTCCTTGAAACATTAATTGTGATGTCTGTTGGAGAGGATTGAGAAAAATTAATTGGTAAAATTTAATTGTAAATGAGGACAGGAGTTCAGGTAAATTTTTGAGGTTAAAGTTAATGTATGTAGAATATATATAATTCTGTTCTAATTGGAGTGAATCATTTTGTCCTGTATCCAGGAGCAACATTTTAATCCCCATTAATTTTGGTTGCTTTTTGTTAGCGTATGTTAGTAATACCTGAGACATTGTTTACAACTTACATGAGGCTTAGCAGCTATGACTTACTAACTCTGGAACTATCTATGTTTTTAACCTTTCATTATAGGGTAGTCTCTATCCTATAGGATATAGGATAGGGTAGATCTCTATCACACCAGTTTTTACCTTTAATAGTTTGTTTTTATTTGACCTCCCCCACATAGGTTAATCATATAAGTCTTTCTATTTCACACATGCCTGGAGTTAGCTGCACTCCATAAATCTGTGAGTCCTACTTTTTTGTATGTGTATCTTGACCTTTGATGTAAGTTAATATCTCATAAAAGTCTACAGGTTTAATTTAATTTTTTTTTAAGGTTGGATCTTATATTATTTTATTGGGGCTGCCGATAACATAGTACCACAGCCTAGGTGGTTTAAACAACAGAAATTTATTTTCTCACAGTCCTGGAAGCTAGATGTCAGAGATCAAGGTGTCGATAGACTTGGTTTCTTCTGAGACCTTTCTCTTTGGCTTATAGATGGTTGCTTATTCCTGTTTCTTCACATGGTCTTTCCTCTGTGAGTGTCTACATCCTAATTGCCTCTTTGTATAAGGACACCAGTCATTGGATTAGGGCCTGCCCCAATGTCCTCACTTTAAATTTACTGCTGTAAAGGCCCTCCAAATACAAACTTGTATCTCCAAATACAGTTACATTCTGAGATACTGGGGGTTAGGACTTCATCATATGAATTTTTGGGGATACAGTTTATCCCCTAACAATCTTACTGATATCAGTAAACTTTTAGTTATCTGGAATTAAGAACAAAGCATCTGTTTTTCATCATAATGGTTTTTTCTTTTTTTAAACATTAATAAAGCATACTACATTTAATGTAGGAAAATAGGAACTTTATGGTACCTTTTAGTTCTGAAATTCTATAATTTCACTCTCTCTCTCCAATTTTTCCCATCTTCACCTGTATCCCATAAATTGACAAGATTATTTCTTTATTGTTAATATCTGGGAATATAAATCTAGAAGTGTTACATTTGAAAAATATGATTTGGAGAATTGAGCTTTTATGATTAAGAATGATAACAACCATTATTCATGAATAAGCGGAGGAAGATATTTAATAAACTATTGCTTGTGTGGTTGGATAAACATTTACTTCAATTTTTCAAATATTCTGGTTTACTGAAAATTATTTAACATGATTTATCAGGATTGCTAAAGAAAAAAGCAAGAAAAAGTATTTAAAGTACATTTAATGCTAACTTGAGAGTAATTTCATTATTTTTTAATAATTTAAAGGGCAGTTCAAGATCTCGCTTTGACTCAATGGCCACATTATGAATAATAGCTGTTTTTGCACTTTTAATACATAAAACAATGACATCTATTATTTATTGCATTCCTGGTACATATTTTACATATATAATATCATTTGGTATATAAAAGAAATATGTGAAGTGGATATTATTTCTTTTATTTTAATCATGAGAAAACTGGGTCTCATTTAAAAATTTAAGAAGACAAAGCTAAGCAAATTACAAAGCTGGGAGGTGACAGACGGATTCCAAACAAAGTTACTTCATCTTCAAAGTCTGTTCTTTTAACCATTATGCTGAAGTATGGTTACTAGAATCTGCCAGGTGTTGAAAAGAGAAGTTCCAAGGACTTACAGGTCAAATATGGGATAATATAGAAGCCTATGAACATAGTATGGTAAGATGTTAGAATATAGCAATATTGCCAGATGTAGCAAGAATGAGGCATGGCCAACAGAGACTCAGGTATAGACACATATTTACTTAGGATGTTTGCATTAAGATATAGACTGAGAGGACGAGCCATGCTTCTGATCCTGATTAATGTTTTGTTGCATCAAAGAATTGTGAAAGTCATTATAATAACAATCAAATGACTGAGAATAGTGTTTTCAACCCATAGCTGTTGTAAGCAAATTATCTCAATTTTCTATATTGACACTTAGAGTGAAAACATTATGAGAGGAGTGAAAAAATGAGACTGAGAGTCATGCAATACCTGTCATCTCCTAGCAGCTGAGAAACACTCATCTAGAAAAACGAGTCATGGTTTCATTTGTATCCAGTCAGAGTTGAACATGTGATTGCTATAGGTTTTTTTTCTTTTTCTTGGCCTTAGGGTGAAGGCGGCTTTCAACTTCTCTCTTGGGGGAGGAGAGGGAAGGGAGCTTTCTCAAGCAAACCTACCTGAGGAAGGAATAGGTGCATTCACATGGGTTGGGGCTGGAAGAGCCACACAGTCATTCAGAAGGGATTCTCTGCATCCACTTCCTGGCCCTGGGCTGTTTGAATGGAAGGTATCATTTATGTGTATTTATTCTGCAAGCTCACTAAGATGCTCGAAATAAGATTAGCATCAAGGAACAAAGTAGCACATATCTGCAAGTGAACCACATATCTGGGAATTCTTCTGTGCAAGGATAAAGTGGGATCCAGGTTGGAAGAGGGAGCCACCAAAAACACCCACATGATCATGTGTTGAAAGGAATCTTAGATGGGCATATTTCCTGGGGGTTGCTGGTGGGGGACCAGGCAGGAAGAGTGGCCACCAGCAGTCAGGCATCCCTTGAGAACAGCATGTCTCCCAATCACGGAGTTGCCATGCACTGGATGTGGGGAGACTCAGTTAGGGACCATATGCTGACACTTCCATCTTCACACATCCTCTAATGTCTTTTGTTTTACATATGATAGCTTTATTTATTAAAAAAAATACCCTTCATTTTTATTTGGAGTAAACCTTACAGTGATTTTGTAATTGAAAGGACTTGTCTGCATGGTTTTGGCTTACTCTTCTCTCTCTCTCTCTTTTTCTTTCTTATAATGTCCTACTCTGGTGTTTCCCTTATATTTTCCAAAGTTAGCATTTTATAAAACATGCCAGATTTCCTTTCTTGTGGCTCATACATTTGTCTCCTTCTCTGAAAAATTTTTAGGCTTTCCAACTTCTATATATTTTATATGCTATTGCATCTTTACGTCATCTGTTAATTATCTTTTAACTGTAAAATATCTTATATAAAAAAATAAAAAGTTCCTGTCTCAGCACTTTCTCTCATAAAAGAAGATTAACTTTCTCCCCCTTTGTTCTTTTCCTTAAAATATCTCTCCAAAAAAAGGAGTTTTATGTCACAGTTCCCTCATTCTCTATGGATACTCTGCAGTTATTGTTGATGTGTTAATAATCAAGCCTGACTCCTTAGGGCAAAAGAATTTTCTTTTTCTTGGTAATGTTTTATTTATTAAACAATACAGCGAGCAATAAAGGAACCAAAGAAACATCACAAAGTAATTAAAATTTGTTTCCTAACATGTTTATCATTTTATATATGTATAACATAACAAATGATCAAGAAATTATTGTTTTACATATCTATATATACATGCAAATTAAATAAACAACTACCAAGAAGTTGCACAATGTTTCATTAAGAAATTATCTAAACTATAATATCACAACCCACTAAAATAAATTTTTCTGGTTTTACAACCAAATAATTAAAATTGTATATAAAAATCACATGGTTGCTGTCTTTAGCACTGCCACTAAAATATAGTTCCATTCTTGTAAAGCCTAAGGCATTGACTATTCTAATACATTTGCCATTATCCATCACCCAAATAGTGCCCTCCTTCCACAGCTTCTATTCCTTGCTTATCAAGGCTATCCTTTTCTTGGGTAATTTTAACAGTTGTTTATATCTATTGTTTATTTTCAGATTCTTATTATAAATTTAAGAGATTCATATATGATAACATTTGGGGGGAAATAGCAATGCATATCAAAACATATGGATGCTGTTATGATAGCTGCTACATGTATTCCTGTTTTTATTGTGGTAAAAAACACATAACCTAAAATTTACCATCTTAACTTTTTTTTTTTTTAAGATTTTATTTATTTATTTGAGAGAGAGAAAGCATGAGAGGGGGGAGGGTCAGAGAGAGAAGCAGACTCCCTGCCGAGCAGGGAGCCCGATGCGGGGCTCGATCCTGGGACTCCAGGATCATGACCTGAGCTGAAGGCAGTCGCTTAACCAACTGAGCCACCCAGGCGCCCTTAACTTTTTTTTTTTTAATTAATTTTTTAAAAAAAGATTTTATTTATTTATTTATTTTTATTATGTTATGTTAATCACCATACATTACATCATTAGTTTTTGATGTAGTGTTCCATGATTCATTGTTTGCATATAACACCCAGTGCTCCATTCAATACGTGCCCTCTTTAATGCCCATCACCAGGCTAACCCATCCCCCCATCCCCCTCCCCTCTAGAACCTTCAGTTTGCTTCTCAGAGTCCATAGTCTCTCATGGTTCGTCTCCCCCTCCGATTTCTCCCCCTTCATTCTTAACCATTTTTAAGTGTAGAGTAGTGTCAAATATATTCACATTATTGTGTAATGGATCTCTAGAAATTTTTTATCTTACAAAATGGAAACTCTATACTCATTAGAAAACAAGTCCCATTTCCCCCTTCCTTATGCCCCTGGTAATTACCAGTCTACTTTCTGTTTCTATGAATTTAACTGCTTTAGATACCCCACGTAAATGGACTCATACAGTATTTTTCTTTTTTTTGTGACTGGCTTATTTCGTGTCCTCAAGGTTCATTCATGTTATAGCATGTGACAGGGTTTACTAACTTTTTAAGACTGAATAATATTCCATTGCATGCAATATACCACATTTCACTTATCCATTCATTCACTGATGGACGTTTGTATTGCTTTTACCTCTTGGGTATTTTAAGTAATGCTGTTATAAACATGGATATACAGATACCTTTTTGAGAACCTGATTTCAATTTGTTTTGATATATAACTGGTAGTGGAATTCCTCGATTAGATGGTAGTTCTATTTTTAATTTTGTAAGGAAACACAATACTGTTTTGCACAGCAACTACACCATTTTACATTCCCACCAGCAGTCCACAAGGTGTCCCTTTTATCCATATCCTCACAAACATTTTCTGCTACATGTATTCTTAAATGAGGATTTATAATATGCAATACCCTCTCCAGGGGTTATCAAAAAGGCAATATGTCAAGTAAACTGTTTGAAACACTCTAGATATCAGAAATTTAATTCCTTTCCTTACTAGTGAAAGGATGGTGATATTTCAGTTATGGGTAAAGCATAAATGATGTGTGATGAACTTAAGAGACTTGGATACCCTCGTGTATTCAACTAAAAATCTGGTCCATGAGAAATTAACATGCTGGGTCTGTTATTTTTATAAGAATAACAATTTCAATGAGAAATTCCAACAATTTTATAAGAATTTTAATTTTCTAAGTCCCAAAATATTATGAGAGCAGAAGGGTAACTAAAAACCTTTATTTAGAAACAATTCTTAAAGATTATCCTAGGTTGAATGTTGAAAATCTCATGCAACAACTAATATTTTTTTTGGGGGGGGTGTTTTAGAAAACTCTTGCCCAACCTAGGATGATTAGTGAAGTCGTTGGAAACGATAAATTGAATACATTCTCCCATCTCTGAGGCAGCTCTTTAAAGTGAAATAAACAGTCATGGCAGCTTATCCTGACCTGTTTCCTTTCTGTTTCCAAGATTTCTTTGTTCAATGCCAAAAGAAAAGAAAAAAAACGTTTAACCTTGTGATTAATGGCTATGCTGTATGAAGTTACACAGCATAATTTATGGGGTAACTTCTCATGTGAACACCTCAAGGCTTTGTATAATAAAATTAAAAAGCATATAAACACAGAACTCATCCATAAATTAAAAATCCAATATTCAGTGTTAGATTAGTTGAAACAAGAGCAAATATTTCAACACCCAAATAAAAGTTTTTATTTAACCAAAAATTTCCATCCCTAATGTGTCTTATTTATTACCTTAAGTTTTCACTTTTATCTTGAGTTTTTCTTGAATTTTTCTCATTTTACAGTATTAAATTCATTATATATTCTTAGCATTTGAAGTTTGTCAAAAACTTATGATAGAACAAATGGATTTAGCCCATATAGACATACAAATTTGATGTTAGGGAATTTTTTTCATTTTGCATTGCTATAACTTGAAGGATTTGTAGGTACACAGGGAGGAATTTATAGATTGTAATTTTTTAATATTCTTTTGTCTCTAGTTTTCATGGCTTTGGATCTAATCATAATCTTATTATACCACTTTGTGTTTGCGTAGCAATATATGCTTTTACAGAATCTTTCACATTAATTTTATCTGTGCATCACCACAATTACTCTGTGAAGAAGGAAGGGCAAGTATCATTACAGTTCCATTTATAGATAAGGAAATGAAGTCAGAGGACGATTCCATGACCTACTCAATGTCAGTAATTTAGTGGTAAAAGCAGAGCTGGAGTTCTTGGCTCCTGATTCTGACACAAATTATGTCTCATTGTATAATGTGGATCTAGAGCATCACAAAATGTTACCAATTCAGAGGAATAATTCCCAATTATATTGATAGGGAAGTACATTATTTCTCACATTCTGAAGTAATCTCTTTACATCAATTTCCTGTTGTCACTAAGGGCAGATGGTCTGCCATAATCATTTTAAGCATTTTTTTTTTTTGGTGTCCAAATTCCTGGTCTGGATGATGACAAAAGCAGAGCACCTGTCTTCTTTGGTGCTATGGCCTTTGCATGTTGGGGTCTTCTGCATTGCCAGGAGTTGGGAAAAATAAGGATAGCAAAGCATAAGACATGGTCTTTGCTTATTTAGAGATGAACCCATTCAGATAAGAACCTGTGTTAAAGTATCTATAGCACGGGGCGATTCATTCACAATTAATAAACATAGGCTATTTCTTAGAGTTGGGTATTGTATTTTTCATTCAATATCAGGTATATCCCAGATTGGAAGTGAGAAGTTGGGAATGGGAGAGACACTACTGTACTGCTTCTGCATGTCAAGGCATACACAAATCATGCTTTCTCTACCATCATATAAATTGTACTTAACAGGGTCACCAGTGACACTGTATTATTGAATCTAATAGCAAATTCTCATTCCTCCTTTTACTCAATTTATCAGCGTATTTTGGAATGTTGATTACTCCAGCTTCCCTGGAAATTTTTCTTCTATTTGGCCTCCGGGATACTATTATGTCTTGGTTATCCTTCTGTCTCAATCCCCTTTGGTAGAGTCTGTTCATTTTTCTGAACTCTAACCATTACAATGTCTTGGGGTTCAAACTTTAAGACTCTATTCTGCTTTTTCAACACTATTTTTTAGGTGGCATCTTCTAGCCCCTTGGAAAGAATCATCATTTGTATGCTGGTGATTTCTAAATTTATATCACTAGACAGACACCTTTCCTGGAAAATATAAGATGCTCAATATGTATTTGTTAAGTAAGTTATGAAATTAAAAAAATAAAAGGTAAATTTTAGATAAAATATGTCAGGATGGTCAAAATCATCAAATTTTGGAAACCAGTAGACTTTATCACCTGAAGAAAAACAGATTCTCCTGAAAAACAGATCAAGAAGCATAAGGATATGAAAAAATTAAGTTGATTTAATACCAATCGGTGAATATAAGACATGACAAAAAGTAAATAATGATATTTTGCCAAACTTTGGGTCAGAGAAATGTTGTCAAAGCAACCAAAGTGGAGGTGCCTCTGGACATGGCACAGGGACATTAGTGTTGTCTGTATGACCACAGACTGAGAAGGAAAGCAAACGTTTCAGTGTATGCTAACATGGGGGTGTAGTCAGAGCTTGTTTATCTCATTGCAGGCCAGCCTTTGTTAGGTAGATCACTAACTCTGAAGACTTTATAAACCAATTTGCAAAACTAGGTTGGTAACCTACGGTATGGCTATGAGGTTTTTGCATGTGATTTTGGTTTCAGCTGTTTCTTCTCCATGACTTTGTCAAATTTATTTTTCTGCTGTCCCCTCAAATAAGATTGTGAATGGTTTACTTGGTCTCGGTGTGCACAACGTTTCCTGCATGTCCTTGTAGAGAGGAGAGATAGACCTCAAGATAGTTCAAGCATGTTCTCTGGGTGCAATTCCTCTTCCTGTTTCCTCCCCAGTATTCTCTGAAAACTAGCGTCACCCCTGGTTATTTTTGGAAATCAATCTATTGATTGCAGTTGTGCTCAAAGGAGCTTTCAAGGTCTTTTCAAGGAGATTTCTTCACAGGGAGAGCACAGCAGGGGCAAACTATTAGTTGATCTTAAAGGCTGCTGCTACTTTTTGAGCTAATAAAGTGTGCAAGGTCATTTATCTAAGTTATTCATTTATTGATTTATCAGTCAATACCCTTTATATTCCTTGTAGCATTTGGACACACTGTCAAATGTGTGTCCAAGCAGTGTGCGCTTATGGTCACGTAGAATTACAAATGGGCGTTTATTTAGCACTCACTGGTGTGTGGGGGCATACGTGTGTGCATCATATTCTTAATGCATGTTCATTCTCCATTTCAAAAGGAAACATATTCAAATATTTGGGCCTATGTTTTCTAGATAGGGTAATCATGTTCTTTTTCTTGTTCCTTGTCTGTATTTCTGCCATTAATTTCCTTTAAAATTCTACTTCATTGGATCCCAGAATTTGCTGCACATTGGAATCACCTGAAGATCTTTAAAAATTCCTGAGGCCTGGCTCCCATTCTCTGGCATTCTGATTTACTTGGCGGAGGGTTGGATCTGAGCAGTGGGAGTTTTAAAGGTGATTCTAATAAGCAGCAAATTTTGGGAACTACCATTCACTCTGTTGTCTTTTGAAGGGCTGGATATAAATAACTGGCTATAAGAAGCCAGTGTTTCTTAACTTTATTAGGAAACATTATTTTCTGAAGGCCTATCCTGGCTCCATGAAGGAGTAGCTGAAATTAGGGTGGTTGGTCTAAGTAATGATTGATTCATCCACGGACTCACCTGGAAGTGGTATAATCCTGGGTTGAGCCTTATAAATAGCATGGGTCCCACCCTGGAAACAGTGTTCTTCTGAGGTGGTGGCCTGTGGTTTCTGCACGAGGAAGGAGCCACTACTAACTCGCCCTGCTTTGGAACCTACTTGGAGCCTTCAAGGTATTATAAGATTAATTCCCATACATATGCCATACTCAAAAATTGGTTTTCAGGTACTCTGAAATGACTTAGTATGGAAAATGACATAGCTTTACAACATTTAAACTTTGTTAGCAGCTTCCGGAAAACTAAAGTCTCATGGGAGCCCTGTTTATTTGAGACATTTAGAATTAAATGTTATATTGACAATTTGCTGAAGCCTTTCAATTTGAAGTATCCCAAATTTTCTTGCTTGGATTCGTTACTTTCTTTATGCTTACTCTATAATCTTAAAGCAAAAATAAAACAACAACAAACAGCAAAACAAAACCCAGAATAGAACTTTAGGACTTGATTGTTTTAATGAGGCTGGGCTGGTATTGTCAGGAGAGCCTGAAGGACTTCTGTTAAGTTCCACTACTGATTTATCAGAATAGGTTTTTAATTGTAATTTAAGTTTTGATTGGGTGAGAATTCAAATTGATGTTGAGAAAGTTATTAAATCAAACATACAGAAATTCTTCTGAGAGGTGTAATGCTGTCTATCCTTCTCTGTGCCAAACATTCCTGAAAAATGTACCCCATTTCTTTCAAATACTGCACAAAAGCAGTCATTGTTTGGAAGAACCAAAACAAAAGGTATGTGAAAAAGAAAAAGGATTTTTCTTCTAACACTAATTAATTAACACATTGCCTTGAACTGGAGTGCATCCCTTTTGTGGTCTGAATTAATTCTCCTTTGGGGGAAAAATGCTACTGTTTTAAGACCAGAAAAATGGCCAAGAAAGTTCAAAACAATTAGAGTGGCTGTCTAAATGAGTAAGAAGTTAATTCTTTGTCTTTCTTGGGAAAATAATGTGTGCCAAATGAAAAATAAATGACTGATGTTACTTAGGGAAGATAAATAAAACTGCCACCTAGTAAGTCTTCTTTCAGAATGCCTAATCTTACCTGATTAGGGTTCGGTAAGAAGAGAGATACTTCTGGACTATCCAAATCCTATTATTACCTCATTTGGCTCTTGGCCACACTTACGGTAAGAAGATGTTCCCTGCATTAGCAGGAAATGCTTGAATAAAAGGAAAAAGATTTCAACTCAATTGTTCTTTGAAATTAGTAATTCCATTATTTTATTTCTTTAAATATGAATTCTATTTCTTGTATTATGGACCAGGTAACCCTGACTTACTGGAGTAAATTTTAATTTAAGAATTGTGTCTTGGGGTGCCTGGGTGGCTCAGTTGATTAAGCGTCTGCCTTTGGCTCAGGTCATGGTCTCAGGGTCCTCAGATCGAGCCCCACATGGGGCTCCCTGCTCAGTGGGGAGTCTGCTTCTCCCTCTCACTCTGCCCCACCCCACTACCCCCCCCCCCACTACTCGTGCTCTAGCTCTCAAATAAAATCATTAAAAAAATTGTGTCATAAACCTAGTCTTCTAAGCATTTGGTGATAATGAATTGTCAAGATGGAAGAGAACATTCTGTGTCATCAAACTTTAATATCTGCCACTCCCATTTTAAATTATAACTTTTATCTTGAAAGAAAATTAACAACTTTGACATAAGAAGTAATAAGTAACTTAGGAAATGACAAATTGCCTCCAGAATTTGACTCTCTTCCTTTACAACTATTTAAGAGTATTGAATGACACCATACTTTGAAAAATTGAGGTAAAAATAAGAAAACAACATTCTTAGGCTATTCACAAAAAGAAATATTCAAAAGGGTTGAAAGTAGTTTATTAAATTTTATACACATAATCTATATATCAGACATATATGTGTAAATATCCTTAGGCATTTATATGCACACTAGTGTGTATGTAACTAGCAAAATACATGTATAATTTGCTAGGGCTGCCATAACAAATATCACAAACTGAGTGGCTTAAAACAACAGCAACTTATTGTCTCACAGTTTTGGGGCTGGAATCTGAGATCAAGGTGTTGGCAGAGTTGATTGCTTTTGAGGGCTGTGAGGCAGAATCTGTTCTGCCATGTGCCCTGGCTTCTGGTGCTTTGCTAGTAGTTTGGCATTCCTTGGCTTGTAGAAGCGTCATTCCATCTTGTCTTTACAAGGCGTTCTCCCTGAGTGTGTATCTGTCTCCAGGTCTAAATGCTGAGCCCTGCCCCCCCCCCACCTTTATAAGGACAACTGTCCTAGTGGATTAGGGCCCACCCTAATGACTTCATTTTAACCTGATTATCTCTGGGCAGAAGTCAGGCTCAGAACCATGGCGAGAAATGTTTGAGTAGGGTTAGGAGGGTAATCTCAAGATAGAGCAGTTTGCCCCGGCAGACTTTTAGCGGAAGCTGACCCAAAGATATTTTTTGGTACTGATGAGTGTATTTTGTAACTAGATGTGACCAGAAGATTAAAAAATTACCTAAGACTGACTGGAAATTTTTGAGGTAGGGCCAAGATCTTCTCAAAAAGGACAGTGAAGTTGAGTCCAAATACTAAGTTAAAAGGTAGAGTGAGGGAAAATGATAAAGTTCTTTTTCATTGAATCATATAGAATTCCACTTTTTCAAATTTATGTGTCTTAACTATTTCAATATTAAAAGCCAATCTTTGGGGTGCCTGGGTGGCTTAGTTAAGTGTCCAACTTTTGATCTCAGCTCAGGTCTTGAGCTCAGGGTTATGAGTTCAAGCCCTGTGCTGGGCTCCATGCTGGGCATGGAGCCTCCTTAAAAAAAACAAACAAACAAAAAAAAAAAAACAAAAAAACAAAAAAACTACTCTTCACCAAATCCCAGTAAATAATTACTGTGTCAGGCCCAATGCCAAACTTTTTTTTTTTTTAAACATTTTATTTATTTATTTGACAGAGAGAGGGAACACAAGCAGGGGGCGTGGGAGAGGGAGAAGCAGGCTTCCCGTGGAGCAGGGAGCCTGATGCAGGGCTCGATCTCAGGACCCTGGGATCGTGACCTGAGCCAAAGGCAGATGCTCAACGACTGAGCCACCCAGGCGACCCTCAATGCCAAACTTCTAAGAATCATTTTCTCTAACTCTGATTAAAAAAACAAGATATTATTAGGTATTAGTACCTTGACTTTATCTAGATAATTGCATTGCAGGAAGGTTGAATAACTTGACCAAATTGCTCAAAATTTTGTCTGGCTCAAAATTTTTTCTCTAAGCTGTATACTATATATATTCATCTTTCCTACTCCTGCCACCACCCCCCCCCCCCCGCCACCTACCACCAAATGAAGAAAAGCATTTAGTTCTTTTCCTACAGGGAATAATCAATAGATACTAAAGTATAATCTATTCTAAAAGAATTGGGGTTAGAATCTGAACATGGTGATGAAAATTTGTGATAATAGTTGTTGCTTCCTGTTTGGAGATAAATATCATTTAAGCAACTGATCCAATCTTTTTCTTAGTTTTCAAGTGTCTCAAAGTTTTCATATTTATAAAAAAAAATCATCAGGACCAGCTTTTTATATTTCTTAATCCAATAGTCCCTAGCTGGTGACAAATTCACATCAAACATGTCTAGTGATCAAGCTATCCTGGGATGGAAAAATAAACTCAATAGAACAATTTTTCTAATGAATAATTGTGTTTATTTTCTTGACAAAATAAATTCTATCTTCAGGAGAAAACAGAGGGAGTGAAGGAAGAAAAGACTTGGTCTATTGTAAAGTTCCAAAAATAGTTAACTTTATATTACCTTTATTCTGAACTGGAGTTATATTTTAGAGTCCAGAAGTTGGCATTTCTGAAAGTCAGTATCAGAGAAGGATTATTTGCATTTATAATTTAGGCTGGAATATACTACCAGACTTTTGTGATTCCAGTGATTCTGAGTGACTCAATTTGTACATAGTAACTCAAGACACCCGCACCCAAACCCACAGACACTATATCTACATCAAGAATGGAAAAGACACTTTCCTCACCTGCCTTACAAAGTGACTTTGAGGATTAAATAATGTACACAATCATCTGTAAATGATAAAGTGGTACAATTGCTGCTATTTGAGATGTGTTTATATACACAGGTATCCACATGAACATTCAAGCTATTTTTATGTCCTGTTTAATTTTGTTGAATTCCTTGGACTAGGCTTAGTACAAAAAAAAATCTATTTAAATGTATAGTCTTACTGGAAAGACAAGATTTATTTTCAAAGGTCTCTTGGAACAATATGAGAGCGTACGCTTTGGTGATAGAGAAGTGATTCAGATATACGTGGTTGAAGCACGGGCTCCTGCTGTGAAGGGTTCTCCTTACTGGTGCTCTGGAAAGCACAAATGCAGGATTAAGGAATCTGTGCACTCTTCCCTAAGGCTTCCTTTTGCCTGGTGGCTGGGGATAGTGCTAACAGCCCAGAGCATTTATGCATTAATTCCCCCCACAATGCTTCCTCTCTGCTCAGCCTTTCTCTTAACTCCTCCTAATTAGCACCAGAGCTTGTTGACCACCTGCCTGGCTTTCCTGTCCTAAAACTTCCCTGCTTTGGTTTTTGGACTCTAATTTCCCCAAGTGACTTGCAGCTTCTGAGATTGTATGTCTTTTTTCCTGACTGCTCTCCAGCCTTGACCCTCTTGGTTATGCTGAACTAGTAAGGGGGTATCTTAGTTTGTTCTTCCAGACAGATTCTGAAAGAAGGATTTGAGTGCAAGTAGTTTATTGGGAGGTGATCATTGGTAGGAGGTATATGGAAGGGACTAAGGGAGGGAAGCTAATGAAAGTGACTTACCAAGCAAATGATCACTGTGGGCAACTGGAGCCCAATTCTTTGGGGGTAATTCTGGGAAACAGTGTAGAACATTCCTTCCAGTGTCACACTTGAAGGGCAAGAGGGCTATGTTATGCATTCAACAAGCCTTACTCAGCATTTGTTGAGGGCTATTCTCAGGGCATGGTAACTCCTCAGCACTTCTGGCCTGTTCAGTGTAAAGGCAGAGTATATACCAGTGTTCAGAAAAAAACCTTCAGGCAAAGTGCTTCTGGGTGGAAGGAAAGAAGGCAGATGTGTCCAAAAATGGTGACTGCCAAGAGGGTATGAATAGGACACCAGCAGCATCTGTTACGATGGGTACCAGTTCTCTTGTGATTAGGGCTTAGCAATATGTATTTTGCCCTGCAAAGCTAGTTTTCCCTTGAGATTCCTGGTATGTGAAGGTTTTGGAGATGAGATGGATTATTCTATGTCAGGGTCATGGGGCCCTGTGGAAGGGAAGGAATCGGTACTTCAACCTTCATTTCCCAGGAGTGAAGTTAGGAAAACCTGTTAAAGCTGGACTAGAGTTGCTCTGGATAAGGCTCAGATGCAAAGGACAGTGAGGCTCTTGAAATACAAATGTCTTGAGTAGAATTAGCTTGAGAGAGATTTTAGGTTCATGTCTGGTTCCAGACAAAGTCTTTGCAATGAATGAAGGAGGCAGCTTTTGGCTGAAAACATGCCTACTACTGAAAGCCCTCTCAGACTCTGTCACTGTGGCACAGGCTTGAACTTTGGGGAGCAATGCCCGAGCATAAGGGTATCAGCTCCAAAGGGAGCTCAAGCCTGAGCAGGGTTTACCATCCCCAAGGAACCAGGTGTTTATGGAATGAAATGGACAAGTGGAACAGTTGTCAGTTGCACTCTGGTGACGGTGGCAACCAGAAACAATGACAGTGGTGGACTCATAGGGTCCCTGTGATCACCTGGATTGCATACCCCTTGCTCTGCTTCTAGACTGCTCTAATCAACTCCCCTTCCCCAATAATTTGGGGGGGGGGGAGAAAATTCAAGGGAAAGACTTGAATAGACTTACAGCTATTTGGTGTATGATGGATTGAATAAGGGACTGGAAGAGGGTAAAGAATTATAGCCATAATTGAACTTTGAGTTTGTGAAGCAGGCTGTACTACTTAAACGAGGGAAATAATTTCATTTTAATCCAGTGAATTTGATTATTTTGTCAGGCTCGTGGTAAATTGTTATGAGTGTGATAGTATGTTGTAATCCTGTGATGGTGTTTTACGTGAGACATAAAGGCTTCTCTATGACCCTCTTGTGTGCGTGCCAACATTCTGTAGGCATAATTAATTATAATGTGGACTCTAAAATTGTGATGTGAGTTGGAGGATTTTATGAAGTACAAGGAAAATACTCAGCAAGTAGACTTTATGCTGGTTCTAAGAGTTTTGAGAAGAGTTTTAACATCTGATTCCATAAAATTTTCAGGTTGAACCATCAGTAACTGTAATATTCCTGACAACTCTGCATGCAATAGCCCATTTCATTTTCTGTGAAGAGACCGGTACCTCCAGCTTGTCTTCATTTCCTTGTTTTATTCCCCTTAGTGCCAGGTTTATAAAAACACACTTTCATCTTTTCTTAGATAACATCCTGGCTCTACAACCCTTTTTAAGATGCCAGTTTTAATTTAATTTGTGCTAGTAAAAATCATATTTCTGTATTTTAGATAGCTGAATAGAACTGAACTTGATCTTAAGGTAGAAACTTTTTTTTTTTTTTTTTTTGAAAACTCTTGATGAATTTCATTTATATTTTGTGTGTGGTTCTAAACATTTTCCTGTGACCTTTATTATTCAAGTCAACTTTATTGAGGTAAATTTATATAGAATAAACTGTATTTAAAATTGTGTAATTTGGTAAGGTTTGACCATTGTATACCATGAGACTATGACCACAATAAAAATACAGATCATTTCTATCACCTCGAAATTTCCTTGTGGCCCTTCACAGTCTTCCTCCTTCCCACCCCACCCCTAGGCAACTACTGACATGCTTTTCATTATTATAGATTATTTTGCATTTTCTAGAAATTTATGTGGAATCATGAAGCATATACTTATTTGTGTCTGGCCTTTTTTCACTGACTTAAATGAAGTAGAAAAATTTTAACTGAAAACGTTAAGATCTATAAATACTGACAACTCCACTGAGAGCATTGATGGCAAATTCATATATACCTGGTCCAGTGTATACTACTAATGTGAAGGGTAATCACTAATGAGCTTAAGTGAGAAGTGTCTTGTGTGTAAGTATTCATATGTAAAAATGCTGAGTGAGCCTGTGTTTTCTCTACAAAATAACATTCTGTGGAAAACTTGAAATTCCAAATACTTAAGAACATTTAACTTAGCTTTTAGTCCCTGGTAGAAAGGAAATGACTTCATTGAAGGTACAGGTTAAATTAATGCTACCAGTAAGAATGTTGGCTGACAGGACCTGGGCCAGGAAATCTGCCATTTGTTTTCTGCCTATCATGTGTATTGAATTGGTTCATATTAACTGCAAACTTGTTGCCAATGGCAATGGTCACTTGGTCAGTTGGTCAAAAATTTACATACTTAATGGAGAGCTGACAATCACCTGGGATTTCTTTCCATAATTCAACAGCAAAGATGGTCTAAGTTGCCCTTTTTATATGCTTATTTTAATCAAGTTAAATACTTCTTTTAAAAATGATGCAAAAGTATATATAAATTATAACATGACTGTGCTTCAGATCTAATATTTACAGATATTTAGCTCATCTGATTGTTAAACTTGAGAATGTAATACCATTAGCCTCCTTTTACAGATGAAGAACCTGAGGCTAAGAGGCTGAGTAACTTATCGAATGTCAAACTACTGGTAAGTGGTGGAGTAAGAATTCAGAATTCTGGAACCAGAGTTATGCTCCTAACCAGATTAGCTTCTTCTCTCTTCCTTTCCTTGGTAAGTCCTCTGTGGTTTATGCTGAATATACTCAGCCTTTGCCTCTGCTTGTTCTGTTCTAGTTACTAGTCATTTCTGGTGTCATCTCTCTGTTCTTTCATTCAACTCACAATTCTTATATCCACAGAAATTAGACAAGAATAAAGAGGGTTAGTGGTGGTAGTGTGTGTGTGTGTGTGTGTGTGTGTGTGTGTGTGTGTGTTGGCAGAAGCGAGGTGCAAGGTGGCGATTGGTACCTTAGAACTTCAGGTATGTAATTTGGAGTTTGGTTGTTTGCAAATAGTTCCTTCAAGTTTTTTTTTTTTTAATTATTTTTTCTTTTATTATGTTATGTTAATCACCATACATTACATCATTAGTTTTTGATGTAGTGTTCCATGATTCATGGTTTTAGCTTACATATTTTCAGCGAAGATTCAGATAGCACATGAAGACCATATCTGAGATCCTGGCATCACATCACTTTTTCATGAATTGTCAATCTCATATATGTAGGATTCATGAGAATATCATCTCATTAGACTTGTCATTGGCCAAGCAATTAATGGGACTAATTTTGGGCTCTATGACTCCGGAGAGCAGGGGGACTATATGGAGAGATTCTAGAGAAGAATAATGAAAAGGATAATGAATTTGAAACCAGAAACTCATGAAGAAAGGATATAGAAAATTAATATACACAGACTCTGTACAAAAGCCCTTAGGTTATTTTTACAGAGAAGGATAACCATTTCCACTGAGGTTAAAACAAAGGATTTCATGGCAGAGACCTTCAAATGAAAAGTCAGGAAATGTGAGGAGTGTGAAGCTCTAGAGCACTAGAGTTTATATAGCACTAGAGCTCTAGAGTTTATAATGCATTGGCTTCTTCTTGGGCCTTAATGTTATTAAGACAGTATTCTGTAAATGCTGCTATTTATATGAATTTTACCCTTTAGGCACTTAAATTTTGACAAAGAATCCGGTAGTATCTGCCCAGTCCACATATCTTTAAAAACATGTAGAGGAATTCCTTAACTTTAGACTTCATGCAGAGAAAGGTTTTGTTGAGATTGAATCCATAGTCTATAATGAGAACTATATATGCTTCACTAAGTATACTTCCATAAAACACTTGATAAAGGCAAACAGTTTTTTTCTGAAACCAATTTCAGAGCCCAGGGCTTCCTCACTCTGGGACTGGTGATAATCCTTACCTGTAGCGTCCCTATGGGAGATCTCAGTTGTCCTGCATTGGTTCTGGGGACCTAATGAGCATCTCTTCATTGTGTCCCACATCACCTCATTTTATGCTAATCTGCGCATGGTTGCCACATTCTTGTTTCAAGACTTACTAATCACAAGATTCTGTTTCTCCTTATATACCTCATCAAGGTACCGTCTTTGACAATGGAGTCTTTGTTAATTTATTTCTTTTGGATGCCTCTGCTTTCCTTCAATACACTATTCATATTTTAACTGTGTCTATTTCTTGTTAAACCTCAAAAATGTTTTTGATTATTTGTTTGGTCTTGAGGCTCCTTCTTACTTGGAGTTTCTTAATCTTTTTCATTTCATGTCTTCTTTTGCTAACCATCAGCCACTGGGGGTTCAGATTCATTGCCCTAGGGTGTCATGCTGTGCTCATTAGCCAAAAAAGACTTCTGAGATTTTTATATAGATAAAAATTAAAAATAATTATAAAAATTGGATATGCTATTTCAAATTATACTCTACCCCAAATATTTTAATATTTCCCTGGAAGCACTTTTCCCTACTTCCCCTTTTTAGTCTATGATGAAGTGCTCTCCTAACTGAACTGTTACTCTTCCCTTCACTCTCCTCCAGCTCTGACTTTGTTGTGCTTTTCATTTCTGCAAATGGCACCACACTGTACTTTGTAATTCCAACCAGAAACCAGTGAGCGACTCTGACTCCTTACTCTCAGACATATCCAGCATCTCTGTCACCAGGCCTACAGTCGCTTCTTTAAGAAAAGATCCTGAATGCATCTACTTTTCTCCACATCTTTCATCTAGTGTAAGTAATGCACCTACTTTTCTCCACATCTCTCATCTGCCATGCCTCATTCAGACCACCACAGCTCCTACTAACTCATCCTTACATATACCCTTATGTGCTGTTCTCTATACAGAACTGTGCCAAGTTATTTATGAAATGGAAACCTAATAATTTCACCCCCTCTGCTCAAAATCATTCATTGGCACTCCCACTGCACTTAGGATATGTTAAAAATTCCTTACGTGGCCTGTATGCTCCAGCTACATATCTTTCTTCTCTTCCCTTGAGTTGGTCAACACCAGCCTCACTGGCTGCCTTTTCTTTCTTTCTTTTTAAATTAACATAATGTATTATTTGTTTCAGGGGTACAGGTCTGTGATTCATCAGTCTTACACAATTCACAACGCTCACCATAGCACATACCCTCCCCAATGTCCATCACCCAGCCACCCCATCCCTCCCACCCCTCTCCACTCCAGCAACCCTCAGTTTGTTTCCTGAGATTGAGTCTCTTATGGTTTGTCTCCCTCTCCAGTTTCATCTTGTTTCATTTTTCCCTCTGTTCCCCTATGATCCTCTGTCTTGTTTCTCAAATTCCTCATATCAGTGAGATCATATGATACTTGTCTTTCTCTGATTAACTTATTTTGCTTAGCATAATACCCTCTAGTTCCATCCATGTTGTTGCATATGGCAAGATTTCATTTTTTGGTGACTGCATAATACTCCATTGTGTGTGTGTGTGCGCGTGTGTGTGCATGCGCGCACACACACACCATATCTTCCTTATCCATTCATCTGTCGATGGACATCTGGGCTCTTTCCATAGTTTGGCTATTATGGACATTGCTGCTATAAACATCAGGGTGCAGGTGCCCCTTTGGATCACTACATTTGTATCTTTGGGGTAAATACCCAGTAGTGCAATTGCTGGGTCATAGGGTTGCCTTTTTGTTCTGTAGCTACTCCAACTTCTCTTCCTTTCTTCCTCTTTACCTCAGGGCCTTTGCCTCAAAATGTTTATTTTTCCTACTCTTCCTTCAGGTTAGAGTTTGATTCTATTTCAGTCGGAATCAGGTTCCTTTTCATCATGTACTTAATGGCACAAGCTGTCGGTCTTCTTTAATAGCTAATTTCCTTGCTGGATTTTAAGTTCCTTAGGGTCAGGGATTGTATACTTTTTTCCCTCTGCAACTCTGGAGCCTGGCACAATGCCTGGTCTGCACTGGGCATTTCATAAATATTTGTCATATCCTCAGTGATTAAAGTACTTATTTAATAAGTTTTTACAATGCCAGTCAAATATCCTTTGTACCTGTTTAGACTAGATGTCAAATGTAAACACACAACCTAAAGCTAGTAGGGACTCTTGGGTATAATCCTCTGTTGCAGTTTAATTAGGGATGGTCCTAGGAGTAGGATCCCTTTTGGCATGTTTTTGGTTAGATTTATCTTTCTCTTCTGTGCTTAGGATCTTTTGGAAACTCTTGTCTGCCTTCTGAGTCTGATTCTTCATTTTTCCTTAAAAAGTACCACCTTTCATTTATTAGGTTGTCCATGCCCAATATGGATGAGACAGTGACTTTTGTCTCTTGCATCCCTGGCAACAGCTAATTTCAAATAAAACTATCTCATCCATATTGAGGCATCTACTTCCAATTAAGTAAAGTCAGAGTTTATTTTCTTCTGGCTGCTTCCAGCCTAGTCTTACTGAAAAACCATAAAGCCATCCCTAAGCTGTACCCACTTCTGTTTGCAACTTTATCATTTTATGTTTGAGACTTATTCCTGACTTTCTTGAGTTTTGCCTCTTCTTAAATAATTGGCAGCTGCAACTGGAGAGATGTGGTTCTCATTTCCCTGGTCTAGTTAAAAAAAAAAAAAAAAAAAGAGAAGAAAAAAAAAAAAAGAGATTGCCTTACATGGTGCTAAAAATGGCTTTTATGCTCCTGTGACAGTTTTCTGTCTAATCAGAGAGCTTTCTTAGGCAAAGAGGAGACCCCTTAAGCTCACAAAGGCCCTTTGCTCTCTGGACTTCTCTAATACATTTCTGCCTGCCTCCTAACAGCCTCTCTCCCCCTTCCTAGTCAGAGAAAAGCTTTCTGCACAATAATCCTTAATTAAGATACTGTCCCCAGAAGCTGTCAGCTGCTGTGGTTTAGAACTACAGAAATCTCTTTCAGGAAAACAACTATACATAACCATAACAATTAACAGCATTATTTACATAGTCGTAACAATCCACTAAGAAGTGTCATCTTCTTTCTTAGAATCATTTGAGGGAAGAGTCAGAGTGGATAAGTGGAATTTTAACCCAGGTCCACAAAACAAGAGAGATGAATAGATGTCTTTTGAAAGTTTCTTTCAGGCTTTTGAGTCTATGATGAAACATGGCTTTTTGGTTTTTGCACAAAGAGAATGATGGATGACCATCGCCATTTTTTTTTTTTTTTTTTTTTTGAGCGGTCACTCTATGCCAAACTTTGAACTCAACATTTTATAATTATAATCCAATTAATCCTCTTAATCAGCCCAGGGGCTAGACATTATTTTTCATATCTTACAGGCAAGGGAACTGAAGTTTGAAGAGGCTGAGAGAGTTGTGCTACCCTTACTCTTCCCAGATCTACTTTGTGATTGGTATGACTTTGTTGCTAGAAGGCCTCAAGTGTTTTAGATAAATTATCCCCAAATAATTTTTAAAACTGTAGGAGTTTGAGTTTTCAGATCAAAGACATACCTATCATATTTTTGCCCTAAAGTTATGAGCTAGAAAGAGTAATGGTCTGTGAGTCATGACCACTGATTTCCACAGCCAGCCATGACCCTGTGATAATGGGAATATTATAGTACTACTGTTGGTTTCCATTTCCTTATTTAAATGTTTGAAACTGGACAGTTTGTAATGTCCTACAACTCTTGAATTTAAGATGGCTGAAAATATTCAAATTTACATCTGGAGGTTAGGATATCAGAGTGAATCTTATACCATATACCAGCCCTCATAGACATAACTCTGTGTGAAGCCTTTGATCATTTTATGAGTTATAAAATGATACTTACCTTTAAATTTCTGCTGGCTCTTTCTGATCACAACCCACTTCTCGAGTAATGCCTCATGCAGTTTCATAACAGCATCAGGATGCCAGTTAGAGCAACAATATTGCCCTGCTAGATGATCATCAGTGTCAGGGGATGAGGCAGATTCCTGTTGCTTGAGCAAGATGTTTAAAACCCCATTCTGCACAAACAGAAATGCTCGGAAGGATATAATGAGAGGTAATAGTAATTTTTAGATTGCCTGTCAAACCTAAGCCCATTTCTGTCCATCATGGAAATGATACAACTCTTACTTCTTGTGCTTTTCTAATTTGCATAACCAACAGCATCAATACCACCCACAATTCTTTTTTTCTCCAGCTTCCCACTAAAACAGAACTTAGATTTGCAATGCCTTAATGCATTCTTAGACTTACTCCCTTTTTGAAAAATGTGTAAGTCAACTACCAATTAAGCACAAAAATCATTAATAAAGTGGAACACCAAATAAAATGTTTACATATTAACTCCAGTAATGTGGTTGGTAGCAAAATATCTTTATGCAGTTGTATGGAACCACAGAAGCCATCTTATTGTTGTTTTCTGCCATCTGATTTTAATTTGCTAATTCTTACACTTGGAGAATTCTCACACGAGTATGAGTGGGGGAAAAAAAACCCAGCAGCTTTCATGCTAGTTGATTCAGTATATCAATTAAAATTATATATAGTTATTATTTGCTAAAGGTACACTTAAAAAAAAAAAAAGGCTCATATGAATTGAGATCTAAAGGTAATGAACTTAGCTCACAGAGAGGGAAGGCATGTCACCAGGGGGAACGTCAGCTGTCCTTCCTGACAGGTGCCCTATGAGATGGCCTTTTCCTCAGTGGATTTGCCACAGTTCAGTATGAGGCTGTCAGCCTTAAAGACTTAGGAACTCAGTCTTGTCAGTGGCTTGAAGTACTCAGATTTAGGAGGCTGTTTTCTGCTAACAAAACTCACAAGAGACCAAGGTACAAAAACAGAATGTCAATCTTTTAGTTAATGAGAAATATGACTTTCAATTTGAACTGTCCTTGCTCTTCTTCAAGGCTAGAGGAGGCAGTTGCTCATATATCCTACTCTTTCTTACTGACTTTAAGAACTTGGCTTCTGCAATTCTCTTGCTTTCTCCTCTATCAACAAGTTTTCCCTCCTTATTCTGTCATCTGTAAGCATACTACATAATATCTCCCATGTTAACAGAAACTCTCTTTAGATCTTATAATCCCCTTCAGGTACCACCTCATTTATCTGATTCTTTGCCCAGCAGAACTCCTCACAGAAGTGATACACATACTTGTCTCCACTTCTCCACGTCCCATTCTCTCTTCAACCCACTTCAAATAGGGTTTCCCCTTCCTCATTCCACTAGAACACAATAGAATAGAAAAGCATGAAAAGGAAAAAAAGTTAGCATTGTGAATGGCATATCTTCTCCTCAGAAGAACCTATATTTATAAAACTCTCATTTTTCAAATTGTATTTGAAGGAAAAAAGGTCATTACTTTTTCAGTAAATAAGCTGGTTTAACTACACAGACATTCAGTCAAGATTCTTTTCCTTAGCTGCTTCTGCTTGCTAAGAGCTACTTGGAGAGATGTAGCTTGCTGACCAGTCAGGAAAACAGTGTGCAGTATAGACATTTGTGCTATTCTTGTGACTCATGATACATACAGATCTTCTGTAAGAGTCAGTGACATGAAATAAAGCCCACATGTGTCTGTGTAATATTAGTCTCATTGGCTCACTTCAGAACATGGTCCATCTTTACCTTAGACAAAGTCTCTCCACAGCAATAAAACCTTTGCTTAGTCACTCATTCACAGTGAGCCAAGGTCCGTCATTTCCTGTTCTGTGATTCACTTTAGTTAAGGTCAACAGCAGCCTTCATGTTGCCAAATTCAATGGTAAATTCTTCTCAATTTATTCAGCTTTTTAAGAGCGTTTGACATGGTTGAGTGTGTGAAACGTTTTTCTCCCTAGCCTTCTGGGCTTCCAAATAGCCTCACTGGCCACTTGGTCTCAGATTTGTTTGAGGGCTCTCTTTCCTCTCTCCTGCCTCTGCATGGTGATGTGCTCCTGGGATCATTTCTTGGCTCTTCTGTCTACATTTTCTCACAAAAGGATAGCCTCCAGGCTCCATGATTCTAAATACCAACCATACCTTCACGTCTTCCAAGTTTATATCCCCAGTCCTGGCTTCATCTCTGAATTTCATGTTAATCTGCACCACCCTTAGACCTGAAATATGCAGAATAAAGCAAAGGAGTTACGAGTGACATGCCCAACTAAGCCAGTGTTACCTTACTAAGATGGCATATTTTGTATGGGATATGAAAACATTTGAAAATACACCTAGATTAAGCCAGCCAGTTGCCCTGGATTTGACTAGATAACCTAGATTCTGATAACCTTGCTTCTTTATAGGGCAAGAGTCCTAGGAAATGTTCTGCTTGCTTGACATTTTTCTTGATGGGTGCTCATAGGCTTATTGCTCATTGTTAACTGTCATGAGTCAGTTGAAATAAAGTACTTGCTCTTGGTTGCACATGCCCTATTGTGGCTCTCATGTTGATGTGGCTAATTGAATGACCTACATTGCCACTTGGATGTCTAATAGGCATCTCATAACAGGTTTATAAAACCTTCATTCTTCTCTCAATCTTCCCCATCTCAGTAAATAATACCACAATCAACTCTAATTATTCAGGCCTCAAATTTGTTATCCTTGTAGATTTTCTGTCCCCCACCCCTTCTCATCTGTAACCAAGCTGTTCTTATCAGCCTCTACTTTCAAAATAAATCCTAAAAATGATTACTTTTCACATTTCCTGTTGTCTCTGCCTTAGGCCAAACCACCATTTTTTCTTTTTAGGACTACTACAATGTTTCTTCAAACTATGCTTCACAAAATGGTATCTGTGAATCATCTGGGGATGTTAAATGCAGATTCTCACTTAGTCATGGAGATGGCCTGGGATTCTGTATTTCTAACAGCCTCCGAGGTAATATGAGTGCTGCTGGTCAATGGCCCTCACTAGAATATAAATATTAAAAATTTCAGATAATGATTGGACTATGAAGAACATCAAACAGGGTAAGAGAATAGAGAAAAATTTTTTTTCAATCCCTTTCAGTCCATTTTTTATTGAGCTGGAGTGATGTCCTAAAGTATATCAGATCATGTATCTTCATCTCCTTGGCTTCCCATTATACCTTGAATAAAACCCAATTTGCTTATCATAAGGCCTTATAAGATCTGCTCTCAAATCTTTTTGAGGTCTGCCACTACCACATCTTACTCAGTATGCTCTATCCAAAGCAGTTTTTCTTTTCCTTGAACAGGACCAACTTTTTCTGCCTTGGGTCTTAACACTTCCTAGTCTTTTGGACTAGATTAGAATGCTCCTCCTCATTGAGGTTTCTGCTAAAAAGAAATAATCTAAGAGAGGATATCTGTGACTGTGCAACATAAATATTCCCTGATCTTAGTTATTTGTGTTCAGAAAATAAACATGTGATAGGCTGAATAATGCGTAGGAATCCGTGACTGTTACCTGACATGGTAACCGGGATTTTGCAGATGCAATTGAGAATCTTGACATGGAGAGATGATCTTGGATTATCTGAGTGGGCCCAGTATAATCACAAGGTCCTTATATGAGGGGGAAAAAGGAGGGCCAGTGTCAGGAAGAGGAGATGTGACAATGGAAGCAGAGGTTGGAGTGATATACTATGAAGATGGGGACAGACAAGCCAAGGAATGCAGGTGCCTCCAGAAGCCAGAAAGGGCAAGGGAAATGGATTCTCCCCTAGATTCTCCAAGATTGTACTTCTGACTACTAACTTTGTTACAACAGCAATAGGAAGCTAATAGATTATCTAAAAACTTTATGCTTGCTTAATTGTACCCTAATTTTCACCTTCCCAATTAGTATGCAAGTTCCATGAAGGAGAAAGGACGTCTTGCTGTATCCATGTGTCCAGTACCTAGAATAATATTTGACACGTAATGGGTGCTAAATAATTTTTGGTTAAATGATTTATTAGACTGGGTACTCATGCTAGTTGACTTGGACAGTATATATATCAGGGTTTAATCAGAGGAGCAGAACTACTAGGATACATACTCACGAATTCTACATTATGCAGTTCGGGAATTAGGCCATCTCTGTGTTGCTCATTTTCTTCACATCCGATCTGATGCTGGAGCCTAAAGTCCATAAGACAAGCTGTTCAGAAAGGAAGATAGATATAAATTGGGAGAGAATAAGAGCAAGCTGGAATATACAAACCAGAGTCCATGGGGACTAACTGAAGTGTCAGTTCTTGTTGCTTCTGGCTTGGATGATATGCGTGTTCTGCCGAAATCAAGGGTTCTGTTGTCATGTTGAATATACATGCCTGGCCTAGGGGTTAGTAATGGCGAAGGAGAACCAAAGGCAAGGTGCAGGCCTGGATCCAGTCTCATGTCAACAGCATGAGTTAGAAGATGAGTCATATGAATGAGCAACAAAATGACTCCTGCTTAAATTCTACCCTGTAGTTCCCCAGTGAGAATCTCTGCTATGGTCAGTTCACTGTAACCAGAAACATACAGAGAAGGGAATTCTGAGAAGTGTAGTTTAGCCTAGCTATGCTGGCACATTATAAAGTCAAGACAGTTTATTCTCTCTTGATGTCAGATTTTTAAAAATTTGCTTAATGAGCATAAATTTATAACCAGGGATAATACATAATCAGGATATTAAATGATATCATATTTTGATTATCTTGTTATTGATATATCTTCATACTGGACACACATTTCCACCCACACACACGTGTGCATCTCTGCCAAACATTCTAAAGTATTCTTGGAACTGCACTTTTAAGGCCAATAGAAGATATGCCTCTTTGACTCACTTTTTTCCCTTTCATTATAAGCATTTTTCTTTCTTAACCATCACATTCTTTGTTAAGATGATATCTTCAGTCAGGGTCCAATCTGGTCTTAATGCTCCCGGATCTATTTTGTCCCTTTGAGAGATTTTTGTTTTTGTTTTTTTGAGCAGACTTATTACGTCAATTTATGTGACATCTTTGCTAAGTTCTTGATATTTGAAGAGTGGGAAGGTACTGTCCACCACCAAAAATACTTCATTTTTGATGATCAAGCAAAATTGGCATTGAGCGGATGGAGGAAAAACTGGTCCTCTTCCCACTTAGGTTGCCAGGTAAATTCATTGAGTCCTCTTTGGTAACAGGAATTTCCTGTTGAATCTTCCTCCCTCTTTTCCCCTCTCCACCTTGGTTTCCTAGGTCTCTCTTACCAGTGTTAAATGGTGTGCATAAAAACTTTGCACATAATATTCTTGATTCACAAATCTCACCATATAAGTTAGGACTGGGGTGAAATAAGACCAATCCCCATGGAACTTGTCCTGCCTACATGCTAGGTTAGCAGGCTTTGTTTTTTTTTTTTTTTTTAAAGGATTTTATTAGAGAGAGAGAGAGCGAGAGAGATAGTGATAGCGTGTGAACATGAGCAGGTGGGAGGGCAGAAGGAGAGGCAGAAGCAGATTCCCTGCTGAGCAGGGAGCCCTACACAGGGCTCAAACTCAGGACCCTAAGACCATGGCCTGAGCCTAAGGCAGATGCTTAACCGACTGAGCCACATAGGCACCCCAGGTTAGCAGGCATTTTAAGAGTTTCTTTCAAAATACAGCACTTCGTTGGGGCAAATAAGACTTCCTCTTTGAATTAGAGATAGTTATTACATTGTACCCAGTAATTCCATTTTATTGTGCTCTGGACAGTAACTGGATTGAAACGTCTGGTGAGATTAATAACTAAGATTCTGTATTTTTTTCCCCCCTTCTTACTAAATAGAGTTGCAGGTGAAAAAAGCAGCCACTTAATTAGTCTTTTTCTTCTTAGTTTCTTGACTTACTTTGGGATAAGTCTATTTTTTTTCTGCACTGCTTTGTTATTATGTACTTTGCTAGTGAGTGATCGAACACTGATGAAAATGCATTAGCTCAGCAGCACATTTATAACAAGGCATTATAAGTATATTGAATTATACTTAAGCATTTTTAGTAAGTATAACTTTATTTTCTAAAGTCAAAGCTAGACGGAGATCATAACTCAGGACTCCCTGTTCATTTGTACTATTCTTATGTTCAGTTAGGCTTGAAACTGGAATCATCCTTGATTCTTGACTTCCCTTCACCCCTTGTAGGCAGTCAGCAGTTCTTTTACATTTCTTTCCTTCAGAAATTTTTTAATCCATACATTTGTTTCCATTATTATGGCCTCTACCCAAAAATAAGGACCTCATTCTTATGTCCTTACAGCAACCTTCTAACAGAGCCCCTAGCCTCAGATGCCTTTCCTTTTCTCCAATTCATTCTGTAAAATATCACCTACTTAACTTTTCAGACAGTATTGCTGTCACCATGACATTGCTCAAAAACCTTTCATGTCCCACTGCATGCATAGGATGAACTAACACGGTTTAGAAAGAAAAAAAAGACAGACATGCAAGGTCTATCTGTGTCCTCTGCTCCATGTCTTTTTCACCCCCGCCTCTGAAACTTTGTTGAGAAGAATTAGAATCATCACTAGAGCCAACGAATTGAAAGCAGCCCAGATTGGGAACTGGAGAGCTTGGAGAGTGAAGAAAGGTGCAGCAGAAGTGAGCTTTGAGAGGGAGTTTTTATACAAAGTTAGGGGAGAAAGAGAGCCTCCGGTGGCAGCTGTTGTTGCCAGTGAGAGATTGAGTGTAAGAGAGAGGAGAAGTGAGATAAAGGGTTTTTAGATACTTTATTGTGGATTCTGAGTGGAAAATTTCTTGTTATTTTGAATGACTCAGGAAAGATTAATACTAGTTTTCAATTTTTTTCTCTGCCTAGTGACTTTTTAAAATGTGACCAATATCTTGTAGAGGAAGCCAGAGCAAAAACAGTCAGTTGCATTTCCCTCCTGGACCGTTTCACCCAATAAGTAGAGAATCTAAAACTGAAAGGAATAACCATGAAGGAAGAGGGTAGCTTATGATGAGCCCACACACAACACGGGAGCCTGGTAGAGGTGAGGAGGCCAAAGAACACTTCTCTGAGAAAGTGACACGTAGGCAGAAACTTGTCAGATGACAGTTGTGGGAATAATGGACACAATCCATGCAAAGTGTTCAGCACAGCGCATGACAAATGGATGTTGGGACTATTAGAATTATCAATTATTCTTAACAATCATTAGGCATTCTTGTATCTTCCCTAAAGCTACATGGTAAACTAATTCATGGTAGAGCAGATGTTTTCTGCTATTTTCAATCCCTGTAATGTCCAGCCCTCGACCTTGCAGTGAAGTGAAGTTGAAAGAGCACCAGATTGGATCCTCTGGACAAGGACTAAAATCATAACTTATGAGCTGGGCAACTCTAGGGAAAAAATCCATCTGGGTTCCAGTTTCTTGCTTGTAAAATAAGAATCGTATTACTTCAGAGGATTTCTTGGTTGATTAAAATAATTAATGTGTGGTCTGATCCAACATACATGCATGGTAAAATGTAGCTTACTAATATTTCATATTTATAAGTAATGTTTATATAAAATAAGAATATACAATTAAAATGGATACCAATAATTTGAAATTCATGATAATTTGGTCATAGGTGAGAGAAGTTGTTTCATAAAATTTGATCAACAAAGAAATATAATGTTCATACAATGTTATAAAAGATTATACTTTTTAGAAATATAACATCTATCTGGTATCCCAAAAGGTATAACAAGGAAAAGACAAAAATCATCCAAATCTCACTCTCCACCTAGTCCCTGTTTATGGAAGAATATGTTTCAGGTTATCTAAAAGTATGTATATGATGAGTGATTAACCAGAAGTACTATCTATTAATTGAAGAAGTGCTTTAAAGATGTCTGCTCAAAAACACTGCTGTAGTTAATTTTCTTTGCAGTTGAAAATAACCCACTACGTTGTTTAACAAATACTTGACAAATATTCTATTTTGGAGTAGCTTATTTTTCATTCTAATTAGTAAGGTCATTGTAATTATTATGTAAAGACTTTGCACTTAGATGAAGTAAACTCTATTCGTTTTAATCTTCCTTAATGCTGTATGGACTTAGATTTTTTTAAAAGAAGTGCATGTCCTGTTAAAGGAAGGGTTACATACCATGTGCTATAGAAGTATGCTCCTGGCTCTCTGGGAAAGGTATTACTTTGGATGACTATTTTTATCTATAATTACATTTCCTTTTTGCTGTCCTAGAGAGCCTGATCCTCATTATAATATGCATTGCTTCATATTCACTAAACCATATAGGAAAAAAAAACACCTTTGTTTGTAATTTGAGGAGAGTTTTAAGATTACTGCATGAAGATACTTGAAACTTTTGCCTCATTGAAAAGCACTGGATGTTTTGAGAAAAATCAATAAACCGTATTCCTACCATAACCCAAAGGGAACAAAGTTACTGAGGTTTGAAATAGCTTACCCCCAAATCATAATTCCTCTAGCATGGGGATTTGTGAGTACCCGTTGCAGCTAACAGCTAATCATACTGTACTTGGTGAATTACTTTCATTATATAAAATAAACTTGGTCATTGCGCATTATAAGGAATGTTCAAATCCTTTCATTAAAAACACAACGTTATGCATGCTATTAATTTTTAAGATGCATTACCAAATGGGTCATGAATATTAAGTGAACACATTTATTCTATCCTTTTTTTTTTTTTTTTTTTTAAAAACCACATTAATTTGTAGTTAAGATAGAAATTTCATCTTCACAGTATAAAACAGAAGACAGGGATAATATACATGGTTTCTTCCACTTAGCCACAAGATAATTCACCTGAAAATCTCAAATCATTCAAAAAGTTTAGCATGACTGATTTTTTTTTTCTGCTGACATTGATTGTTGACTGTTCACAACCCCAAATAAGCAATTCTCCCCTAGCTGTTCTGAGCCTCAAAGATTGGAATGTGAGTGGTTGCCATTGGGTGGCAGAGTAACTTGTGGGTCATGTGTACCAATGAATCCTCTCCATTTGGGAGATTATCTCCCAAATAAAATTTGAAACCAGTCAGATAATGCAGGTATCATTAGGTTTGCAAGACTCAAAAAATAATGTTTATGATAGCACATTTTCAAAATAGAAATTTCTATTTACATTCATGTATTCTTTGAGAAATAGGGTTTGTAGTGGGTATTTCCTAATAAGTAATGGATATTGCTCATAAATTGAGTGTGTATGAAATGAGGTTCATTTGATACATTTATTATTAAAATATAAGAACAGCGGTTGTCTCTCTACCACTGGCTCCAAACTTTATTCATAAGTCTAGGATTGAAGAGAGGGATACAACTATGTTCAATAATTCTAATATAAGCAGATAGGTGCTATAGAGTTGAATAAGCAGAGTGCCTTGAGGTCTGTGAGTGGAGGTGGAAGCTGGATCAATGGGAGGTGGGAACAATGAAGAATGAGGGGAAGGCCCATGAGTCTGTTAGAACTTCACCTGGTAGTCCTATTTCTACTCCACTTCTTCCTTATTTGTATTTGAAAATGTTTATTTTGGCAATTAAAAAAGGTCCCCCTACCAATTTTATGACCATTTAGTGTACTGTATATTTACCTTTTTAATTTCCTTCTGCCTCCCACCCCCTCAACCAGAATATGAACTTTATGAAGGCAAGGGTTAGGTATTTTTGCTGCTATATCCTGTGCCTAACAGAGTGACTGGCAGAGTGTGGGTGTTGAATAGATATCTGTTGAGTGAATGGTTGAATGAATAAAGGATAAATTATAGAATATTTGCAAATCCTACCAAAGAGTAAGGAAAAAAAAATCCGTTCTATCACACCACTGATGCTATTGATAAATTTTTTTTTTTTTGTGAACCCTGAAGGATTATTTGCTTGTATTATCTACCTTATTGCAATCATAGAATATTAAAAAAAAAAAAAATCACATGTTCGAGTTAGGTCAGTTTTCCTAATAGTCCTTCCTGTAGACATTTTTGAGAATAAGGATCAAAGTAAAAGTTGTCTAAAATACTATTACATGAAATAACTCAATATATTAAATCTTTTTTCCAGAGTTACTCTTTTTGTTTTTCCTGTGCCAATTCTTGTCAATTCTGTCTGCTAAACAGTATTTAGATCCACTCTTGTTTTCTTTCTCTTCCCATGCTACTAGTCTAAGCTACTTTAGTCTCTGACATTTTGCTTGGATTATTACAGTTGCCTCCTAAATTACTTTTTGTACATGCAGTCTTGCCTGTCCTCGGTGCCCAGTTTTTGTTTTTACCACCATATGCTTCTCATGAGAGACCAAATAATTTCTTCCACAAAATATTTACTTATTTCAGTCCCCTACCTGACATTCTTTGACTTTGGAATAAAGTTCCCAAAGCCCCTGCATAATGCAGTTGGTGACTCCATCTCCAGCCTCAGCCTTGCCCCTCTTTCATCCTCTATGGTCTGTATGTAGTGTATTTGTGTCATTTTCTTTCCTCTAGATCTTTGGTGAAATATTGCTTTGGGTGGATTGCCTGTATTACCTATATTTGCTTGGTTAAATCCTCTTTATTCAAATTTTGACTCAAATGCTTTGGGGGTGGGAGTGATTATTTCCTAACCACCAGATACAGTGCCCCTTGCCTGGTGAGTGCTGTTCATATTTGTTGTGTTGAATTTGTGTTTTTATTACATCCTACCATATAGACTGATCATTAAGAATATTTATCACAAGAACCCTTAACAGATCCAAGAAGAAAGATGAGACAAAGAGTGACACACTCTTTGTAATTGGATCATTTAATTATCATTTGCAGTTTTAAAATAACATGACTCAGGTTGTTTAATACAAATTTTACAGATGGAGAAAATCATCACTCAAGTTATTTGGCAATGAAATGGTCATTATGTTGTTTTATGAAGCTTTTGTGTGGGAAGAAGACTTCTTGTGTGATAAATCATCTAACGACATCCCATCCATGTAGCCTAGACATAGTTCTAATAGTTTAATTGTAATAGCAATTGTTGGAATGCATTGCACCAGCCATTGCCTGCGTCAGCGATTCTCAATACCTTGTTGGGGGTGGAGAGTGAGGAGAGCTGATTGAGATTTTAATATTGAGCAAAAGGGATGTAGAGTAAAAAGAGTTGAAGAATTTTGTTCTAGACTACAAGGAGGGATTTTGAAAACTTGTATAGAGCCGTTGGAGAATCTCCTGTATATGTGTGACATATGTTGCAGAGGGATAAATACAGAGTGAGATTGTATTAAGTTCCCAGTCTTTTTGCAATATTCACATACCAGCAAAGATGTTCCAGGTGATGGAATGTGAAAAGAACCAATTAATAATTTCTCTCCTCCCTCTTATCACTCTATACTCCATCATGGACTATAGACAAGGACAGTATTTTTAGTGATGGCAAAAACATGAAAGGAGTCTAGACCCTGAGATCTTTGCGGAGGAAAGCAGCCTTGCTAACTTAGACTTTTTCTGTGTAAGAAATAACTTGTTGAAAACACTCTAATTTTGAGGCACTCTATTTTGTCTATTGAACTGATACCTTAATTAAAAAATGGTCACCAAAAATAGCAATATGTTTTATTTTTATTTTATTTTTTTAATAGCAATACATTTTAAATAGTTTTGGATGTGATATTGGGAAAGGAGCAGCAGAAGATAACCAGCCATGAGAAAATATAACCAGTTTCCTGAGCAGGAAGAACCTACATGAGTTTCCTAATCTTACAATCCTATGGAAAAATAAAAATCTGTTTCTTAGTCATTTGTACACCCTTACCTTTTAGAGGTACTTAATATGCTTAGCAAATAATGATCCTTCCCTTTATCTAGATGGTTGCTTCTTTTTTTTTTTTTTTTTCCTTTGAGTGTCTTTTAAGTATTGGTGATATAATTGGAAGGACACAAATGGTCAAGAACTGAAGATTAATTTCTTAAATATTTGCCTTAGAAAGATGTTCCAGTTTTATAATGAAACCAGAATTTCTTTTTCTAGGATAGTGCAAAAAGGGGTGAATATCAAATGAGTGCTGGCAGTAATGATGAACAACCTTGCTCAGCTCATCAAGAACTCTGAGAATCAGGGTGATGTCCCTTGTCATGGTTAATTTGGGTAAGAGTATTTTCATTATCCATTGCTTCACAATAAATCACAACAAAACTTAGTTGTTACAACAACATCAACAGCATTGATTATAGTTTCTGTGGGTCAGGATTGGGAAGGGCTGTGTTCATCAGTTCTCAGGATATCTCATGAGGTTGCTGTTAGATCTATTCTGGAGCTGCAGTTATCCGAAGGCTTGACTGGGCCTGGAGGCTCCCCTACCAAGGAGGCTCACTCACATGGCTGGCAAGTTAGTGTTTTATGTTGTCCAGAACCCTTACCTCCTCTCCATGTGGACTTTTCCACATAGTTAAATGTTCTTAGGGGAAGATAGCTGGCTTCTCCCAGAGCAAGCAATCCAAGAGAGCAAGGTGGAAGCTTTAATGCTTTTTATGACCTAGCTTCAGAAGTCCCGTACCAACACTTCTGCTGTATTCTGTTACACCTGACCTGACTTAGTGTGGGAATGGTATTAGGAAAAGAAAAACAAGAACAAAGTGGCTGAGGTGGAATCCCAGACCTGAAACGTGTTAGATGGTAGGGGAAGGGTTTCTTCTTCTTCTTCTTTTCTTTTTTTCTTTTTTTGCAAATAAAACATCAAGTTGTATCTTGAAAGACATCAGTATAAGATTCTTTTATTCTTTTTTTTTTTTTTAAAGATTTTATTTATTTATTTGACAGAGAGAGAGATAGCAAGAGCAGGAACACAAGCAGGGGGAGTGGGAGAGGGAGAAGCAGGCTTCCCGCCGAACAGGGAGCCCGATGTGGGACTCGATCCCAGGACCCTGGGATCATGACCTGAGCCGAAGGCAGACGCTTAACGACTGAGCCACCCAGGCGCCCTAAGATTCTTTTATTCTTAACAATCTATAAACAGAACTATATGGAACAATAATCATGCTCCTAGATGGAGCCAGGAATGCAGGTGTTCTGAAGGCTGAAACACCACCCAGGTGGACTGTAGGGAAATCTGGCTGGGAAAGTAAAGAATTAGATTACACTATTCTCTGGGTCCTTAACTACTAAAAGGACCATGTTTTTTTTCTGGTAATGGATTCTGACTATATTTCACCCACCGACTTTTTGGAACAGGTTTGTGTATACTCATTTTGCAGCTGTCTTTTGCTACTTAAGTTCTGGTGTGAAATTTCTCATTCTCATGTGCAATGAGATTTATCACAGACTCAAAAGTCATAGTGCCACAAGGGCAGGGGTCAATTTGCTTGGCCTCTTCACCCCCTTTCTACTTTTATCCACTTTTTATACTGTAGCTGTGCATAGGAGGTTTTTTGATAAAATGGTTTTACTGCTATAAGGGAGAGGACAATACTATTCTACAGCATCATTTTAAAATAGCTGCATCTTGTGTGTAGGTATAAATTATGAAGACCATTTTCTATTGTGAATATTTAAGTGGTTTCTTGACTTTGTCTATTATAAACATTGTGATAAACAATATCACTTGGTTAATGAGTACTATTTGTACTCATCTGTAGTTATTAATTTCATTTCTAGAAACAGAATTCCTGGATTAAATACTTTTGGTATTTTAAAATATTTCCAAATTATCCTTTAGAAAGTATGCACTAATTTCTAGTTCCACTAGCAGTGTTTGAGTGTTGGGTTCTTCACACGCTACCCAACACCAAATAGTATCTTTAGCAAAATCTTTTCAATTTTGATTTTGTTTGTATAATTTTCAAATCATGGTTCAAGTTGAATATTTTTTTATTCTTATTCATTGTATATGTCCTAATGATAGATCCCCTCTTCCTTTGCATGGGTGTCAGGAAAAGAATCTGTAATGAAGAAACTTTTTATCAATACTTAGTGTCTTCTAAGAAACATCTATCCTAAGGAAGGTCCTTTCTTTACTAAGATGATGCTGAGTATAATGATAGAAATGGGAGAAATCAGGAGGACTACATGCCTCATCCTTTAAAAAAACAGGCATAATGAAATAGTCAGTTGGTAGAAGAGGTGGTTAGGAAAGGAAAGTGATAGGAAGGAGGGGTTGATAGAGAAGATGACTTGGAAAGTGTGATAGGGAGATTGGGGGACAGAAAGGACAGGTGATCAGTACACAGGGAGAAAGTTTGGGGATAGCAGGGCTTGAAGGCATAAGGTAACAAAAAATTCCTGGTGTACCTGGACAGTTCTGGAATATGAATATTGATCTAGGGAAATTATTCATGTGTCTTTGTTTAGATGACAGTTATTTTCTAGAGGGTTTTTAAGAAAGAATATTTACAAAATAGTTTGTGACCTATTTAAGCATCTTCCCCACACAATCTTCAGTAAGACTTTTTAAAATTAAACAATAAGAAATTATTTCTTTGGGATCCATTTCTGTGTGTGTGTGTGTGTGTGTGTGTGTGTGTGTTTCCATTCTGAATATATTGAAATGGATCCAACTTTGGGATGCATGAAATGGCAGCATTCTGCTTCAAGGAAGTCATAGAGTGTACACGGGCAGTCTTGATGGCCTTTGATGGTCTACCTCTGCTCACTGGTCCAGGCTTATCTCCAGCCATGTTGCTGTATATGCCTCAAGTGCTCTACCCATTTTGAACTTCATAAAATTTCCCAGACCTTATGCTATTTTATGAGCTTTTTTTATGTCCTCTTGGAAATTCCTTCTGTCTCTTGTCTGCCTAGTGAACTTTTTAAGTTCCAGATCAGGGCTCCATTTCTTGGCACTCTTCCCTGTGATAGTAGCACTTACACTACTCCTTTATTACAGTACGTACACACTGTGCAGTTGGTTTGCTGGACTCTGGCCTCCTGGATGGTGCAATTATATCTTGTTTATCTTTATATCTCTTCTGAATACCATGCCTTGCACAGGGTCAATTCAAAAAATATTTACTGAATGCTGACAGTGTACTAAGCACTGTACCGTGCACTGGTAATAGATGAATCAAATACAAGATAACTCAAAGCAGCCCAGAATCCAATTAAAGAGAAAAATGTGTCAGTTCATTAATTACAAAGTACCGAAT
Organism: Halichoerus grypus; assembly: GCF_964656455.1. Classification (NCBI taxonomy): domain Eukaryota; kingdom Metazoa; phylum Chordata; class Mammalia; order Carnivora; family Phocidae; genus Halichoerus; species Halichoerus grypus. The sequence continues at coordinate 100,653,446 of NC_135712.1, read as the reverse complement.
TTGTAGAAGTTTCTATGAAACAAGGGGCAGGCGTAGCACAGAAGGAAGAGTGATTAGTCCTGAGGTGGTCAGGAAGACCACCTAGAAGTTATTCTTGGGTTGGTTTTGAAATATTTATAGAAACTCAGCAAGTGAGGGAAATAGTTGTAGAATGCACGTGTGTGGGCACTGGGGGTTAAAACAGTGAGTGGGTTTGGAAATTCTAGGCAGTTTAGTATATCAGGGGAGTGTGCTCACTCAACTTGCATGCAGGTCTGAGTACTCTTATTACATAGACAACAAAAGCAATTACAATTAAAGGAAACATTGTGAGCAGAGGCTTTGAGAAGCGAAAGACTGGGTGTATTAAGACATTGGTGATTCAATAAGCATTCTTCTTTTTTTTTCTTTCCCTTTTCTTTCTCTGTAATTTCTTCTGTTTCCTTGCTTCAGACTTGATTCCTATCTTCTTTCTCCTCTGACTTCTTGCTCCATTTGTCTCATGTGGGTTTGGGTTAGGCAGGAAGGAATAGACAGACGCCTGGACAGATGAACATGAAAGACAGAAAATGTGTGACAAAGCTGCCACATCTGCCCTTTATCTTTACAGAAATGGTTGGCACTTTTCAAACTGTTTCTTTGGGTTTACAAATTACATTCTTTGACAGAAGTTCAGGGTTACAAAGACTAGATAACATTCTGTTAGACTAGGGAAGAGGCAAACAATTTCTCAGTGGTCACCTTGAGAGGCAGCATTATGTGGTCACTAATAATGCAGACTCTGGAGCTGACCTTCCTGAGTTCGAATCCTGGCTCTGCTCCCTACTAGCTGTGTGACCATAGACAATTTACACAATCTCACCTGTTACATCCGTATCTACCTCACAAGTTTGTAAAAAGAAAAAAATGAGATAATTCCTATAAAGTACTTAGAACAGTGACTGAACTAGAAGCAGACTCAATAAACACTAGCTATTAACTAGAATTTTAACTCAAATCTGGTACCTTTATGTTTTTGTATTTAACCACACAGACTCAAAAGAATGTCTTGTCTTTCCTCCAGTAAATTATTCTAGATGGCTGGCATTTTCTGTTAACACACTCTATAACCAATTTCTGTAAACATAATAATAAAATGCATATAAAGATCCAATTTATGGACATGCATAAGCCACACAGGGTAAATATCTGGCTTGACTTTCAAAGTCTTTCATAACCTGAACCCTTCATACCAAGCTAGCTTTATTTCTATTTTATTCCTCAACTTGTTTATACTTCCTTCTGTAACATCCTTGATAAATAACAATCACATTTTTTTTGATTTACTTCTCAGTAAGCAACTTTTGAGAATGTTGCGTACACTTATTTTAAAATAACATGTACACCTGTATTAAAGTAGTATGTGCATTATAAATTGTATATAAAATTAAAAAATGACAAAAAATATTTTTCTCTTACTCAGTAGATCATTTTATACACAACTCATGTTTGGAAAAACCACTAGTTCAGGCTGTATATAAACATGTCCCACGGTAAGGAGGAAATTCCTCGGTGAGTTGGTCTGTTCTGTTGATGGACAGCCCTAAGCTGTTTGGAAGTTCTTGCTTTGATTGATCTGAAAAAAAATTTCCAAAGTTAACAGCTACCTACCATGTATGCATGGTCCTGGGCTTGGTGCTTTAACTACATTGTTTCTATTTTCATCAATATCTGAAAGCTAGATATTTTTTTCCCCATGTAGTCCCCACCCATTATAGATGTAGTTATTAAAGAGAAACAACTTGCTCAGTTGAAAATCATTGCTCATCCTTTTGTTTCAGTCTTATTTTCCAGATATTATATGAAATGAAATAGAAGTCTTATCCCTCTACTGGGACTATATCTTCCACATGCCCCTTAGAGTTCCATGCACAGTGTCTTATGCATTCAGGTTTAGCTTTTGTTCAGACTGTCCCTGAACCTGGATGTCCTCTTTCCTTTCTCCTTCCTCTCTTTCTGTTCCCAATTCTTTCAGTATCGGTTAATCCCACCTTCTCTATAAAGCCATTGCTTATCTTCTGCACAGTTCCCTGGCCCTTGGGTGAAAGAGCAATATGTGAGGTCTATGCCACATCATTTAAATTTTAATATTAAATTTATGGTCATTGCTTGCTTAAATGGCTTCAAATTGGTTTATAAATTACTTTCTGATGTAGACCATGCTTTCTAATTCTGTATTCCCCCTGTGCTAAGCATATTTTTGCGATTGTAGACTTTCACTCATATTTTAAGATATTTTTTTTATTTACTTCTGCCCCTGTTTTGCAGACATGCAAAAATTAAGCAAAACATGGGAAAGAATAAATAATGAAGAATCACAGAAGGAGAAGTTTCTATTTATTTCAAAGTACGTTAGCTCTTGCTGGATAGCTCCATATATTCCTTTCCTTGTGTGATCAGTCTTAATCTTAGTTTCCATATCTAGTCCTAACGGTCTTCATTAGGGCGACCTTCTAGTTTTTTCTCTTTAGTGTTTCATGTTACCTTTAAGACCTTCCTTTTTCATGTGTACAGTTTCTTGTATTCATTTCTTCAGTGCCCAGACTAGTTACAAGCTATTGATTACAGAGGATGGAGAGGTCCCTGAGACTTTGGGTGATCTCTGAAGTCATTAAGAAAGAATGGTCTTGATTTGGGCCTTATCAGTAGGTGGAAGAGAAGGAGAGGTGTATTTCTTGTAAAGTTCTTGATAGGAATGGATTTCTGGGGGGAAAGTCTTTGGTCAGTCTGCTAACGTAGCAAGAAGGTATAAAACAATAGTAGTGGGTAGGGGTTAGATTGTATACCCCCTTTTGAGATTTTTGTTGTTTCTTTTCTATGCAGAATGTTATTAACAATGATGGTATATAAGATATTGACTTAAGTATGTTAAGGTGAGGTAATACTGAATATGTTTTAGATAAGGTAGAGGGCAGATCTAAAAGCTCTGCTGCATGTCACCTGCTTCAGCAGTGACCAGTCCCTCCTTTGAAGCTGTTGATTTTGATAGTTTTAGGTTAGTTACCAGTGACTAATTTCCAAGATTGGTTTAAACATTCTCTTCTTTTTAAAAGCTGAAATTAGGATATTTTCCAATTTCTAGTTGAATAATTGTTTTTATTTTTGTTTTACTTCTCACACCTTTACATATGGTACACATTTTATACTTCTTTTAAAAAGCCCTTAAAGCAGGTATATAGGGAAAGAGAGCCATAGCATGCCCAAATTACTTTTACAAAATTACCTAATTAGCTAGAGATTCATGCAGCTACAATCCAGTTCTCCTGCCTCCCAGTTTAGGAATTTAAAGTGCTTTCTAGATTTTAAAGGAGAGTTGGTCTTTAAATCCAGCCAGAGGTGGCATGAGGGAGATTCCACAACACACATAGAAATACAGTTTTTAGGGACATAGAGTAGTTCTTGCAGCAATCTATTCAGGGTGGAATGGATGTGTCACTTTACTTGAGTAAACTGGTTCCCACTGCAGGACTTGCATGACAATAAAGGAGGATTGCTGCTAACAAAGAAATAGCTTTCATCCATCACCAGAGAAGTGAATGCGACCCTTCTCAGATGAGCTACTGATTTGCTCCTTCCATCATCCATCTCACTAATGGTGGATACCAAGATGTTTCAGCAGATGCAGTGAGACTGGTAGATTATTAGGGATAGCTTTGTCCCTTCACCTTTCCGAAATTTTGAAAGGTCAAATGAGGAGACGTTGACAATCTGGCATGATAAAATATATACTTGATGGAGAACATTTAGCTTTTGAAAGCAGAGATTCTTTATCTACCTTGCTCATTAGTCTTTGCCTGGACCAAATTTCTTAAGTCATACTTTTACAAAAATGTTTGTTTAAAGACAAGAGGTCTCTGTAAGGAAGGTGATCTGTTACCAGACTATGATCGCTGCAAAAGTCCCACGGTAGCCAGAGTGGATTCCTTTGACCTGTTTTAATCTTTTTTAAACATACGAAAATTATTTTCTGGTGCAGTGATCAGATATAAACACATCTTGTAAATATTTCTGATGAACTTAAACCGGGAGATACTAAATTAAGAGTGATATTCACATTGTTTATAAGAATAAAGTTGCTGTTCTCTGGATTGATACGGCCTTTCAGATCAAGTTGTGTTCCCCTTGAGGAATGACCCTCAATCTTTGCATAGCATGATTGCATGAATTGTGGGGTTAGTTACCATCACATATTAACTTTGATCATAAGCAGTTATGTCAGACAGAATTTTGTTTGTGAAAGTTCATTATTTGTGTACTATAATTTTTTAACAAAAAATGCGTTCAGTAACCATTCGTTGAGTAACTATCACATGCAAGAAACTGCTGCAGACATTTTGGGACATATAGTGATGTATAACAGCTTTAGAGTTTGATTTAAAAATTGCCACCTGTTTTGGAACATTCTTTAAAATTCAAACTAGAATATATTAGTTCCCATAGCATTTGACTTACAACTTTATTGCAGACATACTTCATTCATTCTTATATTATTCTTATTAATTTACACATCTGTCTTCTAGACTGGAGGATAGTATCTGCGTTTCTAATAGTACTTCCTAGTGTTTTGATTTAGCGTGTGGACACAATGAATGACATACATATGATCCTTGTCAAGAGAGAGAAAAATCTGTGAATGATATAGTTGCATCATATACATATTTAATTTAAACCATCAGAATAACTCTAATTCTAAAGATGTCATAATGTTTGGATCACAAAGTAATGTTGACTTGAATTAAGAAAAGGACTTTTGATGGCTGGCTCTTTCCTTCAATATAAGGACTTTTTTTTTTTTTTTTTGGTATTAGTCCTAATGGAAATAGAAGAGAATTTTAACTGAGTTATGACTGATACACTGTATGAAGAGCTATTTTGTTTAGGATACTTAATAATTTTGTATGTATCATGTGTTTTTCTTTCTTACTCTAGTATATAAAATGGGCAATATTTCATTCTTAAGTAACTTAACAACTTTTTTTTTTTTTTTTAAAGATTTTATTTATTTATTTGACAGAGAGAGACACGGCGAGAGAGGGAACACAAGCAGGGGGAGCAGGAGAAGGAGAAGCAGGCTTCCTGCCGAGCAGGGAGCCCAATGCGGGGCTCCATCCCAGGACCCTGGGATCATGACCTGAGCTGAAGGCAGATGCTTAACGACTGAGCCACCCAGGCGCCCCGTAACTTAACAACTTTTATATGATTTCTGCTTTTGTTATTTTTGTAATAAAACTCCAGTGACTTGGAATTTTTTGAACCATTACAAAAATAGGTGTTTGAGCCTCAGGACAAATATTCTAATATGTATTTCCACTTCTGGTAAGAACCTGGCTTCATTCACAGGTTTTATGTTTGTTGTGTGGAATTAGTAGATCTCTGAAGAGTTGATACAAATTTACATGCAGAGTTTAGGTCTACTTTTTTTTTTTTATTTTAATTTTTCTCCTAGTAGCCACATGGGAAATAAAAAATCTAATGTCCTGAGATCAGCTACCATTAAAAGTAACCTCGTATCTGTTTGAGATTCCCACAGTTTCACTAGTATAGGAATTGGATTAAAAATGTCTACAACAGAAAGAGAAAAAGCCTTATTTACTTCACAGGTTCAAAACCTTAAATATAAAACCCGGGAACAAAGTAGAGATTTTTCATAGTTCTAAGGAGGGCAAACATATTTAAATTACTGTGAGAATAGCAATAAAATACATTTATTTCCTTAGAATAGCATTTCTTTTTGTAGACATTCTATCATTATATTTTTCATTATTGGTGCTAACTTGTTTTGATTTAGACAAAGTAAAATCATGACTAGGAATAATAAATATTTATCAGATATAGTTCTGTAGAATATGGGCTGAAATAGTCTATTGCTTATAGCAATACAAGTTTTGGTTAATATTAGAGACTGGTAGAAACGATCTAAAAACACTTCAACAAAAAGATAAAGCAGGAACTGTTGAGTAATAATATTTTAACATACTAGATATGTTTCTAATAAGTTATATGCAAACTAAATATTTATGGCAGATATTCACTAAACAAGTTACTTAAGTTACTCATTCGACAAATAATTATTGAGAACCTACTGTGTAGCAGGTATTTTGTGACTATTTGGTAAATAGAAGAATTCTATTCTTAGGTAAATCTCTTTGTTTAAATGTTCATACGTCTGTGGTTCATAAGGTAAAATATGTATATAGATAACTTAAAGCCACTAATTATATGTTTTTGAGAACAACTTGTCCTAATTGAAGATCATGAGATTAAATTCAATGATCTCAATAAATACATCTTAAAGTTTAGGGATATAACTCTTCAGTTGAAGTAGATATTTTATCAGTCACATTCTGAGATTAAATAAACCATTCCCAATTCTTTCCCTTGGATCACAGATCTTGTTTTCTGGCTGAGAAGATAGCATCAAAAAGTAGGCTGTATATTATAGGATAAGATCTAAATCTCACAAAGCATTGTCTTTGAGTTAACGTTATTTCTGAATCTTCAAAAGACCATTCCAATATTCCATAAGGCCAATTGTTTCTGGGGTACAAGACTGCCCAATTCCATGAATAACAACCCACTGCCTTACTTCTTCCATTGTCAATTGAGCTTCCTTAGTAAGAAGTGATATTGTTTGGTTTAAGTTGACGATGACTAGACAGTAAGTCAACAGATGGTGTTGCTGGCAAAGCATGGCAAGCAGAGAAGTCAAATCCCAACCCTGAATCAGTGTTTATTCCAATAAGGAAAAATCCACTATGGAGAAGGGTCCAAAATAATCAATTTGCTGCCAAGTGGCTATCTGGTCTCCTCAGGATATGGGCACCTCTCAGGGGCTCAGGGATAGCTGCTGGAAAACAAGGCATGCGGTAGTGATGAGAGCCAAGTCAGCATTGGTGTGGGGAGGTCCATATGTTGAGCCTATTCAAAATCTCCTTACGCCACCATGGCCACTTTTTAAATGAGCCTGTTGAGTAAACACTACTGGGAGAGGGGCAAAAAGACTGATTGGCATCCACATGTTAGAACAACTTGTCCCCCTAATTATCGAGGCCTCCTCTTCACTAGGAACTTGTTGCTGGACATTTGCATAGTACAAAAATATTCTGAGTTAATTCTGAGAGGTTTATCCAAACCTCTTTGTCCCAGACCATCTGGTCAAACCATTAGTCATTGTCCTTGAATTGTTCCTCATGCAATCTCTCTTTCCAGGACAAGTGGACCACGGGGGGAATATCCTTCCTTCTATCCCTCAGGGACACCTAAAGTAAAGCTGTCAGGGCACACCAGTCCACTTTAAACTAATGCCAGGATATTGGGCAGAACTCTGTGAATCAGAGACATTTTTCTCTGTGATCAAGTAGTACAAACTTCCCGTGTGGTTGTGGGAATGGGTTGAGGAAATGATGGGACACTGTAATAGTTATAAGCACATAGGAAATTGAGCTACCTGGTGATGAAAACTTCTTGTGACCTCAGGAACTACATTTGTTGATGGGATGTTGATGGGTATGCCCAGCTTAACTCAGATAGATGTTCAGTGTTTAATGGGCAGCTCAGGCTACAGTGTCAGGTGTTCAGTCTCTATGGAGACCAATATAAAGCCAATAGAGACTAATTTCTAGCTAAAGAGGGTACAATTTCTCTTTCACACCTGACTTGTGGATTTCTTATTAGGGCTTAATTTCCACAAAGCAGTCTGAGTTGCCCTAGATACTTTAAGCACCATTGGTTCTGTTGGGTCATACGGGTTTAGAGCAAGATCTGCTTGCACTGAAGTCTGGACTAGCTGGAGAACCATCCCTAATTATGGGCCTCTTTCAAGTTAACACTCCAAGTCATTTAGTAAATGGCTTCCAGCAGCACATAAATTGTGGTTTTACATGGATTTTTTTCCCTTAAAATTTAAGTGTCCTGTCCTTTTCTTGGAGGTTAGAATTACATGGTAGAGCAACTAGTCTCTAACTACCTCCAGGCTACTGTATTCCAAAAATACATGGAGTGACAGGCTTCTGAAATTTTCTGGGATTGTTTTCTTTAGCCACTAATACCCACATGTTACCACGGCATTTAAAGTACTGAGTTCTTTCTTTTCATCAGGACCTGGACATATGATGTTATCAGTATAGTGAACAGCATGATAATCTGTGAAATGGGGAAATCAAGGTTTTTTACATTATGTTATGACAGCCAAATAGTTGACTTGTCCCAGAGATGGGACAGTGAAAGTGTACCATTGGCCTGCCCCAGAATAACAAACTGCTTCTTATATTTTCTGCTTATGTGGGGACAGCAAAAACTTAAAAAAAAAATAGATCAGTATTTATAAACCATCAGGCAAGCAGGGGCAGTGCTCATTGGTTCCCCCAATGAGACCAAATTTTGGAAAACTGCAATGGGAGAAATTGCCTAATTAAGTATATAATAATCTTTGTCATTGAAGAAGATTTGTTCATTTGGGAACCAGTGTGGAGATGTTTTCCAGTTACTGAGTGCATCTATTCCAACTGTATACTTTGGAACCAGATAAATAATGTAAGAATAGGGCGCCTGGGTGGCTCAGTCGTTAAGCGTCTGCCTTCGGCTCAGGTCATGATCCCAGGGTCCTGGGATCGAGTCCCACATCGGGCTCCCTGCTCGGCGGGAAGCCTGCTTCTCCCTCTCCCACTCCCCCTGCTTGTGTTCCTGCTCTCGCTCTCTCTCTCTCTCAAATAAATAAATCTTAAAAATAATAATAATGTAAGAATAATGTGAAACTTTTTTTTAAATGACTGCCATGATTTTTTTTCTGTTTCCATATAATCTTACAGAACCCTGTTATTCCCTCATCAAGAGGAAAAGTCTATGTTCCTGCCCCTTGAATACTGTCAAATCTGTGTTACTACTTTGACAAATGGAATGTGGCAAAATGACAGCGCCTGTTTCCAAGGCTGTGTTACAGAAAGAGATACAGCTTCCTCCTCTCTCCTCTCCCTCCCTGCCTCCGGATGCTTGTGGTGGGTGGAACACAATTACCGTGTTTTCAGGAAGTCCAGACCACACCCAGTGGCCGCATGTAGGTGCTCTGGCAAACAGCTTCAGCTAAAACTTCTAAGTGCTCTGGCTAACAGCATCAACTGAGAGCCATGAGTAAAGGAGTCTACAGATGACTCTAGCTCCCAGTTGGTGCTGAACAAAACAGAGATGAACTTTTTCTGCCAAGTCCTGCCCAAGTGGCAAATTTATGAGCACAATAAGTATTGTAGAAATCCAGTAAGTTGTGGAATAATTTGTTACTGTAACAGATGGGATTGGGGTTCCATAAGACCCACTTGAGGTGGTCTCTGGTCACAACTCTATTTAAACAACAACAAAAAACCCATTCTTACCGGTAGAGGACAATAGTCTGAGCCTTCAGGGACTGTGAGTTTAAAGCTAGTAATAACCTAATAATCTCTGAAATATCTTGCTATGTCCCTTTCCCCAGTATACATTTAGCCGGGTTATTGACTCTAGGCCCATTTGGGAAAGCTATAGAGAAAGATTTACAGAGGTGGCTGGGTGGCTCTCTTGGTTAAGCAGCTGCCTTCGGCTCAGGTCATGATCCTGGGGTCCTGGGATCAAGCCCCGTGTCAGGCTCCCTGCTCAGCAAGGAGCCTGCTTTTCCCTCTGCCTCTACTCCCCCTGTTTGTGCTCTCTCTCTCTCTGTCAAATAAATAAAATCTTTTTTTAAAACAAAGATTTACAGTAGGTGCTTTTGATGTTATAAGATACTCCCCAATTATACACTGTCTCCTTTTTATAAAAGACACACCAACTCTGTGAAGTAACTCAAGTGAAGTACCCATCTACGTAGGTCCTCAGAACCTAGTGATCAGACATCCACCACACAAGATCTCTGTAGGTCAGATCATTCTGATAGCCATGCTGACTCTGTTGTTTGTTAACATAACCATGCCTGCATTCCCTCTTCTGTTTACAAGCCACTTGTGTCACTGAAGGGGTCCACCATCATCTTTGAAATAGAAAGCCCATTTCAAATGCATTATACCCATGCATATTCACAGACAACAGAGAATAGCCACTTAAGCACTTTTAGTGTATATTGGTGCTCTGCAAGGCAATGCTATTCTCAGTACTATTGTGAAAGACTTTTCTTATGGGCTCTTTGAAGGAACACGGTTTGAAGTTCTGAAGATACCAGGGGAGTAGATCTCAGTCTACTGATATTATTATATTATACATCCACTTTAATCCAATCAATTCCCTAAGATAATGGGTTCCTTCAGTGTTATACCAAGAATTTCTTACCCTTTAACTTCATTTACCACTGTGAATTCTGGTTTTAGCCAACTAACCTGGAAATATTTAGGCCAATTTTTAGTTGCTTAAGTAGATACAGTAAGTCTCTGCTAACTGCACCTGTAATGAGAAATTTAGCTTATTTTAAAAGTTTCCTTCTTAGTATGTCTGAATCTATACCCATACACATTGTCTAGGATTTTATTAATACAAATTAGCAAAATTTTACAATTTTTTTTTTTGGGGGCGGAGTAAAGTTTTTCCACCTAAAGTCAAACATGTAGGTTGTTCCCCCTTACCTCTACCCAACAGAGTAAACAGAATCTGCCTCTTGTCTTAGATGGGCAGATAATGAGGGGTGATGGTATGTAACAGGACTTCTTTCACAAGGCAAGGATCCTAGTCCAGGACATTGATAGATATTTATAGAGGGAAGCACTGCTCAGCAAAAGAGGAGAAACTGCTTCCACTGATAAAGGAGGCTCAGTAGGGTTTGGAAATTTAGAGTACTTAGAGACCATATGAATCCTCTAGTGTGACCCCCATGTCAATTTTCAGGGTTCCACTCTTTCCCAGTTAGTGGTCTCAATTTCACTTAAGAGACCTGGCAAGGATGAACATTCAGATGATGTAATTTGACAAAATTTAATTATTTGCTTACTTTAGCCATGTGACTACATGAGAGAAGAGGGTTTTCTTAAGATAGTCATGGAAAGTTCCTGGTTCTCTCACTGTACTTTGAGCTGAGAGTTTGGGATTTTGAGTTTATAGTATCCTTTTCTCCCCTCCCCTCCCCTCCCCTCCCCTCTCCTTCCTTTCCCTTCCTTTCCCTTCCTTCCTTCCTTTCGTTTCCCTTCCTTCCTTCCTTCCTTTTGTTTCCCTTCCTTCCTTCCTTTCGTTTCTCTTCCTTCCTTCCTTGATTCTCTAATATAATTAGAAGTAGACTGTTTACCCTATAGGGATTGTAATCTTTATGTCCTTCACACTGCTGTGTAGCAGTGGCTTCTCAGTACCAGAAACCAGCCTTCAATTAGCTCTGCATTCCAGGTAACTGTAGGTGATAATTTAATTAAATTTTCAATCACCATGTTTCATGGGCTGCCAGAGACTGGATCCTTCAACCTGTCTAATATAACCAATCTCAGATTTCTATTTTCTTAAGGATGTGGTGTCTATTGCCATGCCTACAGCTAATTCAGTATCTGTCAGCATTCTGGTTGGAAATAAGAGCATCTACTTAGCTTGTTAAAAAACATTAGGTAAATTCTATAATCTTTGGGAGGGTGAGAGATCTAGGCTTTGAAGCTGCACAGCCAGAGAAAATGTACAAACAGCCCTGGGAATACCGCCTCAGCAACTGCACCACAGCTGCTGCCTTTGGGAGACAGTGCTCTGCTTGTGCTATAGACATTAGGCATTAGACCGCAGAAACTCTGTTCACGCCACTGCCTGAAGCCTGATTTGTGTCTCACCATCCTGAGCAGAAAAGGAATTCCCTACGGCGGCTGTGTCCTCATGTTGCTCATTTCCAAATTGAAGTTTTTTGGCCGATATATCTGATTAGCCTCGCCGAAGTCACATGCCAGTGTTCTATCTGTAAAGGTGGCAGGGAAATGAGTTCCAGCTTCTTACTTTGGTAGTGAGAGGTAGGGTTAATTGTCTACGACATACTTCCTGCGGGCTGCTCTCCCAGAAAGGGAATTTACCTTCTTTCTGGCATTTGATTTAGGAACTAAACATTGCTCTATGAAGCTGGCAACAGCTCGTTGCCTAAGGCAATTATCCCTGGTAGAGTGCTGAGGTGGTAAGTCAGGTCTGGGGGCCTGGATAATGCCATATCCACAAGGCTTGTGCCCTTGGCTGTGCCAGGGGATGGGTTGCTCCCCGTGCTGGTGCAGCTTGAATGCCGCCAGCCCAAATACTGAAACCTTTGTTAAGTTTGATGGCTGTCCTTGCTAAATCCTAGCAAACTACCCTAGAGTGTTAAGAGCAACGGGGGAACGACTCTCCTACTGCTGTCTTTGTGAGTCTTATTAAAAAATGCTCTTCTAGAAGGTCTAATGTATGTGATTTCTGATCATTTGCTCATTTGCCTCTGATGACTGTGCAGGTTGGCGAGGTTCAGTATTACTACGGAAAGATGATGAGCAGTACCAGGCTTAATCAATTTCCCCCTGTTCTGTCTTTATATTGAAACAAATACTAATTTTAATTATAAATAACTGGCTAGGTTCATGAGATTTTGTAAGTGGTTATAAAGTTGAGGTCCTTGATATCTTGATATCTTGGGACCTTTGTAATAAAATTTAGAATATAAAAGGAAATAAAGAAAAAATAAAGATACAAAATAATATGATTCTCTGGTTCATATCCAGTGTGGTCTGGCCTCATTTTTGCAGGAGACAGATAAATCTGTCACCAATTATTCTATGGAAATTTGTTATAAGAACCCTGAAAATAGCTGCTCAGCCTGAAAGAGTAACAGTGGCTTCATTGTACTGTCTTTTCTGCAGAATGGAATGGCTCTGGCTGTGGCTCTAAGCGCTTTCATTTATTGTAATACTGTATGTGTCTGTCTGTACATATTTAGACATATTTACCAGTCTAATTCAGTGTTTAAGCTTTTATTTTGATTTGCTGCAGGGGAGTAAAATGGAAAAGAAATAGAGATAGAAATGTTTGTGAGTGGTTCAAATGATGAATTTCTCAGGACTATTTTCATCTGGCTACTCTGGGTTATATATTAGCATTCAAATGCCCTAGATATCAACAGCTTATTACTTAATGCTTTCTTTTCAATGTCCGTATGATTATAGTCTAAATCCTTCATTGCATAAAGTCTACCCTTATACTTGGTTCACCTTCCCCAAATATTTATGGGGATTCTTAGGGTGTAAATAGTACTTTTAGTACTTACCATTGCAATGCTTTTCTTTATATTTTTATTGAAGATGAATTCAATCCTCAATAATATATAGGATTTCATTATACATCATAAAATTTAAATTGTATTATATTATGTATATACTTTTATGCTTAATTTTATGGTATTTTTTGAAATATATATAATTTTATATATGAAATTCATTTTGACAGTTTTATAGTATTTCATTGTTGCAGATGCTACGAATGTTTATCCATTCCTCTGTTGGCATGTTTAGATTGTTTCCAAATTTTTACTGTTATAAAACTGCTCTTAAAAACTTGTCTCTTGGGCAAGTGTTTTCTGAAGTATATAGGTAAGAATGTAATTGCTGGGTCTTCAACTTGACAATTGTCAAATTGTTTTCCAAGGTGTTTGCACAAAATTATGCTCACTTAAGAGTATAAACTTATCTCTCATTACCTATTCCATGTTTTGTAATGTTAGCTTTGAGAATTTTTCTCCACCTAACTACCATTGGAGTTAAGCATCTTTTTGTTATGTTTATTTGGTCATTTGAATTTCTTCTAGAAATTGCCTTTTATAAGGGCTGTTTCTATTGGACTGTTGTGTTTTTGTTACGATTTGCATAAATTCTTTATATCCTATATTCTAATTTTGCATTTGCTTATATAATATACAGCCATCTTCCCATAGTTGACAGCATGTCTTAAGACTTAAATAACATACACAAAGTTGTCATAATGGGAGTTCCAACCAAAAGGAAAGGGGAATCTGCTCCACTTCATGAATCAAATACAGATGACTTGATAGGAAAAACTTACCTCCTAAAATTACCTTTGGGTAATCAAAAGTGAATTGGCACAGGATATATTCAAAGATAGAAGGACAAATGAGGAAAGAGATAACAGTAACATTAGATAAATGGAAAGTAAATACCACTCCACAGAAAAATGTTGCTATTGAACAAATAGAAACTGTGGTCATACACTTCTTAGGAATTAAAAAATTACATATATGAAACAACTGAGGCTATGAAATGAGAACTTTGAGTAGATATAAAGGAAAGTGATGATGAGACAACAGAAAAGATAAAATATGAATTGGCAAAATTCAAGTGAAAGTAAAAGGAAAGAAATAAGTATGGAAATAGAAAAATTGGTTGCTGTACAACTGGAGGAGAACAGAGGATGAGAATAAGTGAGAAAAATATAGAAATAGAATGGATTGAAGAGAAAATGATTGATATCGAAGACAAGGAAAGGAAAGCAAAGAAATATATAATTTGGTCCTCAAAGAGGATGATAATGGAACAGAACAATTATTTACAGGCATTCCTCATTTTCTTATGCTTTGCTTTATTGTGCTCTGCTATACTGTGTTTTTTCTTTTTTACAAATTAAAGGTTTGTGGCAATCGAGTCTATCAGTGCCACTTTTCCAACTGCATTTGCTTGCTTTGTCTCTGTTTCACATTTGGGTAATTCTCTCAATATTTCAAAATTTTTCATAATTACATTTGTTGTGATCTATGATCAGTGGTCTTTGTTAGTATTTTAATGTTTTGGTATGTACATTGTTGTTTCAGCCATAATGTATCGCACACCTAAGGGACTACAGTCTAGTGTAAACACAACTTTTACATTGGGAAACCAAAAAAATCCACTGGACTTGCTTCACTGTGATATATGCTTTATTGCAGTGGTCTGGAAGTGAACCTATAATAATTCTGAGGTATGCCTACATTAAAACTTTACAGAAGTAAATGAAGATTTTGATAGATTAAAAAGACATGCTAGGTCTGAGGAAAAACTCACATAGCCTAATAAAGATGAACTTTGAAAAGAACTAAGGAACAATTTGGACAGCACGGCAAGTTAAATTGTAAGAGAAAAGGTATCTTGCTGGCTTCAGACAATGCCATAACTATGTTCAGGTTCTAGACAATGGAATAATTTCTACAAGGTACTCAAAAAATGATCCTAGAATTTTATTCTGAGTCACTTGTTTCAAAGATAAAAGTAACAAACACTTTTGAACATACCAGAAGAGAGGTACTATTGCTGTTAAAAGTCCTTCTTAATGAATTTAGATAAAGAACTTGATCTAACCAAAAGATAAGTGAAAGAACTGAGGCAAAAGAACTAATGTGGATCATAAAAATCTACTTAACTATAAATCTAAGCCTAACACAAATGTAAATGTTATGGGTAAAAATGGTGATATTATAAATTTTATATGTATTGATATATATTTCTCGGTACAACTCTACATTTGGATATTTATACCTTTTAGCACTATATGTAGTGTTCTTTTCTTTCTCTGTGTATATGTGTGTGTGTGTGTGTGTGTGTGTGTGTATACACAGACAACATGCTAAATATATACTTGTACATACATATATGCTAAATAGGAAAACACTAGAGGCATTCCCATTCATTGGGAATAACAGAAAGCTGTCTGCTATTAGCATGATTATATATATTGGTCTAGATAATATAATTAGAAAAGAGAAATTGAAGGTACAAAATGTGAAGAAGTGTGTGTAATGTTGCTATTTACAGATAGTATGATTTTGTGTTTGGAAAACATCATCAGAAAACTATTTCAAAAATTCCGTAAATATCTGGGTACATAATTTTTATACAAAAATTGCTTAATAGAGGCAAACATGAATTAGAAGATATAATTGAACAAGACCAATTTACAATAATTTCAACAACAGCAAAAATAAAATACTTAGGAAGATGATCGATAAGAAGTGTGCAGGATCTAGATGAAGACGACTTTTATGTTCTCCAGAGGGAGTCAAAATGATTGAACTAATGTAATATCAAAATAGAAACATCAAACATCATAAAGATGTCAGTTCTCCAAAGGTAACCTATATATTTTATGCAATTTATAAGTTAAAGGCAATGAAAACAACAAAATTGATATTAACATTATATAAAAAATTCAAGAATTACAAAATGCATTAAAAAGGGGATAATAAGAGGGAACAGCTTTACTAGATGTTAACACAGTACTGGCATATGAGTAGAGAGACCTATCAATGAAACCCAAATAAGAACAGAAATAGAATCAGATATATATTTTATAATGAAGTGGCTTTTCAAACCAACAGAGAGGTAAAGAGAGTGATATATTCAGTATAAGTTTTGGGACAAGTGGATGATCATGTAAAAAAATGAAAGTTGGATTCATACTTCATACCTTATAGCAAAATAAGTGAATAGTAACCAAAGAACAATGGTTTTAAAAAAGATACAATTTGGGGCGCCTGGGTGACTCAGCTGTTAAGCGTCTGCCTTCAGCTCAGATCCCAGGACTCTGGGATTGAGCCCCCACATGAGGCTCCCTGCTCCACGGGAAGCCTGCTTCTCCCTCTCCCACTCCCCCTGCTTGTGTTCCCTCTCTCACTGTGTCTCTCTCTGTCAAATAAATAAAATCTTAAAAAAAATAAAAAAAAGATACACTTAAAGTTGACTAAACTGTGGGAATTAAAAAAAAAAGTAATATACTTTCCAAGTACCTCATAAAACCCAGAAAGCATAAAAGACTGATGAGTTAGATTACATAAAATATAAAAATTCATCATGAGAAAGCTACCATAAATCAAAACGAAAGAATAAATAGGGAAAATACTTGCAATTTATGTAACAATACCACAGTGTACTAATTTGCCCAATAAAGAAGAATCTCTGCATTGATAAGAAAATGACACCATAGAACAATGAGCAAAGGAACAGACAATTCATAGAAAAGAAAATAGAAAATGTCCTTAATTGAAAAAGATGCTCAGTCTCATAAGAGAAGCTCTTGGCATATATCAAAGAGAATGATAATATCCAGTTGGTGAAAATGTGGGACAACACTCTCATATTAAGCTTAAAGAAGTGTGACTTGATACAGACTCTAAAGGAAATTTGAAATATTTATCAAAATTACTATCACAACTATTTATCTATAGTCACATTATACAAAAGGATTGGAAACAGACTGAATCCTGATCCTGTCGGTAGTAGAGTAAATACATTTTGATATATAATGGAGTTGTATGTAGTTTTTTTTTTCATCTTTATTGAAGTAGAAATGACAAAATTGTAAGATATTTAAAGTATACATCCTGATGATTTGATGTATGCATACATGGTGAAAAGTTCTTCTCTATTTGACTAACATTTCTCTCTTCCTCTATCAGTCCATCTATAGAATTTGGTGAGAACATTTAAATTCTATTCTCTTAGCCAATTTCAATTACACAATACGATGTTAACAACTATAATCACCATATTTTACATTAGATCCTCTGACCTTATTCATTTTATAGCAGAAAATTTGTGCCTTTTTACCAACCTCTACTTACTGCCCTACCCCCTCCCCATCAACCCCTGACAACCACTTCTCTAGTCTGTCTATATGAGTTTAGCTTTTTTTTTCTCTTTATTATAAAATCTTTTTTAAAATTTATTTTATTATGTTAGTCACCATACATTACATCATTAGTTTTTGATGTAGTGTTCCATGATTCATTGTTTGCAAATAACACCCAGTGTTCCATTCAATATGTGCCCTCCTTAATACCCATCACCAGGCTAACCCATCCCCCCACACTCCTCCCCTCTAGAACCCTCAGTTTGTTTCTCGGGGTCCATAGTCTCTCATGGTTCATCTCCCCCTGCGATTTCCCCCCCTTCATTTTTCCCTTCCTACTATCTTTTTTTTTTTTCATATGTATTATTTGTTTCAGAGGTACAGGTCTGTGATTCATCAGTCTTACACAATTTATAGCACTCACCATAGCATATACCCTCCCCAATGTCCATTACGCAGCCACCCAATCCCTCCCACCCCCACCACTCCAGCAACCCTCAGTTTGTTTCCTGAGATTAAGAATTCCTCATATCAGTGAGATCATATGATACATGTCTTTCTCTGATTGACTTATTTCGCTTGGCATAATATCCTCTATTTCCATCCACATTATTGCAAATGGCAAGATTTCATTTTTTGGTTTTTTTTTTATGGCTGCATAATATTCCATTGTACATATATACCACATCTTCTTTATCCATTCATCTGTTGATGGACATCTTGGCTCTTTCCATAGTTTGGCTATTATGGACATTGCTGCTATAAACATTGTGGTGCATGTACCCCTTAGGATCACTACATTTGTATCTTTGGGGTAAATACCCAGTAGTGCAACTGCTGGGTTGTAGGGTAGCTCTATTTTCAACTTTTTGAGGAACCTCCATGTTGTTTTTCAGCTTTTTAAAAAAATTTTTTTATTTCACATGTAACTTATACCATGTAGTACTTGTCTTTCTCTGACTTGTTTCACTTAGCAGAATGCCCTGAAGATCCATCCATGTTGCTGCAAAAGGCAGCATTTTCTTATCATGACTGAATAAGATTCCATTGTATATATGAATCACATCTTCATTATTCATTAATGGACATTCAGGTTGTTTCCATATCTTTGCTATTGTGTGTAGCTTTTAAAAAATGAATTATATTACTTATTTTATATATTGATACTAAACCATCTCAAATATGTGGAAAGAAATGCTTGACAGTGTATGTATATTCTGTTATTTATATAACAAGAAATAGTTTGTATATACACAAGAATTGATAAAGTATTCGGGAATCGATGGTATGACTTTGGATATACAGGAAACTCAAAGGATGCATAAGAAAGTATATAGTCTTATGGAAATACACATAACTTATCACATGACTTGTAAAGGAAAATAAGCTTGTCTGAGAGTCATTAATGGGTGGAAAAATACGCTGGATATGGTTTTGTACTTTAAAATTTTTGAACCACAGGGGTGTATTATCAAGTTAATTTTTATTTAAGGATAATATTTTATCATTCCTTGTCACTGGGCCATAAGATTTTCTCATAACATTATTAAAAATTCAGTTTAAATCTCTAATGAACAAAAAGTTAATTTATATATAAGGTAGGGATCTGATTATATTTTTTCACTATAGATCATAAATTATTCCAGCACCATTTATTGAACAGTTGATTCTTTAGTGACAAGAAATGCTACCAGTTTCCACACATACATGGGTCAGTTTCTGGAACCTTTATTCTATTAGGTATAGTAAATCTACACACCATATTATTCTTCAGAATGTCCTCACTCATCTTAGTTCTGTGCTTTTCCTTTATAAGTTTTAGAATAACTTTTTCAAGTTTAATAAAAATTAATCTCAGGGTATTCATTAGACTTGCCTTGATTCTATGTAACAATTTGAGGAAAAATTAACTGCTTTATACATTGGAACTTCCCAACAGTGAATGTAGTAAATCTCTTATATAAATGTTTAATGTCAGTGGTTTTGTAATTTTCTTTATTAAGGCTCACATATCTTATGTTAAATTTAGTCCAAGGTACCTTACAATTATTGCTGCTATTCTAAATTTCAGCTCCCATTTAATATCTTATTTTTAGCATTTGTGTAGTACAGGAACATGCTTGCAATTTATTTGTAGATTCTCTTGGGATATTGACAGTCATATAGTATATGCATGCTGATATTATTTCTTTTGTTTTAATCCTTATAACTTTGATTATTTCTCCTGTATTGTTGTACAGGCCAGGACCTTTGATACAATCTGGACTAGAAGTAGCAAAATATAGAAGGAATCATGTGTTACTCCTGACTTTAATGGGAATATTTCTAAAGCTTCACTGTAAATATGCTGTTTGTGGTTGCCTTTTCCAACTTAACCTTTATCATGTTAAGAAAGTTCCCTTTTTATAATTTATATTTTTCATGAACAAGTATTGAATTTTTATTACATACATTTTATCTGTTGAGATAATTGTATATCGTTCTTCATTTGGTTTAACTTAGTGAAATATATTAATCAAGTTTCTAATACTAAATTATCTTCATATTTTCCTAGAGAGATTTTGTTTTTGCTTTCTCTAGAGCCTCAAAAATGTTACCAATCAGGGAACAATTTATTCTAGAGTTCTTTTTGAGATATAGTTGACATATAACATTATATTAGTTTCAGGTGTTCTATATAATGACTTTATATTTGTATATATTGTGAAGTGATCACCACAATAAGTCTAGTTAATATCCATCACCACACATAATTACAAATTTTTTTCTTGTGATGAGAACTTTTAAGATCTACTCTTATCAGCTTTCAAATATACAGGACAGCATTGCTAATCATAGTCACCATGCTGTACATTACATCCCCAGGACTCCTTTATTTTACCTTTTGGTCCCCTGCACCCATTTGCTCACCCTCTACCCCCTGCCTCCAGCAACCATCAATTTG
Organism: Halichoerus grypus; assembly: GCF_964656455.1. Lineage (NCBI taxonomy): Eukaryota > Metazoa > Chordata > Mammalia > Carnivora > Phocidae > Halichoerus > Halichoerus grypus. The sequence continues at coordinate 100,632,946 of NC_135712.1, read as the reverse complement.
TTTTCTGTATCTCTCTGTTTTTGTTTTGTTTTTAGATTCCATATATATTTGTCTTTCTCTGACTTATTTCACTTAGCACAATGCCCTCAAGATCCATCCATGTTGTCACAAATGATATGATTTTCTGAATAATATTCTATTGTATATATATTATATTTTCTTTATCCATTCAACTATTGGTAGACACTTATGTTGTTTCCATATCTTGGTCATAGTAAATAGCGCTGCAGGGAACATTAAGGTGCATATATCTTTTCAAGTTTCTGTTTTATTTTCCTTTGGATAAATACCCAGAAGTGGAATTGCTGGGTCATATGGTAGTTCAATTTTTAATTTTTTAAGGAATCTCTGTACTGTTTTCCATGGTGGTTGCACCAACTTACATTCCCACTAGCAGTATGCAGGGGGTTCCCTTTTCTCCACATCCTTTCCAGCATTTGTTATTTCTTGTCTTTTTGATCATAGCTGCTCTGACAAGTGTAAGGTGATACCTCATTGTGATTATGATTTGCATTTCCCTGATGATGAGTGATTGTGAGCACCTTTTCATGTACCAGTTGGCCACCCATATGTCTTATCAGGGAATGTTTTAATGATAATTTCTCAGCTTGGGGCTTCTAGGACAAAGTGAGTCATATAAATCTGAACCCCTAAACCTATATGATGGTACCTCTCTGCTTATTAATTCTCTGTGGTGTCTCTCTTTATTTCCTTTTCCTCTCTTTTTACTTTCTCCTTTTTCTTCCTTCCTTCCTTTTCACTTGGAACATACTGGTCTTAACAGATAAACTTCCTCTGTCCTTTGTTTATTGATCAGTTTATTCTTCTCCACCCTGTCACTGAGTATGTTGCCCTTTGGGTTCCTCACATAGAGTGACAATTTGATTCCTCACTTCCTTCTTTCCAAAGGCCCTAGATCTAGTCATCTCCTTTCCTGTAGTATTTAAACTCAAACCTTCTGGTTAACTCTCAGGGCATCCAAAATGCTTAAATGCCAACTTTGCTCTATTATTCAGCTTCTACTTAACTTGGGGGCTCTGGAAATTTTCCTTCTTTTTGAGCTTCACTTTTCAGAGCATGCTTTTTATACTTTAACCAGTATTTCCAGGTTTTTTGATAGAAGGAGTTTTTTGGCTATTTAGTTTGCCATATAGTGAGAAATGGTTGTCCACATGAGATCTTTGAAGTCAGTTAATGCTGTTAGCCTTGAGTCTAGCACTCCAGAAATGTTTGTGTGTTCTCTTTGTAAAACAGTCTTAACTACTTTACAATTTATTTTATTCAACTTCATTTCAATTCTGGATTCTTCGGTATCATGTTTATTTACACATATTGTTTTGATCTCATATAAAATTCTTGACTTTCTGTTACGTGTGTACCTAGTCCTTGACATAATTTTCAATTAATAATTTGATATAATCACAAGTTTTGAGCTATGCAAATATCTTAGTTCCTCCCTGAAACTGTTGCTCTGCTATATTAAACAATGAGTTCAAGTTGTTGACTTTTTTCTCTTCTTGGAAATGTTCATACTGATAACTCTTTTGTTTTATGCCAAAGTATAATAGTTTTAATGAGAGAATCTTAATTTGAATTAGCTTAATGTTGTTAATGTACTTAGACTTACAAAGGGTCAGTGAAAAAGAATTAAACTATTATTTCATGCATAATTTACAGCTTTTGATAGTACTGAAAAATAACATTAAGTTAAATTTCTTTAGATCTAATTTTATAGTTGTGCTGTATATCAAAGCTATCTGAATTAGATGGAGAAGGAATTTACTTTTAATACAAATTCAGTGCATAATAACAGCAAACTAATATTGCATTAACCATATGCAGGCATTGTTCCAAGTACTTTATATGTTCACTTACTTAATTCTCATAACAGCTACCCTATGGAGCAGATATCATTAATCTTCTCCGTTTCAGTTGTGGACACTAAGGCACAGTGAGGCAAAGTAGCTTGGCCAAGGTCACACCACTGGTTAGAGTAGAGTTGAGAGAGTCAAACTCAGATAGTCTGCAACCATAGTCTAGTCCTTTAACTGCCTTATATTCTTTCCTTTCCCCTGCTGCAAAACACATTTTCTGTGATTTCTATGATTTAGACTATATTAGATAATGTATTTGAATGGGTGTAACCAGTTTTAATACTTGGCCTATTTTCGGGGAACGCTTATATTCATTCCCACAGCAATTTCATGTTCAAAATTGTTATGTAATATTCACTTCCTTAAATCCTTGATACCCATATTTTCATATTAAGAGCTTCATATAATTATTTCAAAACATGAATTGTAACTTGGCTTACTTTTCTTGATAAGTTTTTGAAAATTTCTTGGTTTATTCAGTTTTTATAAATTACCTATGGAAAATGCAGATTATAATATTTTAGATGTATAAGCTTAGTATAATAGAGTCAGAATGAACATCAGAGATTATCATGCACAAGTTTTTCATCTCAATAAATGAGGAAACTGAGTCCCAGAGAAGTGGAGACCACGCATGGCAGAGCTGAGGGGAAAGCCTCTATCATCTTTTCAGCACATTGGAATCATGTCTTAGGTAGGTATTAGGTGCTAAGTTGGTTAGTAAGGAGAAAAGTAAAAGCTATCCTTTAAAATCCCATAGGAAGGAACATACTATTATAGTTTTTTCAACATTAAGACATTTGGTTATTTCTTTTGGGGAGCTCCAGTTTATTGAGTTGGCCCATGTTTTCATTAGACCAGGCCATATATTCTTTTGTCATAAAGGCCATAAAAAATGGCCTTAAAATCTTAGTGCCTTCATGTAATAAAAGTTTATTTTTTTGCTTGTGCTTTTTGGGTTGGTGGCTCTATTCTGAGTGGTCACTCAGGTGAACCAGATTACTTCCATCCTGTGGCAATCCCATCTCATTATTCTGTGGTGTCCAGGTCACTGGGACATTATCCTTTCAGCAGAATGGGAGAAGAAAGCACAAAATGTTGAGGGGATTGTTTCAGAGGTCAGGCCTGGAATTGGCCTTCTTCCCTTTTACTCAGATTACACTGTCCAGAACTCAGTCACATAATTCTATTTACATGCAGTAGGTGGGAAATGTAGTCCTACCACCTACTCAGGAAGATACTTAAGTGATTTCATGAATATGTAACTTTATCTTAGCTAATGCTTACATTTAGGGACCATGTTATACCATAAAACATAGGTTTTAGCACTAGAAGAGCCCACTGCACTGAGAGATGCTCCTAGTTTTAAAGGTATGCAGAGATGGCAGTCATATTTTCCATCTTATACTCACTGCAAGGCATAACTGTTTTGAGTGGAATATTTACTATTACTCTCATGATTCTCTCTCTTTTTTGTTTCTTTTTTAGAGTGAGCGAGAGCGTGAGTGGGGAGAGGCAGAGGGAAAAAGAGAGACTCTTAAGCAGCAGAGCCCGATGTGGGGCTTGATCCTACTACCCTGAAACCATGACCCAAGCTGAAATCAAGAGCTGGATGCTTAACCAATTGAGCCACCCAGATGTCCCATATGATTCTCTTGTTTAAATGAAAAATTTCTATTTTTTCAGTTAACTATTAAGGGAAGCATTAGGAACAAAAACTTTTTTTTTTTTTTAAAGGTGTAAACCCAGGTGATAAGAGGTTAAGAGAACAGTAGCAGAAACAGACACAAAATAAGCAATTTCTAAGCCAAGGAGCTTGTGTTTTCAAAAAGAGACTGATTAAAGACAAAACCTAGTGGCCATGCTTGCCAATTCATGCATGCTCTTATATGTGAAATGCTCCCTACCTGAAAGAAGGATATTAATTTATAATTATTTAGATGTTAGAAAGAAAAAAGAAATAGACATAATCCATGCACGTTCAATATAAAGAGAAGGCCCTTGTTGGGTGAAAGTAAAAGTCTTCAACTGTAATTGCACCTGCTAAAAGGACAACTTTTATGATGAAATTAAAATGGATTAGGCAGAGATTTTGAAAGTGGAGATGATTCAAAAGAGAGATTAGAATCTATCAGAAGCTTCTCCCCTAACCCCAGCTGGACATAGAGAACTTAAGGGTAGATCTGCATATTTTAAATCTGGGAGCTTTGATCATCTATAAGAAGTTCTTAGTAATTAGATTCTGAGTAGAATTTCATACATAGGCCTGATGTAATAATCTATGCTTTCCTTCAACAATCTTACATTGGTATGTGCAAAGCAGAGTTGAATTGAGATTTTCATTAGCCACCTGTCATAAATTACTGTATGCCTGTACATATATATTTTGGATCTTGCTTCTCTTTGTGCTTACAGCTATTACTGTTTTTATCTTACAGATGAAAAAGCTGTGGTTCAGAGAATTCAAATGATTTCTGGGTAGTCAGAGAATTAAAAAGTAGAAAATTGGGACCAGATATTAGATGTCCTGATTCCCAGTTGAGCTCTTGAATCTTCTATTTACATATTGAAAATGTGAGGGACGTCTATACTTTATCTCTAAATGCTCTTGGTGCAGAATGAATTTGTGTGGTGGTACCTTCCTTATCACGACCTTGAGTCATGATAATGAACTCCACTTCATATCCAATGGACCTGTGGTTATCTGTGCCTAGAAAGTAAGCTCTCTTCTTTATTCTTTAAGTACTCCAAGGGTATTTCTAGATTAGAAAAATGCCATGGAGTGTGGTAGATAAATAAGTGCTTGTTGATTAAAAGACACATTATCAAATGTCAAATATTTTCACATTAATCCTATTACATATGTAAAGTACGTTTATCTAGGTATATAACCCTGTCTGGGACATTTCAACATTGGCAATGTATATTTGTTTGGGGAATCAAAATTCCCTTGTCATTTTAGAAATTATCTTCCTTAAATGTCCACTGATAGGATATGGCCCATTAAACACACCATTTCTTGAATTAGGTAGTCATTAAACAGGTTGATAATAAAATCTTCTTGAAATCTTGAGTGATGCAGGACATAACTGTATATGTACTCTATAGTACAACTATTTAAATAGCATAAGGATGTAGAAATGACTTCAAAGAAACACTGTTGATGAGTAGTTAGAGGAAGATTGCTGTTTTTGCTTTTACTTGATGTTTTTTATTGCATACTCTATTAGTAAAAGTGACACTTATTTTTATCTATTTCCTTTTGCCTTTATTTCATTTTTTCTTCATACTGGTCTATGTTTTAATTATGGTGAGGAAAAAGGAAGTTTCTCTTTTTTACTTGTAGTGATAAACATTTAATATACAATAAATGGACTACGAAGCAAACAGTGCATTTAAAAATGCTGTTGTTTTTCAGGTCTGTGTTATTCCTAATGGATTGCTCTGTTGATCCAATTTAACTAAAAGGCTCATTTCCTTTGTGCACCTCTTCTGTGTCAATCCCTGTTCAATGCAGCATGTTTTTGAGTCTCGTTTCTCTTTTTAAATAAACTGTGGATGCTTTTATTTTCTTACTTACCTGGAGATTAAAATAAATTTTAGCAGAAATGGAGAGAAATTCTTTGTTGCAGTTGAGGGTATATAGAAGATAGGGCATATATTTTCATGACATTTAAGGCTAGCTTTTACCATTAGTTGGTTTTAGGAAAAAATTTTCTACACATTTTAGTTTATTCTCATCCCTTTTATGTAGGAGATTCTGTTCAAGAATAATATGACCTGTAGTTTCTTTTGCTATTTCCTGGTGTGTCTTTTCTATGTCTGCCACTTTAAAATCAAGATTCAGATGTTGTACTGTCCAATGTGAATCCAATTTCAGATGATCTAATATCTGATCTGCTGTAAAATCGAGACAACTGAGTATTTCTTTTAAAGCATGCCAGGCAAATCAGTTGAGCCAAAGAAAAAATTTTCTGAAACTAAACCAAACATTTTTTGGACATATTTGTAGATGAGTTGTGCTTCTCTGTTTTCATTTAAACTGAATGGTCATCCATGTGTGAGGAAATAAATTTGAAAGCTAACTGAATGCCCTGGCCCATCTTTTCCAAGTATCTCTTGCATCATCTGGACTTTAAAATTTATTCCATCACACATGGCTGGCTGGGTGCTCCAAATAAAGTTGGCAAGAGGCGATTCTTTTATGTTTGTGTTAATCTCAACTCACTGAGGAGGCAACTGCTTTTGTGTAGAGTATTATTGCACTTAAAAACTTTCGGTGTCAGCAATTTCTTCTTTATTCTCAAGTTCTTATCCAGATACTTCTTGATAGAAACAGTTACTCTTCTTTAAGACTTAGAAGAAGCAAATGAATGATCAACTATCAGATGACATTAGGGAGAAAAGTGAAGCTTTGACACGTTCACCAACAAAATAACTTCAGAAATATTACGTTTGAAGAATTACCCTTTCCTCTGCCCCCTAACACACACACACACACACACACACACACACACACACACACACACACACGTGCGCGCGCGCGTCTGAAACACTAGCATCGGTTGGCTTAAAACAAATCTATTTTGTTATTTTACCATCTAAGTAGGACACTAACAAACTATTAAACTTGCTCATACCAATTAGCAAGTTATGTTTGGGAAAATACCTATAGAATTAGTACAATGCTTATTGATCATCCTCTTTTTATTTTTATTTTTTAAAAAGATTTTATTTATTTGAGAGAGAGAGTGAGCACGGGGAGGGGCAGAGGGAGAGGAGGGAGCTGAGCTCAGCTCTGCTGAGGAGGGAGCACAATGCAGGGCTCCATCCCAGGAGCCTGGGATCATGACCTGAACCGAAGGCAGACGCTTAACCGACTGAACCACCCAGGCGCCCCTTTCCATCCTCTTTTTAAGCAAACATTTTCCTTGTGGTAAGAACACTTAATATAAAATTTATCCTCCTAACAAATTAAATATATAATACAGTATGTTGACTATAGGTACAGCAGATCTCTAGAGTTTATTATCTTGCTTTTACTGAGATTGTATGCCTGTTGATTAGTAACTCCCTGCTTCCCCTTCTCCTCAGCCGCTGGAAACCCCCATTCCATGTTTTGATTCTATGAATTTGACTATTTGAAATCCCTCATGTAAGTGAAATCATCCATTACTTGTCCTTCTGTGACTGGTTTATATTACTTAGTGTAACGTCCTCAAGGTTCACCAAAAATGTGGCATATACATACAGTGGAATACTAGTCAACCTTAAAAAAGGAAAATTTACAGTCTGTGACAACATGGTGCACCCTCTACAAATAGCAATATTTATACATTGTGTTTTTATTTGTAGGTCTTGTGCCTTTTATTATAAGTAAAGCCTGTGGGCAGAGCATATATTTCCATCCCACCTATTGAACTGAACTGACCCACCTAGTGTACTGTGGAGTTTTTACATTGAAATTATGTTGAGTGATGGAAGTGAGCTTCATAGGTGTGTTAAACATAGAGAAATGTACATTTCTTATAATTTGAGATTTGGGATATTGTGGCATTTTCCTCTAGAGTAAAGTTATTAAAAATATATGGTCAAGTTTACAAAAAAAGAAATTCTTAATTTTATTAAGTAAAACCTACATCTTAGAAGATTTAATAGTGGTTTCCAATTACTGAATAATAAAAATAGATATATTGACACAAAAACAGGATATAAAATACATGATATAAAAAGCCAACTTTCTAGTGAGGAATAACACAGCAAAAACTGATTGTGATAATAGATTGTCTAACATTATGTTAAATTAGTTTTAAGAAGTTAATCTTGGTGCACCTTTTGAACTGCATGTAATTCTAATTAACCTTGATGCTTAAAAAAGTCCGCTTATAAATCTGTCTTCACAAATGAGTCAAGCCCTTTCTGTATTTTGCACAGTGCCACAAGAGTTGCCTTGATTCCATAGAAATGACTGTGCTCAAAACATTTTGGTCCTAGCATAGGATTTCTTCCTTCAAGTAGGTTTGTAAAAATATTGAAAGGAGGTCAATTATGATAAATTTCTATTTGTAGCATAATAAAAACATAGCATTCTATTGGTGCACATTTTCTCCCAGGAAGCTCTATACCATATTTTGTTTCAATGTTTTAAAAACATTTTTCTAAGAACTTTAAGAGGCCTTGTGAAAATAACATGATTTATAACACTGAGAAATCAAAAGAGAGAGGAAATTGACTAAAAATCTTAAATTTCAATCTCGTAGCTAAGAAATTAAAGCATGTTTCCTGTCGTGAAGCTAAGATGCAACACTTAGCGTGCTACAATTTTGGGGAGGGGGAGGGGGTGGGGTGGGGGGGATTTAAGGAAAGAGGGTAAGAGTAATTGCTCTTTTTCATTTTGAAATGTTTAAATTACAATGTTTTTAATTTTGAAAATCTCAAATTTTCAGAGAAGCTCCAAGTACAGTACAAAGAACTTTTATCTCCTGAACCATTTGAGACTAAGTTGCTGACATGATGTCACATCCTTCCTAAATATTTTAGTATTTCTTATGAAGACATTTGCCCACATATTGCAATAAAACCACCAAAATCAGTATATTAGGATTGATACGTGATGCCACCTAATTGTGGACCCTGTTTGAGTTTCAGTAATCATCCCTACTATATCTTTTATAAGAAAATGATGCAGTCCAGAATCACACTTTGCACCTAGTCTCTCTAGAACACTCAGCCTTTCTTTGACTTTCATGACCTTGATACTTTTGAAATATACATCCAGTTATTTTAGAGAATGTCCTGCAAATTTGGGTTGATCTGACTTTCATATAATTAGATTCAGGTTATTCATTTTGGCAGGAACATTTTAGAAGTGATATTGTATTCTTACTGTGTCTATCAGGAGATGCACAATTTCCATTTGTCCTATTACTGATGATGTTTACTTTGATCATTTGATTACAGTGTTGTCTACCTTGATTCTCCTCTGCAAAATTGTACTTTCTCCCCTTTGTAATTATTATATATTTTGTAGGGAAGTCCTTTGAAACTATAAATATTCTTTGTCATCAAATTCTCAATTTACTCATTTATCAATATGAATGAATGATTTCCTGTTTTAATCAGTGGTTTATAATCTGTTACTATCATCATGTATGTTGAAGCAAAAATTGATCTAATCTGGCCAGTGGGTGCTCCTGCAAATTGGATTTTTTTTGGTCTTATGGACATGTCTCCTTAGTTGTTGAAGCACTTTTCTGCTTTTTGGCCCAACACCATAGTCCTTTTGTATTTTTCATACCCCAGACTAAGGATCAGTCTTTTTTTCCTGAGGAGCTCTGATTTTCTTTAGTGGAAAGTGGTGTTTAAATATCAAGATGTTTATTGCTTTCGGAGTCTCATTGCTCACAGAGCTAGACGGAAAAATCAACGCACACACATATACACACATGAATGCATATACATATGTATACAAACATATATATAAATGTATTTACATTTATATTTCTCCATATATGATTGTATATTAAAAGTCATGAGTTCCAACCAATATATCCAATTCCATTTTAATAGCACAGAGTTCATTCTGAATTTCTCCTTTTCCATATTTGTAACTATCTTTTCCAGCAATGAGAAACTGCTTCCATTTTGTTTAATATATTGACTTATTTGATCAACTTTGCATGTGTTCCATCTCCTATTCTACCACCACACCTTCACTTGGACAGAACCCCTCCCTATCTGGTTCTGACTCCAGGGATGCCCCTGGTAGAGGCTCTCCCAACCAGCTGGGACTCTGACAACTCACTACCAGTTTACTCCTCCCACTTTAATTACATGTCTTCCTCACCCTGTTTTGGCTCTGATACCTCAAATTTGTTCATCCTGACTTGTTTGGATACCCTCCTCACCCTGCTTAATCTCTGAAACTCAGTGCTGGGCTGCCCTCCTATGCAGAAGCCTTTTGCCCTTTCTGGGCTCTGTCAGTCCCACTCAGAGCCTCTGAGTAGGTAGATGACCTGCTCACAGCCTTGAGCTCTAAACCATACCCCAAGTCATTCTGGCTGCACTCTTGTCTCTGCCAGGTGTGGATGTCTGTGTTGCTTGGCCCCACCTACTGGCCTGGGTTTACATTTTTCGTGAAGTAAAGAAAGAGGAAGAAGAGGTTTGCATTGTTTCTAAATTCTTTCTTACATGTGTTTAGTATGTTTTACTTCCCAACTGGAAGCCTCACAATATTTCCAACAAATCAGCAGCAGAACCTTTTACTATGTAGCTGTGAGTTAGTACTTTTAATATAATCTGTAAATCACTTGTAAAGAAATATTAAACGAAGTAGCTCCCATTGTATCAGGTACCAACTTCTGCCCTGAAGATGATGTATGAATATTATACAATTGCTATCAAGTACAAACTTGATTTTTGAGTTTAATCTTTTGATCTCAAACAATTTCTAAACTGTCCTAATGCCAAGTCATATATCTAAACAAATGTACTAATAGGGTAATTGGAGGGAAAATTATTCAAAATAGCTGAAATGAATAACATAATACACTTAGATCCTTGCAATTTTATGGGCTCATTAAGAGACTAGAATGTATGGCTTTTAGTATAGTTTTTCCGTAACTGTGAACTTGAGTTTGTCCATTGAATTTAATATTAAAATTAAAAAAAGGACTTTTTAAAAAAAGAGGTAGCTAAAAAACAACTGACAATAAAAACAACCCTCACATCACATGAACAAATATTAATGAGTATTAGACGAATCTCAATTGAAAATGTCATTGCTAGTGATTAGTTTCTTTACAGTTTTGATTTTATATTTTTGCACTCATGAATATACTTCCAGTTGTTTGATCATGGCTATTGTGTTTCATGTATCTGAAGTTTAAAATAAAGTGAAAGCCAAGGTCCACTTGATTGGCAATGAATCTCAGAGTCACCATACTAACTTTGGCCATGTGATAGATAGCACTTTAAGTATTTGTGATTTCCTTCTGGGGTATCCTATGTTTTCATCTTCATCTCTTCTGTGTCTAATGGCATGTTGTGAAACAAAATTGTGTTTTCATTTTCATAAAGATAAAAATAACAGATTATCACTTTAAGATATCACTGTACTCTCCAGTAAACTGTAAAATGTCATTTTTTCATTTCTTTCAGTAATTATGGTTTCTAAGATCAGTTCATATCCAGCATGTATTTGGTTGTGTTCTTATGATAGGAGGTTATCTGCATTATATAATTGTGGATTCTGGTTGCTTTGGCAACAAAATACTTGCTTTAAATTTAGAAACTCATTTATTTTCTGTCACTTTATTCTTTATCATTAAGAAGACAAGCTGTTTTCTGTTAAATAAAAAAAATAAAAAGAGATACTATTATAATGGGTGAATTGTCAGGATTTGCTCTTTGTTTCAGTTTAAGCTGAGGGGAGAAGGAACAGCCAATTTGACAGGAATTAAAAGACATGTATATATATGAAGTAAGTAGAGGGAGAAACTAAATTGCTTAGATACGGAGCACATGGAAATGTGATAGGTAGTGCCACCGATTAAATTTAACAAGGTGGAGCTTTAAAATGTAGAGAACTGGCCTAGAGGGGCTCTGACTGTGCTTCCTTAAAGGAAGTTTCTCTGTCCAGGAGTATCCCACTACTGAAAGCTCAGTTTTCAAACTGCTTAAAACATAGTCTTGTACAAATAGATAACCAGCATGGGTTAAAGTTTTATTTAGCTCATTAATTAGGTAATGAGCAGAACAGCCAGAATTGATTTGAAGGGGTTGTAAGGAACTGAGATTTATAGTCTGGGAGGAAAGGAATGATGAAATGAGGTTTATGTCCCATAGGACAATGTGACCATAAACTTTGGGGTTGCTTTCTCTACCAGGTAAAAGAAAAAGATCACCTCTTATTAGTTTTATATAAACTAACTCCTGACTTTATAGGGTTGTAAAATGCTCAGGTGTGAACCCCTTCTGGATAGTACGTCATACAAAGTTACGTTTCCTGAAGGGAATAAAAGTAATTAGTAAGGTGGGATTATTAGAAAGTACTCTCTTATATCACCATCTTCATTATTCTACCTTATTCCCAGCTTTTGGATAATTTTTGCTACCACATTTCTACCCTTTAGAACTTTCAAAAAAAATGTAGTTGAATGTATCACTTGGGGAAATGAAGTTATTAAAAAAATAGAAATAATGTTGAGCTCCTCAGATTCTTTGGCGGATCACTCACATATTGGAGAACAAAGGTATTCTCATGTCATGAGATGAACAGATTTCACTTTATCCTCACTTTCTAAGACTTCTTTTGCAGAGCTTCTTAGAGTAGGTGGGTTTGTTTGATTACTGTATAATCAGAGAATTTGAGTATAAAATCTGGAAGGGATGTTAGTAAACCTATATTCACTTTTGGTACAGTGGGGAGAACTGAGGTCAGGAAATTGCAACTTGCCTAAGACCTCATTGCAAATTAGTGACTAAATGGTTCTCTTGTAGTAACTAGCAATACGTCTTTCTTCCATTAACTCATTTATCAATTTGAATAGCATAAATAAATGCACCAGAGCACTTGCTCAAGGCCCAGGAAAAAGAAAATAAATGTATCTCCTAGGGAACTAACAAAGTAGAACTAACTAACGAAGTTGAGTGTAACAGTGATCTTAGATCAGAAGAGTCTCAGTGTGCAGCATTGATTTCCAAATTTGAATTGGCTCCTCCCAGTAGTTTCTACAGAGCATTGTGGATTTCTTAGCAGAAATCCATGATCACTTAAATAAAATCTTTTTCACTGTGCCTTCAAAAGAGGAACTTTTCCTTGACTTATCAGAATAATAATAAATACTAATTCCAAGAATGGCTAAAGATGGCAAATTGGAGTTTCTTGCATCTGTCTGTTGCAAGTGAGAATGGGTGGTAGAAAGGACAAAAACATAACTAAGTACATTCTAATGGTCAGAATTTGCAAAATAAAAGCCATTATTTTTAGGAAAAGAAAGGGATTTTTGAATATTTTGGGTCCCAAATGTTAGATGAGAGATAAATGCCAACGTACTATTTCAAAGTCCTGCAGCGTCAAAACCCTACAACTCTGGATTAAAATTATTATATTCAATTAGGAATATGGTAGTGCATTTGTGCTACATGATGCACATGCTCAAAAGCAGGTACAAATTGTATTGAGGAAGTAAATGTACAAGAAACATCACAGTATTCTATATAGTAGTGTATGTTTGTATGTATAAAATCTGATTTTTCAGCTTTCATTTAAGCTGTCATGGGATTGATGGGAAATTCACTTTCGGTCATTACTGGGCTTCTCCCTCTCCCCTTCTGCAAGTAGTCTTGCAAACTCCAGGTCTTGGAAGGTCGGGAGGATCTAATCCAGAGTGAGGTATTTCAGTCACTGTGGATTTGGAGGTCATATTGTCTAAGCTCACAGGGTGTCATGAGGCAAACTTTGCTGAGGCTGAGGCCTTTGATACCTGGCATCCAGACTCCCTAGATTTGTTGAACAGGCATTTCCTTCTGAGACACTGCCAGTTCTCACCTCTGGGAAGGCAGAAAGCTTTGGTAATGATACTTTCAAAACTCTAAGACCGTCTCCTCTCTCTAGCCTAGGAGCTAATGTCTAACACTTGTCTTCACCTCAGGTACTTTCCTGTCTTTCTTCCCTGTAGGGTAATTTGACATACTTCCTTAAAAAAAAAAAACAACCTGTGTTTTCAGAAACAAAAGAATAGAGATTGTTCTTCAGACAACTACCGAGTTCAAACCCAGCTATTTTTTTTTTTTAAATGGATGGAAGGGAATGGAAAAATGCAAGGAGAATTAAACACAATAACTCAATAGATTATCCTTTCATAATAACTGTAAAAAATTATATATAATTCAGGAAATGTTTTATAAATGTAAAATGTTGCTGTTGCTGTAGCAAAACAAGATGTCACAGATGAGTTGTCAATAATAATGTTAAGTAGTAGTACCCAAGTGACTCAGAAATTAGGTTATGCCACTGTCAAAATAGCTTCTCCATGGAGGAAAACTCAAGTATTTGACTTCCTTCTGACTGCTATATCTCTGTATGGTTTCACTATATTTATCTTATTCACTGAGCATGATTTTGTTTTGACCATGATAAAATGGTAAAGCGTGATTATGACTTTATATTACTGACTTATGCCTTCTGGGTCTCATCATTGTCTCAGAAAATCACAGTATTTCTGTGTTTGAGGTGTGGGAAGGAAACCCAAATCACCTTAAAATTCATGGGTAGTTTTTATTCTGTCTATTCTGATTAGAGAGACTTTCCAGATTTATCCAGGAGAAACTCTCAAAGCCTCTTTCCGCAACACAATGTTGTTTGATTTTAGTTCTCTTCTTTATGACTTCATGCAAATATGACAGAATAGATTTCCTCTGGCTTTGCCATCCCCTCTTTTCACATCTTTCTGGACCTGATGCAGGAAGCACAGATATATCTGGCCTGTTTTCTGGATTTTTCCCATGGCTGCCTGCAAACCCATCATGTTTTACTTCTGTATCCACCTCACTTCTTTCTGTACTCAATCTTTACATAAATTCCTTTTCAAAACCAGTTTATAGGACAGATTTTAATTTGTTGCAACACCAAAACTGGGTGACAAAGAATGGAATGCCTCATGTGCATGTCCTTTATAATTTCTGCATGTGCGCACCAAGGGTAATAAATCAGTTGTCACCCCATGTGTTACAAATCAGATCATCAGCACCTCTCTACTGTGATAGATCTATGTATAAAATATTCTCAGGGTATTGTAGCAATATTATTACTGGACAACTGGGGAAAATTGTGTTTGTATTGTGAAATCATTTTGTGCAAGCAGTGAGGTTCCTTTGTACTGAAAATACTTAGTTTCTCTGTATGATGCAATGTCCATTTCATGGTTTGTGTCTGATAAACTCTATAGAGATGTTCTAATTATAGTGGAATTAAGGAACCGATCTGCACCAATTCACATTCAGACCTGTACTAAGCTCTTCATTTTCTTAATCAGACTCAGACTTCTTATTTTAACTGGATTTATTAGGGACCTTGATTTTTAGCCTCACCTCCCAATTTCTTTTTTAAGGTGTTTATTTACTCTGCATTGCTTCCACAAACAATTCTTAGGGTTTTTGCCTTCTCTACCTTTGCCCGTTCTTTTTTTTTTTTTTAAGATTTTATCTATTTGAGTGGGGGGACAGAGAGGGGGAGACAGAGAGAAGGAGCCGGGGTAGGGGCAGAGGGAGAAGGAGAAGCAGACTCCCCACCACAGAGGGAGCCCTACACGGGGCTCTGGGGTCATGACCTGAGGTGAAGGCAGACACTTAACTAACTGAACCACCCAGGCGCCCCACATATCCCACAATTAATTTCTTATTAGATTGTCAAAACTTTGCCAGTAAAGCCTCTTCTCCTAACCTGGGGAGCAAACATTCCCAGGAAGACATATAGACACGATTATTGTAAAGCACTTAGGCAGTCCCAGTGCCTCTTTCAGTCATCTCAACTGAAGGCAATATTACTTCAGATACTCATATAGAAACTCAAAAAACCTAGCAATTTAACCGTTTTTAGTTAAAATTATTTCTAATTGTTGCAGGCTAAAATATTTTAATTTTCTCTACCTAAATTGATAAGGGTACAGGGGGTTCGACACATGGTTCTTAAATGCCACTGGGCAAGTTACTAAAGCTCCTGATGCTCATTGATATCACCTATTAAATCTGTTTCAGGGTGTAATTCCCATTTTTCTGACTGACCCATCTTTCTCACTTTTCTCAGCTTCTCACCCTCACACTGGTAAATTTGAAGCAGAAGCAGCAATACTCAGCTTGTCAAGTAGGGGAAGAGCAGGTGGAAGGCATGTTCTGAGAGAAGTCGTGGGAAAGGAAGGAGGAGCTCAATTCACAGCCTGGGGGTAAATAACTTTCTACCGTCAAGAGGAGATGAAGATTAATAATATCTATCAAGGAGGAAAGGAGTAGCAGCAATTAAAGGTCAAGAAAAGCAGGAGTGAGAAATGCAAATGTGTAAGTAGCTTGATGCAGGACACTAGGCAGTTGAAAAACCCTAGCTGATCTGGATATGGAGACATTTACTCTTTGTCCTGGACCTTCCTGCATACTTCTTGCCTAAGGTGGGAAGAATGAGAAAAGAGTCAGAGTCAAGAGAGTATAGATTAAGTGGGAAAAGCAGCCACAGCAAGAAAGAGGAGAAACTTGTTGTGTAATGATCAGTCTTCAACACACTTTTATTTGTCTTTGTTTTGATTATGTACTTGGGTCTACTGTGAGACTACAGATGACCTTGAGAGCAGTAGCTATATCTAGTCTTTACCATTCATTCCACAAATGAATATTGAATGACTATCATATTCATAGAACTGGAATAGAATCTGTTCCAAAATACCCAATAGAGTGTCTTGCTCACCAAGACTCTTAGAATCTAATAAGGAAGATATCCCTTGTATTCAAATAACTTCCAATTAAGTAAGCATAAAAGAGCAACTAAAGTGCTGTAAGAATTCAAAGGCGACAGAGCATATCCCAGCTGAGATACTGAGATGCCTGACTCAAGGAAGCAAGACTAAAACTGACGCATAAAGGATGGGCAAGATTTTAGTAGGTAGAAATGAAGGAGAAGATGGATAAAAAAATGTGCAGGGGCATCTGAGTGGCTCAGTCGGTTAACTGTTTGCCTTCAGCTCCCGTCATGATCCCAGAGCCCCGTGTCGGGCTCCCTGCGTGGTGTGGAGTTGGCTTCTCCCTCTGCCTTCCACTCCCCCTGCTTGTGCTCGCTCGCTCTCTCTGGCGAATAAATAAAATCTTTAAAACTATTGTAGGATATGCACAGTGGTAGTTTAAAACAAAATTTCAAAAATCACTTTTTTTTTTTCCCAAGTGATGGAGTTTTATCTGGAGATCATGGATCTTCAGTCTGGAGGGTGATAAAGGAAGTTTGTGTGTCTAATCATAGAAATGTGCCATTTAATCGTCTTTGCTATGTGTTTTGGCACAGCTACCACATTTCAAGCCTAATAGGGTATATTTTTAGGAGGTTTGAGGGTAAACCTTCATGTAGTCACATATAGGAAAATGGGCAGATGGTTTATTATATGGATGTCACGATGGGTGTTTTTTGTTTTGATATGTTATGGCAAAGGCTTGGAAGATAAACCGCCATCAGCCAAAAGCTAGAAAAGCTTGCTTTTCACATTTATTCTCTCTGATTTTCTTGGTGTTGATAGTGAGTTTACAGTGCTGAACTCACCCTTGCTAGCATATAATTTTCTTATTCAGTGCTAAATTCCATTGGTTGAAAGATGGCCAAGTAGAAAAAATATTCCATTTCTATTTGTAAAATGTTTTACAATCCCCCCAAAATTATTTCAAAAACACCATTTCTTTTATTATGTAAAAAAGCTGGCAAGTTAGGAAAGGCAGGGAAAGCTGCTGCTTTTACATATCAAGAAACTGAGGCCCAGACAATTATGTGACCGGCTTTAGATACCACAGTCAATGCGTGAAAACCGAGAAGAAAAGAAACCACTGCCCATTAAGACATTCTTGACTCCTTCCTGCTTCTACTAGACCATAGACTCCACCAGGAGCGAGATCTTATCTAACTTTTAAAAATTTTATTTTATGTTTTTATTGAAATGGAGTTGACAAACAATGCTACATTCATTTCAGGTGTACAACATAGTGAGTTGACAATTCTATATGTTATGCTATATTCATAAGTGCAGCTACTCTGTTACTATATAACACTATTACAATACCATTGACTATGTTCCCTATGCTGTACCTTTTATTCCTATGACTTATTTATTCCATAACTGGAAACCTGTATCTCCCACTCCCCTTTACCCATTTGCCTACTGCCTTCCCCTACACCTCTCATCTGGCAACTGTAGTTTGTATTTATGAGTCTGTTTCTGCTTGCTTAATTCTTGGTTTTGCCTTTTATATTCCACATATAAATGAAATCATATGGCATTTGTCTTTTTATGCCTGACTTATTTCACTTAGCATAATACCCTCTAGGTCCATTCATGGTGTCCATCCATGTTGTCACAAATGGCGAGATCTCATTCTTTTTATGGTCATCCATCTTGTCACATGAAGTCCATGGCAAGATCTCATTCTTTTTATAGCTCAGTGATATTCTATTACACACACACACACACACACCCCACATCTTCTTTATTTATCTATTGATGGACATGGGTTGCTTCCATATCTTGGCTATTATAGATCATGCTGCAACAAACATAGGGGTGCATCTATCTTTTTAAATTAGTGTTTTTGTTTTCTTTTTTTTGTGTGTGTGTTTTTGTGTTTTTGTTTTCTTTAGGTAAATACCTAGTAGTAGAATTACTGAATCATATGGTAATTCTATTTGTAACTTTTTGAGGAACTTCCAGACTATTATCCATAATGGTTGCACCAATTTACATTTCCACCAACAGTGCACAAGGATTCCTTTTTCTCTATACTCCTACCAACACTTGTTATTTATTGTCTTACTGACAGAGAACTACTCAAAGGACAACATGAGCCGTGACAAACAGTTGGAATCTTAGTCAGGAAAATAATTATGACTCATTTTATTGTTGATTGTTAAGTATTGAAACAATCTTCCTTTTGACATTTATTCTCCCTCTGAGTTCCTAGGGTAACTTACTGTATTACTCATTTGGCACTTACTTGCTGCATTAAAAGTCATTTAACTCTTCCTGTTATTTTTTTCTTTTCAATTGTAATTTAGTTAGAAGCAGATTTAGTTAGTATGCCAGCCAATAGAGGAAATGAAATAAAGTGGAAAAATAAAGTGTTTTGGGTCATATATGTCATTTAATCCTGTCTTCTCCAATTACCAGCTGCTTTTAGGCATGTTAATTTTTTTTTTTTTTTCAAAATGGGTGTAACAGTTCAAATCCTACAAGATTTATGTGTGATTAAACAATGAATTTTAGATTTTTTTTTTTTTTTAAAGATTTTATTTATTTATTTGACAGAGAGATAGACAGAAGAGCACAAGCAGAGGGAGTGGCAGAGGGAGAGGGAGAAGCAGGCTCTGCACTGAGCAGGGAACCCGATGCGGGACTCGATCCCAGGACCCTGAGATCATGACCTGAGCCGAAGGCAGATGCTTAACCATCTGAGCCACCCAGGCGCCCTGAATTTTAGATTTAAAGATGACCTCAAAACAAAGGTGGATATAGCATCTCTGAATATCTAGCTCTTTGTGTGTGTGTGTGTGTGTGTGTGTGTGTGTGTGTTTGTATTTCCATAGAAGTGGCAGCTACCTTGGAATGGTGAGGAAGGGAAGGGTATCCCTCACATGGATGGAATTATAGAAACTATGATACACAAGCATCTGGTTTTCTATGTTACTTGGTTCACACAGAAAAGGAAAGCAGCAATAAGTGTCACAATTTCCGAAGAGGTAAAGATGTGTTTTTCTACATGTCTAGATCAGTATTTGAGCAACACCCGTCTTACTGAAAGCCTGCTGATACCAGAACAGCAGGTCAGCCCACGGCAACCCTGATGGTGGTCACTGTGGTGGGGGAGGCAGAAGAAACTCTGAGGGTAGACTGGGAAGGAAGTGGTGACATGGAGATGCAGTCTCTGGAACAAACAGAGCACAATGATTTTAGTAGATCCTGGGGTTGACGTAATAGCCAGAAGAGCTTTTGAAGCCAGGTATCTACCTGTTCACTTAAGAAAGTATTCAGCTTCAAGCCACAGAGAAGATGACAAGGAGTAACTTGAATACTGAATATTTATTTTTTTACACAATAAGAATTCCAAAATAGGCAGTCAGAGAGGTTGGCACAGCTATTCAAAGTGTCATCAGGAACCTAGGTATTTTGTTTTTCCCTAGACATTCTTAGTTGGTGACTTTTTCCCTTATGGTTTCAAAATGGCTGCTGAGCCCCATAGACTTTGCATTAAGGTTCTGGAAAGATAGAATATAGGAAAGCCAAACTCCTTCTCTTCCAAAGGACTTTTTTTTTTTAATTCAGCAAGAGAAGCCGTTTCGAGAGAAAAACTGGCTGGGAATAAGTGTTGAGTGAAGAGATTGCCACTTTGACCACACAACCCAAACATTATTGATTTACATAGGACAAAATAATGAGTGGGAGCTGGTGCAGGTCAGGTGGGTTTCTCCTCATTGTATTAGTGTGGAACCCAAAATGAAAAACCGATCTCATTACCATTGGAAATAGGTTACATTCACGCATGGATTGCTTTGCTTATTAATGACTCAATAGATGATATCTCTGTATACACTTTAACATAAATAAACTGACATACCTAATAACAAAGCAAATACTGAAAAAAATATCAGCTCTCTTTCTCCCTATTTTTGTGTCTCTGTTAGCTTATTCTGCTCATTGTCCTTTTGGTGGCTAAGAACAGAAGCACACTAAATTAGCTCAAGGAAAAGAAGTTACCATTCTTTTCTCTCCACTCCTTTTATTTCCCTCTTTGTTTCACTGTGGGCCAGCTTTCTCTATATATGGGTAATACTGATTACCAACCAGGTCCCCACTACATCAATTTCCTAGGACTCAATTCAATTGTATCAATGAAATGAAAGTAATATAAGCTCTTTCTTCTTCACATGTGTTAATATGTGCTTTTTAAAAAGCATAAAGTTGATACAAACGTCTGCTTGGTGTTCTTAGCTGTCTCCCACTATCCATTCTTGTTTTTCCTCCTTAGTAATAACCTCTATTTTTAGTTGGGCATATTGTCAATGAGGTAAAAGCCTACACTCCCCATTTTGTCTTACAGTCAAGGCTCAGTCATGTGACAAGGTTTTGGCCATTGGGTTTTAGGTGAAACTATTGTGTGTGACATTTGGAAAATCTTGAAGAGGGAGGCCATGTGAGACCTGGAATAAGGACAGGGTGCCTGGAGTTCTGGCAGTCATCTTGGACTAAGAGAATGGGGGCTTTATTTAAGGGATGGGGAAGAGAGCAGCCAGGGATGGGGAGAGTTGCTGAGGAACTAGTGGAGATGCCATTTCAGCCCATACATAGGAAATAAAGGGGATTGTTATTTAAGTCCAGCTGGAAATTCTCATTACTAATCAAGCTGACAGCCTAATAAGTAGTACAGAAATTATAGGATGGTCAGCATCTAAACTCTGAAGCTGGAGAATTTTTCTCTGAGGCAGGAGCAGCTGGTGCTATTACATTTGACGTTGATAGTGATGAGTGGTGTATAATGACAGTTTAAGACAAGATGCTCCAGCACAGTGAAAAGAAATTCTCTAAATGTGAATCTCTTGGCACAAAAAAAGAACTTATAAACTCAACCTTTATGGCTGAGTGAAAAGAAGGTAAAAATCCTGGCCTGTCATTAATCCTAGAGATGGACCGTAAACTTAGGATTCATTGAGTATTGGATGCTTTATTTTTAGAAATGTTTATCTACCATCATCAGCATTATTTTTGAAGTAACATATAATTTAGTAGAGATTGAATTCATATCTTATTCATTAAGGCTTATGTAATTTAAATACGTATTTTGCATAAAACACTTCAATGCACAAGAAATACTTTTATCTTTAAATCCTCTAAAGCTTTATATCTTAAGACATATACTGTGATTTTTTAAGAAAAATGAATAAAAGAAACCATATTTTAAAACATGATATTTAAGTATATTTTAAATGTGGCAAAACATTATTTTTAATTGAACTGACATATCCTTCAACTGCTGACTTGAGAGGTTTTTTTTTAAATTTTATTTTATTATGTTATGTTAACCACCATACATTACATCATTAGTTTTTGATGTAGTGTTCCATGATTCATTGTTTGTGTATATCACCCAGTGCTCCATTCAATATGTGCCCTCTTTAATACCCATCACCAGGCTAACCCACCCCCTCACCCCTCTCCCCTCTAGAACCCTCAGTTTCTTTCTCAGAGTCCATAGTCTCTCATGATTCATCTCCCCCTCCGATTTCCCCCCCTTCATTTTTCCCTTCCTACAATCTTTTTTTTTTTTTTTTTAACATATAATGTAGTATTTGTTTCAGAGGTACAGGTCTGTGATTCAACAGTCTTACATAATTCACAGTGCTCACCATAGCACATACCCTCCCCAATGTCTATCACCCAGCTACCCCATCCCTCCTACTCCCCACCACTCCAGCAACCCTCATTTTGTTTCCTGAGATTAAGAATTCCTCATATCAGTGAGATCATATGATACATATCTTTCTCTGATTGACTTATTTCGCTTAGCATAATACCCTCTAGTTCCATCCACAACGATGCAAATGGCAAGATTTCATTTTTTTGATGGCTGCATAATATTCCATTGTATATATATACCACAACTTCTTTATCCATTCATCTGTTGATGGGCATCTTGGCTCTTTCCATAGTTTGGCTATTGTGGACATTGCTGCTATAAGCATTGGGGTGCATGTGCCCCTTTGGGTCACTACATTTGTATCTTTGGGGTAAGTACCCAGTAGTGCAATTGCTGGGTCATAGGGTAGCTCTATTTTCAACTTTTTGAGGAACAGCCATACTGTTTTCCAGAGTGGCTGTACCAGCTTGCCTTCCCACCAACAGTGTAGGAGGGTTCCCCTTTGTCCACATCCTCACCAACATCTATAGTTTCCTGACTTATTAATTTTAGCCATTCTGACTGGTGTGAGGTGGTATCTCATTGAGGTTTTGATTTGGATTTCCCTGATGCCGAACGATGTTGAGCACTTTTGCATGTGTCTGTTGGCCATTTGGATGTCTACTTTGGAAAAATGTCTGTTCATGTCTTAGGCCTATTTCTTGGTGGGATTATTTGTTCTTTGCGTGTTGAGTTTGATAAGTGCCTTATAGATTTTGGATACTAGCCCTTTATCTGATATGTCATTTGCAAATATCTTCTCCCATTCTGTCGGGTGTCTTTTGGTTTTGTGGACTGTTTCCTTTGCTGTGCAAAAGCTTTTTATCTTGATGAAGTCCCAATAGTTCATTTTTGCCCTTGCTTCCCTTGCCTTTGGTGATGTTTCTAGGAAGAAGTTGCTGCGGCTAAGGTCAAAGAGGTTGCTGCCTGTGTTCTCCTCTAGGATTTTGATGGACTCCTGTCTCACATTTAGGTCTTTCATCCATTTTGAGTCTGTTTTTGTGTGTGGTGTAAGGAAATGGTCCAGTTTCATTCCTTTGCATGTGGCTGTCCAATTTTCCCAACACCGTTTGTTGAAGAGACTTTTTTCCATTGGCCATTCTTTCCCGCTTTCTCAAAGATTAGTTGACCATAGAATGGAGGGTCCATTTCTGGGCTCTCTATTCTGTTCCATTGATCTATGTGTCTGTTTTTGTGTCAGTACCATATTCTCTTGATGATGACAGCTTTGTAATAGAGCTGGAAGTCCAGAATTGTGAAGCCACCAGCTTTGCTTTTCTTTTTCAACCTTCCTCTGGCTCTTCAGGGTCTTTTCTGGTTCCATACAACTTTAGGATTATTTGTTCCATTTCTTTGGAAAAAGTGGATGGTATTTTGATAGGGATTGTTTTAATGTGTAGATTGGTCTAGGTAGCATTGACATCTTCACAATATTTGTTCTTCAAATCCATGAGCCTGGAACGTTTTTCCATTTCTTTGCATCTTCCTCAATTTCTTTCATGAGTATTTTATAGTTTTCTGAGTACAGATTCTTTGCCTCTTTGGTTAGATTTATTCCTAGGTATCTTATGGTTTTGGGTGCAATTGTAAATGGGATCGACTCCTTAATTTCTCTTTCTTGTCTTGTTGTTGGTGTATAGGAATGCCACTGATTTCTGTGCATTGGTTTTATATCCCGCCACTTTACTGAATTTCTGTATGAGTTCTAGCAGTTTTGGGGTGGAGTCTTTTGGGTTTTCCACATAAAGTATCATATCATCTGCAAAGAGTGAGTTTGACTTCTTCTTTGCCGATTCGGATACCTATTTCTTTTTGTTGTCTGATTGCTGTGGCTAGGACTTCTGGTACTATGTTGAATAGCAGTGGTGATAGTGGACATCCCTGCCATGTTCCTGACCTTAGGGGGAAAGCTCTCAGTTTTTCCCCATTGAGAATGATATTCGCTGTTGGTTTTTCATAGATGGCTTTAGGATATTGAGGTATGTACCCTCACCCTCTATCCCTACACTCTGAAGAGTTTTAATCAAGAAAGGATGCTATACACTGTCAAATACTTTTTCTGCATCTATTGAGAGGATCATATGATTCTTGTTCTTTCTTTTATTAATGTATTGTATCACACTGATTGATTTGCGGATGTTGAACCAAACTTGCAGCCCAGGAATAAATCCCACTTGATCATGGTGAATAATCCTTTTAATGTACTGTTGGATCCTATTGGCTAGTATTTTGGTGAGAACTTTTGCATCCATGTTCATCAGGGTTATTGGTCTGTAATTCTCCTTTTTGATGAGGACTTTGTCTGATTTTGGGATCAAGGCAATGCTGGCCTCATAAAATGAGTTTGGAAGTTTTCCTTCCATTTCTATTTTTTGGAACAGTTTCAGAAGAATAGGTATTAATTCTTCAAATGTTTGGTAGAATTCCCCTGGGAAGCCATCTGGCTCTTGTTTGTTGGGAGATTTTTGATGACTGCTTCAATTTCCTTGGTGGTTATGGGTCTGTTCAGGTTTTCCATTTCTTCCTGGTTCACTTTTGGTAGGAATGCATCCATTTCTTTCAGATTATCTAATTTGCTGGCATATAGTTGCTCATAATATGTTCTTATAATTGTTTGTATTTCTTTGGTGTTGATTGTGGTCTCCTCTTTTATTTATGATTTTATTTATTTGGGTCATTTCTCTTTTCTTTTTGATAAGTCTGGCCAGGGGTTTATCAATCTTACCAATTCTTTCAAAGAACCAGCTCCTAGTTTCTTGTTGATCTGTTCTACTGTTCTTTTGGTTTTTATTTCATTGATCTCTGCTCTGCTTTTTATTATTTCTCTTCTCCTGCTGGGTTTAGGCTTTATTTGCTGTTCTTTCTCCAGCACCTTTAGGTGTAGGGTTAGATTGTGTGTTTGAGACCTTTCTTGTTTCTTGAGAAAGCCTTGTATTAGTATATACTTTCCTCTTAGGATTGCCTTTGCTGAATCCCAAAGATTTTGAACAGTTGTGTTTTCATTTGTTTCCATGAATTTTTAAAATTTTTCTTTAATTTTCTGGTTGACCCATTCATTCTTTAGTAGGATGCTCTTTAGCCTCCATGTATTTGAGTTCTTTCTGACTTTCCTCTTGTGATTGAGTTCTAGTTTCAAAGCATTGTGGTCCAAAAATATGCAGGGAATGATCCCAATCTCTTGATACTGGTTGAGACCTGATTTGTGACCTAAGATGTGATCTATCTGGAGAATGTTCCATGGGCACTAGAGAAGAATGTGTATTCTGTTGCTTTGGGATGGAATGTTCTGAATATATCTGTGAAGTCCTTTTGGTCCAGTGTGTCATTTACAGTCTTTATTTCCTTGTTGATCTTTTGCTTAGATGATCTGTCCATTTCAGTGAGGGGGGTGTTAAAGTTCCCTACTATTATTGTATTGTTGTCAATGTATTTCTTCACATCTTTAGGGGCTTTCTTTATATTCATACACATACAAGGTAGTTCTTTACTCCTGAGGACCTTAATCAGGCTATTTAGGAAAATGTTCATTATTTAAAAAGAAATAATTTAGGAGAGAAGAGCTGTGACTGATAGCCTTTTTGATCCTCCCTTCCTCAACCCCCATCCCATCTTGGAACTTGAGCATAGTGCTGGCAATAATTATGGCAGGCATTCTATGTATTACAAAGGAATATAAACATTATACTGCCAGTATTCAAGAGAACTATGGAATATTATGTTTTGCTTTTATCATTCAGGGATTTTTTTTGTGTGTGTGTTTGTGTGTGTGTGTATTTTATGTGACATGGCTGCCTAATTCTCTTTTAATTAATACATGGCTCTAATTCTGTCTAACCAGATCCATGTAAAAATATTTTCTCCTTGTTTCTTGAGGCTCATTATATAGGAAGAGTTACACAGTGGACATTTATTCATTCAGTTATTCAGTTATTCAACACTAAATTTCAAATACTGAAGAGTGGACTGAAATCACTTTACATAGTATAAACTGGTGGATTTATGACTGTTTTCACAGAAATCATGCTTTTCTGTAAATTCCATAGCAACAGTCTATTTTGTGCACTACTCTATCCCCAACACTTAGAGTATTCTCTTGTCCATTGTGAGTGCTTAATAAATATTTATTAAATGAATCAATTAATCAAATATTTTTGGCTGGAAATAAGAGAAATCTAATGGTAATAAGAGAAATCTAAAAGGCAAAAGAGGTTTGGCCAAGGGATCCAACCAAGACTGCAAATTGGCCCCAGGTATGGTTAATATTAACAATAATAGATTCCAGCAGATAACAGATACTGACCAGTCAGTATGGATGCTGACCCAATCAGATTAGGGTTGAGCCATCAACACGTGGTAAGGCTATGCTGAGTATTAATTAGCCCATGCCCCAGTAAACCACTGGAAATAGAACTGTAGACACTGACAATTTCTGTCTCTTGTCTTTTATTATATCTTTGTCTCTGTATTTCCTTCCCAATGAAGAGTGGCTGAAACCTAATGGCTACTGACAGCTGGAGAAGCTCACATATATAAAATGTCATTGGACAGATATCATTTCACTCTGTTTTAGTGAAAATTTCTAGGGAAGGAAGGAAGTTTTATTGAGCAGATCAAATGATAGGTGTCCATTATAATATATTTGCCATTAAAATTTTGGTAGTGTGCTTCTCCAAAATACAAAACTCTACTTGATTGAAGACATCAAAGAATTCAAATATTAAGCAGTGGTTTAGTTTGACATAGACAAAGTTCATGAAATATCTAGTTGTTACTCTGAGATCTTCAGCCTCCCTTGCAATCAAGTTTGGGTCATGTGACTAATTTGGACCAGTGGGTTTTATATGGATGTGTTTGTGTGACTCTGGCTGAGCCATTTAGTAACTCTGCACCTTCTCCATCTCTCTTGTGCCCTGCCATGGTGACTGTGGAGTCCATGTGTTCCATTTGGTATAGCTTCAGACTAGAGGAGGACACCTGTTCTATCTATATTAGATCTGATTAGGCTGTCTAGTGGCATCAACCCTCTACTTAAGTCCCTAAAATTCTTTATTTTCCCTTTGTGGCACCTGCCATTAATTATCCTGACACATCTGTTTTAAACATGGAATAGAAAAGAATGGAGATGCTGGATTTCAGAGAATTTAAATGAAAATCCAAGCTTTGCTATTTACTGTGGTGTGATCTTTGGCCAGTTCTTTGGTTTCTTTGAACTTCAGTTTTCTTATCAGTAAGATGGGGATGATGATATTGACCATCTCCTGAGCTTGCTCTAAACAGTAGATGTAGTCATGATTATAAAACATCTAGCTCTGTGCCTGGTGTAACAGTAGCTAGCGTTTACATGACCAGGCACTGGCAGGTAAATATTTTACTTATATTAACATATTTAACCCTCAGAATAGCCTTATGGTGTAGGCAGTATCATCATCTCCATTATAACTGAGGTATAGTGAGGTTGAGTGACGTCCCCTAGGTCGTGAAGTTGAGATTTGATCCCAAGCTTCTGGTGCCCTCTAAACTAGTGCCTCTTGTGGAGTGTTTTAGAATTAGCGTTCTTAAGTGTGGGTAAGGGTAGAGGTATAGGGAGGAAGGGGCTTTTGGAATAAAATTAGCATTCAAGTCTTGCTTCTGGCATGTACTAATCAAGTGGCAGTTGAATAAGTTACTCTAACTTAGTCTGAATTGCTTTCTTTATAAAATGTCTAATATCAAAATAGTACTTACCTTAGACGGTTGTTTTGAGGGTTCAGTGAGTTTATGTATGTTATCTATGTAAAGCACCAGGAACATTGAATGGTAGCAGTGGATATTCTTCTCTGGTTCTTCTCTGATCAGTGCAGTAAAAATACAGATTGTATTGACTTCTCTCTGGAAGAATCAGTCACATTAAGAAGAAAAATTAATGTATGGGCTTTTACTCATTAAATGCACATGTACTAAAACATAATGTTAATACTCATTTCTATTAGAATTCTCACTCCATCCATGTTGTTGCATATTTAAGCAGCCCTTTAATTGCCTTAAAGAGTCATCAGAGACACAGAAAATGCTTTTTGAACAAGCCTAAGCAATGCAAGGGAGGCAGCTATCTCTGATGGACAAGTAGCTCTTCAGGTGAAGAGCCTCTCAACTTTCTCTGTGTCCTTGTTCTTTTATACTTAATTTTCTTCATAAGTTATGGCACTGTTGCCTTAGTACAATGGAATTTGATTGAAACAAGAATGAGAAATAGAAGGAATGTTCTAGATTATCTGACCTTAGGTTGCTGTTTCCCAGGTGGGGAACAGAGGCCTGGCAACTTGTGAGTTGCCTATGAAGACGCAGTTAATGAGCACTGCTGCAAATACCTGTTGTCTTCTCTAGTCTAGCCTTCTCTCTGGAACCACACCTCCCCTTTACTGGTAGCTATTTTAAATGCTTCTTATGAGTAAATATTCATTGAAATAATGGTCCTTAAAGGTATTTTAGAGCTCAGAAATTTGTCTGTTTTTCTTTGATTCAAAGGACTCATATGGATTCATCTTAGATATTAATCAAAATGTTATCAAAATGTATTAAATGCTAAAAAGCAGGCCTTCACTCAATGTATATATACTATCTGAAACTGAAAATGGTTGCTTGTATCTTCCAGGGAGGCTGGAAAGGTTTCTGTTCTAATGTCCAGTCCTATCCTTCTACCTTCTTGGTAGATGTTTCTACAAAGTACTTTTTTTTTTTTTCCTTAACAGCTTTATTGAGGTGCTTTAATAGCACCCCAGAGTCAATAAGTCTAAATTAGAATTCTTTCCTTTCTAAAACAGCTTCCCTCTGATCTGTCCTGACTTCCTCATATCTGTCAATAATATCCTCATTGCTCCAGCTGCCCCAGATGGAAACCTCAGTGCTGTCTTTCATGTCTTTCTTCTTCAGCCATATCTAATCAGTCAATATATTCTGCTAGTTTTCATTACCATTCCTAATCCTTATATTATGTTAACCATATTCTCACTGGATTCACCGCCCTCAGTAGTATCTCCTTTCTTGCGAGCAATCTTAAAACCTTCTTACAAATTGATCTTTCTTCTCTTTAATAATTACAAAACCCACAGTTGCTCCCTGCTGCTTTAAAAGAGATTCTGAACTTAAGGATGAAAAATAGCTATCTTCTAGGACAAGGTCCTGACTTCTCTTTCTCATTTTGCCTTTTCCATTTTTTTTTTCTTGGACACTGATCTTGTACTTTCACAAATTGTTCTTCTCATTAGTCCTTGAAATTTACCATACCTTTCTAGTTCTGGACCCTAGCTCATACTTGTTATTCCAGCAAGATATTCCTTGTCCTTCTTTTCTGTCCTAGCCTTGATATTTAGCTTAAATTCTGCCTTTTCTAAGAAATGTTCTCCAGTGACTTTTGCACATGCTAATCTTTCTTTCCTTTGAACTGCCTTGATATTTTTAATATATTCTGTATATATGGCACTTATTTTGATATTTTTAAATTATATTATTCAATAATTAACTTGTCAATTCCACAAAGGTAGGATTTTTATAATAGCTACTAAAGGTCCTGTCTATAGTTGATGCTACAAAATGAGTTTTTAAAAAGCAAAAAAACCCACAAATCATAAATCAACTATACTGAAAGAGAGATTCTGCATCAGAACACAAAAGATTTCAGAAAGCAGGGCAACTGCAAATTGAAGGTATGATTTTAACGTTTATTGAGAATCTGCAATTTTCTAGCCACTTCGCTGGGTGCTGAGGATAGAGAGATAAATTAGACAGTCTTGATATAAATGAAAAGAATGAGAACAAGTAGAATGCAAAGCTTCTGAACGTGAAACAGTTTTGTGTGGGGGTGGAGGTGGGTGGCAGGGTGAGGTCACATAGGGTGCTGGCAGACACAAAGGATACAGGATGGGGGACATTTTCCTTTCAAAAGGTAGTCAACGCAGGTTCAGGTTGGTTTCAACATGGAGTAAAATGATGCTGTGTGAGGGCATTACATTCATCTTTATCAAGCCCTGAGCTATGCCTGCAGTTGGGGGCAGCAAGCCTAGTTTTCCATTGTTTATAACAAAAAATGATTTACAATGAATAAAAATTCCCTAAATTCTGTTGTAAGATGATAGTAATAAGAATAACAACACCAAAAATTTGACACATCAAAATTATCATTAGGTTCAATGTACTTGCCCATCTGTAACTGTGGCCATATTTCAGCATTTTATTGCTTAATTTAGAAAGAGGTAACCTCAACTGCCAAAAACAATTGAGAATGTCGAGTGTAGAGGGACCAAACATAGCATATGGGCCATAGCCGTGCATCCTAGAGAGTGACCTTAGGTGCTATGCTCCTTTTTACTGCCTGAGAGTTAAAGGTCTCCAGCAACTTACAGTAGTGAATAATTTATCTGCAAGGAAAGAAACTTTATTCATTTTGTATATTCTAAGAACAGATATTACACATTAAGACGCAAATAATATCAATAGTGATTAAGCAAATAATAACAAGAATAGTAATATGCCAACAGAATGGTGGTTCTGTTTTATAATAGAACTTTTATAGTACAGAAATTTACATCATTCTAGCACTCTTGTAAAAGATATTTTTAAGCCCTGATTTCCTTTTTGCTTCATCTGGAGATTCGTTCTTGGTTTTCTTTGCTGACTTTTCTTTCTCCTATATATGTCCTTAACGTTGTTCTATCCCAGATTTCGTTGTTCAGTTCTTGGCTCCTTTTGCTAGTTAATGTGTCAGTACCAAGGCTTTAAATGTCACCTGTATGCCAGTGATGCCCAAATTTCTATTCCCAGCTCCAATTTTAGTACTGAACTCTGTAGAGTCCGCTCTCAAACTGCATTCTAGACCTCCAGCAGAATTCATGATTTTTTTCATCCGGAACTATTTTTCCTCCAGTATAACTCTCTGTCAAATGACTCCAGCCACCTAAGAGGTACCCCCGATTCCTCTGTTTTGCTTGCCTTTCACAAGTGCTGTCAGCATCCGGAATCCAGTTGTGTCGCTCCATCCCTAGAGTTATGTTCTTGTGCCACCACCATCTCTCCTCTGGATCTTGCCATCACCCCTTACCAGCTCTTTCTGTTTTCTTCCTGGAGGGCTGCATTTCATTCCTTACATCACTGCCAAAGGGAGGTTTAAAAATGTATATCAGATCATATCATTTGCTCACTTAGACTTCTCATATGGCTTCTATTTATACTTAAAGTAAAAATTGCCTACCAGGGCCCCAAACCCCTGCCTCCCTCCCTGCCCCCCCATCACTAAACAGTGTTCCAGCCACACTGGCCTTTTATTCTCTTGGAATATACCAAGCCTAATTTTCCTTAAGGTTTTTATGTTTACTCTCTCTGCGTGGAATCCTCTGCCTCTTCTATTTTTTCATGGCTGGCTTCTTCTGGATATTCAGGGCTTGGCACAAACGCTACAACATCCAAGAGGACCTTTCTGACCATCTAATCTTAAGTGGTCTCATTCCACCCAGTAATCTTCCTTTTTCTTCATAGAATTTAATATTTGAAATCACCCAGTTTATTAATGCTTTTATTTGCTTGTTATGTGTCTTTTTAAAAAAAGATTTATTTGAGAGAGAGAAAGAGAGAGAGAAGGACAGGGGAAGAGGGAGAGAGAGAGTCCTCTAGCAGACTCCTCACTGAGTGTGGAGCCTGACATGGGGCTCGATCCCAGGACCCTGAGGTCATGACCTGAGCCTGTCAAGAGTTGGCTGCTTAACCTACTGAGCCACCTATGTGGCCTGTTATGTGTCTTTTTTCATCTACAACAGTTCTTCACAACTTTTTTACATGATAGCACACCTAAGAAATAAATTCAGTTGATTTTTGTTATTCATGGTAGTTATATTTAATAAAGCCACTATAAACACGGACTTAGTGAATACTGACCCATTGCTCCTACAGAAAATATAGGGTTAGGTTCCTGTGAACCTCTGGTCACACCATTCTCAACCCATCATACATAATTTTGTTTTATTTGTTTCTGTTTAAAGAGCCATATTTAAAATATATTGTTGGGCGCCTGGGTGGCTCAGTTGGTTAAACGACTGCCTTCGGCTCGGGTCGTGATCCTGGAGTCCTGGGATCAAGTCCCACATTGGGCTCCCTGCTTAGCGAGGAGTCTGCTTCTCCCTCTGACTCTCTTCCCTCTCGTGCTGTCTCTCATTCTCAAATAAATAAAATCTTAAAAAAATATATATTGTTGATTTATAATGTTCAACTCATGTCCAACAGCACTATAATGCCTGAATGAAGCTTTTCTAATACATCATTTTTTTTCCCCTCTGTAAAGCATAATGTACTGAATTAGACAGCACTGTGAGACTGTGCTCGGGAGCCATATTAAACAGCAGACCACCAACTGAAAGCACAAAAGTGTGGAAGATGTGCCACTAAAACTACAGAAAAAGCACTTATTTACAGTATGAGTAAAAAAAAAAAAAAAAAGACTATCACCTTGTTCAGCCTTAGTCTGGAGTGTTCATGTCACATAACTCAAAATCTTGACTGCTCTGTGCATATTTGTGAATGACTATAAGAAGCTAGGAGTATTTATTTTGGTGTTAAGAATTTTGATGAGTAAATATGGAATTATTGAATAATGTGGGTAGACTGTATTTGGTATATGGTGATAAATGTACTAGTGGTTTGCATGCCTACTAAACACCAAGTAATGATGTCTACTATGCAATTTGGTATGTGATTCTAGAGTTCAGTGCTCCAATCCCCAGACTCCCCCTAACCACCCAAAAGACTGAGAGGATTGATCTTTGGTACAACTCTAGCTCCTTGGTATACCAAACTGGAAAGGAAAGGTCTGCTCTCAAATGTCATTCTCAGGAGATCTTGCCTATCTTCTTTACTATTGTAATCCTACTTCCCAGGATAAAGCTTGGAACATAATATTTACTGAACAAATGGAATGGTGTTGGTTTTTACTCTGTGATGTTGAAATAAAAATAAAGGAGAGAAGAGGAGGAGAGAGAAAGAGGACACTTTTTTTGTGCATATATTGATGTATTTATTTGTGTTCTATTTCCCCAAAAGGATTGAGGCAGTTTACAATAAATTATTGACATTATAAATCAAATACTTAATTCTAAATGAAAGACAAAAGCCAGGTAGCAAAAGGGGAAGCAGGAAGAGGGAACTTACCCATCCAACCATCTGTCCATCCATCTATATAGCAGACTGCCCAGGGCTCAGTTCCGATTACATCAACACCCTACTGACTCTCTTTCTCTGAGTTCGAGGACAAGAAATTCCTTTTTAATTTTATTTTTATTTTTTTTAAAGATTTTATTTATTTATTTGACAGAGAGAGAGACAGAAGAGCACAAGCAGAGGGAGTGGCAGAGGGAGAGAGAGAAGCAGGGAACCCGATGTGGGACTCGATCCCAGGACCCTGAGATCATGACCTGAGCCGAAGGCAGACGCTTAACCATCTGAGCCACCCAGGCGCCCAAGAAATTCCTTTTTTAAAATTGTATTTATTTTATATAGATTATTTCCTATTAAATTCATGCTTCTATAATATGCTGCTTCATATTGCTTTGAAAAGAGAGGTAGGCATACTTAAATGAATGAAAAAATAAAATAACCTCTATTTGGTTCAAGGAAGAGTAATTTAGCAGAAACAACACTGAGATTTCAGGTAGCTAGGATAAAGAGGGAAGTGCAGTGGATTGCACAGCCTCCACTGTTTGGCAGAAGTGAATATCTAATTTACAAGGAGAGGAAGCTTTCCTGAAATCTTTTTATTTTTTATTTCTTATTTAATAATGTTATGTTAGTCACCATACAGTACATCATTAGTTTTTGATGTAGTGATCCGCGATTCATTGTTTTCTTCATATAACACCCAGTGCTCCATGCAGTACCTGCCCTCCTTAATACCCATCACTGGGCTAACCCATCCCCCACCCCTCTCCCCTCTAAAATCCTCAGTTTGTTTCTCAGAGTCCATAGTCTCTCATGGGTCATCTCTTCCTCTGATTCCCCCCCTTCATTTTTCCCCTCCTTCTCCTAATGTCCTCCATGCTATTCCTTATGTTCCACAAATAAGTGAAACCATATGAAAATTAAAACTGACTTTCTCTGCTTGACTTATTTCACTTAGCATAATCTCCTCCAGTCCCATCCATGTTGATGTAAAAGTTGGGTATTCATCCTTTCTGATGGCTGAATAATATTCCATTGTATATATGGACCACATCTTCTTTATCCATTCATCTGTTGAAGGGCATCTCAGCTCTTTCCACAGTTTGGCTATTGTGGACATTGCTGCTATGAACATTGGGGTGCATATGGCCCTTCTTTTCACTACATCTGTGTCTTTGGGGTAAATATCCAGTAGTGCAATTGCTGTGTCATAGGGTATCTCTATTTTTAATTTTCTGAGGCACCTCCACACTGTTTTCCAAGGTGGCTGTACCAACTTGCATTCCCACCAACAGTGTAAGAGGGTTCCCCTTTCTCTACAACCTCTCCAACATTTGTTGTTTCTTGCCTTATCCATTTTTGCCATTCTAACTGGTATAAGGTGGTATCTCAATGTGGTTTTGATTTGAATTTCCCTGATGCTAATGATGAACATTTTTTCATATGTCTGTTAGCCATTTATATGTCGTCTTTGGAGAAGTGTCTGTTCATGTCTTCTGCCCATTTTTTGACTTGATTATTTGTTTTTTGGGTGTTGAGTTTGAGAAGTTCTTTATAGATCATGGATACCAGCCCTTTATCTGTAGTGTCATTTGCAAATATCTTCTCCCATTCTGTGGGTTGCCTCCTAGTTTTGTTGACTGTTTCTTTTGCTGTGCAGAAGCTTTTTATCTTGATGAAGTCCCAAAAGTTCATTTTTGCTTTTGTTTCACTAGCCTTTGGAGATGTATCTTGAAAGAAGTTGCTGTGGCCGATGTTGAAGTTGTTACTGCCTATGTTCTCCTCTAGGATTTTGATGGATTCCTGTCTCACATTGAGGTCTTTCATCCCTTTTGAGTTTATCTTTGTGTAGGGTGTTAGATAATGGTCAAGTTTCATTCTTCTGCATGTGGCTGTCCAATTTTCCCAGCACCATTTATTGAAGAGACTTTTTTCCATTGCATGTTTTTTCCTGCTTTGTCGAAGATTATTTGACCATAGAGTTGAGGGTCCATATCTGGGTTCTCTGTTCTGTTCCATTGGTCTATATGTCTGTTTTTGTGCCAGTACCATGCTGTCTTGGTGATCACTGCTTTGCAATATAGCTTGAAATCGGGCAACGTGATGCCCCCACCTTTGTTTTTCTTTTTCAACATTTCCTTGACAATTAAGGGTCTTTTCTGATTCCATACAAATTTTAGGATTGTTTGTTCCAGCACTTTGAAAAATATCTTTGGAATTTTGATCGGGATGGCATTGCTCTGGGTAGCATAGTCATTTTAAGAATGTTTATTCTTCCGATCCATGAGAATGGAATATTTTTCCATCTTTTTGTGTCTTCTTCAATTTCTTTCATGGGTATTCTGTAGTTCCTAGAGTATAGATCCTTTACCTCTTTGGTTAGGTTTATTCTGAGGTATCTTATGGTTTTTGATGCTATTGTAAATGGAGTCGTTTCTCTAATTTCTCTTTCTACAGTTGCGTTGTTAGTATATAAGAAAGCAACTGATTTCTGTGCATTGATTTTGTATCCTGCCACATTACTGATTGCTGTATGAGTTCTGGTAATTTGGGGGTCTAGTCTTTTGGGATTTCCACATAAAGTAGCATGTCGTCTGTGAAAAGAGAGAGTTTGACTTCTTCTTTGCCAATTTGAATACTTTTTATTTCTTTTTGTCGTCTGATTGCTGTTGCTAGGACTTCTAGTACTATGTTGAACAATAATGGCAAGAGTGGGCACCCTTGACGTGTTCCTGATCTTAAGGGAAAGGCTCTCAGCTTTTCCCCATTGAGGATGATATTCGCTGTGGGTTTTTCATAGATGGATTTTATGAACTTGAGGAATGTTCCCTCTATCCCTATACTCTGAAGAGTTTTAATCAGGAAAGGATGTGGTATTTTGTCAAATGCTTTTCTGCATCAATTGAGAGGACCATATGGTTCTTCTCTCTCCTCTTATTAATGTGTTCTATCACATTGATTGATTTGCGAGTGTTGAACCACCCTTGTATCCCGGGGATAAATCCCACTTGGTCATGGTGGATGGTCCTTTTAATGTATTGTTGGATCCTATTAGCTAGGATTTTGTTGAGTATTTTGTAATCCATATTCATCAGGGATATCGGCCTGAAATTCTTTTTGATGGGGTCTTTGCCTGGTTTGGGGATTAAGGTAATCCTGGCCTCATAGAATGAGTCTGGAAGCTTTCCTTCTGTTTCTATTTTTTGAAACAGCTTCAGTAGAATAGGTATTATTCCTTCTTTGAATGTTTGGTAGAATTCCCCAGGGAATCCATCAGGCCCTGGACTCTTGTTTTTTGGGAGGTTTTTGATCACTGCTTCAGTCTTGTTACTGGTTATTGGCCTATTCAGGTTGTCAGTTTCTTCCTGTTTCAGTCTTGGGAGTTTATAGGCTTCCAGGAAGGCATCCATTTCATCCAGATTGGTCAGCTTATTGGCATATAGTTGTTGATAATAATTTCTAATAATTGTTTCTATTTCCTTGGTGTTAGTCATGATATCTCCCCTTTCATTCATAATTTTATTAATTTGCGTCCTTTTTCTTTTCTTTTGGATAAGTCTGGCCAGTGGTTTATTGATTAATTCTTATTAATTCTTTCAAAGAACCAGCTTCTAGTTTCGCTGATCTGATCTACTGTGTTTCTGGTTTCTAATTCATTGATCTCTGCTCTAATCTTAATTATTTCTCTTTTAATGCGTGGCTTAGGCATCGTTTGTTGCTTTTTCTCTAGTTCTTTAAGGTGTAAAGTTAGTTGGTGAATTCGGGATTTTTCTATTTTTTTGAGTGAGTCTTGGATGGCTATGTATTTCCCCCTTAGGACCGCCTTTGCAGTATCCCATAGGTTTTGGACCAATGTGTTTTCATTCTCATCGGTTTCCATGAATTGTTTAAGTTCTTCTTTGATTTCCTGGTTGACCCAAACATTCTTGAGCAGATTGGTCTTTAGCTTCCAAGTGTTTGAATTTCTGCCAATTTTTTTCTTGTGATTGAGTTCCAGTTTTAAAGCATTATGGTCTGAGAATATGCAGGGAATAATCTCAGTCTTTTGATATCAGTTGAGACCTGATTTGTGACCCAGTATGTGGTCTAGTCTGGAGAAAGTTCCATGTGTGCTTGAGAAGAATGAGTATTCTGTTGTTTTAGGGTAGAATGTTCTGTATATATTTATGAGGTCCTTCTGGTCCAGTGTGTCATTCAAAGCTCTTGTTTCTTTGTTGATTTTCTGCTTAGATGATCTGTCTATTGCTGAGAGTGGAGTATTGAGGTCTCCTACAATTAACGTATTGTTATCAATATGACTCTTTATTTTGGTTAACAGTTGGTTTATGTAGATGGCTGCTCCCATGATGGAGGTGTAGATATTTACAATTGTTAGATCTTCTTGTTGGATAGACCCTTTAAGAATGATATAGTGTCCTTCTGTGTCTCTAACTACAGTCTTTAGTTTAAAATCTAATTTGTCTGATATAAGAATTGCTATCCCAGCTTTCTTTTGAGGTCCGTTGGCATGGAAGATGGATCTCCATCCCTTCACTTTCAGTCCGGATGTATCTTTAGGTTCAAAATGAGTCTCTTGTAGACAGCATATGGATGGGTCCTGTCTTTTTATCCAATCTGCAACCGTGTGCCGTTTTATGGGAGCATTTAGGCCGTTCACGTTGAGAGTGATTACTGAAAGATATGAATTAATTGTCATCATGTTGCCTGTGAAGACCTTGTTTTTATAGATTGTCCCTGTAAATTTATTTTCTATATCACTCTTGGGGTCTTTCTCCTTTTATAGAACCCCCCTTAATATTTCTTGCAGGGCCGGCTTAGTGGTCACATATTCTTTCAGTTTCTGCCGGTCTTGGAAGCTCTGCATCTCTCCATCCATTCTGAATGACAGCCTTGCTGGATAAAGTATTCTTGGCTGCATGTTCTTCTTGTTTAGTACCCTGAATATGTCTTGCCAGGCCTTTCTGGCTTGACAGGTCTCTGGATAGGTCTGATGTTCCTCCCTCTGTATGTAAGAAATCTCTTCCCCCTAACTGCCCTTAAGATGGTTTCCTTGGTTCTAAGATTTGCGAGTTTTACTATTACATGCTGGGGTGTTGGCCTGTTTTCCTTGATCTTGGGAGGACACAAATATTTGTTTCATTCCCCAGATTAGGTAAGTTCTCAGCTATGATTTGCTCAATATATCTTCTAGTCCTCTTTCTCCACACCCTCAGGGATTCCAATAATTCTGACATTGGAATGTTTCATGGTGTCACTTATTTCTCTGATTCTATTTTCATGGATTCTGAGTTGTTTTTCCCTGGCCTCCTCTTTTCCCTTTTTATCTATTATTTGGTCTTCTAGGTCACTAATTAGTTCTTCTGCTTCGCTTCCCCTAGCTGTTAAATTATCTAGATTAGATTGGATCTCATTGATAGCATTTTTAAGTTCTGCCAATTCAGCTTTCATTTCTGCCCTTAGAGACTATGTTGCCATTAATCGATTTCTCCGTTCTAGTTACTGTCTTCACAATTGCTAGCCTGAATTCCATCTCCAACATCTTGGTTATATCTGAATCCATTTATAAATCTATGGCATAAATCATAGTCTCTGAGTCTTTCCTATTTTGGGG
Organism: Halichoerus grypus; assembly: GCF_964656455.1. Taxonomy (NCBI): domain Eukaryota; kingdom Metazoa; phylum Chordata; class Mammalia; order Carnivora; family Phocidae; genus Halichoerus; species Halichoerus grypus. The sequence continues at coordinate 100,594,099 of NC_135712.1, read as the reverse complement.
GTTCCTCCTCCTAGTCATTCTTTTGAGGGGTGGTTGAGGGAATGTATAGAGTTCAAATTATTGACCACAACCCAAGCAAGATGCACCTGTTTTTTGTAGGGACCTTAGGGTTGCTGGCCTCTTGTTTTCCCAGCCTGTATTCTGGGGGAGGGGCCTGCCCCACTCTTACTTAGGCAACCCTATTTGGGCAGAGTTGCCCTGCCCCCCTGTGGGGGGGATGGGCTCAGTGAAAACCGTTTTTTTGGGGCTTTTTTCTCTGGCGGCTTTCCATTGTCTCTTCTGAGATTCAGAGCAGAAAAGACCAATTCCAACCCTCTGCCTCAGAGCAGAGATTGCAGTCTATTCTTTAGTGAGCTCTCCTGGCCACACTATCTCCATTTCTGTCTGTGCTGCTATAAACTGCAGCATCCTGGGTTGTGCTCCCCTCAGCAGCGCTCCCAGTCCTCACCTCCAGGTCGGGGCACGTCTCCGCCCTTTTTGCTTCTAAACCTGCAGCCACCCCCAGTTCACACGCAGGCCCCACTGCTCTGGTTTCCCTCCAGGGGGCTGCCCTGAAGTCCTTTCCCTGCTGCTACCGGTCTGTGAGTCTGTGCCCGTTCCCAGTGCGCGAGGCTATCGCTCATCAGCAGTGTAGGATCCCCATGGCCAGGTCCCTCCCGCTGCCGTTTATCCTCCGATATCTGCCTGCGGAATCATGGCTCCCTGCTTCGTACCTCGAAACCAACTGCCTGCGATATTCTGTTTGTAGAGATCCAGATCTATCTTCTTATATGTCAGCCTGATTTTGTGGGTGTTCAGAGTGGTCTGGTAGATATCCAGCTCAATTCCGAGGACCAGTTGGAACAGGGTCTTCTACTCCTCCGCCATCTTTTCAAAATCCCTGACCTGAAATCTTTTCTTGAATGAAATTTGTTCTTAGGCTCTTTAAATAAGGGAACTTCAGTAACATAAAAAATTGAGGGAATAACGCTAATACATATTGAGTTTTACTAAATTCCATATGATTTATTAAACTGCCCTTAATTTCTCTCATCCCTCATTTTAATCTGAATAGCAAATCTATGAAATATATAGTAATTCTCTCCCGAATGTACATATAGTGAAAGGACAAAAGACTTGGTAGATCTTCATTGGCCCTTACTGAATATTGAAAAAGTAGTTATATATCTTAGATCTGCAAAGAGTTCTTTGAGAAGCCAGAGTGATATAGTCAAGGTGTATAGCTTACTGGGCTTTGTTAAACTATGGGGTTAAAGCTTTAAAATGAGTATTTTCCAAGGAAAATACTCTTCTATCTTTCCATGCCAGAAATAGTTTCATTGGTACTAAGGCTGCATTAAAGAGACTAATGGCACTGGAACTTATCTTTGTAAGAAAGGTGAGACCTTGCCATTCAGAATTGGTGTCAACTTGAGTGGGCGATTCTAAAATATCACTCCATTGAAAGCAGATGATTCTGGATGCACTGAAATGCATTTAGGAATCCTTTTCATCCAGCTCTCTTTTAAAGGCTGTTAAATTTTGCCATCATTGATATGCTGCTGAGCTGACCATGCTGAGGTGCATGTGTCGTAGGGTAAAATTGAAATTGAAGTGGACGTGACATGAGAAACTTGGTACTGATGTGCCAGGGAGCCTGCAAAAGAAAGGAATTATTTTCTGTTACCAGAATGTCAGAGACAGAGGGCCTGGTTGATTGAATGGCTGTTCTGAGTAAAATAGAATTCTCTGTGTGTTTAGAACTCCTTCACTTCTTCATTTCCCTTCCTAGAGAATTTTCAGGAGCCAGATATGAAATCTGATGACAGGGAGCCTGAAATGAGACAGGATTTGCAGTAGGGTTGGGTGTTGCCTCTGTTTTGCAGTGCAGTGGAGGCATTATGCAGCACAGAAGAGCATGGGCTGTGGAGCATTATGGTCCTGGGGTAGAATCTTAGTTTGGTCATCTTTGGGTGAGTTATTAGAGTCAGCTTTTTCATCTATAAAATGGAGACCTAATATCTATCTCAAAGACTTAGGTAGGATCCAGTGAAACAATGTATCTTCAGATTCTGTCACATTCCAGCATTCATTCAACCAATGCTAATACAGTTCTACCTTCCTTAGTAAAAGGTCTGGACTAATTAACCATGGGCACAATCTTCCTTTCCAAAGGTTTGAGGTTTTTATATCAGATGGCTGCTTTGCTGTGCCCCAAAATACTGGTTCTCAAATGTAGCTGCACACTGGGATCACTTGGGCGAGTTTTAGAAACTTCTGATGCTCCCATCTGACTTAGTCTGAAGTATATTCTAACATCAGAATTAAAAAAAAATCTCACCACATGATATTAATATGCAGCTCAGGCTGATAAGCTGAGGTCTGAAAGATTGTAATAAGGGGTATCCTACTTGTCATCCAACATATACTTATTATTTTTTATCCCAGGGTTGTGTATCCAAAGGGTCATGGTATTTTGCTTTTTCTTTCAGAGTCATAACTTCCATGAAAGCTCCTATTCATTTCCTCTCCAGCCCAAAGTCACTAGGTTAAACAGTTGGTACAATCTTTGTTGTGGGGAACTGACAGGACCCAAAAGATCTGCTCTATTTCATACTCAGGTGAAGACAAAATAAAGAATATACACTCTCTCAAATACTGAACAGATACAACAAAAGGAGATACTAAAGTTCAGATATTTGAAGTGAAGAAAAATACCTGAAAGGCAAACAAATGAATAGTAATGTTTACGAGTTACCAAAATAATTCACGTCTGGTATTCACCTAAGGCAATCATCAGTAAGTGGGAAAAGATGTATGTAGCTGCAGAGATTTTATAAGTTTATATAGTATATATATAATAAAATCATATATATGAAATAAAGTGGCCCAAAACAATAAATTATCAATTATCCAAAGACTTATTTAAAAGTTTATAGATGTTCTCTAAAGACTTTTAAATGTAGTGCATTTGTGAAAGAAAAGTTGCTATGACTCAGGGAGTCATCTATATATTGGCAGGCAGCTCAAGTTTGGACTCGTAGTAACCAGTTGACTCTACTGGGTACTTACTACAATTCAGGAGTGCTGTTGCCCTTTGATTAATAGATGGAGAGCTCACAGGAGTGAGGAGTGCCTTTTGTCAATGAATTTGTCTGACTGACAATGGAAATTTGGGAGGGGTACAAGTTGAGTGTCATAAGATGCCTGAAGAACATAAAGAGATAAGGAGAGGAACTTTCAAGACAAAAGTCATTGAATTAAAGCCATTGAGTTAAAGACAACGGCCAGCTAATTTTCCTCAATATCCCCTTATAATGTTTCTACTATAAATATCAGAAATTTTTGGTTAAAGAAAGACTTGTAAATTGAAGGGGCATTGTGAAATTGAAGAAAAATATTTTCAAGTTTTTATTTAAAGTTGATTTTGCAACTAGGCTGGGTACATTCATGCTCTCGTTTTCCTGATGTCTTGAGAACTTCAATGTCTCCAAAGATTCTGTGAGCCAGACTACTTTTTGTCTTCTTTTAGGCTTTCCCAACATCAAAGGGACATACAAGAGGTTTAGGGACAAAAAATATGTATTACAAGCATAATAAAAATACCCCATAAGTCTATTTGAATATGTGTGAATATATATATTTCCCTCTATATCTGTCTACCTAGCTGTCTATTTATATGGAAAGACAGAGGGAAAAGAGGGAGAGAAAGACAGACAGACAGATATACACACTCACCTGCAAAGAGAGCAGCTCTGTGAAACTTCATATATTCTTGCCTTAAATAGCCATCAAATTCCCTCATTCATAGATGTAACTGACTACAATGAGACCATCAAAGGGCATAAATGAACATTTGGGAGTAATCTCTATGAGCCTGTCTTTGTGCTAGGAGTGAGGCTGATTGAAGTAATCATGACACTAGAAGTTCTTCTGGCCCTCCTCACTTGAAGGCACTTGGGTAATTTCCTCAGTTTCTCAAAGAAACTCATTCCATTTTTGAGTAAATGCTATTAGAAAGTCACTCTTTTGTTCATTGCGGCATTGTTGCCGCAGCTAAAAACAGGAAATGAAATGAGCATCCATTAGAGAACATTTAAATAAATTATGGTATACCCATATGCGTCTGCTAAACAGAATGAAGAGCTATCTTCACATGAAAATATAAAAAGCTTTCAAAAATACATACTTAAAAACAGCAAGATGCAGCACAATGAGTATGGTATCATTCATAAGGTAGACATTCAAATTTCTGGAGAGATACACACAATGTTCGCTACTTATCTCTGGAGAATGAGAACGTGGAGCTGAGGGGAGTGCTGTTATTTCATTTCACATCTTTTTGATAGTTGATTTTTTTAAAACCACACATGCAAAATATTTTTAAAGAAAAAAAAATGAATAAAAACAGGAAGTTTTTTTCTTTTTAATGTTGAAACAAAAGTTTATGGGCTCGAGTTTTAACAAGTAAGTCCCTAAAGAGGTTCAATTCCGAAATATAATCTCTAAATTTGCCTAGAAAGAATGTCTTTAAGAGCAGAAATTGTATTTCTGGTCAAGTACAGTGACTTGATCCTAATATATTTTAGTAAATACTAGTCTCCATTGAAATTGCTGTTGGCCTAGCAAGTATCATTTCTTCATCATCTATTTGCCCAGTGGTTCAGGATTGAAAGAATTGTAGTATTCTAACCCTGAGTATTTGCACATGGGAAATAAGGTGGGTTTCAGATGTTTATTTATTAATATTAAATTTATTTTTGTATATTTTGGCAAGACTCTGATTACAGTGTTCATATAACTCTGTCATGAATGTAAAAGGCAACTGTGTGCGTTCTGACAAGCTATTTGCAGCCCTCCAGTCTTGAAGTCAGATTCAATTGCATAATTACTCTAAAGATAACTCTGCTTTTACAGTGATCTGATATGTCAATCAGTGAACTGAAAACTACCTCTGATTTTTCATACAGTGCAAAATGAAAAGCTTATTAGATGATTAATATATACCCACAAAGTGGAGAGCAGACTATGTCTGTTTTGGAACATTTGACCTCTTTTTCAGATAGGTAACAGAGACCACATCTGTTTGTCGTGGTGAGGTATCATTGGCAAGTGATCTTTCCAGGTTAGTTATCGGATGATGTGCGGTCCATCAGTAATTTGACAGTGCTTCATTATGAGAGATTCAAGTAGGCAGATGTTTCTCTGAAGAAATCAGGAAAGTGCAGCGACAACTTTATTGTAGAATGACAAGAACTCAGATATCTTCTTTAGATGGAATTGCTAGATAAGCTGAAATGCTAGCAGTTCAGTTTCTTGAGTGTATTATTGGTAATTGATCACTTGATGGACATAGGAAGGAATCATAGTAGAGAGTGTCACTAATCTTGCTATTAATTAGAACATCAAAATATCACCAGCTTAAAATATATCCCCCAAGGATAATGCTGGAAGTAATGCATTGAAAAGAAAGGAGATGGAAAATAAAATATATAGCATTAGTTTAACTATACCTTGGAGAATATTCAGGATTTCTACTGCAATAGATTTTAACTGTATTCCCACTCAGATATATCATTACCATCAGCTGGTTGCCAGTAGCTGCAGGAATAATTTTCTTTTTTTACTGCTCACTGGACCCAAGCCTATTCAATTTAGTGTAGTTGGCTATGGCACCTCTCACTTTCTTAAAACACAAGGCTTTCCAATTTCCAACAATGTTTATAGTATCAGAATAATTTGAAACAGGTGTTTAAGCCTTACGCCTATGCTGTGCAACAGAAGGTTTATATATTTTTCATTATATATTGAGACAGACCACAACACTTGGAATGACCATCTGTCACCAAATGCATGTTATGTGCTGAGTGTAAGAGAAATGGGATTTTTCACTGCAAACTCCTCTGAAAGTAATGGGATGCATTCTCCTGCCTTTTGAGTCCTCGCTCACTGCTTTGGATAAAACCAAAAATATTTTTGTTTCTTTTCTCACAGAATGTCACCAGTGAGAGATCCTTAGAATACTGTATAGCATTTCTATTTGGTTTGGTCACAAAAATTGTAGCCTTCAAATTTGAGAGAGCATCTAGCCAGTGGATTTCCCCCAGACGAGTCTCATTTCAGCCTCTATATTCTCTGTTTCACCACATCAAGCAGTCTGGGTCTTAAGTATTAGTTCTCTTTGCGAGAATCTGGGCACTGAGTCCTAGTTGCCAACCTAAGTCCTCATAGAGACCAGGAAGGTAGTGTGAATTGGCGAATCCAGCAGGATACCAATTGTGGCCACCTGGAGAGAGCATCTTGTGTCAGGAGGGAGCAGGTGATAGATATGCTCACTTGTTGTGCAGAAATTCAGGCCCAGCACCATCTGATTTCTCTGTCATTGAGAATAAACTGGAAATCTGGATTTTTACATGCTTTCTCCTAATATTTAAATATTGGCATTGCATTGAAAGAACTAAAAGACCATGTAGGCCAAACAAATATGTATGTAGTTTGAGATTTGCCAGTTTTGAGCCTCTTGCTCAGACTAAAAATCTTGTGGTTTAAATAGATCTTCTTTTGGAGTTAGTAAGACATTCTGTGCTTGGGTCATACACCTATAATTTGTTATGGCAAAAATTTTCCAAACCAGGTATTATCAACACCTTGATAGTGATGGTAGTAGTGATGCTGATAATGTTTGGTAATATTGGTAATCAATTATTTGATGGACTTAGGAAGGAATAATAGTAGAGCGTTATCTACTTCTCTTGTTGCCTGACAGGTAGACTCAGGTCATTCACATTTGCTCTCTTATAGACTTCCACACTGCAGCCTCACTGGGACTTGGAAAACAAATAAGATAGTCTAGAGGTAATCCTGGAACTGCAGGGTGGTGACACTGCTCAGAAATTTGGGAGATTGCAAAGGAATCTGTTTTATGGATTATTAGGTAAAAATTCATTATTTGCCACCAAATATTTATTAAGTGCCTACTGTGTGTTAGGCACTGCTCCATTTATTCAACACAAGTTTACTGAGTGCTTACTGTGTACCAAGCATTATTCTAGAAAATGAGGGTGTAATCAGTGAGGAAACAAAAATCCAACAGAATCTTTATCTTTCTAATGGGGCTGTGGGTGACAAATATTTGGCAGAATAAATAGGTAAAATATATTGTGTTCTATGATGATAAGGACTGTGGAGAAAATATAGCAGAGAAAGGTATAAGGAATGTAGGAGAGGGAGGGAATTAGAAGTAAAAGATGATGCCACACTTGGGCTCAAGTAACCGGGTTGTCAAGTTGCCAGTGCTGAGATTGGAAAAGATTGAAGGAGGAGTATGTTTGAAGATGAAACTCAGGAACTCAGTTTTGGATATATTATGTGTTGGATGCCTAATAGATATTCAGTGGAGATGTCAAGTGGGCAGTTGAATTTCAAGGGTGATGTCCAAGCTGGAGCTATAAATACGGGAGTAACCAGATGGTATTTAAAATCATGAGACTATGGGGAAATGAATGTCGATAGAAAGAGAGGAATTTTAAGGACCAGGTCCTGTGGTATTTACAGTGACTTACTAGTCAGCAGATAAAAAAGAACCAGCAAACAAGACCGGCAAAGAATAAACAATTGAGGTAAGAGGGAAACCAGGAGAATTTGGAATCCTGTAAAATGTAAAAATCACCTTGAGGGCACTTGATGAAATCCAGACTCTGACATTCCACCCTAGAACTCATTCTGTCTCTCTCTCCCTCACCCTCTATACCACCTGACACACTTTGATTCTGCTGGTCTAGATGGGGCCCAGCAACCAAGTGATTCGGATGCAGGCATTCATCAACCATACTTTATCAAACTTCAAATAGATGAACAATTCTGGGGGTGTTCTGGCTTGTCTAGATGTTTCAGTGATAGGAAACAAAGAATAGGGAGCTGAAGGAGAGGTGAGGGAAGTGAATCTCAAGAGATCAGTACTTATCAAGCAGTAAGTCAATGGCATTGCTGATTTGAGGGAACTAATTTAATTGGGCCCTTTATTTATTCCAGGTATTGGGAGACACCCCAGTCTATAGGTGGGGGTTGAATAATTACACATGCCAAGGTAGAGAATATGGGACTGGGAGTCATGCAGACCATGCTACAAGATTTGTCTGCCAAATCAATATAAAACCAATCCCAGATCAATGGAACAACAGTCAAACTGTGTGCTCTACTAGCTCAACAATCTGCTCAGACTGGTTTATACACCCGCTGAGTTGTATGAAGAGGACACTGAACCTTTTTCATCCGTGCTGTCCAGCTCTTAGCATGGTGTCTGACACTTTGCAGGCTCAGAGTCAGCATTTGCCAAGTGCATGAAGGTGGACTCAGCCAAAGAGAAGTGGACATATGATGTATTTATGGAGATAGCTCACTCTCAAGTGCTATTTTGTGTATATGTCAAAAATTCTTTGTTTTTTGTGTGCTGCATAAATATGGTTGAACTAGGAGTTCTGGAAGAACACTGATTTGATTTTTAGCTATGATTTTTAAAGTTATCAATAACTCTTTACAAAGATGGTTAGTTACTGAGGCCACGTCAACTCCAACAGTAAATCCTTGACAGCCCTTTGATTATAACGGGCTTTTCCAACTTCAGTGTCACCTTGGGCTAGAAGCCTACTTAGCCTGAGGCAGAGGAAACTTTTGTAGAAGACAAAAATCGTTATTAATGAGATTGATGTTCATCTGGACATCAGCAAAAGATATTCCCATTTGCCCCTCCCACACAATCTGCTCAGATTGGATATTTTATAATTCTAAAACAAACATTTTTTTCTCATCTTCAGGCCTCATGCATGATTTGAATTTTTGAGCTATTTCTGTGCATCTTGTAAAATGACATAGTTTTGACTCTCCTGCTTAGAAGATCTACTTTAGTGCTTAGAACAACAGAGCCACTCTTCATTTCATGTGGGCGTGCAGGGTATTCTCTCTGGCTCTCTTCCCTTCTTCTCAGAGGCTTTCTTCTCCTCAGAAGTTTTCCCTCTATTGGTTTGACAGACCAGTTTTCTAATTACTAAATGAGGACTTTCATTGAATATACTAGGTTGTATATCCTGAATTCTTATATTTTTCTATGTAATGGTATACTATCTTGACTATAATTTTAATTTTGCTCTTCTCCTTAACATGTGTCTTCTATAAGCACATTTTTGTTTTCTGCATCCCTGAAATTACAACATTTTATAGAAAAGAAAGTTATTGTAACCAGAAATTTAGTATGAACTGACAAGCTTTAGTATAAAAATTGGTTCTCACTCAAATGTCCCTTTTTGCTCAATGTTAGTATCTCTGGCCCACTGTTCCAACATCTTTGAGGATCACTCTTGTTAGAACTGAGGACAGTACAACAATGAATGAAATCCAAATGATTATAAGGTGAAATTATAATTTTCATAAGAGTTACTGGATAAAGCACTTGCAGGTAATACTGGTAAATTACTTATATCAGAACAAAGCTATTGACAAGCAAGGATGTGGAGGTTAAACCAGAAACAATAAGATAAAAATTGGCAAAGGTGAGAACAAGATAATTATTTTAAAGAGGATGATTTGACTTTGAAAGTATTATAAAGAGGACCTTAAAAATTAATGAAGCCCTTGAATACATCTGTGAAACTGACCCTTATTTGTAGTCATGCTATGAAAGTTAAATGTGAAGGTGAAGTTCTGTGGTGCAATCAATTAAAAAAAAAAATCAGCCCTGCCCCATTGGTATATTCATAGTTTCTTTTAAGAATACAGGATAGTTTTAATTATAATGTAAATCTTTTAAACACAAGATAAAAATTAACATGGTATTTTGGTATTACTTGCTCAATATAAAATCTGCATTAAACATGTAAAAATTGTTATGAAGTTTTGGTTTTTCATTTTCTATGGATTCACATTAAGTAGTCTTTCTCAGTTCCAATTATCCTTGGGAAACAGACTTCCTGTACTTCCTTTCACTATTTTGCTGCTCATCAGGGTGTATTTCCCTTCCTTGCTCCCTCCCATTTTTATCACACAAGTAAAATCAATTTTATTAATATATTTTATTTAACCCAATATATGCAAATACAATTTCAAAATTTAAACATTTTTTAGGAATGGAGAACCAGGGAGCTCACTTGTGTTTCTCAGACACATAAGCAGGTTGTTGGGAAATAGGGGCCAGAGGGGCCTTCTGCTGAGAAAGAGTAAGCTGAGTTAGTAAGAGCATATGTGAACGGGAATGCGGAAGAGGCCGAGGTGATGGGTGCAGGTGTTTCCTTAGATGTGTTCACTCTGAGTACAAACAGCTTCTTACAGTTTTCCAACATGTGTACACATTAGCACTACATTCAAGACCTGGAAAAGTAATAGGTCAAGAACCTCTTTAATGCAGCCTTTCTAAAATGTATATATTTTCTTCGAGAAAACAGCCCCTCTTGCCTCCTGTTTATATTTCTTGGATTCTATCTCTTCACATGTTGCTATTTTTTTAATTATTATTTAATATCTAGTTTTATTTGTTACTCTTAGAAAATCTCATTTTGACTGGACCAAATTTAGAGGTGGAAGCTCTCAGAAAGGACAACCTCATTGTCTTGGAAATTTGTTCTGATGCTCTTCTTTGGCCTCCTTTATTCTCCTGAACAAAAGTTCATCATATTCTGTAGCTTCTTTCTTATTTTTCTCAGTATGCTGTTTCTTTAGAGCAATACACCGACATTTGTGTTGTAGGACCTGTGGAGTAACGAGTTGCTGAATCTTGGGTGCTTTGGTCCTAGGTTTCTTACCTTTTTTGTTTAGGGGCTTTCTCACAAAATACTGGAAGATATCTTCTTTAGAGGGCTTGAAAAATTTGCAGATTCTGCTAGCTCATTTGCGCCTCAAGCAACAAGGTACAGTAACGTGTAATCAAAGGGAAAACTGAGATATTTTACATTTTTTTTTCATATTAAGTCTTTGAAATCTGGTGTGTATGTTATACTTAGAACACATCTCAATTTGGCCCAGACATATTTTAAGTGTCTAATAACTGTGTTCAATGCCACACTGGCATCAATGTGGACAAAAGCATTGTTCTGGGAAGGGGAGATAGTGTAGTCAGGGAAAATGATTAGAGCCCTTGCAAGAATCTAGTCCAGAGAAGATGAGTCCTTGAACTAAATAAAGCCAAGGCAGTAGGGTTAGTAAGGAGGAGACAGAATTGGCAGATAGTTAGGGGATGGTGAAAGGTAATGGAGAAGAATATGGACTCTGAAGCCAGACATGCTGCTTAAAATCTTGGTTTTATACATTTACAGTTGTGTTTCATGCAGTTACTCAATCCATATATCTCTTATTGGGTCAGATATAAAGTGAGGATAATAATGGTAATGTGCCTACAAAGTAGGGAGGTTATGAGGATTCAATGAGTTAACAGATATAAAACTCTTAGATGGCTAACTGGCACTTTTAAGCATTTAGGTATATTAGTTATCATTATTTAAATTAATAAGACTTGGTGATCAACTGAGTGTGGCTAGTGGGTTTAGAATTGGAGTCAAGAACTCCTCCAAAGCCTAGACTGTTCCTCTTGTTATATCCCAAAACTGATTCATAATAATCCTTTATAGGAATTCTAAACCAGTGCTCCATATCCTTGCTTAGTTAATGGATCTTGATGACCAACACACCAATGCCTTTCTCCTCCCAGGACCTTTGTCTCTACTGGTCCCTGCAGGGGAGGAAGAAATTTTCATTTACTCAAGATTCTTCTAGCTGGACTAAGAACTAATTTGCATGAGATAGAATAACAGGAAAAAAACTCCCAAGTTTCATTACATATGCATGGAGGCCCAATAATGAAATTGATGACTAAAGAAATGACCAAGGCAGACAGTTTTTATACTTTGTAGACAAAGAGACAATAAATCTGTGAGGTACTGAAAGGACAAAGGAAACAACTTTGGGAGCTTCAATTAGTAAGGAATTCTAGGTGGAATTTGGGCTGAGATAGTAGATTAGTAAAAAGTAACAAGCTTTGTTTATACAGCTTTCTCAGCTTTAACATCCCTATCTCTGGTGATAAAGAGGTCTATTTACTCTTTAGTACAAGGAGGGTACTTTTCTAGAGAAGATTTATTTCTTGCATTCAGGGGGATAGAGGAGGGTCTGAGAGTCCTTGCACAGGCTGTCTCTTGAGTAATTTTTATTTAAAAAATAATCAGTATTGTCAGAGTGGCACATTTTAGGTGGTCTGCCCTTGCCTTTACATCCCTCTGCTGAGAATGCACATTCCCCAGCTCTTTACATTGTTGGCTTATGGCCTATTCTCAAGTGTCAGCTTGAAATCTCAAGTCTTTAAAGAGGACTTTCTTGATCACCCAGCTATATCTCAGCCACCTTCACACCTCTTACCATACTCCATATCTATCTTACCTTATTTATTATCTGTCTCTCCCACTAGATATAAGATCTGTGATATTTATGATAGCTTGTCTATATTGTTTATTACTGCATCCTACTGCCTAGGAACAGTTCCTGGCATAAAATTGATGATATAAAATGATGTGTTCAATGAATAAACAAATGCTTAATTTTTTGTGCTTTTGAAAGGTATGAAATAGAATGAATATTAGAACACCAAAGGCAACTGGTAGGATGTAGGGAAAATCTTATTTTATTGTTTGGACATTATTTTATTCTTATTTTATTAAAGTACTGGTGCTAAGAAGAATACATTTAACACCCTTGTGGTTAAGGTGTAGATTATCTTAGCACTATAGACCTTCATCATATAAGATCATAAAGGCAAGACTGTTAATACTGGAAGCCCACATCCAAAATTCATGTAGTCCAAGCATCTGTCTTTTCTACATCTGACATCAATTCTAAAGAGGTAGAGTGACTATAATGCGTAAAGTGAGTTAAAGTCAGAATGATGAATTTAAAATCAGATCTCTGGGCTCTCAAGCATCTGTTATTTATATAGTATTACATTGACATTAGTGTGTGCATATATGTGTATATATATATATATGTATGTATATTCAGATATATGTAATAAAGTATGGTGGTGGGGAATTGTTACTATATTTTGTAATGCATATTTGTGTCAATTAATTTTGATAAAATAGATATCCCATTGAAGTGAATGTAGGTTTCTAAAAACTCTTGTTCAAACTAGAATTTTACCATTTGATTGTTGCTTAAGAAGAACATATGGTTAGGTTACTTAAGCAAATTTTTATTTTTTATTTTTGCAGTAATAGTGTTTGGTAAAATATATTTGACTACAGGTAAATTTACTATATTGGTTCTAGGAAAAAAATTGAAATTTTCACTTAGAAGTTTTTCCCAACTTAAATTGTATTTCAGAAATCATGATGGAAGCACATAAATAATTTGCGGCTCAAGTGCTGAGCTTCTTCTTTTCTCTAACTTAAGTTGTTTTTTATTGGAGTCCTTTGGGGAATCAATTGCCTACTGCAAGTAGTTTTTATCTAGTGCAGGTAGAGTTAGGCTCACCAGGGTTACTCCAGGTCAAATCATTTTGAAATGATTTAGTGACCAGAGGACTGGTTAAGTAATTTGCTATTTTGGCCCAAATCTACTTTGGCATCTGTAGCCACTAAAGGTTTTGCATCATTTCTGAAATCAGACTCCATTTACCCTGGTGATGCCCTACAGTTGAAAGAGTTGATTAGCTTTTGTTAGGTTGTTATTCATGATCATAGTAACTAGAAATGAAAATCCTAAGGAGCTAGAAATGGTTATGGAAGCCCATTAGACTGATTAATCTCATTTTTAAAATTTGAGTGAGAAGAGGCACATTTTTATTGCTATTCCTTCTCAATGCAAGATTGTTTATGAAATATTTTCTTATTCACTCTTATTTTTACTCTTAAGCCTACTCCTAATTTGTGTCGACTCTAGATGCCACCTTTTTCTAGTTTTCACATAGAAGTTTCAAGTTTGAGGTATAATATTAATTTGTTCATTAACAAAGAATTCCCAAGTGAGAAACATTGTGTTAGGTATTAGGTAGAGGCGACCTATGAGTAGGGAATTAGCAATTGATGAATACCTTAAGGCTGATGTATTCATATATTACCATGAGAATTCAGTAGGAGAAACTTATTTCCAAAAAAGTTGGGTAATGAAGGTGGTGATGATGGCAAGTTTTATGGAGGAGATGGTTGTGTTGGACATTAAAGGATTAGGAGAATCTTACTGGGCAAAGTTAGAATCTCATGAATGGAAGAGTCAAGAGAGTGAGGAGAAGACTTGAGGTAAGACATCCTGTGAAATTCAGTTAATAGACACAGTCTTTTTGGCTAATAGCGTAGCATAGAGGATGAAGATCAAGGTGAGGTGAGCCTGAAAAGAGAGGTTGAAAGCTGGTAGTGAGATACTTGAATATCATGTCCTTGGACATTATTTAGTGGACTCTGTTGAAAGCCAATACACTCTGGGCTGATCCATTCAGTTATTTATGATGCTGTTCCATTTACCTGACATGTCCTTATGATTTCATCTTGCTCAGAGGATCTCAGAAGTATAAATATCTCTTAATAATGATTGGGAGAAAGATTAAAAGGAAAGATAGAGGTTGTATCAGGCTTGTACAGGAATTTACATCTAGCCTTATCACCAGTTTGATTATTTGGTTTATATAGAATGGATGTTTGGGTTGAATCAAGATAAATTTGGCAGCAATAACTGTGCACTCTTGTATTTAGTTCATAAAAGTCAGCACAGTGCAGGATAGGTTTGACAGTAGACCATGGGAAAGGGGAATTTATCTGACCAGAAGCTAGATAAGGAGTCATGTGACTGCTAAAAAAAACAACAACAAAAACATATAATTCAGCTTTCAGGGAAGATGGGACATTCACTGACATGACTACTGTATTGGTAAATTACTTGATGGAAAAAAATCCAAAAATTCAGTCAAAAAACTTTGCACGTGTTCACATATAATTTTAGTGATAAGTGTAGGTAAGAGTATAGAACTCCTTAATGCCCAATTTATAGTGAACTGATCTGTTTGATCCAGTTATACCTGCTGAAGGAAAGAGGTATGTGGGTCATGAAAAAAAAAAAAAAACAACAAACTTTTACATATGAAAAATCCCAAGCTTTGAATTCTGGTGGATTTTAGGTGTATAATTTTAAATAAGACAACCCTGAATCTATTTTCTCTAGGGATGCCATGCAGTTGAAAGAGTTGATTAGCTTTTGTTGTGCTGTTATTCATGATCAGAAACTAGAAATATAAACCCTAATGAGGTAGAAATGGTTATGGAAGCCAATTTGTAAAATATCTTTCCTATCTCCCTCAGAGGATTGTTGGAAGAATCTAGAACTCATGAAAACATTCTATATACTGTGGGGCTTGAAAAGATACATGGTTTTCTGATTAATAAGAGGACGTTTGTGGTTCTCCTTCTGGCTCTCAGGTTTGGACAGTCAGAAGGGTTGTTGAGGTCAGATTACTTAACACGTAGTCTGCCTTTGGGAATGCCTCGCCTCTCCCTGGGATGTTGCCGGCAAATAAATACGTAGTGGCTCTCAAAATGTGGTTTGGGAATACCCACATAAGAAAAATGCAGAGTGGTTGTAAAAAAAAACAAAACAAAACATGTAGATCTCTTCAGACTTGCTGAATCAGAATTGCAGGGGTTGGGGGTTGGGGGGGAAGAATTGCTGGGGGATGGGTCTCAACAATCTGTATTTTCAACAAACTATCCAGTGGTTCTCAAATGGGAGTAATTTTGTCCCCACCCTCAGGGGGCATTTGGCAAAGTTTGCAGACATTTTTGGTTGTCACAACTGAGGTAGGGCATGGGAATTGAGGGCATGTTGTGGGCAGAGAACAGAGATGTTACTAAACATCCTAGGATGCACAGGACAGCCCTCCATGACAAAGAATTTTCCAGCCCAAAATGTCCATAGTGCTGAGGTTGAGAAATCCTGTTACACACAGAACAATTTAAAATCTGCTTTTCTAGCAGGTATCACCTATATTTGGCAATTTCAATTATTTAATGTATGTATTCATCATTTGTTTATATATTTTCAGAACTCTTTTTCAATGATCTTTACTGAAAAGGTAGAAAGATGTAGAATTTTAAGTATAATGTTGGGACTGGGATTAATTAGTTTGGGCTCATTTCTGGATTCTTTAAAAAAAAAATTCCTTAAAATTCTTCCACTGAAAGAATAGTAATCGAGATTTTAAGCTAGTTAGTTCTTTGCACACACTGAAAAAACTTTCTTAATTTGTAGTGGCCAAGAGGGTAATCTGACTTTAGGAAGAGTCAAATTTATAGAATATTTTAAAAATATAATTTAGTTTTGTTAGGTTCAAGGGCACAGAGATATTTTGTTGATGGCTTTCAGGGAGGAAGAGGTGGGCTATATACATCTTGAGAACTTTTTACATACAGATAACAATCATTTGTAATTAACAATTCATTGTTGAATGCAAACACTGCTGTTAAAGTGGTGATTGAAACAGTCGTTGTCCTTTACTCTCCAGTAGAAGAAACATTTTCTTCCTTTGCACTATTGATTTGCTAACAAATCTCTTTTATATTTGATGGGATAAAGATAAAATCTGCCCAGTTCTTCTAAAATATCCTAAATTCTTATAGTCCTTACAAGTGAACCACAACACCTATATTTATTCACTTTGCTTTCATTAAGCAAGAGGATTAGTATAATATAACAATCATCCTTATTACATATTTAAACCAAATTCAAGTTTAACTTCATAAGGTGTCTCCAGCAGATGTTATCTCATAATGATTTCTATGGTGACTTTCAGTTCTGAAAAGCCTTGAATCTCTAATGAAAATTTTCAAAGTAATATGATGGAATAGAAGCACTAAAACATACTTGGAGATAGAAATTGAAATCATTTTGGCTAAATGTATCAGGTTAGAAGTTGCCCTAGTTACTGATTGCTGCTATTAGATATTCCCCTTGTGCAAAGAAAGCCAGTTATTGATTTTTGAATTTGAATTTCTTTTGAAATAATTGATTGCCTCTATTGTAGATCCTTAGCTTATGAAAAACCAGTGTAATAGGAGTCACCTGCTTTTCTAATGCTTTCCTGATGTTTTGCCTAATTTACTTACCCCTGCTAGCCTAGAAGTTATTAGAATATACTCTTCATGGAGTGCATAAAATTAACGAGTGTCCCATTATGTACTGATGTAGTGACACTGTATTTCAGCTACTGTTAATGATGGCTTGATTTACCTTAATCAATTCATTTCAAAGTTGTAGTTCCTGGCATCTCAGTTCTATTTTTATGTCCATAAAATTTTATTTAATGACATTACTCAGAGACCTATATATATATGTAGGTCACTGGTTAAAAAGTAAATAAGGACAAACATTCAGCAGCATGGAAAAAAATCAGTGCATCGGTTGGACTCCTATTTGTCATTTTATTGTACAGTTTAAAAATTATTCCATGCTTTGTGAGAATTTGCAGTTCGATTGAGACTAGGCCTTGGTTGTTGATACCAAACAAATACAGTGTACACACTTGTGGAAATGCAATTAACTGGTTTGTTATACACAGTATTCTGTTTTAGTCCCGTCTGGGGAACGGCAGTTCAGGGCACTTCTGATGCTGACGACCCAGAATCAGGATCAGGATCCACAGGTTTAAGGATAGAGTCCCTATTCAGATACCCTTACTTTAGAAGCCAGTCACAAGTTCCGGGGGTCCTGAAGCCACTCACATTTCTGACCAACTGACTACCAATTAGGGAGTTCCCACAACCAAGTGCAAGTGCAAGTTTGATAATTCACTAGAACAACTCAACTCAGGAAAGCATTAGACTTATTATGTATATATATACACACACACACATATATATATACACATATACATATGTGTGTGTGTGTGTGTGTGTGTGTGTGTGTGTGTATGGCATACACATAGAGCAAAGTCTGAGAGGATCTTGAATACTGAGCTTCCATGCCTTCTACCTGAAGAATTGAGGTGGTTCACTCTCCCAGCATATCAATGTGATCACCAATCAGGAAAAGGTACCAGTGAATTTCACTATAAAGGCACAATTGATTAAATCAATGGCCAAGGTATTGAACTCAATCTGCAGTCTCCCACCCCTCCCTGGAGATTGACGGGGCTGAAAGTTCAACCCTGTAATTATTTGGTTGGACCTTCTGGTGACCAGCTCCAACCTGAAGCTACCTGGGAGTCCACAGGAGTCATCTGATCAGCATTGCAAAGACTCCTATCACTCAGGAATTTCTAAGAGTTTTTGAAACTCCTTATTAGAAACCTAAGGCAAAAAACAAATTATTATACTACCCACAAGTACACCAAATACATAAACAAGTAAATTGATTCAGTAAAAATTTGAGTGTCTACTGTGTACTAGGTGTTACTTTAGTAATGGACGAATAAAGCCACCTACCTGTATAAAACTATAAAACTCCTAGAAGGTAACATAGGAAAAAACCTAGACGACCTTGGGTGTGATAATGACTTTTTGGATATAATATCAAAGACACCATCCATGAAAGAAGGAATTGATAAGCTAGTTTATTAAAATTAAAAACTCCTGCTCTGTGAAAGGCAATGTCAGGAGAATGTGAAGGCAAGCCCCAGACTGAGAAAATATTTACAGAAGACACATCTCATACAGGCTGTTACACACACATATATAAAGAACCCTTCCAACAAAACGATAAGGAAACAAACAACCTGATTAAAAAATGGGTCCAACAGCTTCACAGATACCTCACCAAAGAGGATATACAGATGGCATGTAAGCACATGAAAAGATGCCTCACATCATATGTCATCAGGGAAATGCAAATTAAAATCACAATGAAATACCACTATATACATATTAGAATGGTATAAATTCCAAGCACTGACAGCACCAAACGCTGGCAAGGATACGGAACAACAGGAGCTCTCATTCATTGTTGTGGAAATACAACAGTGTATCCACTTTGAAAGAGAGTTTGGCAGTTAGTTACAAAACTAACATTGCCTTACCATCCAGCAGTCCTGCTCCTGGGTACGTACCCAGATGAACTGAAAACTTATGTCCACACAAAAACTTGCACACAGATGTCTATAGCAGCTTTATTCTTAAGTGCCAAAAGTTGAGAGCAACCAAGATATCCTTCAGTTAGGTGAGTGGATAAACTATGATATACCCAAACAATGGACAATTATCCAGCACTAAAAAGAAAGGAGCTATCAAACCATTAGGAAATGTGGAGGAATCTTAAATGCATATTGCTGAGTGAAAGAAGCTAATCTGAAAAGGCTACACACTATAGGAATCCAACCATATGACATTCTGCAAAAGGTAAAACTATGGAGACATTAAAAAGATCAGGGGTTGGGGGATGGATAGAGCACAGAGGATTTTTAGGGCAGTGAAAATATTCTGTATATTTTAATGATGGATACATGACATATATTTGTCCAAACCCCTAAAATATGCAACATCAAGAGTGAACTCTAATATAAACTATGGACTTGTGTAATTATGTGTCAACATAGGTTTTTAGGGCAGTGAAACTATTATGGTCCATACTATAATGATGTATATATATCATTATACATTTGTTAAAACCTGAAGAATATACAACACCCACAACTTAAGTCTAACGTAAACTGTGGACTTTGGGTAATAATGATGTGTCAGTGTATGTTTATCAGTTGTAACAAATGTACCCACTGTGGTGGCAGATCTTGGTAGTACAGGAGATAGTGTGTTGGTGGGGCAGATGGGGGTATATGGAAACTCCAGGTACTTTTGGCTACGTTTTGCTATGAACCTAAAATTTCTCTAAAAATAAAGTTATTAATTAAAAAAACCCTGAAAATGTATGCTTTCCTGAGCGGGTGTGCAGCTTTGCGGGGTTAATGTAGAATTTTCTAGGAGTTATCACAGAAGGTGGGCTGAGCCCTGAGATCAATAAGGTGGTATATCCACAAAGACCTGGAGTAAGCTTTTGCTTTTTTTGTGAATGGGTCTCAGTCTAGTTGGTACTGTTTATTGAGAATTCACTGTATGGAGAATCAAATCTAGAGCCTGGGTTTCTTTTCCATTTTTGGTGAAGCTGGTAGGAGGGAAAAACTGATGGAAATTTTTTGACAGCTTGTTCTATGAATGGTGAATAAGCATAAATTTATTTGTGGGGAGGAGGAAAAGAGTGTAGATGGTGCTTGGTCTTTAAAGCTTTACAGTTTTCTCTCCTTATATAGCTGGTTTTGCTGTCTTGGATAAATTAACTATGCGGCCAGATGTGAGACTTTTCCTTTGGTCCAGGAAGTTGAGCTAAAGCTCAAATTTGAGGAAAAAGTCTCTTGTACTCTAAATTCTAATGGAAGGTACCAATGATACACAGTATTTGGGTCCAAAAAAAGAATCTTTCCTTTTATTCTCTGGCTGGATGAATACTGAACAAAAGTCTATGTAGACCAAACCTGGTTCTGTACTCTGATTTTGTGAGAGAGCCTGATATGGGGTCCTCTGAAGTTGGAGGGCATTGATGAATTTAAAGACTAGTTCCCTCTTACACATTTCTGACGGCAGGAGAATTAAAGGAGCTTTCCGGCAGAGCTTAAAGGTATTCTAGAGTAACGTGGCAGGAGTTGGGGGTAACCTCATCCCTTTCCAGTTCTCCACAATCCTCAGACATCATAGAAGTGGACCTTGTAATATGCACGTCTCCCCCGTGGGGGAGTGGAGGTTAGAGGAGGGACATTGGGCTTTCAGACAGGTTCAGTGACAAGGAGTTGTTTTTTCCAACCTGGGGAGGCATTTTGGGTGTAGTCCACTGGCAGGAGAGCAAGGGAGGTCCGACTGCCCTTCTCTTGGGGGAATCCTCAGCAACTGAGGAGGGCTGGAGTGAAGTTGAACATTCTTGAGAAAGGCATTAGCGCCACTTTTGTAGACTGAGTAAAATCAGACCAAGTAGATCATGCCTCCCACCACGTATACCAACATAATGCTATCTCTGGGTCTCCTTTTCCTCTTTACAGAACCCAATACAGAAATCTAGACCTTGAAAAAAGTAGGAAAGACAGAACTTTACCCACGTTACTCCAAGCAGGCAGGGCCACTGCTGTAACTTGTACTGGGTAAGAGGAGGATCTTTAAATTGATATGAAGTTAAAACTGTGAACTAGATAGGACTAAGTTTTCATAACCGAAACTGTTGAGAACATTAAAGAAACTCTCTAAGGTGTAAAAAAAGATGGAAAAGGAGATAAGTATGACTCAAGGTGAGGGTTCTGTTGCTGAGTTATAAATCTTCACAAATTTAGTGGCTTAAAATGGCACGTGTTTATTATCTCCCAGTTTCCAGAGGATCAGGAGTGTGGGAATGACTTAACTGGGTCCTCAGCTCAGGATCTTACAAGACTGCAATCAATGTGTCAGACAGAATGCATTCTCCTCTGGAGCTCAGGATCTAATTCCAAGCTCAGTCAGGATGTTGGCAGAATTCAGTTCCTTACAGTTGTGGAATTCAGGCCCTCAGCTGCCCCTCTCTATAAGCAGTTCGCATCACGACTGTGTGCTTCTTCAAGGCCAGCCAGAAAGCAACTCTGCTGCTTCAGGAAGGGCCAAGACACTCTCTGAATGAACATCGATGATTGGGTCAAGCCCACCCGGATACTGTCCTTTAGAATAGCTTAAGGTCAACTGATAAGGAACTTTAATTGAATCTGGAAAGTACCTTCACCTTTGCAATATATCGTGACTCACCAGTGGGAGTGGCATCAATCATATTCACAGGTCCTAGCCACAGTCAAGAGGAAGGTTTTATACGTTGGGTGTGCCCCTGTGGGTGAGGATTCAGGGGCCATCTTAAAATTGAATTCTACCTGCCACAGAGTATGGAGTACAGTGACAAGTAAGATGGTGCATGCTTCACATACACTCAAATTCACTTTTATTTTAAACTCTACAGGCAAAACAAAGTACTGCTTAAGTTTATAGGCTACCAGTTTGTAACTCCTAGTGTAGATATGGGAAAAACTAAATCATTTCATGTTCATAATCCATTGAATTTTGACCCCCCTCAATAAACCTGTTACAAATAAGTAACTGGTAACCAATGGATAACTGGTCAGATTGAATAAGGTGTTTGTTCATATTGAACTAGTCCATGTGCAGTAAGTAATTTTGATAAAATGTATCTGACTGAACTCTTTCAAAAATCTGGAGATTGCAAGTTTTCTTACTAGTGATTTTAGAACCTTAGATATTTAATATCCACAGATGTACTCTGCTGAGTTAATGTCTCTCAAGTATCTTAACTCTATTCCTGAATGATAATGGAGAGATCTTATTGTTATTCTTACAATATCACCAGGTACCATTTTATTACTTAATGGATATCAATTATTTGAAAGTACATATTTAAGTAGGTGAAGGGAGAGTTGGAAGTTTATTTCAGGAGCAACAAAATAAAACCCGAGTCTGGGAATGATAATTGTGTGTTCAATGAATTTATTCTCTCTCGAAACAAAAATTTGTATTTATCTTTGCATTTTTTTTTTTTCTGGAAAGAAAAGGGTTAGCCACAGAAACTTTCCATAACTGATTTCTGCTAAGCCTTTCCTTAATTAAAATAATGTGTTTGTGACTACCAGCAGTTATTAAAAGCACATAATATAAATATCTTCTCATATTTATTGCTCCTCTTTGTTATTTAGAAAGAGCACTGGATTATTACCACATAATTTATTCCTTGATAATTCTCTTAATAAGGGAATAAACTTCAGGAAGTGCTTTTAAAAGACATTTTGGATGAAAAGTGTTAGTGAGAAGTTATAGACCTAGACAGCTTTTCCATTTCTTTGGATTTTATGTTTTTAATAATAGATTGAATAGTTAGTTGCCTGCTTGACAAGTTTATTGTCCTTATCCAGTTGCCAAGTGAGAAACATTTCCAAACTGACAGCAGGTATTAAAAACACCTACAAGTGATTCAAGCCATTAAGAAGTCATAAAACTTGAGATGGGGTGTGAGCTCGGCTTTGCTCTGTTAGCCAGGCTTTTTCTCAGAGCACAGGCCCCCCCCCCCCCCAGCTGTTGCAAGTTGAGGTAGCAGACATTTCAAGGTGAAAGCTCAATTTGTAACTGGAACTCCTAGGCTACTCCCCAAGCAACATAAAGTGTTTTCCTTATAAATATTTGAAGCTGACTCATTAGCTAATCTGATTAAGAACAAAGGGAGTCAGGGATTGCTCTGTATTCCTCTGAAAACATCCGAAGTGGTACTCGTAAAAAGCGGTTCTCTTGTGACTTACTGAACCCATATTTTTTCTTTTATATTTTGTTAGAGTCTCTAAAAGGTAGGTATCAGTTCAGATTTCTTTATAATGCTGATGCTTAACACTTGTTCTATCTTTGTTAAGAGTTGGGTTCATTTAAAAGGCTCTGGCCTCCGTTTGCTGAGAATTCCATACAAGGATTGTTGTAAACCCCAATCACCTACAGGGTCCAGGGAGATAATGTAAATATGTAAATCAAGAAGAGGGTTGTGAAAATAGGGAGTATGGGATCTGTTTCGAACAGGCCAGTGTTGGCCTAACCTAAATGCATGTTCAGATTTATTTTAAACACAGAAGCCAAATAAGACTGCTTAGGTGTATAAGCCATTAGTTTGAAATTAGTTGTTGATAAGACACCCAGATACTCCCACAGGATGAAAGGAAATGGGTTTAAACATGAGTACTTCTTGTAAAAGATTTAAAAATTTACCTACTGGGCTAAATTACCTCTTTACTTTAAAGCACATACATACAGTACTTTGAAGCATTGTTTGACTAGTCTTAGCAAGGACTTCAGCCTTTTTTGGAGTTGTAATATCCTACTCTTAGGTTTATCTCCGAACATTCCTTTAACTTTGCATCTGATAAGTACTACTTGGGAAATCTTTACATTAAAAATGAAAGATACATTTATTTTATGCTTTTTTTTAAAACTGGAAAAATAAGTGACTTTTTATTGAAAATGGTGAAAACACATATTTATGCTCCTTTGCAAATTTCTCTAAAGTAACAGTAATTACATTTTCTTTCTTTTTTTTTTTTTTTTTGAAGTACACGTCCACAAGAGCACAGGGAAAGGAGGGGCAGGTAACAGTGGGTGAGCGTTGGTAGGGTCTTACATTTTTTTGAAGATAGGAAGTGGACAGTTGGGTGGGAATGACAGAGTGGGAGAGGCTAAAATCTGAGGAAAGACAGAGGGCTGCTCACCAATGCCAGTTGATTGACCTGTCAAAACTGGAATAACTCAGAAATTCAAGGAACCAGGGCACTAGAAAGATGGAGGTGAAGGATGTGATGAAAACTGGGGATGGAGGGATCTTTAGAAGAGCTGAAAAGATAAGCTAAAATCCCTGTATCCCCATTCCTGTTCCACACAGTAATGTGATTAGCCTAGCCCTGTCCTCAAGACAACTGGCTATTTACTTTCAGGAGCAATCATATTCTGGACTCAGGGGCACCAGACATGTAAAGGGGAGAGGTGGAGGTGTTCTGCTGGAAACAGGTGTCTGGGTTTAAAGGTACTTATGGCTGGATAAATACCCCAGGCAGGAGATTGGAGGTTTAGGGAAACTAAATCCTCTGAGAGAGACACACAGATAGTGGTATTTGGGACTCCCTGACGAACCATGTAGCAGTGAAGCTCAACGGTCCCCAGAGTTTCTAGTGCATGTAAAAATTTTTACACAAATAGGTATGTAATAATTATTAAAATTCCAAGTAAATCGAAAAGCAGAGAAAATAACAGACCCGTGAATATTACCAAGATTAAAAAAAATGCTAATATTTGCCATATTAGCTTCAAAGTCTCCTCTTTATGAAGAATAAATTAGGTACTGTGAAGGTGGCATCACCTTTATTCTCAATTCCTTCCACTCCAGGGGTAACCACTTTCCTGAAATTATCCTGTATTATTCCCATGCATGTTTGTCTGTTTTTACTATATACATGTCCCCATAAATGTTATTGTTTTGTGTGTTTAAAAATATTTGTAAATGGTATTATCATTGTGTTTCTTGGGTTAACTCCAATAAATCATAATATATATATATATATATATATATATATATATATATCTCAATATCTTATCTATATATAAATCTTTATATTGAAATTGATATATATATCTTTTTAAAATGTTAATAAGCATTTTTTCTTTCTAAGTTGTAGTTGGCCTTTTAAATATTTGACCCTACTTAATGATTGTCTAATATTTTACAACTTCCCATTTTAATTTGTGGATGCTACTTATACCTTTATTTATGAGGATTTTCAAAGATACATACCTTAAAGCTCTTTACAGATTTCTTTTATCTCTGTTTTCTTAGACAGAAAACCTCTTATTTGTAGATATTGAGTACTAACTTACATGGTGCAGGTGTTTCTCTAAACTTTATTATTATACTTTATGAGCTCAACTTCCAGAAAAGGTTTCTCTTTTGTGTGCCTTGGGTTGGGTCAATTTCCGCATATAATGGTCTTATGGTTTGCTTCTCTTTTTCTCTCTTAATTTCTTATTTCCTTTCTCTGTTTCTTTTCCCCTTTCCTTTCTTTCCTCCCATTCGTTATCTTTTTTTTTTTTTTTTTTTTTTTAAGGAGAGATATTGCTCTTTTTAAACTATAGAGTTTTTCTTTTTTCCTTTCAAGCAGAGGCAGGTATTTAAAAAAAAATCTAAAGACCTTTTTTTAAAATTATTTATCATTTCTGGGTTTATACAGAAAAAGGAAGCTTTTAAAAATATACCTTCTTGACTGAGAAACCAAACCACTTTACTTTTATGTTAAAACTAACTGCATTAATACAAATGACAAGAAGATAAGGTACAAAAAGTTTTATTCTGTGGAAAGTTCTTTAATGGCAGATTGTCATTAAGATATTCCAGAGTGTGGGGTACATCAGAGAACCTATAGCTTTATATTTTAGTCTGAGAGATACACGTGAAGAAATGGTGATTGGAGAGACACATGAGGGAGTGATGTAGTGTATAGAGATAGTAATGTGAGAAGAACAAATAAAAATGTTTTCTTTTTTCTGCTAGGCCACAGGTTGCTGGATTTTGCATTTAAAAAAAACTATTATTATTATTTTTTTAGCAAAAGAATATTTTAGGTAGGCTTTAGGGGAACAGACCCCAGAATTCTTGATTCCAAGCAGGGGAAACAGTATATTATGTATGATGGTGTGAGGACAAAAGGATTAGTTGGGAAAACTTTTTTTCTTAATATTCTTCTTAGAATGGATGTGTAGAAATATGATAAATGATGTGTGCAAATAGAGTGAAAGTTCTCAATCGTTATAACTATTTGAAGATTTCCGGAGGGCATTTTTCTACATTTTCTAGTATGACTTGGATTATTGAAGTTTCGCAAAACTTACTGCAAAATATAGTTTATCTGTTAATTTTATATTTGAAGGTCCATATCTCTCTCTCTCTCTTTTTTTAAAAGACACATTTATTCAGCATGATCAGACTATTACATTTAGCAATCAACAGCATGGGTACCAAAAAAAAATAATCTACATTAAAACCATTTGTTGGAATGCTTTACACTTTCCACAGAACAGAAACTAAAATAACCTGTTATACAATTAGTCACAAATACCGTCCTCAAGTTTTTTGCCCATACACATGAGTATTGTCTAAAACATGTCTTCTTTGTAGCAGTGAGGCCCTGCCACCACTGTGCTTGGCCGAGTTCACAAATCTGTTGTAACCTGTAGCTTCCCCGTCCTTCCTCTGGCTCTCCTCTCCTGCTAAGCCTTGTCTCCTGGCAGTCATGAAAACCTCCTGTCACTGCCGTAGCTCCTGCTGCTGCCGGAACCACCACAGCCACCTTGGTTTCGTGGTTTGGCAAAGTATTGGCCTCCACCACCACAGGGGCCAGAGCTTCTGCCTCCAAAATTTCCTCCTTTCAGGGATCCAAAATTTGAGGATTGATTGTTGTAATTGCCAAAATCATTACAGCTTCCTCCACCTCCAAAGTTGCTTCCATCATTACCAGATCCGTTATAGCCATCCCCACCGCCACCATCCCCACCACCACCTCGACTGCCACCAAAGCCCCCTTGACCACTGAAGTTCCCTCCACGGCCAAAGTTATTCCCACCAAAACCACCTCCAAGACCACCACCAAAGTTTCCAGAACCACTTCAACCTCTTTGGCTGGATGAAGCACTAGCCATCTCTTGCTTAGATAGGGCTTTCCTTACTTCACAGTTGTGGCCATTCACAGTGTGGTATTTTTGAATGACAACCTTGTCTACAGAGTCATGGTCATCAAATGTTACAAAAGCAAAACCTCTCTTTTTGCCACTGCCTCGGTCAGTCATGATCTCAATCACTTCAATTTTCCCATACTGTTCAAAATAATCTCTTAGGTGGTGTACTTCAGTGTCTTCTTTAATGCCACCAACAAAAATATTTTTCATAGTTAAGTGGGCACCAGGTCTTTGAGAATCTTCTCTTGAGACAGCCCTTTTTTGGGCCACACCTTGTGTGGCCTTGCATTCATGGCTGCATCCACCTCCTCCACAGGGGCATACGTGACAAACCCAAAGACTCTGGAGTGCTTGGTGTTTGGATCTCTCATTACCACACAGTCTGTAAGTGTTCCCCATTGCTCAAAATGGCTCCTCAGACTCTCATCGGTTGTTTCAAAGCTCAAACCTCTGATGAAGAGCTTCCGCAGCTGTTCAGGGTCTTTGGGAGACTCTGACTTAGACATGACGGGGGTGGGAGGGGAGACTTTAACGATGCTTACTCGGCGGCGTCCATGGGCAAAAAGGAGTAATCTAACGAACGTATCTCTGAAGGTCCATATATGTCTTAAAACTCAATATAGACACCAGATTATATATTAAGGCCTTGTTCCTTAAAGTGATTTTCATACCCAACTCAACTCAATACATATTTATTTTAGTAGTTGCCTGTTATTTCCTATTTTTCATGTCACATACTTAGATAAAAAGAAATACCCTATCAGTAAGTGTGTGGCATTGCACCATTTTTATTAAACTCATTATATCCTTAGATGCAACTTCCAAAAGGATTGTAAAATAGTCAGTGTCCAGTTAGTTTAGAACAAGGTTAGAACAACCTCAACTAGGTCAATATAATAAGTACTCTGCATTCATAACAGAACTCTTATTTGGTTGAATGGAACCCACAAAATTCAGATACAGTGAAGGTCATTAAAACTTTTTTTTTTTTTTTTAAATAAAACTGTTTTCAAGTCCCCACGCAATGGTGTTGATAGGAAATTCTATATTACTTAATACTGGCTCCTTCTCTTTCTCCATTAGCCTGTAAGGATATTTTAGGGCTTAGGTGCACCAAAATGGCAATAGCCAGGTTAATTACTATTTTTATCACCATTGCCACAGTTGGGAACTTTGTGAGACACTGATATGCTCATATCTGGCCGTAGACATATGGCAGACATGGTAGTTGGGATATACAACAAGCTTGATTAAATGGAAACACTTGCTATTGTGTTCAGAATCCAAAGCATCCAGCAACTCCCTCTGTATCCGGGTTTCTGCATGCATCGAGTACATAAATCTATGGCTTTTGTAGAGCTTGCCTCTGTTTTTCAGGTCTTCAGGAATCTTGGTCTCTGAGTCATGTCATTCTTTCCCAGGATTCCAGCACTAGACACTTACTTACTTTTTTTAAAAAATTTTTTATTTAAATTCCAGTTAGTTAACATACAATATTAGTTTCAGGTATAGATTTAGTGATGCATCACTTATATGTAACACCTGGTGCTCATCACAAGTGCCCTCCTTAGTACCCATCACCCATTTAGCACATCCCCCTGCCCACTTCCTCTCCAGTAACCTTCAGTTTGTTCTCTATAGTTAAACCATTTTATCTTTGCCTCCCTCTCTTTTCTTTTCTTTCCCTTATGTTCATCTGTTTTGTTTCTTAAATTCCACGTATGAGTGAAATCATTGGGTATTTAAATTTCTCTAACTGAAGGCTCCTGGATGGCCCAGTGGGTTAAGTGTCAGGTCATGATCCCAGAATCCTGGGATAGAGTCAACATGGGCTCTCTACTCAGCAGGGAGTCTGCTTCTCCCTTTGCCCCCTCCCCACCCCTCAGTTGTACACATGAGCACTCTCGTGCTCTCTTGTGCATGTGCAAAAATAAATAAAATCTTTAAAAAAATTAAAATAAATTTCTCTGACTGACTTATTTCACTTAGCATAATTATTCTACCTCCATCCACATGGTTGGAAATGGCAAAATTTCATTCTTTTTTATGGCTAACTAATATTCACTTGTATATATGTACCACATCTTCTTTATTCATCAGTTGATGGACATTTGTGTGCTTAATCTTATGATCCAAGAGCTTAGTGGGTTTTTTTTTCCAGTTATGCCTATGAATCCTAAGGCAGCCAAAAACTTGACTCAAGGGCATAGGTAATAAGGAAATTAGACCATGGACACAAGTCTTGGCTGTTCTTCTAAGGTGAAGGTAAAAGAGAAAATCTGTTATTCTTTCTCTCCTGTACCAGCAAGACTAGGGTAGGAATTAATATCTCATATCCTGCCATAGAATTACTGTTCCATATGTGTAGATAATAAAAGGTTACCCTTTTTGAGCACTTGCCTTGTGTAGGAATGTATTTAGTGCTCTATATCTATTAACTTCACATATATTTACATTATATGTGTTAATTCATTTAATTTTCAAAAGAAGCCAGTGAAGTAGATACTGTTGTTAACATTTTATAGATAAGAAAATTGAGGCAGGGCGAGGTTGACCTACTTAGCCATGTTCTACACTGGTAGGTGGTAGAGGTGGGAATTGAACCTTGGCAGTGTGGTGATGGTGGTGTTGGGGCTCTTAATCACCATATAAGATGGTCTTCACAAAGATCTCCAACAAAGCCTGTTTGAATTTTAAAAGACCAGGTACTCTTCATTCATTGTTTTCTCTATTTGCCAGTGTGATAATCTTTATTTTTTTTCTTCAGTTGAATTTGACTTTCCAAGAACGAATATTTATTGAATACTTTCTGTGAGCCTGGTACTAACTACAGTTTTACCAATATTTGTTTTGACCCTCTGAGGCCTATCTTGTAAGCGATACTACTTCCGGTTTACAAATAGGAAGCTGAGATGAAGACTCATTATTATCTGTCATCCAGTCCTAAACCCTCAAGTAAAGATCTATTTTCTCCAATTATACACAGACAGCATTCTGCTTGCTCAATTTTATAGCACCTAGTT
This sequence comes from Halichoerus grypus, assembly GCF_964656455.1. Taxonomy (NCBI): domain Eukaryota; kingdom Metazoa; phylum Chordata; class Mammalia; order Carnivora; family Phocidae; genus Halichoerus; species Halichoerus grypus. Next base: position 100,563,825 of record NC_135712.1, on the reverse strand, counting down.
CTGGTAACATTTTCCTTATTTCCTTCCATTCTTATGCTTTCAGATTTCACTCTGCTCATCCTCAAGCAAGATTTTGAAAATTATTAAAACTGCCAGTGGAAAATAATTGAAATGTTTAGAAAGCACAATTTAAATTTTTTTTATTATGTTATATTAATCACTATACATTACATCATTAGTTTTTGATGTAGTGTTCCATGATTCATTGTTGCGTATAACACCCAGTGCTCCATGCAGTACGTGCCCTCTTTAATACCCATCACCAGGCTAACCCATCCTCCCACCCCCCTCCCCTCTAGAACCCTCAGTTTGTTTCTCAGGGTCCATAGTCTCTCATGGTTCGTCTCCCCCTCTGATATCCCCCCCCCCATTCTTCCCTTCCTGCCATCTTCTTCTTCTTCTCTTTTTTTTTAACATATAATGTATTATTTGTTTCAGAGGTACAGGTCTGTGATTCAACAGTCTTACACAATTGACAGTGCTCACCATAGCACATACCCTCCCCAATGTCTGTCACCCAGCCACCCCATCCCTCCCACCCCCCACCACTCCAGCAACCCTCAGTTTGTTTCCTGAGATTATCAGTGAGGTCATATGATACATGTCTTTCTCTGATTGACTTACTTCGCTCAGCATAATACCCTCCAGTTCCATCCACGTCGTTGCAAATGGCAAGATTTCATTCCTTTTGATGGCTGCATAATATTCCATTGTACATATATACCACATCTTCTTTATCCATTCATCTGTCGATGGGCATCTTGGCTCTTTCCATAGTTTGGCTATTGTAGACATTGCTGCTATAAACATCGGGGTGCACGTACCCCTTCGGATCCCTACATTTGTATCTTTGGGGTAAATACCAAGGAGTGCAATTGCTGGGTCATAGGGTAGCTCTATTTTCAACTTTTTGAGGAACCGCCATACTGTTTTCCAGAGTGGCTGCACCAGCTTGCATTCCCACCAACAGTGTAGGAGGGTTCCCCTTTCTCCACATCCCCACCAACATCTGTCGTTTTCTGACTTGTTAATTTTAGCCATTCTGACTGGTGTGAGGTGGTATCTCATTGAGGTTTTGATTTGGATTTCCCTGATGCTGAGCGATGTTGAGCACTTTTTCATGGGTCTGTTGGCCATTTGGATGTCTTCTTTGGAAAAATGTCTGTTCATGTCTTCTGCCCATTTCGTGATTGGATCATTTGCTCTTTGGGTGTTGAGTTTAAGAAGTTCTTTATAGATTTTGGATACTAGCTCTTTATCTGATATGTCATTTGCAAATATCTTCTCCCATTCTGTCGGGTGTCTTTTGGTTTTGTGGACTGTTTCCTTTGCTGTGCAAAAGCTTTTTATCTTGATGAAGTCCCAATAGTTCATATTTGCCCTTGCTTCCCTTGCCTTTGGTGATGTTTCTAGGAAGCAGTTGCTGCGGCTGAGGTCGAAGAGGTTGTTGCCTGTGTTCTCCTTTAGGATTTTGGTGGACTCCTGTCTCACATTTAGGTCTTTCATCCATTTTGAGTCTATTTTTGTGTGTGGTGTAAGGAAATGGTCCAGTTTCATTCTTCTGCATGTGGCTGTCCAATTTTCCCAACACCATTTGTTGAAGAGACTTTTTTCCATTGGACATTCTTTCCTGCTTTGTCGAAGATTAGTTGACCATAGTAAATTTTTTAAAAAATATTTTATTTATTTATTTGAGAGAGAGAGAGAATATGAGCAAGAGAGTGCAAGTGGGGGAGGGGTGGGGGGCAGAGGGAGAGGCAGAAGCAGACAGGGAGCCAACTCAGGGCTTGATCCCAGGACCCGGGATCATGACCTGAGCTCAAGGCAGATGCTTAACTGACTGAGCCACCCACGCTTCCCCACAATTTGAATTTTTTAAGCATTATTTTTAGCTTTGAAATAGGAGGAAAGGAAAGGAAGTGCATTTTTTCCCCCAGAAGCATTCTCTTTTCAATATATTTGAATAAAAGTCCATATCATGTTCTATTAAAATTCATGTTTTTAGCAATCAACTGGTTCCATATTTCTACAATGTAATAGTGACTGGTGCTATGCTGTCCATGGTCTTTGGGGGAAACGTAAGGTAGCATGGAGTACTTTAGAGGCGAATTCACCTTATAGGAAGTCCTTAGGCTTAATTTCTCTCCAGGGTAGATATTTTTATGAGTATTCATTCATTTATTTTTCCATTTAATCTTATATACCTGATATAAAGATTAGAAACGACATATGAAAAATATCCACAGTACATGTCACAGTGGTTTCTGTGATTCCTGTTTTTTCTTCCTGCCTCTGGATCCTCTTTCTCCTAATCATCTTTGCCAAAATCTCTTCAACCCCAAATGTGAATGTTGGATTTTCCCAGGCTTATCCATAACCTTCTTTCTTCTCCCTGCTTCTCTCATCTATGGACATGAGTTCATTTTCTGTGTATGTGAGGATGGTTTCCAAGTTCCTATCTTTAGTCTACTTCCCTTCTGAACACTAGATCTTGTTTATGTACATTATAGCCTTACTTGGATGCCTTTCAAGTACCTCAAACTGAACATCCTCAAAATGGAGCTAATAATCTCCTGTCAGTATTTCCTTACTCAGCATATTGTCACACTGACCATTCAGCTGCTCCTGCCCGAACCCTGAGATCCACTCTCAGCACCTCTCTTACCCCAGGCATCCACGAAATCACCAAATCTATGGAATTCTAACCTCCCAGCAGTTTTCTCAGGTCATTTTCTCTCCATCTCCATGGGCAAATCTCTAGTTCAAGCCAGTGTCACCTCTGTCTGGCACTCTGCGGTTGTCCCCTAAATGCTTCCCACCAGGAGCACACTCTTACCACTTTGTGATTCATTATTCATCAAGCAGTCAGAATGATCTTTTCAAAAGACAAACCTAACGTTGTTACTCTTTTGCTTAGAATTCTACAGTGTCTTTCTGCTGCTCCTGTGATAAAGCCCCAAATCCTTACAGTGACTCACAAGACCCTGCATAATATGATCCCTGCCAACACTCTCAGCAATCATCTCGTTTTCCTTTTATTCTTATGATTCAGCCATGGTGCCTTTTCTTTTTCCTTATTTCCTTATTTAAATGGACACAGCTTTTCCTACTTCAGGTAGTAGATGATACCATGAAGCAATGCTATATAGGGGACTTTTAAGAAATTAATGATCCTTCTAGTGTATATATATATATTTTTTTTAGGAAAAAAGCAAACGTCATGCACTTAATTTGTATATTTATTTGTGTTATTTACAGGGATGACAAATTGGGTTATGACTAACTTTAATAAAGTGTGACCTTTACTTTTTTCTCCATAATGAGTACATTTATAAGTCCCACTAACGTATGTAATTCTGTCAAATTTATCCAAGGCTGTATTACATTATGAAAATTGAATGCTCCTTCTGCCTTATCCTAATACCCTTTGATTTGTGATCACTAGTGAGGTTTTTCATTTTCTAGAACTCCTTGTCAGCACAATCTCTCTTCAAACTGTGGTTCAGTGTGACTTCTGTATTTTCTTCCTCCCCGAGATGTTCTTCCTTGCCTTGATGTGTTATCAGTGCTGGATGAACACTGCCTTGCAGTGCATCTTGCCAACTCAAGGTGTGGGGGCTTAAGTTGAGGAGGAGGGTATAGGGAAGAAGCTGTGAGATTAAAACTGGAAACGATTCCCCCCCACAAACTAAAGCTTCTCTCTTTCAATTTATTGATTGCCTCTGTCTCATCTGCTACTCGTGGCTTTTAGCGAGAGACGTTGCTTGAAGGTAAGACAGATGTGCTATATTCAGGCAGTTGACACATTCTCATAAATTGAGGGTAGTGAATTAAAAATTCAAAGGAAGAGTGCCACTCCCCTGTCTTTGTCCTCAGGCAAGGTTTAGTCTCTCTGAGAAGTTAATCAACCTGAGACAAGTTGGGGTGGCATAATGTCATGCCTAAGGGACTGAGGAGTCTTAGTTTTCTCATCTCTAATACAGGAATAGTGAAACTCACTCCATGGCCCTGAGAAAATATAAAATGGAATGGAAAATATGAGGTGTGTGACACATGCCGTACAGTCAGTGGATGAGTTCTTTTCCCCTTGCCTCCCAGCTTTATCATCTGGCAATGCCTTTTCAGAAGCTCTTCTTTGCCCAAGGCTTGGAGAATGTTGTGTTTTGTCTTGGTTCAGACCTTATCTTCCTTAACAGCTCAGTAATTGTTGATTGGGATTTGCCTTGTCCTATAAGGTCGGTTGCATGGACATTGTTCTCTCTTTAAGAAAGACCTGTCTTGGTGGTGATATGCATGCAATGTATGTGCTGGGGTTAGCACAGGGGTGAAAACGCACTACCTATCACATAGCAAAACTGCCTAAAATCCGGACTAGACCTCTCTCCCGATCACACTTTTCCTGGCAGTGGTTCTTCACCAACCCTTCTGAGCCTTCAGCCCACTGCTGCTCGCTCTCAAAGTTGCTTTCAATTTCTCTCTGACACTCTCTCCTTCTCTATTTTTCCTTTCTCCTTTTCCCTTTCTCTCCTCTTTCCATCAGTATTTCTTTTCATGCCTTTAGGATCTTTTCTTTCCTCCTGTGTGCATATTTTCATTCCTTTTCTTGTGTAAATACATTCACAACTTTGCTATTTTCCCAATCATTCGATTCACTTACCCCTTTTCTGCACCAAAAAGCTATGTGGTCCAGAGAAAGAATCTCCTCCAGCACTTGGGGAGTCTGAGAAGACTTCATTGTGTCACAGATTTCACATTATTAGGCCCCTTGAATGGCCGCCTGTCCACTTCAAAACATTGATCTCTTGACTGCAATCTTCCCACATATGAATATATTCATTTCTACTCTGGTGCCTGCTTTTTCCTTCAGGTAGGAAGCCTTTGTAGCACATAGTATATGTGATCGACTCTGTACTTTTTAAGATACCTTCCCCACTTTATTTTCAAAACTCTCCTTAACATCCGTTTTCTTTATTCAATTTTGCCAGTGAATTTTTCCTGACTCCCTTTCTCATATGCTTCTCTGTAGCAGGGCATTTTAAACATTATTTTATGCAATTGATATAATTCTAATGATATGTGCAAAACAGTGATACAGTCAGATTCTATTTTAAAAGCACAAAGACATTTGTTAATAAATATAATTCGACTCTGAATACATTTGCACACATGCATTTATTATGAAAATTAGAACCCCCATGCCTAATTGACCATTATGTAGGTCTCAGTTTTCATCTTGTATATCTGTTTAAGGTGGTTACACCCAGAGATATTTTTTTATGCTATAGTTCCACTTTAGAGATACTGAAGATACAGCTTTGTTCCTCCCTTCAGCAACTAGCAGGACACTGAAGACCAAACTACCTCCCCACAATGCAGCTTACTGTCTACTTAACATGATTTTACTATTCCATTGCCTTCATTAGCATAATCTTTTTATTCTAGGAGCCTTTTGATCAGGGAAACTTCCAGAAAGACCCATTCATTCTTCAGTGGGAAAGATCAACTGTTGAAGCCCCAAACTCCCAAACCTTTGGCCTTAAAATCCTTATCCTGCTGTTTCTAGCAATTCTAAACTGTGATATTACCGTCTGTGCACAAAGAATCCTAATCATTCCCTTGCACTGAAAGGTCCAATGAAACCAAACTTCAAATTCTCCATAAATTCTGACCTTGCCTTTTCCCCTCTGAGACACAGAAATCTTTGTCAGTCTTTACCACAGTGAGCAAAAAATTCAGAATTGTCATATCAACAGAGGTTGTGTTGGTGATATTTGGGGAGCTGGTATTCCATTGCACTTTACACATAGCTGATGCTCCATAAGTTAAGTTAGAAGAACAAGCAAGCAAACAACTCAGTATTTGCTAAAAAATAAACCTTTATAAGTTTTGGTAATTACAAAATGTTAATGCATTTGGACTCTGGAAGTTAGCCATTGGAGCACAAAGGCCATGGTTTAAGCTGACACAAACTTATTTAATGTTAGTGTGCAAGTGCTAAGTAACAGTGAGTGTTAAGTGACAAAACAGCTCATATTTCACTTTGTGATTGGAGTGCACTTTGATACTTGTTTCATGAAAGCCTTTGTAAGTTATAGGCAGAGGTTAACAGTAATCGCATTTTTTTCTTCCTCTGGTTTTAATAAATGCCTTTAGGGCATTTCATTCTGTTAAATCAAGCAGCAGACAAAAATGTAATGCACTGCTAACCTCTAAAGTGTGTGAAAAACTTAGTTCATAAAATATGTATGAGGAACACAGCGTTGCAATGATAATGATACTTCCTTTCCGGGTTATTCTGCTGAAGGAGTTGATGCATCAGCGTCTCTAGTTCTTGATTTCTTTTGATTGGAGTTGCTCTTACTTCATATTGTATTTAGTTTTCAATGAATTTTCTATTAGCATACACAGACATACAATGGTTGTTTCGGGGGAGGGGGTACCAGTTGCCATGGCTATAGATTTGTTGTATTAGGAACACTTAGAAATAGCATTCTTCTCTAGAAAGGAATATTTAAAAAAGGAATTAGTGTATATTGAAACATCAAATTTTTGTGTATATGAGTGAAAAATATGTCATTGTTTTGATCTAATTCTATTATGGTAAATGTGCATTCATATGGGATAGTTTCTTATATATATTCTATTAAGAGCCACCTGTGCCTTTTTACGTGAATGAATGTTTTACATTCTCTGCAATGGGGGAAAAACAACAACAACATACTCAATATGTTTGTAAATAAACTTACGGCATGAAAAAAAAAAATACATTCTCCACAATGTATCTTTCCTTTTTTGGTGAAAAACTATAAAACCATAGCTTCTGAGTCTCCGCCGAGAGTCGCCGCGGTTTCCTGCTTCAACAGTGCTTGGACGGAACCCGGCGCTCGTCCCCCACCCTGGCGGGCGTTCAGAGCCAGCGCTTCGCCATCTCCTCCTAGCGCCCTCGGACTGCCCCAAGGCCCCCGCCGCTCCAGCGCCGCGCAGCCGCCGCTCGCCGCCGCCTCTTTTCAGCCACCGCCATGACGACCGCGTCCCCCTCGCCGGTCCTTCGGAACCACCACCAGGACTCGGAGGCCGCCATCAACTGCCAGATCAACCTGGAGCTCTACGCCTCCTACGTCTACCTGTCCATGTCTTACTACTTTGACCGCGATGATGTGGCTTTGAAGAACTTTACCAAATATTTTCTTCACCAATCTCATGAGGAGAGGGAACATGCTGAGAAACTGATGAAGCTGCAGAACCAACGAGGTGGCCGAATCTTCCTTCAGGATATCAAGAAACCAGACCGTGATGATTGGGAGAACGGGCTGAATGCAATGGAGTGTGCATTACACTTGGAAAAGAGCGTGAATCAGTCACTACTGGAACTGCACAAACTGGCCACTGATAAAAGTGACCCCCATTTGTGTGACTTCATTGAGACTCATTACCTGCATGAGCAGGTGAAATCCATCAAAGAATTGGGTGACCACGTAATCAACCTGCGCAAGATGGGGGCTCCCGAATCTGGCATGGCAGAGTATCTCTTTGACAAGCACACCTTGGGAAACAGTGATAGTGAGAGCTAAGCCTTAGGCTGTCTTCCCATAGCCACAAGGGTGACTTCCCTCGTCACCAAGGCAGTGCATGCATGTTGGGGTTACCTTTACCTTTTCTATAAGTTGTACCAAAACATCTACTTAACTTCTTTCATTTGTACCATTCTTCAAATAAAGTAATTTGGTACCCCCCAAAAAAATAAAAACAACAACAACAACAACAACAACAAAAACCATAGCTTCTGCTTCTTCACTACTCGGTCATTATATTATCTCCACAGGAGACAGATACACTTGTTTGATGGTATGTTTGGAATTATAAGTACGCTAATCCCATTTTAAAATATAAGCTTACTTGACATAGGGTCACTAATTTATAGTACATGAAAAATAAGATAGAAACATGGATGATATCTTGATAAATTCTTTCTTCATTTATAGTAGGTACATATAACTGAAGAATGCTTTTAAAAAATTAAGGAGCAGGGCACCTGGGGGGGCTCAGTCAGTTACATGTCTGATTCTTGATTTTGGCTCAGGTCATGATCTCAGGTGTGATTGAGCCCCAGTCTGGCTCTGCACTCAGTGGGGATTCTGCTTGAGATTCTCTTTGTTCCTTCCCCCCCTTGCTTGTGTGTGCTTTTTTTTCCCCTCTCTCTCTAAATAAATAAAATCTTAAGTAAGGAGCAATTTAAATTTCCTCTGAAATTTTTAAGGCAAGATTAACATCTGGATCAGAAAAAAATTATTCCTGGATGTATAGTTAAGAATAAACTTTACTCGGGGCGCCTGGGTGGCTCAGTCGTTAAGCGTCTGCCTTCGGCTCAGGTCATGATCCCAGGATCCTGGGATTGAGCCCCGCATCGGGCTCCCTGCTCGGCGGGAAGCCTGCTTCTCCCTCTCCCACTCCCCCTGCTTGTGTTCCCTCTCTCACTATCTCTCTCTCTCTCTGTTGAAAAATAAATAAAATCTTAAAAAAAAAAAAAAAGAATAAACTTTACTGTGTCCCCCCCCCCCCAAAAAAGGTCTGGACTTTGCCTTCAGCAAAGGAAGTGATCTCTGAGCCCTTAGAATGCTCTGCCTAAGGAGAGTACCTTTGTTTACTTAGGGTCCTGGATCACACCAGATAGTCTAACAATATGATTTATTGTGAGGGCTTTGGGCCCCACAATATGAGCTCTATCAGGAGACTACAGGTCCATCACATGGGCAGTCAACCATGTTTACATGCTAGAGCCCTAATAAAACTCTGTACACCCAAGCTCAGGTGAGCTTCCCTGGTTGGCAATTCTCCATGCATGTTATCACACATCATTGCTGGGAGAATTTAGCATTTCCCACAACTCCAGTGGAAGAGGACACATGGAAGTTCAGTGTGTGTGACTTTTCTGGGCTCTGTTCCATCTGTCTCTTCTCTTGGCTGATTTTAATCTGTATCCTTTCATATTATAAACCATAACAATGAGCATAACAGCTTTCAGTGACTTACTTGAGTCCATCTAGAAAATTATTAAAGTTGAGGGTGGTCTTGGGAACCCTGGAATTGCAATTGATGTCGGAGTGAGGGTGGTCTTGGGACTGCCCCCTAACTTCGTGCTGATGATTTATTACAACAGGCCTTCCAGGGATGTAGAAGAGATAGCATTTCCTCTCTCTGGCATTTATTGTAACCATCTAGCTTTAAAATGGTAGTTTATAATCTCAGTTTTTTCCTAAATCAGAATGGCCTGTAAGTCAGTCCAAATAACTGGAGTTTCTCAATATTATGGGTTTTCATATAGTCAGCATACAAAGGTAAAATTTTTGATGTTACCCCTCTGTGCAAATTAGGGTTTTGACATGTCTGATGTTCATTTTATTTTAACTGAGAATTTCCAAACTTTGCATGATAGTTCACTCTAAGACCTTTAGAGTCAAAATCTCATAAGGCTCTCATCTCCTATAGATGGTGCTAGGCATTGTGTTACGGGAGTTGGCTAATAATATTTTCAGCATATAAATAAGAGAAATGCCAAAATATCATTTTAGTTTCTTATATCTGTTCCTTCCTCTTGACTACTGATCATAATAATTTTTAAACTGAGGCTTAAGGGAAAGAGTATGCTATAGTTTGGGGTCAGGGTCTCCCATCATAGCCTTGCTGTAACTAATTCCTTAAACTTTCTTGCCATCAGATTCTCCAAAAGCTTGCTTGTTTCTCTGTGAGCACTCCCTGGTCTCATGCATACCATACAACCTGCCTCTGTCTTCAAGTCCTTGCTCTTTCTGTAATAGTATGTACCCATAAAATTTCAAGACACACTAATGGTTATCTGCCACTGAGATGGAAAAGAAAGAACTTTGTACATGAGAGCCATTGAATCAAAGTAGTTTGATGAAGAACGTACTATAGCTGAAATATTGAGAGAAGAATTCTTAAAAAGTCATTAGCTAGATGGACATCTTGGCTCCTTCCATAGTTTGGCTATTGGGGATATTACTGCTATAAACATCGAGGTGCACGTACCCCTTCGGATCCCTACATTTGTATCTTTGGGGTAAATACCCAGTAGTTCAATTGCTGGATCATAGGGTAGCTCTATTTTCAACTTTTTGAGGAATTGCCATACTGTTTTCCAGAGTGGCTGCACCAGCTTGCATTCCCACCAACAGTGTAGGAGGGTTCCCCTTTCTCCACATCCCCACCAACATCTGTCGTTTTCTGACTTGTTAATTTTAGCCATTCTGACTGGTGTGAGGTGGTATCTCATTGAGGTTTTGATTTGGATTTCCCTGATGCTGAGCGATGTTGAGCACTTTTTCATGGGTCTGTTGGCCATTTGGATGTCTTCTTTGGAAAAATGTCTGTTCATGTCTTCTGCCCATTTCTTGATTGGATCATTTGCTCTTTGGGTGTTGAGTTTAAGAGTTCTTTATAGATTTTGGATACTAGCTCTTTATCTGATATGTCATTTGCAAATATCTTCTCCCATTCTGTCGGGTGTCTTTTGGTTTTGTGGACTGTTTCCTTTGCTGTGCAAAAGCTTTTATCTTGATGAAGTCCCAATAGTTCATTTTTGCCCTTGCTTCCCTTGCCTTTGGTGATGTTTCTAGGAAGCAGTTGCTGCGGCTGAGGTCGAAGAGGTTGCTGCCTGTGTTCTCCTTTAGGATTTTGATGGACTCCTGTCTCACATTTAGGTCTTTCATCCATTTTGAGTCTATTTTTGTGTGTGGTGTAAGGAAATGGTCCAGTTTCATTCTTCTGCATGTGGCTGTCCAATTTTCCCAACACCGTTTGTTGAAGAGACTGTCATTTTTCCATTGGACATTCTTTCCTGCTTTGTTGAAGATGAGTTGACCATAGAGTTGAGGGTCCATTTCTGGGCTCTCTATTCTGTTCCATTGATCTATGCATCTGTTTTTGTGCTAGTACCATACTGTCTTGATGATTACACCTTTGTAATAGAGCTTGAAGTCCGGAATTGTGATGCCACCAGCTTTGCTTTTCTTTTTCAACATTCCTCTGGCTCTTCGGGGTCTTTTCTGGTTCCATACAAATTTTAGGATTATTTGTTCCATTTCTTTGAAAAAAGTGGATGGTATTTTGAGAGGGATTGCATGAAATGTGTAGATTACTCTAGATAGCATTGGTATCTTCACAATATTTGTTCTTCCAATCCATGAGCATGGAATGTTTTTCCATTTCTTTGTGTCTTCCTCAATTTCTTTCATGAGTATTTTATAGTTTTCTGAGTACAGATTCTTTGCCTCTTTGGTTAGATTTATTCCGAGGTATCTTATGGTTTTGGGTGCAATTGTAAATGGGATCGACTCCTTAATTTCTCTTTCTTCTGTCTTGTTGTTGGTGTATAGGAATGCCACTGATTTGTGTGCATTGATTTTATATCCTGCCACTTTACTGAATTCCTGTATGAGTTCTAGCAGTTTTGGGGTGGAGTCTTTTGGGTTTTCCACATAAAGTATCATATCATCTGCAAAGAGTGAGAGTTTGACTTCTTCTTTGCCGATTCGGATGCCTATTTCTTTTTGTTGTCTGATTGCTGTGGCTAGGACTTCTAATACCATGCTGAATATCAGTGGTGATAGTGGACATCCCTGCCATGTTCCTGACCTTAGGGGGAAAGCTCTCAGTTTTTTCCCATTGAGAATGATATTTGCTGTTGGTTTTTCATAGATGGCTTTTATGATACTGAGGTATGTACCCTCTATCCTTACACTTGAAGAGTTTTGATCAAGAAAGGATGCTATACTTTGTCAAATGCTTTTTCTGCATCTATTGAGAGGATCATATGGTTCTTGTTCTTTCTTTTATTAATGTGTTGTATCACATTGATTGATTTGTGGATGTTGAACCAAACTTGCAGCCCAGGAATAAATCCCACTTGATTGTGGTGAATAATCCTTTTAATGTACTGTTGGATCCTATTGGCTAGTATTTTGGTGAGAATTTTTGCATCCATGTTCATCAGGGATATTGGTCTGTAATTCTTTTTGATGGGGTCTTTGATTTTGGGATCAAGGTAATGCTGGCCTCATGAGTTTGGAAGTTTTCCTTCCATTTCTATTTTTTGGAACAGTTTCAGAAGAATAGGTATCTATATACAATGGAATATTATGCAGCCATCAAAAAGACTGAAATCTTGCCATTTGCAACGACATGGATGGAACTGGAGGGTATTATGCTAAGTGAAATAAGTCAATCAGAGAAAGGCATGTATCATACGATCTCACTGATATGAGGAATTCTTAATCTCAGGAAACAAATTGAGGGTTGCTAGAGTAGTGGGGGGTGGGAGGGATGGGGTGGCTGGGTGATAGACATTGGGGAGGGTATGTGTTATGGTGAGCTCTGTCAATTGTATAAGACTGATGAATCACAGACCTGTACCTCTGAAACAAATAATACATTATATGTTAAAAAAAAAAAAAAAAGATAGTAGGAAGGGAAAAATGAAGGGGGGGAATCGGGGGGAGAGGAACCATGAGAGACTATGGAGTCTGAGAAACAAACTGAGGGTTCTAGAGGGGAGGGGGTGGGGGGATGGGCTAGCCTGGTGATGGGTATTAAAGAGGGCACGTATTGAATGGAGCACTGGGTGTTATATGTGTTAAACAATGAATCATGGAACACTACATCAGAAACTAATGATGTAATGTATGGTGATTAACATAACATAATAAAAAGAAAAAGTCATTAGCTATCATGTAAAGGCCACTTACCTGAGAATCAGGGTAGCCTAGAGGATGCCAAGAAAGAGCAAGTCAGTTGTCAGGAATCCTTGGTAAGTGACAATGTTCTTACCAGAATTACTGTTTGATTACATTTTCAGACCCAGTATGTGGGGTATTAGAGTGTACCTTTGTTGTTGTATTTGTTATTATTGCTATAGGGACCTGGAATTAAGTGTGGGGGATTTTGCCACATCAGTAACCTAAAGGATTTGTTTTGAGCTCCCTCAACCCCTCATACATTCAAGTACTATAGAAGGTATATGGCTTAGAGAACTGACGTGTGCGTGTGTGTGCACGCATAGGCATGTGCACATGGGCATGCAAATAGAATTAGAGTTTGAAAGATGACAAGGTAAAGATTTGTTACAGAAAGAAAAATTTAATAGGAATTAGGAACAGAATTATATTAGGAGGAGTTATATCAAGAGAAATTTGTGTTATATACTGATTAGTCATTGTTGGTTAACTATATTAAATGAAAAGTTAGTTAAGATGTTTACTTGTAATGAAAATGGATGAAATTATAGTTTGGATTGGATTATTGTTAATTTAGATCATTACTAATTGAGGGAGAAAGGCATTGTATCCTTTTACTGAACTGTCAGTGAAAATTTTGAAAATTGTATTGGTCACCCCAATTTTAGGCAGTGCAAATAATGCACATAGTTAGTGGCCTCAAAGAAGATCTGGAAATGCTGACATTTGCTTACTGATGCAGAACTTCGTTTCAGTTAGCTTTATAACAGAGTCTGGGTTACTGAGTAAATTAAATATAATCACAGGGCCATTGAAAAGGGTTTCCAAGCAAATAGAGGATCACTTCTTTTCAATAGAGGAGTGGGAAAATCAAAAATTATGAGTTAAAGAAAGTTGTTCTTTTTTTCTGTGGCTTAGGTCAGGTTGACAATTATTATTATTATAAATGGTCAGTGCTCACAATCACAGTTATCAGCATACCTTATCACAGAATGACTATAATCCAGATTGTTTGAGTTATTTATTCCATTTTCCTGGGGAGGCAGGAAAGGATAAAAAATGAAGCTACATGAATAATACACCTGACATGGCACATGGCAATGGAATAAATGCTCCAGTTAAAATGTTTTTAGCTGGATGATTTTAAAAAGCTTAATTAAATATTCATGAATGGGAATTAATAATTAAGCTCCTAATATTTTTTTTCCCCCGTCGATTTGCTATTTACCCTTCAGGCACTAACTATTGAAGTTAGTGCGGACCTTGAAGGTTGAGGTCATGGCCCTCTACAAAACTCCCCTCACTTCAGACACCAACTGCAAGCGCCAGGGTTCCCAGGCTATAAATTCAGGGTCTTCCACCATCCCCTCAGGTCCAATAATTTTCTAGAATGACTCAGAACTCAAGAAAGTGCTATACTTATGATTACAGTTTTATTATAAAGGATACAGATCAGGACCAGCCAATGAAGAGACGTACAGGGTGAGGTCCCAGAAAGTCCTGAATGTGAAACTTGCATGTAAATCCCAAGGCTTAGATGCTCCCTTCTAGGAACTCAGGATGAACACCAGGCAAATTCTTTCTTATACAATGTTCCCTACATTTTGTTTTCCTGATATATTGGTTTTTATAAGAAATGGTATGTTATTATTGAAAGGAAAATTCTTTCCCAAGCACACATACGCCACGTTGAATATTCTCCTTTTCTCTTTGAAGCTTTCTTTTAAGTAATGAATAAAGACAATAAGTAGAATCCAAAGTAAGAAAATCTTGTCCCAGAAAATTCTATCTGAATTTCCCCTCCCAAGCATGAGTGCTTTTACTACTTTTCATTTTTGGTCATTTTGCATCCCATGGGGATATGTTTTTGGTGGAGAAACTGAGGCCCCTGACCTAGTATGCTATGTGCAGGACTTAACATTTGCCCTGTGTGGCCTCCTGGGATGTTGTGGTGAGGGTAGGCTTGTGTATGGGGGGAGTTGAGACAGAGGCAACTCAAACAACTATTGGTTGGTAGTGACCTCTCCTTAACATTATTGGCTGGATGTTACTGGTTTTAGAAATTTAGAGTGGTGATTAATTCCTGGGACAAGAAACTAATTAGAGGGAGCCTCTTTTTTTGTCATGATTTTCTGAAAATTTTTAAAAGGAACATTACATCTATGGTCTCTTGCAGGAAACACCTTTGACAAAGTGTATTTGATACCAAACAGCATTACTCAGGGTCCAGTAGGGACCACGCACTTACTACATCAAATCTAAACTTCTAAACTTGCTGTTAAAAGCCTATATAGTAATGAGGTTTGGTCATTCTTGTTTTTCGATTACAGTATATGAAATTACCTTCAACCTAACTGCACCTTGACTCACACACACACACAATAAACAATGAATTATTTATTAATCACCTACTATGAACACATGTGCCAAATACCGTGAGGAAAAGAGATAAAAAAAATATTCACAAGAAGGAGGTTGGGATGTAGTGGGAGAGGAAAACTAATATGTGGGAAGGAATAGAGACAGAGGGAAAAAATGGGGGACTGTACATTTCCAAATAAAAACTCTTAACATTTTGGTGAGTAATATTTACCAATTCCATCCCGGCAGTATGGTCAATGGCAACAAATTTGTCTTGGCCAGTAATCCATAGAGAAGTCTGGAGGAAGGAAGAATGACCTAGTTGACAGTAGAGAGCTTAACCGCATACAGCTTGTCCTGTTCTGGTGAACGTATGTGGTGGCCTACACATAAAGGTGTGTGTTCAATTTTACTTTTATTTTTATTTATTTATTTATTTTTTAAGATTTTATTTATTTATTTGACAGAGAGAGACACAGCGAGAGCAGGAACACAAGCAGGGGGAGTGGGAGAGGGAGAAGCAGGCTCCCCGCGGAGCAGGGAGCCCGATGCGGGGCTCGATCCCAGGACCCTGGGATCATGACCTGAGCCGAAGGCAGACGCTTAACGACTGAGCCACCCAGGCGCCCCAATTTTACTTTTAGTAGGCATTGGATAATATGTTGGGTTTTAATGAGAGTATACAGAAAATGTATATATTCGAGATAAGAAACCTATTCTGTATTAACAGGTAATGTTTCTTCTTAAGAATGAGTAGAATATCTAAAGAAGCTAAGTCAATAGATTTTACCTTTAAAGAAATTACTTTTTTCAACACTTCTTTCCTGGAAAGTAGAGTCTATCAGGTTTCTTGTCCTGGAATGCCATTATCTTACCTATTGCTCTAATATCAGCCTTGAGTGAAAGTATAAACTCTCTAGTGAAATATTAAAATTAAAACCTCAACTGAAGGGAAATGGTAATTTGATTTTATTTAAAAGTATTTAACTTACTGATATTTTATGGTAAATGAATAACTGAGAAATTAAATGAATGGAGGCACATGTGTTTCTTTTTAAATCTGAGAAAATAAGATGTATTCATTTCATTAACATGATCTTTAATAAAATTAATTGTCGTGGAGCAAGAATTCCTGTCCTCTTCAGGGTCCTTCTAGCTGAGCTAAGAATCAAATTGACATGAGACAGATTAACAGGAGAAAATCAAATTTAATAGCATATGTATGAGGAATTTGCACAAATATAGAAATTCCCAAAACAGGCAAAATAAGGTATACATGTCATTCTGAATTAGAAGAGGGTAGGGGTCTGGGTCTTCAAAGAGAAGGAATGCAATCTTCAGGGAGAATGAAAAAGAGTAAATGTTTGGTAAACAAATATTTGCTGGCTGCTGAGAAGCCATGGAACATAGAGGACTTTGATCAAACAGGTCTTTCTATGTTCCTTCCTGTCTACCATGTCTAGTTCATGTTGTAATGTAATTAAATCTATGGTAATAGCTCCTTCGTGGAGGATCTTCTCGATCTAAATTCTTTTTAGGCAGTTGAGGGGGCAGCTCTGCAGTAAAGAGCTTTTCCTAAATCTGCTGGGTTTTGATTGCTCTTTAACTCAAAATAATCTTTATGCCAAAGTGGCCTTTCATGGACGGGCTGCCCTTAGTTCCTTCATTATAATGGTCTCCTTGAAATTCAAGTTTCCCTCTGATTTATTTCCCTGACACCCTCTCAAATGGTTAAAAGAGCAGTGATCATCATCTCAACTAGAGAACAATAAATGAGTTGTACCCCTTCAGGTTACCCAAAGCACCCCCTGGAGTCCTTTATTAAAATAGAGAACAAGAAGTACATTGGGGTTAAATGAAGAGTTGCCTCTTCCAACGCATTTAAGAATCTTCTGTCAAATTTGTCTCTTTCTGACCTTTCTTTATTGCTGTGCTTTCTTTCTTTATTGAACTCCTACTTTGTGGATGGTAGTTTTATTTGTTGTGAGGGAGATGAAGAATATAAAATTCTGGTCCCTGTCCACAATGATGTTCTTCCCATTCCCTTGCAATGTCCTCTAACCGAGTATATGACATAGTGCCCCTTTAAGATCTTACCCTTTTCTTGCTGAAAGATGTTCTCCTTCATTGGTCTGCAGCTAGACCCTCTTATTTTGTATAGATCCTTATTTGAGATTCTCTCTTTTTGGCATTCTTAAAGGCAGAGGGGAGAGGGGAAGAAGGAGGGGGAAAAGTAGAAAGGGTCTAGAAAGCCATGTGAAGCGCTCTGAGAAAGGTTTCCTCAAATTCCTAAGAATAGATTTGGACCTCAAGGCAGTTTTCTTCCTTTCTCCTCGCCACACTCAGGGCTGTGTAGCCCAAGAAATGGCGTGAGTAAGGCTTCCAAAAACTACAGCAAGGTTCTCCTAATGTAAGGGCTCCTACTACCTGTATCTTAGCACAGCTCAGGGCCAACTGTGAGCAGTCAAGCAGTCAAAGACAAAATGAAAACAAAGTAATCGGATGTCCGTAAGGAAAAATATAACCAAAGAAACTCATTAAAAGGAAAAAGAGGAGGGAGGAGAAGGGGAGGGGAGAGAGAGGAAACAGCTATTGTGGCACTGGAATCTGGTTGCGAGTGCTTTAAATAATTCTACCTTTTAGCTTAAGATATTCCACCCCCTCATGATTGCTTTTGGGGACTAGAAGAAAGATCTAGGAGCAATTCAATCCAATTAGAAGGAAAAAGAGATTTTCTCTAGCAATTACTATGCAGATGTGTATGTCATGAAACTGAAAAGGTGACACTAAGCAGCACATTTGGTTGTTGACTACAGAATTCCTCTTATTTCCTCCCTTCCAAAGCATTTTAAAGGAAACCTTAACCTCATAGAAAGCTGTCCTCAGTAGTCCTGTCAAGGTCAGTGCCAGCTTTCATCAGCCCCTGTAGAAGGGCAAGCTAGGCCTGGAAAAAACCACCTGGGGGCAGCTTTCCTCCTCACTTTATATTCAGTTGTCATATTCATGTTTCCAGTAATAGGAATTGCTGGTGTGTAACACTTTTTGAAACTCTTGGTATTGTGGTCTTATAGAACATTTCAATGGGTAATAGTGTCAGACAGTGGTAATTAATCTTGGAGGAGAAACCTGTTTCTGAATTGCAGCATTGCTTAAAGGTAGGACAATTTGGTGTCTACTCATTAAAAGCTGTACTTGGGTTTCTACCTTTTGCCTATAGTTTATTAGCACCACGCTCTAACCAACTGAGCTAACCGGCCAGCTTCTTTTGCCTATAGTTTAAAAAACAATCATGTTAAAAAGACCTTTGCAGTTGGAATTTGAATGTTATGAGCCGTGAGCTCTGAGTAGCTCCATCTAAACTTAAATTCTTAGTCCTGCGTTTGGCAACAAGTCTGTTGAGTCTTGTGTATGGTGTTAAGGACGGGGTGGAAGACTGGACAAGTCGAAGATGGAGAAGACCCTGAAGATCCCTGAATCTAGAGCAAAACCCTCATTTACAGAGACCATGAAGCCTAGAGAGGTTAGGAGACTGACCCAAAATCTGCTCAATAATTAATTATCAGACAGAAATCTAAGGTCTTATATTTTCACCCCCCTCCCCGCCACCCCATCCCCATGGAAACTCCATCATTTCAGTCCTGATTTCCACCTCTAAAAACCAGTCTCTCAGAGGCAAGCAAGAAAATTCTAGGGTATCCATGGATAAAATGGGACAGTGTAAGCACATCAGAACAACTGTATTTTTACGAGCACTAGAAGCAGAGTGAGGCCAACAGAACTAAATAGAGAACAAGAATGGAGTGCTTACTACAAGCCAGGCACAATCCTAGGGATGGGGCCCAGAGGCAGGTGGGAGGCACAGGTACAGAAGTATGGAAAACAGAGAAAAATAGAGTGCCGTCAGATGAACAATATCCTTCAGACTTTACCTATTGAAAAAGAGCCACTACAAGTGGGTACCGAAGGTAGTCATAAATAAAAATAAAAAGAACACACTTTTTCAATGCACAGTTTGATGGGATTTCTATGAAGTTCTAATCATCCTGATATTTTCAGTATCAGCGTGAAACCGAGGTGTAGTTACTTTAATATCCGTTTCCTCTCTTCTTTATGTAAAATGTGGTTATGAAATCTCAATGGCAGTGATGCTGTTACTTATGTGATGCAGATTACATGCATAAGTTATGTCCCTGAGACCTGTTCCATTTCAACCTTGCATGCACATTTACAAAATATATTTATAGAATATACTGTATAGCTTTTTGGGTTCTCAAATAGATACATTTTCTATTCTGTGAATATGTTCAGAATACGGGAACAAAACGGATTGATTCAGTCACCTCTTTCTGCTTCTCTTTGTTACCGTGTGAAATTTTTGTTGCTGCAAAACTTTTGGTGACCGAGACTTCCAATCTTTGGGTTAAATAAATGTAGAAGGAAGGATAACTTTACAGAATTCTGTAGCTGACAATCCTGTTGCAGTGGAATCAATCCTGGGATTTGAGCCCAAAATTTCTTTACAGCAGAGCCAGGACACACAAGCAGTTCAATTGAGCAGCCGGCAGAAATGGGAAATGCCAGTGGTAGGAACTTGTTTTTACCAAATGCGGATGATTTCAGCCTGTGCTTTAAGTCAGCATTTAGGGTTTAAACATCAGAAAAAAAAATCTGTATATACAAAGAGTTTACCTTGATAAAACTATTGCAGAACTTACATTTGATGAAATTCACATCTAGAGTAAAAAAGAACAGTTTGGCAAAATTTTTTAAAAAATTGATTTTTATCTATATCGTCTCATTAATGGATAAGCCTTTTTAATGTTAAGCCACAGCTTTAATACAGGGTGGTCCACAGATGAAAACTTGGGCATTTGGAATTTGAAATATTTTTCATTCTGAAAGGAATAGAAACCTCATTTACTGTTGGTTTTTTGCTCTTTTGTTCCTATACTAAAGGGAAATAAATAGCTCCTAAACATTTTTTAAAAGTTTATGTAAATATTTTTTATTATACTACAATTTATATTTTGTAGTAGTTCTTTATTTGAGAATGCAATGCATACATAGGATTTAAATAATTTCAGCTCCAGTTAACATAATACTGGACGACGACTTCAACAGGAAGTTATATTTAGCAGAGCAGTGATTCTCATGCTCTGATGTGTCTGTGACTCACCTGGGGATCTCCTCAACATGCTGTTTCAGATTGAGTAGGTCTGGAGTGAGGCCTGAGCTTCTGCATTTCTAACAAGCTATCAAGTGATGCTGCTAACGCTGGTAAGAACACACCTACCTACAGTCTTAGCTAACAAGAGATTGGGAGGTTCTGGCTTTGATTTACTATTTCCCCAAGGGCAGGATCGAAGTCTCTGTGATTCATTTTTCCATGTCTGAATGCTGTAAGATGTTTGCTTCTGCTACGGCCATCAGTCTGCATTGATGGCAGAACAAGACAAAGGGAAAAGGCAGTGCTGTGCAATGTATTTATCGGTGACTTTTTTTTTTTTTTTTGAAGTGAAATACAGGCTCCTGCTAGTTTCACAGGGAGTCTAGTGTAGGTTATTTGAGATCCATGTCTTGGGGCTAGGTAGATTGCTGTCCTGAACAAAATCACTGTTCTTTTGGCAGGAAGGGGTGAATAGGTATTGGATAGCAACCGACAGTGCTGCCATGATGTACCTGGTGAGGAAACGAACAGTTTCAAACAGTATAGAAAATACACAAGGAAAGATCTATCCTCAACATTTGGTCTTTTTTCTGTAGAAGTAATAATTACCATTTCCTGGTGTGTACCTTCACAAATTGTCTGCATACCTACAAGTAGATAGATGTGTATATTTTCTTTCAAAGCGCAACGGATTTCAAAATAACCTTTAAAAATGAGGCAAAACATGATTTTTCTTCTTAATAAACTTAGCTTTTTTTTAAAAAAAAAAAGGGTGTTTATTGATATTTTGGAAAATTCAACACAAAGGTACATCTCCTTGCCCTTCCTATGTTTTACCCAGTAGTTGGTGGCTTTCTGCCATCTAAAAATACTCAGTAGATGACATAAGTAGGTTTTCAAACCAAAGTGTGTAAGATTTAGAATTTCTTTTTTCACGCATTGGGCAAAATCCCATTCTACATTATTGGTGGCTCTTGGTGTTAAAGGTAGGTGCTCACTTTATTTTTATTTTTTGAAGATTTTATTTATTTATTTGACAGAGAGAGACACAGCGAGAGAAGGAACACAAGCAGGGGGAGTGGGAGAGGAAGAAGCAGGCTTCCCGCTGAGTAGGGAGCCCAATGCAGGGCTCGATCCTAGGACCCTGGGATCATGACCTGAGCTGAAGGCAGATGCTTAACCGACTGAGCCACCCAGGTGCCCCAGGTGCTCACTTTAAATTGAAAAACTATCCATATCTACTTAAAAGGTGCAATGGAATTGACCCATTGATAGGTTCAGCTCAACAAGTTCAAAGGCCACCTGACAAAGAAAAGATCCCCCCTGACTTAAGAAACCTCTTTCTCAGCCTGGGTTTTTCTGTGTAAGAATTTTCATCTCAAAAGCTTTACTTCCAGGAAAGAAGAAAAAAAGCAATCAATCCTGTCTTTGGTTAAAATATATACCTAAAATTCCCTATTCATTTTTCTCTGCCTACTGCTTTCCTTTGTTATGTTATAGTACAATAATCCTTTTTAAGGATCTCTTCTGGATAGTCAGGTGATTTTGATCATTATTGTTGTTATTTGTCACCACATGAAAGGCCTTTTAATTTTGAACTCTTTGAGTGTGTGTGGGAGGTTGTTGGGGTTGAATAGAAAGGAAACTGCTATGACCCTTCAGTAAGTAGAGGCATAGAAAAATGATTATTAGCATAAATCTAAGTAGTATTTGTCCACCGTGGTATGTCTCTGTGGCTGATTAATCAAAAGCCATTAAACAACAGCAATAACAACAACAACCAGCAAATCCCCAAATTCTCTGGTCTGGCCAAATGTAGCTGAGATGGTTCTCTTAACTGTTTTCCTGTTGGTGGAATATGTTGGTTGCTGGAGGTGAATCAGTGTGATGAGAGATACATTAAGACTGTCCTATGAATTTGTGTGTTCTGCTAAGGTCCTGCAAAAATATATCCTTGTGGACTCTTGCCATATGTCATGATAGGTGGAGTCATGAATCATGGTGCTTGTTAGATACATTTTCCTTTCATTTGTTTATACTTACTTTGTATTAGACTGAAAGCTTCTGAGTGTCAATTTCTGTTAATTTTTTTTTTTTTAGTGCTCAGTAGAGCGGTGGGTATTTGATAAATATTGGTGCATAGTCATTAAATGAAACAAATACATTTCACTCAATAGATTGTTTAATCAGGTTGATTTTGATGTGAAACATGTAGTCCTAGAATTCATTTCTTTGTCCTTTTGATATGTCTATGAACGTATTTCAGGTAAAGATTGTTTTTATATAGATAAGACTTTATTTTACTCTTTTCTGGGTACTTTATATTTTTATTTTTTATTTTTTTTAACTTTGCTTATAACTGTACTAAGTTTAGTGGCTTTTTTGCCATAAATATTCTTCAGAAATTACCTTAAATAACCTGACATTATCACCTTGTTGGTAGTCCAAATGGTTTTATTGTCTAAATTTCAGTATTGCCTTTTATCTTTGCTTCATGGTAGAGTTCTTGTTTGGTAATAGAGTAAAGGTTGTGTCAAGGTGTATTTATTTATCTTCTTTTTACAGGAAAAACCTTTAGATTGTCTTTTTCTTCTATATCAGTGATTGCTGTACTCCTATGGTGATCCCTTTTCCTGGAAATAAAAATAAAAACTTGAGTCTATACTATTGTGGATCTAGTGGGAATGTACTAGAAGCTTCCCCTTAAAAGTGAGCAATAGATTTTTTCTGAGTTTGGGAAGTTTTATCCATTTTGCAGGATTCAAGCTCAGGCTACAGAAGGAGTAATATTTGGGTGTATAATAGCATCTTGTAGAGCTCTTTCCCTGAAGCATCCTAGTGTCAGAACAGATATTCAATCCATATCGATAAGAATCGGATTAGGGACTGGCAGCCCCTGGAATTGTACTGAAGACTAATCAGGTGAAAACATAGCTTTCTCTGTGACTATGATAGAAACTACTATCTGTATATAAAGCAGCTGAGCAAAAACTGTAGAGGTTGGGGGAATTTATGTAATTTAGAGAATCACACATTTGCAACAGGTATTTGTGATTGCTTATTTGGCTGAGGCAGGTAAATGCCATCAAAATAAGTTTTAATTACCATGAGGAATGAATAAATCCCCAATCTATGCAAGTATTTCTGGTGTGGTATAAATTGTCAAAAACAGAGTAAGAAAGCAGATAAAGGAATTCAATGGGGCTATGTTTCAAAGAATGGATGCTGTAGATAGCTGTTTGTGAGAACAGCAAAGGTTGGATCCTATGTATTTTCTGATTAGGAGGAGCATGGAACCCCCTTTTTTTTTCAGTGAAAAGTTTGCTACGGAAAGGGGAATAGAGGCAGAGACCTAACAGATGAGTCAGAATTAGCCAAGTAAAGGTAGGAAGGGGCTGGGTATGGGGAAGCAAGTGAAGAAGGGCCAACTGAATGCAAGCTGGAGTCCAGAGAGAAGTAACGTAGTGGGCCGAGTAAACTAAAGTTATAGGCTGAAACGTGAAACTGCTGTTTTTATAGTCTAAAATGTTCAATATTGGCAATTTCATGTAGCTCAACCTCATAGATGAGTAATTGTGCAGCAGAAATAATAAAAAAATGGCAAGAGTTGAGACAGAAGAGATGAGTGGGCACCAAATACACAGCCATGTAAGCCATGTGGAATGAATGAATGACATTGCTTTCTTTCTGAATAACTCGAAGTGTCAAGTAGGAACACTATTAATATAAGAAAAATAGCATCTCATAAGCTGTTAGAAGGAATGCTATATATTTTTTTCACCACAATATTTAACTCACTTTAGCCTTATTTCACCATGCCTACTCTGCACAAAGAAATTTGGACAATGAGAAGATTGTGCCAGCATTTTATCTCTGCTTCTGTATGGGACATGAGTCTAGATAATAGTTTGTGTGTGCATCTGTATGTGTTAGGATAGAGAAGGCAGTGTGGCTTGATGAATATTTTTGCTTTATACATTTCACAGTGAAGCAGAGATGGTGACTTAGTTCTCTTGATCTGTAATCTCTCTAGATTTCCTTCATAGACCATGGTGCACCAGGTATGGCAAGCCCCACCACTTACCTTGTACCAATGTTATCCTATTGACGTAACTCAGTAATACTGCTTTATCTATGAATGTAGAATATATATATATATTCACCTTATTACAGGAATCCTTGGATAAATATGCTATAGGATAAAAATGACTTTACTTTTATAGTCCTCATTTCCTTTGACTCATAATAATTTTCAGAGAAGAGAAAGGATTTAAAAGATGAGAAAAATTGATCCTTAGTAAATGACAGGATTTGCAGATAGCTCAGAGAAAATCAGTGCCACAATTAAACGAGAATCCTGGGGCACTGAAATCCAATACTCTAAGTATCAAGAAGAGACTTCAAAGGTTATCATCAACTAAACTTTCAATGACATTTTAATAAACATTGTTAATTCTGTGCATTTAAAGTCAGCAAAATGATAAAGCTGGAGACTGTCTCTCTCTCTCTCATTTTTGTTTATTAGCTTTTAGGGGTCTAGTTGAGAAATGACTTCATTTTATTTATATTACTCCCTAGATGTTGATTTGTAGCAATTGAGTATACCAGACCCAATAGAGGGGCATTTAAAATGCATTATTCTTTGAAAATTTTGCCTGATGGTTATGCATCACTTCAGTATGTAGCAGCATCTTGTGACACATGTCAACCCTATATGACAAGCAGCATGAAAAATAGATTTGAAATCTGGAAAAAATAAATTCAAGAATCAATGACTTCTGGTGGTGGCAGTGAACTGTGTAGTCCTCCACACTTGACAATTTCATGTTTTATGCAGAAGAAAAACACTTGGAAAACACATTGGGGAGTCTACACTCAAAGCCATTTGCAATCAATGAAACAAAAGAAATACAAGAATGTGAGAAATAAGATCACCTATTATTTCCCAGGGACTTTTGGAGTTGTATACATCAGTATCCCAAAAGGGGGAAACCCCATTTTTCTCCTAGGGCTTTTGTAGGTTTATGTAGCTCAAGAATGTATCTGTTTCTGGTAAATCCACTGTAATGAAATATCAAGGAACAAGAATTCTATAGACTGGGCTGGCCCTTGGTAAGATTGAAATAGAACTTGAAATTTGTTTTCCCTCTTTCTTTTACTCCAGGCTCTTGATCTCTTCTCCAGCTATAATGCCAATTCTTGACTTTTATTCTAGTGTACAGGTGGCAGTAGATTTTTCCTGAAGCACTGACGGGGGAAAGGAAGGCATCTGCTCCCTGATAGCACCATGGAATATGATCTCCTTAAGGATGTCTGCTTTAGTATAGTGGATTCCTGCAGAGAGAAAAGCCTTTATAACTCCAAAGACTAAAGAAGAGTGGTATGGAATATAGCAGATTATACTGGACTTTGTTTCTACTTCCACCACTTCTAGATTGCACGTCACTGAGCAGATGCATTTAGGCTCTTTGAGACTCCGCTTTTTCATCTGTAAAAGTTGGATGAACTTCTTTCAGGGTTAATTGAGGATTAAATGAGATCACTTGTAAAACAAAACAAAAACTTTTGGTATGATACACAACACGTAGTCAACACTCAAAATGTGACTTTACTTTCCATTCTTTAATTAAAAGACAAGGTAATATGTGGCAGTATTAATCATTGGGCACAGGATGAAACCCCAGTTGAATTTTCATTCAAATTCGGTACTGTGGTCAAATTGTTTCCCATTACCAGCATTTTTTCAGCACAGTACGTAGAAAGTAGCAGACCCTCAGTAAGTGTCTAAACACTGAATGGATCACTGGGTGGATGACTGGCCTTGTCTCTTTGGAAGTATGCTTCAGGATTAGGAAGGTGCATCTGATACATGTACATGACCATTTCCCAGGTCTCAAAATCCACAGGATGCTACATCACCTTGTATTTCAGTATAGACATCCCATAGAAAACCCATCAACCTTGTCTTGTGCAAATATCTTTCCATAATTATGCATGTTAAAAAAAATGCCTGGAAGTCAATTTTTTTTTTAAAGATTTTATTTACTTATTTGACAGATAGAGACACAGCGAGATAGGGAACACAAGCAGGGGGAGTGGGAGAGGGAGAAGCAGGTTTCCCGCCAAGCGGGGAGCCCGATGCGGGGCTCGATCCCAGGACACAGGGACCATGACCTGAGCCGAAGGCAGATGCTTAATGACTGAGCCACCCAGGCACCCCTGGAAGTCAATTTTTAAAAAAGTAAAAACTCAGAAACATTCTCTTATGACCTCTCCACTTTGTATTCAGGAACAATGAAGAGTAGCACCCTAAATAATAGCAACAGCTCGTTGGAATGTGTGGAAGATATTTAACGAAACATTTCTGAAAAGGGGAAGAGGGCTTGGGTACTATTCTTTCATGCAAATCTAATTTACCTAGCTTTGGTGGATGATTGAAGCAACTGGGGAACTTAAAGGATGATTATTAGTGAAGTATTAATAAATTAGTCAGAAATGTGTAGGTAAACAGTTGTGCTAATGGTAATACCATGGTAAAGTTATAGTCACATGATTACTGATATTGCGCTCTTCCACTCAGAATTTTCATATTTATAAAAGCGGGAAATGCTATTGCCTTACTGTGTAAAGACCCTATAAATACTCTAGCACTCTATTAACAAAGAAGAATGGTCAATTATATCCTCTCTTACCAATTCACTTTTTTAATATAGTCAAACAGAAAAGATGGAATTTATGATAGGTTGCAATGAGCACCCTAGAAGCTATTAAAATAGAGCACAGTGAAAATGAGGATAAAAATATGCACAATATCAACCCCTGAGAATTGGATAGTTAGGGCTAAGAAAAGGATGATGAAAAACTGACTTGAAGATAGGATTTAAAACTCTTTCCTGTCACATACTGACTGGGATGATTGATGATGCTACCGTCACTGACAAGGGGAGTTTGAGAAGATGTGAATCACTTTCGGTGCAGTAGGTTCAGACTCAGATCATCTACAAATGAACTTATGTTGCTGTTTCTTAATTTTATACATTAAAAATTCAATTCCAGGAATATAAATTATTTGTACCAGCATTGAATTTCAACTTACATTCTGTTAGCAGAGGCATGATAAATGCTTTGTTACATAGTTATATTGATGGTCTGGAAATCCTTAAACCACAGGGGAGAAGCACATACCAGCAGTTTTCAGCATGTCCTAAGAAACATTAGCCTTCTAAAAATCAATCTGTAGTGCTTCTTCAAAACAGTCATTCATTCAGGGAAAACAACTACCTTATGAGGCTGGTGACTTATGCTAACACTATAGCTTTGTTCTCATCATCAATAATAATAATAGGTTAACATGAATATATTCTTGACAATTTCCATCTTGCTCTCACATGCATTACAGCCTTTTACTAACCCTCAGGGAATGGGGGTAGTCATTGTTTTGCTTTAATCTTCACCCCACTTTCCTAACATCTGTCCAGGTGTATGGTCTGGTCTGACGAGATACACATGGAAGCAAACACAAGCTTGCTTTGCCGTTTCCTGCATGAGCAGACAGACCTACAAAAGTCTGGCCTATGTACATTCCCCAAGAAGCTTAGAACAGTCCTGGAAAGGAATGGCTATCTTGCATTCTTCTTTGTGTCCCTGCTGAAATTGTTAGCTGAACAAATGAATGAGTGAAAGTCATTTAGAAGCAGTGTGACATAATTCAGAAGCAGCCTTTCCCTTCTTGCATTGGCTCCTTGGGCTCTTGCAAATCAGCATCTCCGTGAATCTGTGTTGGAGCACCGTCTTCTCTTCATCTTCTGACACCTAAGGTCATGCAAAAGTTGGAGCAGGTGGTCTATACGCCCTGGGCATGTTAATGACAAAAGACTTCCAGGACTCTGTTTAATCTAAAGAATTATATCTAAGAAAATCAGAATTCGATTTTTAATATTCCCAAGTATATCCTTACTCTTAGCCTTTCTGTATTTGCACATTTACCTATTTGCTAAAGATTTATTTGCAGCCCCCAAATCAGTACTCTCAGCACCTTAAAGGCAGACCGCATGGGGGGAGTGGAAATTTGAGTTGCCCATGCTGATGTTCCCTGCTGAGGCGTGGTACGTGAACAAGGCTTTGTCCTGCCTTCCTGTTTCAGCTCTCATATCTTTCGTAGCCTATTGAGTGTCGTGCCACTTCTTTCAAGTTCTGTATGTTTTATTGGTGCTTTTGCCCTTTCATATGGCTCCCAAGTGCGAGGCTCAAGTGTTGTCTGATGTTCCTAACCGTGAGAAGGTTGTGATGTACCTTATAGAGAGAAAAGAATGTGTATAGGAAACTTCTCTCAGCATGAGTTATAATGGTGTTGACCAGAAGTTCAATGTTAATGAATCGTCAATATATATTATAAAAGGTGCCTTAAAATAGAAACACCTGTAACAAAGGTAAATCTTCATTAGCTGATGGAAATGTAACCAGAGACTTGCAGGAACCTAACCCTGCATTTTCCCTAAGAGCAGTTGTTAAGTATTTGCTCATTCAGTGTTTGTGGCAACTTTATAGAATATATCTACTGCACATAATGACAATCAAATGTAGATTGTACTGTTACCTCTTTTACACAAGAGGAAACAGTAAAATCAGGTAAACAGTGGCTGGCAAGAGATCATATCATAGGCAACAGCACAACTAGGACTTCCAAAATATTGCTCTTTCAACCACAACAGACATCTTTATGTGAGTGTGTGTGTGTGTGTGTGGGGGGGTGTTTTGGGGGGTGGTATTCAGGGGCATAGCATTAAAAGGATTTTTTTAAAGGTGAAGAACAGGAGATACCAAATCCTATAAAAATAATGAACAGGTACCTTAATAACTTAGTATTATTTAGGTAAAGCTGAGTCCATATTTGCTGAAACTTATGCTATTTTGTCAATGAATGTTAATTGCTATTTGGTACTCAGATATTCCTTAGAAGTCAGATATCCCTCAGATGTGTAGATAGTTAAGGAGTTCAGCCCTGGAAATACTCTCACTGTGGCATTTCCCATGAGATTCCTTTGGAGATGAGGAATGGGCTGCAAATGCACCCAAGTGTTTTTTTTTTTTTTTTAAATCTATAATTCTTTTAGTGAAACTTGTCTCTGTAGACTCATTTTCTTTCACACACAGGATGATGGATAAATGTATCTGCCTATGGGTGGAAGAAGTTTTTTGAGATGAGTGCTTCAAGGTCAGAAGGCTTTAAGAAGACATATTTTCCTGCCAGCTTGCTTGGTGGGGTCAAGCCTTTTCTTGGTGTTAAAAAAACTTAGAAGGCAATTAAGCTATGAACTGTTTGACTCCACTTGGTTGCCTGTAACCACTGGGTCTGCATTATTGGATAATATGCCTCATGGCAGACGGTATATAAAGGCTTCTGGTGGCAATAACTTGAAACGCCTTGTCCCTCCATTCTGTTGTATTCACTTTTATTTTAATAAGGCAATGCTTCTTGGAAAATAAAGAAACACAAGTGGCTTAATGGTACATTTCAATTTAATTACTTAATTCTATTAAGAATTTGCACTATGGCAAGGCTTAGACTGTCTGAAACATACTCTTACAATAGAAATGCTTTTATCTCTTGGGTTGAGAGGCTTCTAGTAGTCCCAGAATGCCAGAATACAAAGAGAAAGATTTCTTACCAAGTATTGGTATGGACTGCAGTGGCTTTAAAAGAAATAGTCTGATTATAAAACTGGTCCTCATGTTAGCCCTGTGACACATAACATAAGTTACATTATCCTAGATAAGTTACTGAATATCTCTGACCCTCAGTTTCTTTATTTATAAAATGGGGTAATGTTGTCTACCTCATCCAGTAATTGTCAGGAATAAATGAAGAGACACATCAAGTTCTCAGCACAGGCGCTGACACATTATAATTGCTCCGTAGATGTTCGTTACTATGTTGCTGCTGCTGATGTTCTCTTCCGGGGGAGTAAATACCAGCAGCCTAGAGAACCAGCAGTTCAGCCCAAGCTCTCTCTTTACCAATGAGAACACTTGGTGTTTACTGGAGCTTAAGAATCTGAGGAGAAGGAGCCTTTCCTATGCCTGGCATTAAGATATCACAATGGACAACATTATTTTATTTACTAAATTTATAACTTGGTGCCACTCTGGATTGATTTGCCTCAGGGCATGGCTGAAAACGAAAATACTTTTATTTAAAATGCATAGGGCAGAGTGGCAGTAACAATTGGAAGTTGTTACATTCTCAGCTCTGAGGGGCCATTTAAAATGCTTTCTTGCTCTGCCTTGCATATTTGCCAATTGGAGTCTTGTTGAATCCTGATGGTTTGGTCATTTCTCTAGCTAGGGCCACCCAAGGGGAAAATTCTGACTCCCAAGGTGTGTAGGCAGGAAACTTCATTATCTGCTGTGGCCCCAATCATGCAGACACATCAAGAATCCCTTAGGTATGCTTGAAGCAGATACTGGAAACAAGAATGTTCAGTGAGCTCTTCTATGATTCCAGTGTTTTATGGAATGATTAGAAAGTGAAGGGTTATTTTGCTCAAAGGGTGTAAGTAATGCCATGTGAAACTATCTTTGTAAAACAATCCTGGCCGTGATATTATTATGAAAGGAGGAGTAAAAAATTAAGAACTCCAAGTGTGAGCTCAGATAAGCTGAATTACATGCCCCATTTCTCTGCATGATTGTCACAGTGTATTTCAAAAGTGTATAGGGATTTTTCTTGCGAAAGATACCTTTTAGTTTATCCAATCATATCAGAGTTTTCCCTATTTGCTAAATCATTTCCCTTCCACATTTATCCATTTATTTCCCTCATTTCCTTCATTTCTCTGATTTCTTTCCAATTATTATTTTACCTTACTCAAAGAGTAGCTTTATTAAAATCAATTAGGTGAAGAGCATGGATACTGAGTTTTACGAATCTCCACTGATGGACATGAGAGTTGTGACTGACACTTTGTTCTCATCCTTATTTTCCTTTCTTTCTCTTGCTTGTAAAGCCAAGCTAATCTCTTTTCAGCTTGACTTTAAGCTAAAATGGCCTCATAATCTAGTTCTGGTCAATGAAATACAAACAAAATTCTTCTAGAAAGCTTCTGGTAAAGATTCTTGTTTCCTGATAAAAGAGAAGCACCTGATGGTTGCTTCCTGGTACTGCCACTTCCCACCTCTTTCTTCCTTTCTTGAACAAGAATTTGATGCATTATCTACAGCAGCCTTCTTACCACCATGAGGTAACAAGAAGAGTCATTATTGAAAACACAACCGTATACGAGCTTGGGCATTTGATGGCACCTTTATGTTGCTGAATCACTTCAGAGCTCATCTAACCTCCACATTTCTTACTGAATAAACTATAATTATGGTTTAAGTCCTGGGTAGTTGGGTTTTCTATTGCTTACAGCCTAGATCATCTCTAATATAAGAACTGAATGCATTAAGTAACACATCTGGAACTTATATTTTTGTGACCTTTTTCATTGTGAGAGCTGCAAGGTAAGGAAAAATAGATTATGTGCTTCTGAGAAGCATGCTATCCCATTGGGCAAAATCTTACACTGTTTAGACTTCAGCTTTGGTGAGAAACTAGATAAAGTAAGTAAAAAACTTAAAGGCTAAATATAGATTACACTAGAAGTTTGTAAAGAAGTTATATATATGAAGAAGAGGGAGAGTTGGGAGTCAACGCGATGATCTTCCTCTCAGAGAGCTTAGTTCTCCTCTGTGGCGTTCATAATACTGGTGTATATTTATCAGCACCTAGAATGTGCTGATAATTTTAATGTGCTGAATCATTTTAATACTTGCTGTCATGTACACGGCTCACAAGGAACATACCATGATAGAGTATTGTGCCAAAGTGCTGGAGACACAGTGAAGGTGACTGTTCCTGGCTCTAAAATTGACTTGCTATGGCCTCAGACAAGACACTCAATCGCCCTGCCTCAGTTTTCCTCATCTGTAAAGACAGAATGATCATTCTTGCACAACATTTGCCTTCAGAAGGCTACTGAAAGAATTATTAAAAGAACATGTTGAGTCCTTTGGAGAAAAAAAATCCTTTATAAAAGGAGAAAATTTTAGTTATTTTCGCAGGAATGGAGAAAAGGAGATCTATTTCATGGCCACCTATGGTCTGTGATGGCATCTCCAAAACAGGACTCTGGGAATGGAGTCAGTTATGGGCCTGCTCTTCAATCAGGGTTTCCTCTGTCGTGCAGGAAGGTGGAGTGCCTTGCTCCTGACACCACACTGAGGGGACAGGCAAGGCAGAGTTGCCACCTTAGGCTTTTCCATGAATATGTGGAAAAGAGAATGTGATAAGGGGTTGCCGTTCATGAAAGAAGAGATGCCCTGGCTATTCAATATGAATGCATCCATCTCCTTCAAAATTGATAAGTACCTAATTGAACAAAGCTTTGTAATAGGATTTTACCAGATGAACTATGTTGCACCACCCAGGGGCTTATGGTTTGGGCTTTTGTTAATTATTTCCTAAAATAAGATTCTACTGATGTCCCAGTATCTCTTTGTTCCTCACTATCATTATTACCTTCACATTGCTACTAGGTTCATCTTTTTAAAGCAATTAAAAAAATCATATTATTTCCTCATTCAGACACTTTTAGTGTTTAACCGTTGCTTTTACAATCTCAGGACTAAATTTTACCAAAGCATTTGAGATCCTCTGCAATGTGACCTACATTTATTATTCCCCCTATATAAATTTTCCTCTGCCTGAATTGTTGTCCTTTCTTTTACACCTACTCTTCCCCCAGCCCACCCCATTTTTTCCAATTTAACGAAAGCCTTAGCATACACAAAGGCTTACGCTAAATGCCACCTCAGAGAAACCATTTCTGGTCCCCTTAGTATATGGAATTTCCATAGTATTTTATTTTTCTCACGTGGCGCTTGTGCCGTTTCTCCTTCTGTTGTAGCCATTTAGATATCATTTTCTCTTACCTTCCTGAAAGGAACGCACTGGCCCGGAGGGAAGAGGCTGTGTCCTGGTGATCTGTCCAGCACCTCACGTGGCCCGGAGGGAAGAGGCTGTGTCCTGGTGATCTGTCCAGCACCTCACATGTGCTGCGTCCGTCAACATAGCTACTCAAGAAAATAAGCGTTAGGTGAAATTATACTCCAAAGCCAGTAATATGCACGATATTATGATAGCAGAAGTGAAATATTGAACTAAAACAGGAATGAACAATAAAGTATTTGCATTCTGATCAGTTTTCGAGTGGCTTTGGTAGAGCCATGAGGTGGGGGAGAGTGGGGTGTGGGGTGTGGACTTAAGAGTGAAACTATGTCCACATGTCCACATACATTCAATGTCACAGACTCACCCAAAGCCTCAGAGTTAAGACCTGAAAGCTGTTCACAACTGAGTAGACAATAAAGTCGTTGATCAACATTGTGCGGGGTGGGTAGAGAGGCAGTCACCTAGAAAACATTGCTCTAAGTAAGTAGAATAGCCTAGATTTTTATGATATGACTATAAAGTTCATGGCATTTTGGCAAGTGAAAAATCCTTAATAAATGAATTAAAATAATTATTCAAAATCAAGTAATAATAACCCCTACCCACCATTGAATATTTCCAGCGTGCTCCCCCTTTTTCAAAGTAGGCTCCACAGTGGAGTCCAATGTAGGGCTTGAACTCATGACCCTGAGATCAAGACTTGAGCTGAAATCAAGAGTCAGGTGCTTAACCAGCTGAGCCACCCAGACACCCCAAAGTGGGGCCTCTATTTTAAGTGAATTTCATATGTTATAGTTCTTACTCATCCCCACATCCCAGTGAAGTAGGCATTATTGCTCTTCATCTTACAGAAAGGAGAACTGAGGTTAGGAAACTTGCCCATGGTCACCCAGCTGGTAAGTACTAGAGCCATGATTCCCACCTAGGTCAGTCTCCAAACTACACGTCTTCCTATTTTAACTTATTTTCCCAAACAATCTTCCCTTCAAGTTCCCTTAAAGTTCTTTTCAAGTTTTCCATGGTTTGAGAGTTTGCACATTAGAAATATGAGAGGCACGCTCATGCATCTCCCTGGTCAGGACGAGAGAATGAGTCCTAGTTCAGGATGAGGCTCCTATTCTCTAGGCACCAGGGGCAGATCAACGTATCTATCCGTTGTATATTGAAGCTCCATCGCTTTCTTTTTGCCAGCCCCCATCTTGCAGGTGTCCAACATAAACACTAACAATTTAGGAAGATAAGGCTGGAGTTCACAGCTTCAATTCAGGCAGGAGGAGATCATTTGCAGTTCTTTGTTGGGCAGGTGTGTATGGTAGATGACTAAGGAGGAGGAGGGAGAGTTCACAGTCACTGTCAGCATGACGAATTTTAAAATATGACCTCACCAGTCTGTTTTAGGGATGCAAAACGTGTTCAAGGACTTATCTGTAAAGTCTGGAAGTAGGATCCTTGTAAAGAAACAAAAGCGAGTTTTTAGAAAGTGACTGGAAAATTAAAAATAGTAAAAAAAAAAATTAATCCACCTCAGCCAGGATGACATCATGATGTAATCACTGAAATCAGTTTGTTCTATAGAATCAGAACAAACCCCTCAAATCGACTTCTAGTTGCCTTTTTAAGAGATAAATTGGGGCTGGGAGCTGCTATGCTAATATTCAGCCAGATAAGAAGTGTGTTTTCTTCGTGACAGACCCCCTGAAATGGGGTTTGTGAAAATGAATACCCTGCATTCACAAGAACAGCAGTGCTGCTTGGTCCTGCTGCCAATAAATCCAGCAATTCGATTGTGACTGGGATGTTTATCATCTCTCCACTTCCGTGCACTGCGATGCAAAGGGGGGGAGGGGAGGGGAGACGGCTGTAGTTCAGCTTGTGGGCTGCTGGTGTCATCCCATTACCGCAGAACCGAGGTGGTGCGCATTGTGTTTCTATTCAAGCATTTAATACATTAGTCTGTAATTTTTGTCTTGGAGGTAATGAGCCCTGACAGCTTTGGCTGGTGCACGATAACAATCCCACGTTGGTATCTTTGAAATTCTTCGTTGCCAAATTCATAAAGGAAGAAATGACTTTTGCAAAATGACAGTAAACATGCTTCATTTTATAAGACATTGTGGTTAACAACCTGAAACAATGAAGTGTTTTTTGAGCTATAGCTAAACTAATTTGGGCTATATTAAAAGTGCTGATGTGAATGCGAAGCCACTGTTTTATTTTTGTTTGTCTTGTTTATTTTTGTTGGCTTGTTGGGAAGGGAGAGTGATCTCAGGAAAACACATATGGTCTGATTTTCAGAGATTGATAATAGTGATAATAATAATAATCTCACCCAATATTTTCCCTCTGTAGAGCCTCATCTTGAAAAATAGAAAGACATCAAGCGGGATGGTTCTTAGAAAGGCTGAGATTGCTGCAAAGTCGCTTGAGCGCACAGATCAGCTGCCGCGGGAGGCAGGAGACATGACCTGCTGCTGAGCACCTCTCTGGCCGTGAGTATCACAGCTTTTCAGTGACGATGAAGTGCAAAGGGGGCTTTAATACAACCGGGAAACCTTTGGAAAAAGTTATTTTTAACATCATGCCAACAATTAACTGGTTCGTAAGCATAATTAATGGAAGAAACCCACCGCAGGAGTCATTTTGTAGCTGAAATGAGCTGACAGTCCAAGGTGGCCTGGGAGTTGCCGGCATTTGAAGTGTGGACTGTTGCCAATTTCAATAAGTACATTTGCTAGGTAAACTCCCTTGGAGTACTCCGGTACTCCGGCTACTCAGGCATGAAAGAGAGGGGCCCACTGTTCAGACACAAAGTTTCTCTTTGAAAGCTGCTCAATCCCGAATGCAAATTTCTAAAAAAGAACACCAGAGTCAAAATAATGAATATAGGCAAATCTAAGAGGAATACTACCAGTTACAGTAATAAAATTGTTTCCTCTGTTTAGAATAAAGCCAGGGTATAGAGTGTGAGAAATTTGGGGATGAGGAGCAAAGATGAATTGCTTTGAGTGTCTGTATCTTTGGTTAAAAAAAAAAAAGTGATCCATTGTGTTTTATTTTATAGTAATTATATAAATTAATCCTTGCTGATAGTTACTGTTAAGGGAGGAGAATGAATAACTTTAAAATTTCAAGTTGACTTGGACAGTGGTTAAAGAACATGAGTTATAGGGTTGTAACTGCTTTTTAGAAGATACTTAAACACATCCCTGGAAGTTTATAGGCTAGGTTGTTTATAGCATATAACAGAGATCTTCTGAAAGAAAATAAGGGAGTCATGTAGGCAAAAGATCATGTCGCAAGTGGGTAACGTTTTTCTAATAAGAGATATATTTTTAAAAATGGCTTTCTACTTATTCAGGTTTCTCTTTACTGCAGACAATACATGACTATTGAGCAAATTGTCTGTTTGGAGCTGTAAATGTGTTAGAGAGCGTCTGATGTGTCAGACCAGGAAATGTCCTCAGGTGTTTCTAGGAAACATAAAAATATTCACATCAAAAGAATAAAAAGTTTATGCTCAAAAATGATTATTACATGTAATAGCTGGCCAAACATTTTGAGAGTGCTCTGTCCAAATTCTGAGTCTTCAAGAATCCATATTCAAAGCCATCCTATCACACACTCTGAGATTTTAGGCAAACTTTTACTTTGGCTTTATTGTCCTTGTGTTAAGTAAGGACAAGTGTTCTTAAGTAACCTCCTTCTGCACCATAACGTTCACTTTAGCATGAAGACTTCACCTTGCGCAAATATATAACTTTACTTAAAAGTTGAATGCATAGTTGAGTTTATTTTATGTAATCATATTTGAAAACTACTTGAAAGCAGATGTTAGGCCCTAATCTCACTCTCCTGAGACACTGCTGTGACTCAAAATGCTATGGACCTCTTCCAGTAGTCTCTAGGCAGGATCCCAAGACTGCCAAGAAATATAATAGGAGACATATACAGTCAGAATTGCAGAAAGCTGGGGATAGGTTTTCAAGTTGATGTAGTCTAAGGAAGACCAATATCATGCCTCATCAACACAAAGACACAGAGAAAGCCACTTTAGCATATACTAATAAAAACCTATAAAGTTGGATTAAAAAGACTGACACATGATTTCTTATCTTTTAGTTATTATTTTATTTTAGGGACCTATTTTATGAATGACATTGGCATGCTAATAGAGAACAGTTATTAATGTGCTAAGGGGATTGATAATTGGCTTGAGGCTCGAGGAATCTCAAGATGTTCAGCCTGATGAAGAGAAGTCTTAATAATAGCTATTTTTTGCTAAATTGTTATATCTGTATTTATTTATTTTCTTCTGATAGGAAATAAGAGGTTTCTGGCTCAGAGATAGGCTTTTAATTACTCACGAACATTTTAATCAGTTCCCTACCTCCCAAACCCCCATGGACTGACATAATGAGGAAAGATGTCATCTGCACATTGGGGACAGGAACTCCAAAATTATGAATCTTGGAGCTTATTTAGGGGGTGATGGCATAGCTGTTACGCCTCACCTCTGGGAAGATAGAGAGAGACAGAGAGAGAGACAGAGGAAGGAGGGAGGAGGATGAGACAGAGCTTCGCTCTATAACGTAAACAATATAAATCATCTCTGGGAAGGAAAGCTGCTGATCCCCGGGTCTATTATCTTTTGAACCATAAATAGCTCCGGGGAGATACCTCTGTCATTAACTTTCAAGACTTGTTTGCCATTCATTCATCTTTTAACCAAAGTTGCTAGTAATATTTGCTCAATAAGCTCTGACTATGCCAAAACATGAACATATTCATCTAGTGTTGCTTCCGTGACATGTTTAAGAGTCTGAAAAATATTAATAGAAGGGACGTAGATTTGTTTTGTATGGATTCAAATAATAGAAATGGGAAAAGTGAACAGAAGTCCTAGGGAAACATATTTCCATTCAATTTAGAAACTAAGATCCATTCAACAATAGAACTGATTTCCTCATAAGTTTGTAGATTCTTTATCCCTGGAGATACACAAATATACTATTTATTGGAGAAGCAATTTTTGCAATGGACAAATGGACTAGGGGATCTCCAGTGTTCATTCCATTACTAAGATTCAATGATTGATGTATTTCAGAATGGAGGCATTTTAGTTGCCGCAAGACTCCCCCCCAAAACTAAGATTCTATGCCATATGAAGTAAGAAATGAGGTTGTGTTTTTTGGCTCTGGTTCTAAAGAATCATGGTATGGTGTTCTGTGGGCTGCTTCACTCTCAGCACTTGGATGTTTCCAGCAAAATTCACACTTGGCTGTTTCTAGCAAAATGGGAACAACGTAAATGAAGAAGGAAGAATTGTCCACATGCAGATCTGGCAAATCTGAATTTGACTGAGATAATTGTATGGGGCAGATAAGTTAGCATTCTGTGCCTACCTCTTACACCAGGTAGTAAGCTCTTAAGGACAGAGAAGTGTCTTTTATTCTCTGTGGTATCTTTAGGATACTGCACAGGGTCCCAAACAAAATAGCCACTGAATAAATAACTTTGTAAAAATAAATTAATAGATGGATGGATAGATGATAGATGTTAAATTTTCTGGAACTCCTTTCAAAGTCTTTTTTTTTTTTTTTCCCCAAAGTCTTTAAGTCGAGTTTAAAGCCCTTAGAAAACTCCAGGGAGAAAAGCTATACTGTCTATTAGCAAGAAAGGCATTAGGATATGTGTACTTATGTCTCTAGTTAGATGAAGAAGAATGAGATTTTAAAGACTCTAGGTTGTGGTCAAAGGGATCTGTGTCTTTACCTGCATACTTTGAATACTTTTTTTAAATAATAAGGTTTTCATTACTCTTAAATTAAAAAAAATATTTATGGGCTCAGAGGAGATCAGCAAGAGAGAACTGTCATAGGAAATTGGTAATTGATGATGGCTGGTTTGCCAAGTAGAACAAGTGGCTGATGAGTGAAGGGCTCTCCTTCCAGATTACTAAGCTCCCTGGAGGTACAGGGGTTTCAGCAAAAGTTTTAGTTCTTAGGCATGTTGGAAAGGTCTCTTGTTTCAGGAGAGAAAATAGTCTAAGGTTCTTCTGAAATGTAAGACAATATAACTTTAAAGGTCATACAATATAAATAAAATTAATAAAATTCTGGTCTTAAATTAGAATACTGATGATCATAATTTTCTGAACTTTAACTGAGATACCGAATTTGTCAGGGAGAAGTATACTTATGGCAAAAATGGGACAAAATTTAAAATCATATTGATCCAGAAATTAGGAAACATGCTTATTACATTTGGCATGGTTTAGAATTGAAATAGTGAGGTTGTATTTTGCCAAAACCTGGACAATGACTCAAGGAATCAGTTTATTTAAATTTTTTCTTCCAGTTTTATTGAGATACACCTGGCATATAATGTTGTATTGGTTTAAGGTGTACAATGTGTTGATTTCATATATGTATGTATTGTGGAATAGTTACCATAATAAATTTAGTTAACATCCATCACTTCACATAGTTATCTTTTTTCTTATGATAAGAACATTTAGGTTGCACTTATTAACAACTTTCAAATATATAATACAGTGTTGTTAACTGTAGTGACCATGCTGTACATTACATTCCCAGAACTTATTATATCTGGAAGTTTGTGCCTTTTGGCTACCTTCACCCATTTCCCCTACCCCCAACCCTCACCTTTGGTAATCACCAATCTGTGCTGTTTCAATGAATTGTGTGTTTTTTTGTTTGTTTTTTCAGATTTCACATAAAAGTGAGATCATGTAATATTTGTCCTTCCCTATCTGACTTATTTCACTTAGCATAATGCCTTCAAGGCCTATCTGCGTTGTTGCAAATGACAGCATTTCCTTCTTTTTTCATGGCCACATAATATGCCATTATATATGTGTGTGTGTGTGTGTGTGTGTGTGTGTGTGTGTGTGTGTGTGTGTGTGTGTGTGTATCCATTCATCCTTTGATGGACACTTAGGTTTCCATACCTTAGTTTTTGTAAACAATGCTGCAATGAATATGGGGATGCAGATATCGCTTTGAGATTGTGACTTTGTTTCCTTCAGATACGTACCCAAAGGTTGGATTGGTGGATCATATGGTAGTTCTAATTTTGATTTTTTGAGGAACTTTCATACTGTTTTCTATAGTGGTGGAATCCATTTACATTCCCACCAGTAGTGCACAAGCATTCCCTTTTCAACATATCCTTGCCAATACTTGTTATTTCTTTTTGATAAGTGCCATATGAACCGGTATGATGTGATATTTCATTGTAGTTTTGTTTGCACTTCCTTGATGATTAGTGATGTTGAGCATCTTGTCATGTACCATTGGCCATCTCTGTATGTATTCTTTGGAAAAATATCTATTCAGATCCTCTGACCAGTTTTTAATCAGATTTTTGTTGTTGTTTTTGCTATTGAGTTGTGTGAATTCTTTATATATTTTGACTATGAGCTCCTTATCATATATATGGTTTGCACACAATTTCCCTCATTCCGTAGGTTACCTTTTTATTTTGTTGGTGGTTCCTTTTACTTTGCAGAGCTTTTTAGCTTGATCTAGTCCCACTTGTTTATTTTTGCTTTTGTTGCCTTTGCTTTTGTTATCAAGCCCCCCAAAATCAATTTGGATACCTTTTATTTCTTTTTCTTGGCTAATTGCTCTGGGTAGGACTTACAGGACTATGTTAATTTAAAGTGGCAAAAGTGATCATTCTTTTCTTGTTCCTGATCCTGCACTGAGTATGATGTTAGCTGTGGATTTGTCATATATGGACTTTACTTTTGAAGTATATTCCCTCTGTACCCAGTTTGTTAAGAGTTTTTATCATGAATGGGTGTTGAATTTTGTCAGATGATTTTTATGCATCTATAGAGATGATCATATTATTTTTATTCATTTTGTTGATGTGGTATATCACAATTAGTTTGTGGATGTTCAACTGTCCTTGCATCCCTGGAATAAATCCTACTCAGTCGTGGTGTATGATCCTTTTAATGTACTGTGGAATTCAGTTTACTAATATTTTGTAGAGGACTTTTGCATCTATGTTCTTCTTGGAAATTTGCCTCATGGAATCAAATTTAAGGAATAGTGTGGTTGGTTTTATTTTCAAACCTCATTTTCCCCCATTATCATCCTTTTCCCTCTCTTCCTCCCTCTCTCCCTTGTTTTCTTTTTCCCTTCTTTCCTTCTGTTTTCATTCATATCTGACACATATTCCTACATGTGTCACACACCATAGTTGGTACGGGGGACGAGTGGTGAAATGCTGAACATGGTTTATTTAATCATGAAACATACAGTCTACTAGAGAAGTTATACTCTAAAACAAATGATGAGTGTTTTTGAAGGGTGTTAAGGGTGTATATAGGATGAAATAGTTTGCCAAAGGGTGATGTACTTATGCTTCCACAGTCATTTTCTCTTGGATTCCATTAATTCTATTAATAGGCATTTTGAGCACAAATTATAAACTTGTCACTATTCTAGGCACTGATGATCTACCTCTTTTCCTGCTGTTTGGTATACCCTCTCTCATTCTTTTTTTTAAATTTAAATTCAACTTACCAACATATAGTATATCATCAGTTTCAGATGTAGAGTTTAGTAATTCATCAGTTGCATATAACACCCAGGGCTCGTTAGATCATGTGTCCTCCTTAATGCCCTTAAAGATCACCCAATTACCCCATTCCCCCCACCTACCTCCCCTCCAGCAACCCTCAGTTTCTTTCCCATAGTTAAGAGTCTCTCATGGTTTGTCTCCCTCTCTGATTTCTTCCCATTCCATCTTTCCTCCCTTCCCTTCTGCATTTTTTCCTACATTCCTCATATGAGTGAAACCATATGATAATTGTCTTCCTCTGATTAACTTATTTCACTCAGCATAATAACCTCCATTCCATCCACGTCGATGTAAGTGGTAAGATTTCATCCTTTCTGATGGCTGAGTAATATTCCATTATATATATATACCACATCTTCTTTATCCATTCATCTATCAGTGGACCTCTCAGCTCTTTCCATAGTTCGGTTATTGTGGACATTGCTGCCATAAACATTGGGGTGCAGGTGTCCCTTCCTTCCTTCCTCCCATCCTTCCTTCTTCTTGTCTATCTTTTTTTCCCCTTTTCTTTTCTTGAGTATAATCTTACTCTCCCATGCCCAGATATAGTAGGAAGCAGAAGTGGTGTTAATACTTTTATCTACTTATTTTTTAATTTACTTGTTCAACAGACATCTATTCAGTAAACATTTATTGAACAAATATCTAATGAGTGTGTAGTCTTTGTCAGACACTGAATTAGGTTCTGCTTTTGATGTTCTCCTTGCTCTTGTCACTTTTATACCCTTCGGCTCTCAGGTATATGCTACCTGGTTGTTAACCCAGTGCTCCTCTGGTTGCTGTTTTCTTCTGAACTCACAGGTAATCTACCTTCTTCTTTGAGGGCTTTGACTCTAACATGAATCTTCTTTTTTTTTAAAGATTTTATTTATTTATTTGAGAGAGAGAATGAGAGACAGCACGAGAGGGAAGAGGGTCAGAGGGAGAAGCAGACCCCCCGCTGAGCAGGGAACCCAATGTGGGACTCAATCCCGGGACTCCAGGATCATGACCTGAGCCGAAGGCAGTCGCTTAACCAACTGAGCCACCCAGGCGCCCCTGAATCTTCTTTTTTATCATATCCTCTGACATCTTATAATGGCAGCATCCATATGGATAAATTCATGCTCTCCAAAAAGTATTGAAGAACTTATTCTTTAATTATTTCTCTCTCCAAATAAATATCTCTCAATTTATGTCTTTGAC
Organism: Halichoerus grypus; assembly: GCF_964656455.1. NCBI lineage: Eukaryota > Metazoa > Chordata > Mammalia > Carnivora > Phocidae > Halichoerus > Halichoerus grypus. Next base: position 100,520,756 of record NC_135712.1, on the reverse strand, counting down.
ATAGAGCAAAATTAACTGGGTATAATATTGACTGGTAGTTGGTGTTCAACAGATAATTTTCCAAAATTTTTATTGGTATTTAATTATAAATATTGTATTTTTCTACTTAACAATACATTATCCTAACTTTAAGCTTTTAATTTTTTTAGGTAACTAGAAAAATATGATGCTTAAATCTATTTACAGTATCTGTGACTTTCTCAAGATGATTAACAAATGATTCGAGTAAAAATATGAATTAGGTTTATGAACACTTTAAGGGGCAGTCTTAATACTTTATTATGATCAATAAAGAAAATAAAACTTGATTAACAACAGTATATTTAGCCATAAAACTCTCAATTGGTTAGTTGCAAAGTTGCAAGTAATAGTTCATTCAAAACCTTAATGGGATGTAGTATTAAATTGATCTTAACTGTAATTTATTACTTTGAATAAGATTTTGAAGACTCATATTTGAAATAACGTACTGGAAAATTTTAGTGACTATGTTAAAATTTGATTATATGATATATCATTCAACTAATTAACTAAAGAGAGATGAAGTTTCTTTTATTAGAGAAGTAGTCCTTTTTGAAAGTAATGAAATTGAGCATATAGTTAAATTAATTTCATACCATATTTGCTTGAAATGTAAACTCAGCATATTTCTAGTTACAGAAATGTTTAAAGTACCTGATGTTAACAGGTTTAAATTTGGTGTTACCACTTCGATAGATATGAAATTCTGGCTATACAATAAGTTGATGATATCTGATTATTTGCTTGCACTGGACAAAAAGTGGATATATTGCTCTCAGGTAAAAGTGCAAACATCCTTTTTGTGTGAAATAGGTTAAAATAATGTAATTCACTTATAAATTTTATTTATAAGGATGATCTGTAAATTGTTGGATTTATAAGAAAAGATGCATTGAAGAGAAATCATATAATACTTCTTGGGAATAACATTAGCTACTTTTGCTCCTTGAGATAAAAATGCAACTGCAGAGTCAAGTTAGACCTAAATTTGAGATTACTTGTTAGAGTAAGTTTTGGCTTAAGACCTTTGTACAAATACGCTGAGAGTATTTCAGAAATGTTTTTTTTTTTTTTTTTTTAAAGATTTTATTTATTTATTTGACAGAGAGAGACACAGCGAGAGAGGGAACACAAGCAGGGGGAGTGCGAGAGGGAGAAGCAGGCTTCCCGCCAAGCAGGGAGCCCAATGCGGGGCTCGATCCCAGGACCCTGGGATCATGACCTGAGCCGAAGGCAGACGCTTAACGACTGAGCCACCCAGGCGCCCCTCAGAAATGTTTTTATGCCATGGTATTTTAATTTGTTTGGCTTTTATCAATATAGTTTAAGTTGGTTCAAAAAAAGAGATTTCTAAGATTTTAGAAAAAATTACATTGTAAACATCGTAATTCCAAACCTTGGAATAAACTTGAGTTGGTCATGTTGTACAATCCTTATTAGCTATTGCTGAGTTATATTTAATAATATCTTGTTTAGGAGTTTTACAAATGTGTTTTTGAGAGACTAGTTTGTAATTCTAGTTTCTTTGGTCCTCATCAGCTTCTGCTTTCGAAATTGTGCTAGCTCCTTCCAAAATGTTGGGGCAATTTTCTTCCTTTCATTTTTTCCTCCCTCTATTATATAAAAGGGTTTATGTTTGATGGTTAGGAAGAATTCATGGATAAGGGTATGTGGGCCTGGGGTTATATTTTTGGCAAGGTTTTAAATAATGGATTCAACTAGATAGTTACGTATTTTGGTTTTCTGTTTTATCTTTGGTCTGTTTTACTGAACTGTATTTTTATTTTATTTATTTATTTTTTACTAAGTTGTATTTTTTTACTAAGTTGTATTTTTTACTATTTTTTTTACTAAGTTGTATTTTTAAAGGAATTTGTCTATTTCATCCAAAATTTCAAATTTATTGGTATAAAATTATTAATATCTGTTTACTTACCTTTTGATGTCTATAGTTCCCTTTGTCTTCCTTAAGTTGGTAATTTGTGTTTTCATTTTGTTTTTCTTGCTTAATTTTACTAGTAGTTTGTAAAGTTTATTAATCTTTTTAAAGAGGCACATATGGTTTAAAATTTTTTTTATTTTACATTCATTACCTATTAGTGATTTCATTGATTTCTGCTTTTTTATGTATTTCATTTCTTTTGTTTTTTAAGTTTTGATTTGCTGTCGTATTCCAGCTTCTTGAAATGGAAGCTTAGATCTTTGATTTTTAGCTTTTCCTCTTTTTTTATATATGCACCTAAGTCCATAATTTTTTCTATCAGCACTGCCTTGATGGCAGCTCACAATTCTCAATATGTTTTGTATTCATTGTCCTTTGAGTTAAAAATATTTAAAAATTTGTTTCCATTTTCCACTTGAAAATAATCTTAGTTTTGCTTCCTATATTTCTTTCTTCATGTATTTGACAAAGTGTTAAAAAAGCGTTGTTTGTTAGATATATTTTTCTTGCTTGAACAGATTTAGTTTATTACAAAAATCTATTAGTTTCTAGATGAGATGCCAGTGAAAAATTTTATTGCTAGGCATCAAAAAAATGTCAAGCAGTATATATTGCAGAATATCAATTATTGACATTTTTGACTTGAGAGTAAAATTTTACTGACATCAGGAAGTTTTATTTGTTTTGTTTTGCTCTGTATTGTTTTGGAAAACACTTCCACTGAATTTTATAAGGCATTCATGGTATTAATACAACTATATCTTTCTATTATGAATGTGCAATTTTTTTTAACTTAAGATTTTTTAATGTATGTGCATATATTGTATTAGTCTGCTAGGGCCACCATAACAAAATACAACAGACTGGATGGTTTAAACAATAGCAATTTATTTTCTTACAATACTGGAGGGTGGAAGTCTAATATCAAGGTGCTGGCAGGGTTGGTTTCTTGTGGGCTCTTTTTTTCTGGCTTGTAGAGGGCCACCTTCTCACTGTGTCCTCAACATGGCCTTTCTTCTGTGTGTGCATTCTCCTGGTATCTCTTTCTCCTTTTAGAAGGACACTAGTCCTATTGATTAGGGCCCCAACCCAATGACCTCATTTAACCTTAATTATCTTCTTAAAGGCCCTATCTCCAAAAATAGTCACATTGGGAGGTAGGACTTCAACATATTATTTTTTGGGGGGGGGGACACAATTCAGTCCATAACATATGTATCCTTATATATTTTTTAGCATTACTATTTCCTTACTGCAGCAACGTTGCCCTATATGTAGTATTGCATTATAATAAGGTTAAAATACGTACATTATCTACCTACTTTTTATTAGTTTGAGAAGACAGCTAATATAAAAGCATAAGAATTATTCAAAGGAATTTGATCCTTTTTTTTTTTTTTTTTTTTTTTTTTTTACTGTAAGCTTAATAAAAGTATTTTAGGGATGCCTGGGTGGCTCAGTCGATTAAGCGGCTGCCTTCGGCTCAGGTCACGATCCCAGGATCCTGGGATCGAGTTCCACATCGGGCTCCTTGCTCGGCAGGGAGCCTGCTTCTCCCTCTGCCTGCCTTTCCCTCTGCTTGTGGTCTGTTTCTCTCTCTAACAAATAAATAAATAAAATCTTTTTAAAAATAAATAAAAAAAATAAAAAATAAAAATAAAAGTATTTTAAAAATTCTGTTAGAAACATTGATTTAGATTTCCCTTTTTGGGTGTATAGCAGAAGAGATGTACAAAATGATATATTTTAAAGACATTTTAAATGTATTTTGGGAGAGCATACAAAGAAGTAATTTTGAATTCAGAAAAATACTGAGTACTGAAAGTACTGAATCTAATGTATACCTGAGGATCTCTGTTTATCATTGAGGGCTGTTTTCCAATTCTGATGGATTTAGAGACACCCTTTCACCTTGCATAAATCAGGATCCTCTGAGATGATAAGCAAGTGGTGAATTAGAGATAGTTGCCTTGCAGGGAGTATGGAGGGAATTGTGTCTATATTATTCTTGGCTTAGGGTAGAGTAAGAAAAGAAAATGTCATTCCAGATCATTTGTAACCTAAGGTAAGGATTCATACCTTGTGAATTGAGTTGAAAATTTAGTTGCAGTTGATCTCAGATGTGACCCCAGAAGCATGGAAGAATCAAATGCAAACATATAAAAATTGACAAGACGGTTTTAAGAAAAAGAATCAAATAAAACTTCAGTATTAGAAAATAGTATACATAAAAATTGAACTTAGAAAATAAATGGATCAGGGGTGCCTGGGTGGCTCAGTCGTTAAGCGTCTGGCTTTGGCTCAGGTCATGATCACAGGGTCCTGGGATTGAGCCCCACATCGGGCTCCCTGCTCCACGGGAAGCCTGCTTCTCCCTCTCCCACTCTCCCTGCTTGTGTTCCCTCTCTCTCTGTGTCTCTCTCTATCAAATAAATAAATAAATAAATAAATAAAATCTTAAAAAAAAAAGAAAAGAAACGGATCATTAAAATTCAGGATGGCACTGATGAAGAGACTATTAGTGGTTTGAAAACTAATATGAAGAAAATATTCACAGGTAAGAACAGTAAAAAAAAAAAAAAAAAAAAAAAAAAGAAAATGTTAGATATGTGAAGGACAGATTGAGAAGATCTAAAATACATCTCTTAAATGTCCCAGAAAGGGAGAATAGAGGATATACAATATTTAAAAGGGGGAAAAAAAAATCAATGTACACTTTCCAGAACTGATGAAAAACACCAATCAAAAAGCTTAACAGATTTCAGAACAACAAATCAAAGAGGATGTCTAAATGTAATCAGAGAAAAAAGAGATTAGTTAGGAAGGAACAACTAATTAGCCTGCTAACTGATTTCTCAGTAGTAATAATGGAAGACAGAAAACAATGGAAAGGCATTATCAATGTGCTAAAAAAGTAATTATCAGTTTACTATTCTACACTTAGTAAAATTATCTTTTAAGAATGAAGATAATATAAAGATATACTTAAATGATAACTGAATGTATTTACAACCAATAGACCCCCATTAAGATATTTCTCAAGAATGTATTCCAGAGGAAGGAAAATCATAATATAGTTTATTCTTATTATTTGTTGCAGTTATATTCTATTAAGTTGCTGTGAACACTGAATTAGCAAATACAGAATTACTTCTTTTAGTGGAAATAGAGTCATGATTCTGTATCTGGTCATAACATTTTACCAGCCAATCAATATATGTTTTATGACTGTTTTATGAGTGTTTATATTTAAAGATGTCTTATTTAATATATATTTTTGATTCATTAACATTGATCTCCTGGCCAACAGCACTATAACGCATGCCTGAGCAAAGCTTATCTAGCATACGTATTTTCTTTGGAAGGGACACCACAACTTCATTGTAGTTAGGGACACCAGGCAGAACCTCAGGACTATGCTTGGGGTTACTAAAACAGTGAAATCACCAACAAAAATGAGAAAACACAGCACTAAATAGACCACAAAAAGGATATTTGTTTATAGAATGAGAACTGAAAGAAGTGCCACCTTGTTCAACTTCAGCTGGGAGTGCATGCATTAAATGACTCAAGTTTTTTTGCTGCTGTGAGCTGGTGTGTGTGTGCAAATGACTACAAAAGTGCCACAATGGCTAATTTTGGGGTTACACATTTTAGTGAGTAGGTAAATTCACAAATATAGAATTTACAAATAGGAGGATTGACTATATAAAGAATACTTGAGCAGGAAGACATGGTCAACATTTAGATTAAGCAAAAAGTGAATATGTATGACATTAATATTGTCTAATTTGAAGACATAAGCAAGACAAACTAAATTATTGTTAATTTGTGGTATATAAAGGAAATAATTGCAGTTTAAGCACTGTGGTGTCCTTGTTATCAATAAATTGATTAACCATAGATTTTGTCAAGTATACATTTGAAAATTTCTTTGGAAATAGAATATTACCTCCTTTCTGCTAGAAAAAAATGGAATGAGAGTTAAGTTTGAAATAAAGAAAAAATCAGAAATAGTAGATCAACAAGGTGCAAAATAAGATGATAGAAAGGAATCCAAATATATTAATAATCAAAATAAATTTAAACAAAGTACAGCTTCCAGTTAAAAGACTGTCAGATCTACATATATTTATAATAGTTCAATTAATTTCCATTTATAGTGATTCAGTAAGGTTGAAAGTAATGTAAAAAGATGAACTAGAAAAATATGAATTGGATGAATATTGCTGTAGGTACACTAATGCCAGATAACATTAGTTTGAAGTCAAAAAACATTGCTAATCATAAGTCTGTCTATATTAATTAAAGAGTCAAGTCACCAAGAGATAGAGAAATTTTAAACCGTATGCAACTGATAAAGTAGTTTCAAGATACACAAAGCAAAATAATCGGAAGTGCAAGGACAAACCAGTGTTATGGGAGAGATTAGCTCACCTTTTTAGTGGTTACTAGATCAGTGAATAAAATGTCAATAAAGATGTAGATGATTTGAGCAAACTGATTAAATAACTAGATCTAATGGATGTGAATAGAATCATACAACCAACATTTAAAAAATAAAGATTCTTTTCAAGCACACATAGATCATGCAAAAATGTTGATCATGCAGTAAGTCATAAAGCAAATCTGGGTTTCTATCAAATATTTGCTATTATCCATGTCAAGTCATCTTACCAAAAAGAAATTAAGTTAGCTTCAAAAATGAAACAAAGTATAAAATGACACTTATTAGGATATCAAAAAACATACCTCTAAATAATTTTGTCAAAATGAAATTATAATGGGAAATAGAAATATTTACAATGAAATGATAATGGAAATACTATATAACAAAATTATAGGCCACAGCTAAAACATTCTTTCAATCAGGATTAGATTTTTTTTTCTGTAAGGCCCAGGAAATAAATATTTTGGGGTGTGTGAACAACATATGTTCTCTGTCACGTATTCTTTTTTATTTTGGACTTACAACCCTTTAAAAAATATAAAAACCCTTTTTACCCTTGGGGGCATACAACATGCCTGGAGTTGGCCTGCAGCCAGAGTGTGCCAGTCTCTGATTTAGAGGGTTATATATATGGTGTTCATTTTTCTAGTTGAAAGAGAGAATGACTAGAAATTAATGAGCTCAACATCCAACTTGAAAATTAATGAAAGACAAAATCAAAGAAGATGGAATGAAATAACACAGGTAAGGGTAAATTAAATTAAAAATACACTCAATAAAAGGATTGGTATATCCAGAAGATGGTCCTTTGAAGTGACGAATAAAATTGAATTAGTGTTTAACTATTTAATTTGGTCAAAGTGACAAAGTAAAATATAACATATAATCTTTTTATCAGACGGAAACATATACTGATGTTTGTTTAATCCTGGATGTCTTGCAATTGTGGAATAGATTATCATCTGGGTATCAGGAAACATTACACATGAATTGTTGGGAGAAAGAGCACTCTACATATGACCTGATTGATAATATAATCAAATCTGAAGTGCTTCTAGTATCATTTGACAATAAGATAATTATAATAAAGAAATTATTGCTTTGGATTAATTTTAAAAATTATTAGGATGCAGTTCCCAAGACTCCTTAGAAAACAAACTCAAGGTGATTACAAATTGCTTTTTCTTTTTTTTAAAAAGATTTTATTTATTTATTTGAGAGAGAAAGAATGAGACAGAGGGCATGAGGGGGCTGCTGTCAGAGGGAGAAGCAGACTCCCTGCTGAGCAGGGAGCCCGATGAGGGACTCCATCCCAGGACCCTGGGATCATGATCTGAGCCGAAGGCAGTCGCTTAACCAACTGAGCCACCCAGGCGCCCCACAAATTACTTTTTCAATGTAGCAGATGATCAGCAGATAGATACTGCTTTTCTACCATGTGACAAGCACCAAGCTAGGTATTTTGTATGTAGTGGAGACTAATTCAATGTGGTTTCTGACCTTATATCCATTAAATGTCTAAACATAAGCTTGGCGTATACATAGTTTAAAAATTGAGACGTATTAAGAAGGAAAACTCAGGATGTTATGAAAAAGGAAAATAAGAGGGAACAAAGTTTTATTGGGAAATAGAGAAATTCTCTCCATGAAAGAGATATTTGGATGGAAAGCCTGAATATGAGTAGGAGTTAGCCAAGTTAAAGGTGGAGGCAGGGATGAGGGTAGGCTAGAGGCCGTGCCATCAGCAGCAGCTACGGATGTCTCCTGATCTGTGGAAGGAAGGAGGCTAGTGTTTGTATTATATTGTGAGAGAAAAGACACATACAATGCACAAGATTTTATAGTTAAACAGGATAAATCACGCAGATATTGAAGGACTTGGCAAAGAGCTTGGACTAAATTCTTAGATGAGAAGTCATAGAATGTTTTTAACATTAAAAAATAGTACAGATGCTAGGTGGAGAATGGTTTATAGGGAATAGAATTAGGGAGGCAATGAGAAGCTTCAGAGATCAGGTATGGTGGCTTGGGCCAGGGTTGCAGCAGTGGAGATGGTGAGATGGTAAGATGTGGACAGATTTGTGATATAATATGGAGATAGAATTGGCAGGTTTTGTGGATTTGCTATAGAAAAGCGAAGAAATTCTTACCTAATGGCTTCTATTTGAGTCTCACAGAAGTATGAAATGAGATTGGCAACCGAGAGTGATTTAATTTTGGCTGCACATTAGAATCATTCAAGCACTTTAAAGACACTTTCAACTTTGTCTGAACTCTTGAGGGTGGTCTAATTGGTCTGGGGTAAGGCCCAGGCATCTTTAAATATTTCTAAATAATTTACCTGGGGTTAGGGCAGGCCCTCACTGGGGGCAAAAGTGGAATTGGAAGTGCAATTGAAGTTGGCAGTCACAAATTTGAAGTGGTGGAGCTCTTCTCTAGTTTTAAGAATGGGGCACTGAAAAAACAAATGGTTGAGTTTAGTTAGGGGTCTTGCTAGTCAAGAGTGATGGAGAGAGGGAGGATCACATGAGGTATTTATAAGAGCACGATTATGATGATAAATCATGGACTCTAACGTGTGTGAGGAAGGAAGACAAGGAACAGGTGCCCATAGAATAGTGGTGGAGCCACTAGGCAAGGGGTCTCCCGAAGGTCACTAGATGATTTCAGGAGGAATAGCAGGTGCAATTTGAGGGAGAAGGAAAGAAATTGTGTCTGAGTGATTTGTGACTTAGAGGATCCAGGTGGCTACCTCTTCTACTTCCAGGATAGAATATGATAGTGACAATGGCCGAAAAGAAAGAAGTACCCTCAGGGTGTATCTGTGTATCACTTAAAGCTGAAATGTAAAAGGGAACATTTGAAGGTATAGGTTTTTGTCTTATGTGTGTTACTTGTTGCTGTCGTCATCATCATTACCCTGAGGAAAATTCATGTAAGGCACAGAGCACACTTACCACGAATACCTGAAATCTCTCATTTACTGGGAAAATGGAAAATAGTAGGAGGTCCAGAATTCATCATACTTCACGTTGTCTACCTGGAAGACTAAAAAGTGGACTCAATTCTGTATGAACTCTTTGGAACACAATTTGCGTTGTGGGCATGGGGTACTATCAGGAACCTTAGAGCGACTGGTCATTGACTTAGTATTCTATACCATAGTGGCCAAAAAGCACAAGTGCTTCCGTCGTAGTGCTTGGGTACAAATCCCAGCTCTGCCACTTACAAGGTGTGTTACCTTGGGCACGTTACTTAATCATCCCATCTCATAGGGTACTATGCCAAGCCCTTAGAATATTCTCTGGCACATAATCCTTCAGTGTGCTAGCTATCATAGGCACGTGTACACATTGATAGGTAATTAACAATTTTAAAACACTTTAAAAAAACCATATTAGATCACATCAGACCCCTACTTAAAAACCTTGGCTGCCTTCCTATTACTTGGGATTAGATCAAACTCATCCCTGTGATTTGGCTCTTTCCTACTTCTCCAGTCTCATGCCTATACATTCTCCCCCTCACTATCCCTGAAGGTCAGTGCTCCAATCTCTCCCAGCCATTGGCATTTGCAAAGGTTTATGCTCCACAGAACTCACACTCCTCCTTGGGATTCATTTGTGTTCCTAACATCCCTGGTGCATTCAATTGAGCTTCGCTTGCCCTTTTTCTTAAGGCTCCACATTTGAAAATAAGAAGAAACACCCCTCAGACCCATATAAAGAATCACAGCTTGAAGCATGAAGCTCTCAAAAGCAGAATAAAACACTTCAGTATTTAAAAGTTAATCAGCATTTTAATTACTGAGCTTTAAGCCTTTCTTTTAAAAGGAGAGGCAAAGCACATCCATGCTGACAAACCGAGTTTGTGTCTGATGTTACTTGAAATGTCAATTAGAAACCTTAGAAAGGAAAATCCGAAGCAACACAATAATTCCGTGGTACGAGGGGAAGAATCCCATGGGAGTGGAGTGCCCTTATCTGATGGCTTGTGAAGGCCTGTGGGGTTTGGGGTTACCAGCACCCCGGGCCCAGGAGGTGGGGTTTTACAGGTTGCCTTGGAAGAGCAGCATATAGACTGTCAGGACAGTTCCTCTGCCAGCGCAGCCTTTGTTCCTGGCGTGCGAGGAAGCTAAGCTGGCTGCAAAGGAAGAGTGACATGAGCTCACAGAAATGTGGGCTTTGATTAAACCATTATTCTAAATAAAGCTTCCTTTAACTCCTTCAAAATCCGGAGTTGAAGTGCAGGGTAGGGTAGAACCCAGGTATTCCCCCTTTCCCTTGCCACCCTCCAATAATGGCTTGTTTAAAATACCCATATATATATATTTTTTTGTGAGGTTTTGACAGTTCTCAACTCAGCAGGCAGTTTGTTTCCTGTCAGTTTCCCAGCCTTTTTCTGGCAGTCTGAACTATTTCATTGTGAAGTCTGTTCTGCTAGGGAGTCCCGACTTGAAAATTCTTCAGGGTCATAGAGGCCTAAGTATTTTCAGTGTGAACGACAGAGATTTTGAAAGGAAAAATAATCTGTTTTCTTAAGCAGTGGTAATATCCTAGGGCTGGTTCATTATTTTGTACTTTGTTGATCAATTTTTCATTCGTAACCGTTTTAGCCGACTTGTTCATCCATTTCCCTTCAGGAAGCTCTGTTATGGCCCTTCATTTACATACTGTAATGTTGTTGGCGCTGCCATTCCTCATACACTAATCTGTTTCGTAACCTTATAAAAACATTTGACAGGGATGAACCATCTTCCAGAAAGCGGAAAAGTACAAATGTGGGCAGGCTTTTGCTGGTTTACAAAGGGTCAGTTTGAAATCTCAATTTCTGGACAGTGGTCTGTGAATTACTCATATGACTTAATAATAGTATTGGTTTTCCACAATAAAAGAAAATAAATAATACATTTTTCTTCAGATGATTTGAAGACACAGGACTGAGGGGATGGAGGAAAAGATAAACTGCAAGAAGTATAATATTAGAAAGATTTCATAAATGTGGAAGCTGGAAAGAATCTTAGCAATCACCTAGCAAACCAATTCATTTTGCAGATGGTGAGATGAAGCCTCACCCAACTAAAAAAAAAAAAGGTGGAAATGAGTCCAGGGCTTCTAACTCCCAGGCTCATATTCTTGATTTTTCCACTACCCAGCTGCTGGTCATTAAATGCTCCAAGGAGCCTTCAGCAGCTGTAATTGGTCTATGTGACTCTTACCAATTAAAACAAACCAAACAACAAATTAGTCACTTCCACTGTCACGTTCCAATAACAACTTGAAAATAGTTGCAACAATTTCACATTTTAACTGTTGGTTTGTGTATCTGTTTTCCTAATTAGAATATCCCTAAGGTGGGACCTGTCATTCTCTTTCGAATATTCTCAGGGCTTGTACAATTTCTGGCAGAGAGTCTAGGCTCAATGAATGTTTATTGAATGGGGCGCCTGGGTGGCTCAGTTGGTTAAGCGACTGCCTTCGGCTCAGGTCATGATCCTGGAGTCCCAGGATCGAGTCCCGCATCGGGCTCCCTGCTCAGCGGGGAGTCTGCTTCTCCCTCTGACCCTCCTCCCTCTCATGCTCTCTGTCTGTCATTCTCTCTCTCAATAAATAAATATCTTAAAAAAAAAATGTTTATTGAATGGATACCAGTCTTATATACCTATCATATTAGGAAGAAGAAATTTCAGTCTTTAGCTATGGTAGATATCTCAGAGAATTTTCCAGAGGTATGCTATTTTGTGTGCTGTTCACTCTGAAGTTGTAGCAAGACCTTTCACTTAGGCAGCTCTTTCTTACATAAGTGAAAAGATAGAACAGGGAAAAAAAAGTTTTTGTAAAATAACCACTCCAGATCTCAATATCAAAATCAAAACAAAAGCACAAGAACTTGTAAATTATTAAGTGACTGCACTTTGTGTTCATAGAGCATGTTTAATCTCAGGAACTCCCTGTGCTTTGGAGAATCCACCCCTTTATCTTGATAACACTTTAAAGGTGGATAGGGGGTAGTATTATTTTGCTAATGGAAAAAATGAGGCTCAGTGGGGTTAAATGATTTGCTTGGGGTCATTCAGGGCGCATTCTCTCTTTGTTATTTGTTTAGAAGTTGCTTCTGAAAAACATTGCTGCTTTACTGTAGAGAAATTATTAGGTAGCCATGGGTCTGAACCTCTTTCCTGGGATTTCCTGTTTACAGAAAAAGTTAAGATGCTAGTTAGGGGTTAGGCTGGGCATTTTGCCTACTACATCTTAATGAAGATTTCATTTTGCAGGGGGATAGAAACCAGAATGATTTTGTTTCTCTAACCCTGATCCACTCTGTCTTCATCCTTTCCCCTAACAGCTGGAGCTCTTTGCCTTCCACCCTAAATTTCTTTCTTTCTCTTTTTAAAGCTGCTATATAGATTCCTCTAGATAAAATTTGGGTTTTAAAATTATTGTCCAAAAGCACTTTCTAAATGCTTTTTTTTCTAGGTGCTATTGCAATGAGAGATTATTTTGACTTTTAAACACTTTACTATTAAAGCAGGTATTATTGATATCTGAAAAATTCTCATACAACAACCCAATTATCCTACACCCACCCAGTGATATATTAAAATTCAGTTGATTTCAATTCAAAGCTTACTGAATGGTTGTTGTGTGCAGGCACAATGCCATTAGGTGTGGCAATACAAAACACTGGTACCTGGCTTTACGCTATAAACAGTGCTGTCATAAAAAGTAAATTAAAAAAACAGTGCTGTCGTAAACATAATTCCATTTGATCTTCTCAATAATCTTGGGAAATGGACATCATCATCTCCATTTGTAGATGAAGAAGGTAAGACCCAGAGACTTGGTCAGTATCACACAGAGAGCAAGTAGTAGGGCTAGTATTTGAACCCTAGATATTAGATTTAGTGTCTTCAGTATCCTCCTCATCATCACAGCAACAACAATACCAAAATCTTTTGGGTAGTTATCAAGTCTTTTATATGTTCTAAGTACTTTGCTAAATATTTTCCATTAATCCTCCCCCAGCTTCACTAAGGTTCATGAGAAATGCTGAGAAACCTCAAGCAAATTTTGATGAATAATTACAAACAGGGTGATTCTTTAAAAGGACTTTATGAAAAGTGTGAGACAGAAAATTAACCCCCTACAGAAAGAACACATACAAACAGTGGCTGTATAGATGCATAAATCTTTAACAAAATACTAGCAGACTTAACGTTGTCCCATATAAAAAAAGATTATAAGTGCCTCTTTCTCTTTTTCCCCCATGCTCATTTGTTTTGTTTCTTAAATTCCACATATGAGTGAAATCATATGGTATTTGTCTTTCTCTGACAGACTTATTTCGCTTAGTATAATACTCTCTAGCTCTATCCATGTCATTGCAAAAGGCAAGATTTCATTCTTTTTTATGGCTGACTAATATTCCTGTGTGTGTGTGTGTGTGTGTGTGTGTGTGTGTGTGTGTGTGTGAGAGAGAGAGAGAGAGAGAGAGAGAGAGAGAGAGAATTCTTCTTTATTGATTCATCAGTCAGTGGACACTTGGGCTGTTTCCATAGTTTGGCTACTGTAGACAATAATGCTATAAACATTGGGTGCATGTATCCCTTTTAATTAGTATTTTTGTATTCTTTGGGTAAATATCTAGTAGATCAATTGCTGGATCTTTAACATTTTTGAGGAACCTCCATACTGTTTTCCAGAGTGGCTACACCAGTTTGCATTCCCACCAACATTGCAGGAGGATTCCCCTTGCCCCACATACTAACACCTGTTGTTTCTTGTGTTGTTGACTTTAGCCATTGTGACAGGTGTGAGGTGACATCTCATTGTGTTTTTGATGTTTGTTTCCCTGATAATCAGTGATGATGAGCATCTTTTCATGTGTCTGTTGGCTATCTGTATGTCTTCTTTAGAAAAATGTCTGTTCATGTGTTCTGCCCATTTTTTAATTGGATTATTTGTTTTTTTTGGGTGTTGAGTTTTATAAATTCTTTATATATTTTAGATACTAACCCTTAATCAGATATTTGAAGAATATATCATTCGCAAATATCTTCTCCCATTCCAAAGGTTGTCTTTTGGTTTTGTTGATTGTTTCCTTTGCTATGCAGAAGGTTTTTATTTTGATACCAAAGCAACTTTGAAAAAGAAAAGCAAGGCTGGAGGCATCACAGTTCTGGACTTCAAGTTATATTGTAAAGCTGTAGTGATCAAAACAGTATGGTACTGGCTTAAAAATAGACACATTGATCAATGGAACAGAATAAAACAACCCAGAAATGGGGGCGCCTGGGTGGCCTAGTCATTACGCGTCTGCCTTCAGCTCAGATCATGATCCCAGGGTCCTGGGATCGAGCCCCACATCGGGCTCCCTGCTCACTGGGAAGACTGCTTCTCCCTCTCCCACTCCCCCTGCTTGTGTTCTTGCTCTCACTATCTCTCTCTCTGTCAAATAAATAAATAAATAAAATCTTAAGACCCAGAAATGAATCCACAACTATATGGCCAATTAATCTTTGACATAGCAAGAAAGAATATCCAATGAGGAAAGGACAGTCTCTTCAAAAAATGGTGTTGGGGGGGCGCCTGGGTGGCTCAGTCGTTAAGCGTCTGCCTTCGGCTCAGGTCATGATCCTGGGGTCCCGGGATCGAGTCCCACATCAGGCTCCCTGCTCAGTGGGAAGCCTGCTTCTTCCTCTCCCACTCCCCCTGCTTGTGTTCCTGCTCTCGCTGTCTCTCTCTGTCAAATAAATAAAATCTTTAAAAAAAAAAAATGGTGTTGGGAAAACTGAACAGCAACATGCAAAAGAATGAAACTGGATGACTTTCTTACACCATACACAAAAATAAATTCAAAATGGATTAAAGACCTAAATGTGAGATCTAAAACCATAAAAATCCTAGAGGAGGACATGGGCAGTAACTCCTTCGGCATCAACGGTAGCACCTTCTTACTAGATATGTCTCCAGAGATGAGGGAAACAAAAGCAAAAATAAACTATTGGGACTTCATCAAAATGTGTGTATATTTTTAACTAAAGAGTACATTAAGTAAAAATACACTTTGGTTACAGTTTCTTCTTAGAAGTTTCTCTCTTACCATGGAACTGTTTTAAATGTTGTGGAGAAAATTAGGAATGTTTTCTTCTATCCTTAGTCCATTATATCTTTTAAGAGGAGAGTCCATGGTCAAGGATGTGTAAATATGACTTGGTCCTTCCTCACCCTATAATACCCCAAATGATGGACAGCCATGACATCCATTTATGAGTTTATCATTCACATTAGGGTACTCTGTGTGGGCTGCCTCTGTTCCCTAACAGGGGAATTGCAAAGTAACAACAAGCAAGACATCTCACAACATCATGCAAGATAAAGACTAACGAATGGAACATCTATTTGATTCCCTTTTTATTATAACTTATACAAGTTGTCCTGTTACAATCTATAGTCTTTTCCTATACCACGTTCTCCTAGTGTCAATATAGTAATTCCACATGAGTAATTCTACAGATGAAACAAGCATTTTCCATAGGATTGCACCCTCGTCCCTAAAGGAGCTATGTTTTCTGTTCCTAGGGACATTAACACCAAAAAAGCTCAATTTCTTGTGTTGTTATTACTCTGCAGAAAGTATTTTCAACATCAAGGACCTGTGGATCAAACCCATGAAGTAATCCTTGGTTTATCAGCACCTGAAATTACACAGGCCCAGAAAAACCTGAGTCAACCTTAAACCTGTGTGCTAACCTGTGTGCTAAGAGTTTCAGTCTATGAAAGATTAGCTTCTGCCTCGTAGTCTGTTTTTGACTATTTCTGCCCAGTAAACACATACCACATGCTCACATATTGGCATTCACACACATCCATGAAGATCTAATTCCTCTTTTTCAGTTTTTCTTGACTACCAGATGTTGTACTTGCCACAGACACTAAATTTCTAAAACCTAAAGAGAATATTGGGCTCTGCACCAAAGCTACCAGACTGTCAAGCTTGAGTGCGCACTGTCCTGCAAGAACCTGTCAGAACTAACCATGTGGTCCCTTATCTCTATTTTTCTTAGCGGACTCCTAAAGTGAAAACCAGCCCTTCCCATGTTTCAGTGATTTCATAACTCCTATTATTGTTAGTCAGAACACCTGCAAAAGTCCTCCAGCCCTCACTGAACTTTAACCATATCAACTCTCCAGCACATTGATCCTGATCATTTCTCTCTTATTGTCTGCCCTCTCCTTTTTGCACTCCTGCACCTACCCAGATCATGCTCATAATATTGATCAGTTCACATGTGATAACACCCCAAATTCCTTAGCTTCCTGTCCTTTTGTTTTACTCTCTCAGAAGAAAGAAGGCACTTGAGGAACGCAGTGCAATAAATCATTTTTATATCTGAGTTCAGAATACCTGGGGTTCTTGCTAAAATGCAAAGTCTGATTCCAGAGATATGGGGTGAGCCTGAGTTTCTGTATTTTTTAACAAGTTCCCAGGTGAGATCATAGAAGAACATTTGAGTTCCAAGATTGTATGTGAGCCTTTTGGGAAAGACTCAGATAGGATAGATTGGCACAACTACAAAGTCAGTCCCCTTCTCAGTTGAGCCTGTACTACTGCCTGCCTTCAGCTCAGGTCATGATCCCAGGGTCCTGGGATAGCGCCCTGCATCAGGCTCCCAGCTCAGTGCGGAGCCTGCTTCTCCCTCTCCCTCTGCTGCTCCCCCTGCTTGTGCTCTTGTCAAATAAATGAATAAAATCCTTAAAAAAAAAGCCATGGAAAATCACTTAGATTAGACAGTTTTGAAAATTGCATGTTTTCATTCTGTGGTTTGCATTGGGTAGAGAAATTCTGTGGATTGGACATGTTTTCAGTGATGTTGGCTGTGTTTGTTTAAAGGGATGGCCTAGTTCTCATTGTATAGTGCCCATTGCAGCATTTGCTATGTATCAGGGCACTTTTACTATTTTTAGCACATTATTCCATCCCTTGTATCTCTCTATTTGGGTTTATTGGAGAGGAGAGTTCAACTATCTTTATAAAAGTCCCTTACATTATATGAGAGGGTGTACAGGTTAGAGAACAGGCATATAGGTTGGAGAATGTTCAGAAAAGAGCACTATAACTCTGTCTACCCATCTGTTTTTACAGAGGGAGGGAATTTTAGGTAACAGTGTGCCATTTAAACACTATCAAATGTTTAGAGCTTTGTGCTATGGAATAGATATGCAGGCCCCCCCCCCCCCCCCCCCCCCCGCCTTTTTCAGGATAAAGTTATTGTTCTAGGATGAAGTGCCCAAGGGTGACTGTGGCTGCATGAATAGAAAACCTGCAGGGCCTAGGGATCCCCGCCCCCCTCCAAAGTAGCTTTATCCTTCAGCAACAGGCAGAATTGTTCTTAATGACAGAAGGAGTAGTATCAGAAAAGAAATTGGGTATTGCCATAGTAGGTTTTTGGAATAAAAGCTGGGCCAAACTGGTTAAGAAAGGCCACCCTTTTGCCCAAGCAATTTAATCAAACTCTGGGGAAAATAAAAACTTTTCAGAGGAGACTGTCTAATACAAAAATCTTCATGGTGGCAGCATGGTCCCCACTCCCCATAGGACACAGCCTTGGTCTTGCGAAAATTTAAATTGCCTCTGCTTTAGATCTGAGAAGAACTTCCAATGAGTTTAAGTGAACAATGAAGGGAGTCAGTGATAATCCACCCACACTAGTTTTGGGCAAATGCCAGCTCTGAATAAATTCTTATTCAAGAATGAATAACAGTTTCGTCCTACATGGAGCCTACTCCAAGTTGTGGCAACAAAGGGAAATAGCATTCATGAGGGAGAAGAGCATAATTTTTTTTTTTTTTTTTAAACTACAGGAAACAGGAGTAAATTTCAGAGTGAGTTTGTACCCTTTTTTTATTATGTTAATCACCATACATTACATCATTAGTTTTTGATGTAGTGTTCCATGATTCATTGTTTGCATATAATACCCAGTGCTCCATTCAATACGTGCCCTCTTTAATACCCATCACCAGGCTAACCCATCCCCCCACCCCCCTCCCCTCTAGAACCCTCAGTTTGTTTCTCAGAGTCCATAGTCTCTCATGGTTCGTCTCCTCTCTCATGGTTCGTCTCCCCCTCCGATTTCCCCCTTCATTACTCCCCTCCTGCTATCTTTTTTTGTTTTTTTTTGATAGACATTGGGGAGGGTATGTATTATGGTGAGCGCTGTGAATTGTGCAAGACTGTTGAATCACAGATCTGTACCTCTGAAACAAATAATACATTATATGTGAGTTTGTACCCTTAAGAAAATGAATTAAAAATATATTTTCTGAAGTTATAAAATAGATGATAAAATAGATGATAAAATAGTGATAAAATAGGAAAACAGGCTTAGATAGACAAAAGGTAGCAGGCTCATGGAAGAGACAGGAAAAAAAAATAAGGAAGAAAATAAAAAATGAGTCAATGAATTAATAATTGCTTTAGAAATAATGGCAAACTCAAAATAGAGATATGGAATGTGAGCTTGGGAGAGATGTTCCCAGCACCCTGACAAAAAACATAGGTATTTAGTCTGAGAGAAGATGATTGATGAGTAGTGTTACCAGGAAAACATGATGAATGTAATTTTTGAATACTGAGTTTGTTGTGTGTATAAAACACTTATGGTTGATTGGCCAGTAGGCAGAGGAACGTGAAATCACCTTTAGGTAGTGTGACTAGCCAAAGCAATCTTGAGAAGGAGGAGCAAAGCTGGAGTTTTTTCAAATTATACTACAAAGCTATAGTAATCAAAAATAGTATGGCAGTGGCATAAAAACAGACACATGGACAAATGGAACAGAATCGAGAGCTCAGAAATGACTGCACACATACGTGGTCAATTAATCTTTGACAGGGACACAAAGAATGCACATGGAGAATTGATAGTCTCTGCAATAAATGATACTGGGAAAACTGGGTATTTACATGCAAAAGAATGAAACTGGACCTCTGCTTCACACCACTGACAAAAATTATTTCAAAATGTGACTTAAATGTAATACCTAAAACCATAAAAGAAGAAAACAAAGGGAAAAATCTCCTTGATACTGGTTTTTTGGAAATGATACCAGAAACACAAGTGATAAAGGAAAAATAAGCAAGTGAGATGACAACAAAGTAAAAATTTGCACAGCAAAAGAAACAATCGACAAAATGGGAAGACAGCCTGTGGAATGGGAGAGAATATTTGCAAACCATATATACGATGAGATTGATAACTAAGAAATATATGAAACACGTACAACTCAGTAGCAAAAAGTAAATAATTCAATTAAAAATGGGTAAAGAGCCCGAATAGACATTTTTCCAAACACATACAAATGGCCAGCAAGTACATGAAAAGGTACTCAACATCACTATTCATCAGGGAAATGAAGATCAAAACTGATGAGATATCACCTCATTCCTGGCAGGATGGCTTTTATCAACAACAACAAAACAAAAAAATGAGAGATAACAAATGAATGTTGGCAAGGATGTGGAGAAAGCACATCCCTTTTATACTGTTGGTGGAAATGCTAAATTGGTACAGCCATCATGCAAAAACAGTATGGAGCTTCCTCAGAATTAAAAAAACAGAGCTATCATATGATCCAGCTTTCCTACTTTTGGTTATACATCTAAAGGAAGTGAAATCAGTGTCTCAAATAGATATCTGCACTCCCAAGTTCACTGAGCATTATTCATAGTAGCTAAGATATGGAAACAACCTGAGTGTCTGTCAGTGGATGAAAGGATAAAGAAAATGTGAAAAAAAATATAATATGTGAAAAAAATACATACGTATAATATATTTTAATATATATATTAATTAAATACATATATTAAAAAAGAAGGAAATGCCACTTGAGACAACACGGATAAGCCTGAAAGGTATTATGCTAAGTAAAATAATCTGGACAAAGATTGACAAATACTGCCTGGTATCTTAAAAGAAAAAAAAAAAAGGGCAAACTCATAGAAACAAAAAATAGAATGGTGGTTGCCAGGGGTTAGGTTATGGGGGAAATGGAGAGACATAGATCAAAACCTAAAAACTTTTAGTTATAAGATGAATAAATCCTTAGGATCTAATGTATAACATGGTGACTGTAGTTCATAATACTGTATTGTATACTTGGAATTTTTAAGAGATGAAATCTTAGGCATTCTCACCACAAAAATAAAGAAAAAATAATTGGGAGGTAATGGATGTGTTAACTTGATTGTCAGAGCCCTTTTGCCACATATATGTATATCAAGTCATCACACTTGATGTGTACACACATTGTACACTTGAAATATATACCGTTTTATTTCTCAATTATACCTCAGTAAAGCTGGGGAAAAAGGCAAAAATACTGTACATCCTTTTAAAAATCTCAAAAAGAAAAAATAGGTAAGTGACGAGAGGAGATTGAGTGAACCACAGAGAGCCCGTTACTGGGTGGTAAGCATAGGAAGAGGAGCTGTTAAAAAAGCTATACTAGGAGATATGAGGAGGAAATGCTACTGTAGGAGCTACAGGAATAAAACATCTCAAGAACAACAGCAGGTTTAGCAGTGTCACATCCTATGGCGAGGTCAAGAAAGATAAGAATTTTAAAGAGGCCTTTGGCTTGGCGAGAAAGAAGCTATCAGTGTGCTCTGCATGCTTGGAGTCTGCAGAGATGGAGTGGGCAGCTCTAAGCAGCAGTGAGTTGCCTCTGTCTGAGAACAAAGAGGTTTTTTTGCTTTGTGTTTTTATTTTTTGGTGAGACATCTCAATATAAAATTGGGTCAGTGGAGAAAGAGAAAGATAGAAATTCTCTCTTTAAAATGATTCTTAGTGTCTATGAGACATGGAGAAAGAAAGAAAATTTCATTTAACACTTACTTGTAAGAATTTTCTATCGGTTTTTATATGGCTTATTTTCTTTCACCATCCTGAAAATCTTTTGTGATAAGCATTTAGGGTGAGAAAATGGGCTCAATTGGTCATCATTTTGTTAGCGAGAGGTGGAGCTGAGTCTAGACATTGGGACTTGAGATGTCGGTCCTTTTTTATTAGGTGATACTTTCTCCAGCCAACTTCCCAGAAAATAACAGGAGAAGCCATTGTACTGCTTTAACAGCAGCATGTGCAGAACGTTAGAATGTTAGAAAAATAACACTGTTGGCTTACTGTATGAAGAAGAAAATAAAAACAAAAAGTATTAGTATCTATTGGAAGAAAAAGCTGTGTTTTTCTTCCCCACCGTGGAAAGAAAAGGATGACTACATCCACTCTCTCTCTCTTTAAATCTGTCTCCTGCCCCCACTTGCTTTTCTGTCTCCCTACCCTGCTCCTAGTACAGACATATTTCATCCATAATGTAACATTTTCAACTTATAAGTCAGGGAACTAAAAACATGTTGTAGTTAAATTGATGAAGAAGCAGCAAAAAAAAAAAAAAAAAAAGCAAATTATTTATCTATGTTTCCAAATTAGACAAGGTGTTGACAAATTGGGGATGATGAAGAAAAGTGGCCATCAGATGCTTGTAATCACTTGAATGATCTAAAACTTTCATTATCAAAAGATAGTCATGTTATATCCCATTAACAAAATATAACTCTTAACAAAACCAATCATAAACCAACAGATTACAAACAAAACCTTAAGAACATTTAGATGTTTAACATTTGAAAAGGATAAATGATAAGATATTTTAAGATATTTCAATGATATGAATACTGTTTCACCAAATAGTTTAGCCCACATTATTATTTTTTTCTTACAAGTAGACCATGATGAAGATGCTTTGCCATGTGATTTTTGTTTACTTGGTTAATTCACTAGTTTCTGTTTGGACAGACTTGTCAGTGATGCAATTAAATGTGTGCTTCAACAAAATTATAAATTACTATAGCTCTTGGATCTTAAAGGACAGACAGTTGCAAATACTTGAACCTAAGAATGTAAAATCCAAGAAAGTTGAATATCTGCTCCAATACATCTGGCTCATTATTATGTTTTAATTATCAAGTGTGTAAACTGATTTAATAACATTTATAATATTTTCCCCTAGTGAACTTTGTAAAAAAAAAATGTAGACATTGGTAACATGAATGTGTTGATTTATCAAATCTTTGTAGCCATAGTGTGTTATAGAACAATAGAGCTATAATTGTTGTTACAGATTATTAACAAAGAACTGGGTAAAGCAATTGTGGGTGCTTGGCGAAGCAAGGCTGGAATCTGTAGGGCCAGCAGTCAGAAAGGGAACATGCCAAGCAAGCAGACTAGAACCCCATGAGCATGAGCTGAATCTTGGAGCCCCTTTGATTTCCAAGGTCCATGAACAAGTGTGTATGAATTACAACTTTGAACAACTCCTGTACAAATGTTTTTTCTTATAGATTTTGTTACCTTTCCCTTAGTAAATTCTAAGTGAGTCTTGCTGAAGTTCATAGGGTTTAAAATATGGTGCTGACATATTATGGCTACTTTGGAAGTGCAACAAATAAATTGTGAAATTAGACATTTGGCATAAAGAAAATGTGACAGCTTCCATAAGAATGTGACTCTGTACATCTGCTGTAATTGGCTGTTATTATTGCCCTGTAAGATGATACCGGATGGTCCCAAAGAAAGATCACTGGAGTCCTTGAGAAGGTGAGAGCTACTGTGGTGAGCAGCAGAGGGTGGGCAAATCTGTACTGAGAGCAGGCAAGTTATGATCTAGCTGCTAAAGTGAGGGGGGGTAAGCAACTCGTGTTTTCTGTTTCCTTGACTCATTTCTATTCCCTATACCAACCATCGGGGAAGCATGTTAGTTCTGAAATGACACAGTATGGGTTAAAATGTTAGAATGCTTTCAAAATTATAAAATATTAAAAATGACTAATACTTAAAATTAGGGAAAGAGAGGTTGCACTTTTCAAAGAAAAAAGACCTATTTTGAGGTTGAAAGAAAAGTCATACTTAAATGCTTAAACTTTAACTTTCCATCAGCTTAAAGAGATAGACATTTTTATTTCATTTACTAGAATTTAGAAAATGTGATGAAAATAGTTCAAGTGGGAAATCCCAGGACAGTATCAGATGTGAATAGTCACAAAATATTTCTGCCAGAATATTAGAAGCTTAATGAAGAGAGATCACACAGTTGTGTAGCCTAGTTAAATTTTTAGAGGACATGTTTCATGTGAGTATTTCTGCTTTGAAGCTAAGAAATATTTTGAAATTAAAGTTTTAAACCCACATTAAGAAATATATATGTTAAGGACTATATTTTAATATTTTAATATACAATATTAAGATCAAAGAGAAATCTAGATGGATGTATCTGTAAGCAGATTACCGAGGTGTCAGGTAAGATCTAAAAGATGGCTCATGAGATTCATTCAGATGCGAAGTGATACCTAATTTACTAATACACACGACTCACATGCTATTTAAAATCCTACTGTTTTGAGTTTCAGTAAAGCAGTAAGATTAGTTTTATGTATTCTTGAATGACATGGCCTGAAAACTATTTGAAAAAATATAGGGGAACTTTAAAGTCAGTGTTTTTCACCTGTGTTTATGTGCTTCGTGTAGGAGACTGATGGCTTTTGTCATTTAACACCTCAAGCAGGAGTATATCTGGTTGCCATAATGGCTACGATGTTATGTTTCCAAAGAAAGAAGTCATTCCTACATAAGTTAAAGGAGCTTTGAAAATTCCCTATACGAATTAAATTCATAAACTTTTATTGCACGCCTATGATTTGCCAGGCAGCATGTTAAGCTCTGGAAATGCAAGAGGACTCCCATTCAGACATTTTTAAAAGGGTTCTCTGTCAAATAGGGGAGACAGACAGGAAACCAGAAACATTGCAGTATCGCGTGGTAAGTCCTCTAACAAAGACCTTCACAAGGTAGAGCATTCAAAGGAGTGCATTGAGATGGGGAGGAGAGAAGATCTGAAGAGTGAGCAGGTTCATCACAGAAATGGCTGTCTGTCCTTCTAGCATTACTTGCTGATGGGACCTGTGTATTCTGGGAGGAAAAAAAGCTCAGTGATTTTTCTTGCATTTCAGTGGTTGGTTAACAAATGTGACCTTGTTTTCCTTGATAGAAATAGAAGAAAAATGTACATTTTATCCATGAGCAGCTTGCACCTTGAAGTGGAAGTTAAGATTCACTTTATCTTTAT
Organism: Halichoerus grypus; assembly: GCF_964656455.1. Classification (NCBI taxonomy): domain Eukaryota; kingdom Metazoa; phylum Chordata; class Mammalia; order Carnivora; family Phocidae; genus Halichoerus; species Halichoerus grypus. The sequence goes on along the minus strand of NC_135712.1, from coordinate 100,496,161 downwards.
TCTGTGTTGCGTAAATCTACATCTACTTAGTGACGGCATCGGCTACTGAGTGATGAGTTTTTACGTGCGATCGATTTCTTGAACTTACTGTCTCAGTTAAGCACTGAAATAATGCTTATTATAATAAATAGGAATAATGTCCATAATATAACATATACCATTTATAATGGGCTTATTTTGTGGGAAGCTCTTTGAAAATCTCTTTATATATATTACCTTATTGCATTCCTATAAGAATTCTGTGAAGTAGATAAAAATATTATCCTCCTTTCCCAGATGATGAAGCAGAATGGTTATTTAATCAATCTAGAGCCTCACACTTAAGAAGTGATGTCGTTAGGATTGAAATTCAGATTTACCTGATAACAGAGTCTATGTGTCCCTTAGCCACTTTACTAGATTTAATATAAAGGAACTCCAAGGCAGAAGGCAAAGCATGGACTGAAAGGAAATCTTGAATACAAAATCTCTAGTTTGGCAAGACTCACGGAACTAACAAAAAATAGATTTCTAAAGAAAACACTCCCCCCCCAACAAAAAATTCCCTGTGTTTTTAATGGATTTTTCCTTTATGTTTAGCTTATAGAATTTTATATAATTATCACTAATTTTCCTGTTGTCTGAATTTCATATGAGAACACAGGGAGTACTGTCTTTAGTGGCAAATAGAGTGGAAATTACTTTTCAAGTTTTTTTTTCTAAGAAGTTGGAGAGAAAACCAAGACTAAGGCCTAATATTCTTGACTTTGGTCCAAATATATTTCTCTTATTTTATTTTTAGGAAAAACATTCTAAACAATATTTGCAATCTAACCCATTGTGATGACTCATTGACTTGTAGAAAAATACTTATTCTTTATTCTAAAACATTTAGGTAAGAATGATCGAGTCAATATTTCTCTATAAGCTTATATTTTAATATTTATGTGGAATGTTATCTCATTTTATCAGATTTTTCATTGAATATATAGATATTTTTATGCCCTTAGCTTTATTTTGCATTTTATATCTTTTTGCTTTGCTCATATTAAAATTGCACAAAGCTCTTCTGCGTTTATTCTTCCACATTCAAACAATTAGGTGGTGGTCCTGTTTTGCAGATAAGACCACTGAGGCCTTGGTGGTTGAGAAATTTTGCCAAGGTCATAAAACTTGCAAGTGGTACCATGGGGATTTTACATCAATCTGCATTTCCCAAAGTTCTAGAAAGTTATTTCCCCACAGAAGATTACTTTAAAATGTAGAAAATAAGGGTGCCTGGGTGGCCCAGTCATTAAGTGTCTGCCTTTGGCTCAGGTCATGGTCCCAGGGTCCTGGGATCAAGTCCTGCATCGGGCTCCCTGCCCAGCGCGGTGTCTGCTTCTCCCTCTCCCACTCCCCCTGCTTGTGTTCCCTCTCTCGCTGTCTCTCTCTGTCCAATAAATAAATAAAATGTAGAAAACACTCTGGCTTTATGTAGTATGATTTCTCACAAAGAAAACACATGTTTCTTTCCAAAACTGTACAGAGAAATTGTTCTATAACAATCAGTTTTAACTAGCACTCAATTTGAAAATAATTGTTAGCTTCATTTCTAGGAGAAATTTCACACTGATTTCTGTAGAACCTGGCATTTAGCACAGCTCACATGCAATTGTATGACACATTATTCTCACGCAGCTCAACCTTAGCTGTACATAAAGCGGGTTTCTTTTCCTATGGGATCTGGCAAGGTCAGATTCTGTCTGTAGGGTCTGTTTCTTCCATTCATGATACACAGCACTGCTGCCATATAAATTGTTTAATATAGTCCTCTGAATTAACTATGAAAGTAATTGTGTACTTGGCCATCAAATATGATTTTTGAAAACAAATACAGAGTGGGCCTTAGAGGGATAAAACTTCAGTGGTCTGTACCCAGGATGTTTTGAATGATGGAGACTGAGGGACGTGGTGGACATCTGTTGTTTTTGCCTGACTAGGATCAACTCTTCATTCTTCTCATAACAACTGGTCTCTGTGTTAAATTCCGTTTTGCCTCAAATCCAAGCCAGACCTTTCAAACCTTTTTAATGTGCATTCTCCCTGGGGATTTTTTGGAAACTGCTGGAAAATCAAAGTGCTCATTCTGCTGGGGTGGCCGATCTCGAGGGATGAAAGCTTGGCCATCATTTTACCACACGGGGAGACCATTCCTGAGAAAGAAGCCAAGACAGAGGCAAGCTAAACGAGAGATGGAAAAAGGCAGGTTTCTGACATCATTTGAGTACGTCGATGCATCCATGCTTGAAGCCAGTTTATGTCTCGGCTAATGCATTTCTGTGTGCTTGAGCCAGTTTAAGTTGGGTTTCTCTACTTCTTGTTGAAAAAATTCTGGTTATTTCATGTACTATTTCATGGGGTAAGTATGGTGATTCCTAGACAACTCTGTGATTTAGAGCACGTAGTTCTGGGTTCTAGGTAACAATGTAAACATCAAGATTCATCAGCCTAACACTGAAAAACATCCTGCCCTGCCAACTGTGGTCTTCTCTAAACTGGAGTTGGCTCAGAGACAATGTCAGACATCCAGATGCAGAAGGAGGCTGCCAGTTTCCGTGGCAAGGGGAAAGGCTCTCGGAGCCCCCAAACTGCCCTGTTAGTCTTTGACACTTAAAAAGAAATTGGACCTTGATAATTAGAGAAAATATGCAGAGTGCAGAGAGAGTGCATTAATTTAAACCTGTCCTGGTGTATCCATGACTAACATGATGTCATACTACTTTACTGTTTGTCTTACTTTATCATATATATCGCCTGTACAAACCCTCATAATAACCTAGTAAGTCTTACTTATGTTTCATAGGTTAGGAATCTAAGAAGCAAAGTAATGTCTTCAAGGTTACCTGGGTAATAAAATTTGTTTTTTGACTATTTGTTAAAGAGTTATTCCCATTGGGGTGCCTGGGTGGCTCAGTCGTTAAGCGTCTGCCTTCGGCTCAGGTCATGATCCCAGGGTCCTGGGATCGAGCCCCGCATCGGGCTCCCTGCTCCGCGGGAAGCCTGCTTCTCCCTCTCTCACTCCCCCTGCTGGTGTTCCCTCTCTCGCTGTGTCTCTCTCTGTCAAATAAATAAATAAAATCTTTAAAAAAAAAAAAAAAAAAAAAAAAGAGTTATTCCCACTCTCCACAATTATAAGAAACCCTACACAGGCGTGGCTGTTGGGACTGGAGGAGAGACGTTCTGGCAGTGAATTCTTGGTTACATAGGAAATTGGTGCCTTGAAATGAGGAAAAGTCCTAGAAAGCACGGCTGAATATTGCACAGACAGCATTATCAGTTTCCTACACAATTTCCTAAACTCAGCCATGACCTGAATGGATTTCTGAGGGTGAAGGTTTAGGATATATGGAGTTCGAATTTGTGTGCCTATATAAATTCTCTTTTAGATGTCCATCAAGCCATCCTTCAGCTTTGAAGATAAATACTCTTATGAGCAAGTGAGATTTTTCTGTTTACATTTCTAGACTCTAGAACTGGAAAAATTTGTCCTTTAAAATGTCTTGTAATATCTGTAGAAATAGGAAAAACAAATCACTTTCATTTGTTGGTTTTATGAGCTTCCCTGAGAGAGTTTTCTGTTGTATACTCAGTCCTAAAATCAGGATCTGCTTGTGCCAAGGAGGAAACATAATGGCAGCAATGTCGTGCCTTTTATGTAGGATGATTATAATAATTAGTGCCAGTCAACAGGGAGAGCTCTCCTGGGGAAGGAGCTCCTGGAGATTCTGTTGATTGAAAATTTGGACTAACAAATTTAGGTCTACGTAAAATGAAAAATACTTATATTAGATATATACAGATATTTTCACATCAGTTATAGTATGGTAGCTACTGTAGATTTATTCATCTGCAGCATGTGCCCCCTGTGGTTTTCCTTAATTAGGCAAAGTTGGAACACGAGGGGAGGGACATTAGTGAATGAAAACGTATCTTCCAGGTTCCCTGTCATGTAGCATTTAAGTATTTTGCAATATTAGTTTGATCATTGGGCATGGAATAACTTCTGGAAGACTTGAAAATGATCTATTTGTGGCTCATAATAAATTTGGATGGAGTTTTACTGTCCTTTATTTTTCCTAATAGAGTAGAGTTAAAAATATATGTGAAAATATGAACATAGTTAAAAAGTAGGAAACAAGCTTTCTGTTTACACAGCAAGAAATTAATGATGAGGTTGGCAATTTGGATTGGGGCAGTGGGAAGGGTGTGGTATCATTTTGTATCCATCTAGTCTGGTAAAAAAAAAATCTATTCTAAATCTTTGTTGTAAATGGCTCCTTGGTCTGCAATGGGTTTTAGTGAGAGGTATAATTTTTTTTTAAGATAAGGAAAAAGAAAATTAGAAGATTAGGGGCAGCAAACCAGAATTTGAGACCCATTTATGTCAATTATTAGCTGGATAAACTGGACCAAGATAGTTTATTCTTTGAGGACCAACCTTCTTAGCTGCAAACTGAGAGGGTACAAATAGATGATCTTTAGAATTCCTTCTGACTATTTACATTTCTGTGAGTGAAAGAAGGAAAAGTCATTGCAAATAACAGTTTATAAAGTACCTGTAGGAATAAAGTGCAAGACCAGAATGAGTGATTTTTTTTTTCTCTTACTGCTGCTGAGGAAGCATTTGGGAGATTTTTAACTCCCAAATTGTGTTTTTAATAGATGAGTGGGATGTATGTTCTCTATTTATAAAAAGCAGTGATGATATTTTGAGCCACTAATAGGCAAACCACGTTTAAAGATTAGTATACTGACCTAACTTTATTGAGTGCTTAGTGTGCACCAGGCCTGTGCTAGACACTTAGCTACATTATCGCATTTACTCTCACGAAAAATCTGCGAAGTATAATGCCTATTAATACGCTGATGTATTTGGACAAAAATATTAAAGGGAGGGCGCCTGGGTGGCTCAGTTGGTTAAGCGTCTGCCTTCGGCTCAGGTCATGATCCTGGAGTCCCTGGATCGAGTCCCGCATCGGGCTCCCTGCTCAGCAGGGAGTCTGCTTCTCCCTCTGACCCTCCTCCCTCTCATGTACTCGCTCTCTCTCATTCTCTCTCTCTCAAATAAATAAATAAAATCTTTTAAAAAAATATTAAAGGGAAAGTATTCATGGCTCTCTCCTTCCCCTTGTCTTGTAAGGAGAGAGAATCTTTCTGTTTGTTTTTTTTGTTTTGTTTTGTTTATGAACTGTCCAGTTTAAAATGGAAACGAAACCAAAACCAAGAAAAGTGGTAGATTGAGTCATATTAGAATGTATCTTCTGGACAAGATGGCTCACTTAGTTTGTACTCAGATTTAGCTCCATATACTACAAACACAGAGCAACAATATAAAAATATAAAAATAGGATAGAACGCAACTGACAAATCAAGATAAACATCTCCATGGACTAGAAACAGAACAGAATCACAAAAAATTGAGGGAACAGAAGCCACAGGCTTATTGGGATCTGAGTCCGGAAGGAGGCAGGTGAGAAACCAGCTTTTTAAGAGAAAAGAACATTAAAACAAGGTATTTGTGAGACTCTAGACCACAGCCAGTTTCACTCTTGACTTTGAGGACTTGGGTAGAAACCTGTAGAATGGTGACTCAAAAATGTGTTGACTTGTTGGCTAGGGCTATAGTTTTATAGGCAGTTGAGGACCTGCCCATATCCCCGCATCTAGGTACTAGGTACTAATTGCAGCCCTTCTCCCTTCACTCCCAGCAGCTGGATCAGAGATATTCCATACAGAATTGTGGAAAAGGAAATGTAGAAGACCATTATAAGATAAAACTACCAAATTGACTTACAGAAAGAGGTAAAACTAAATTAAACAAAAAATGTAAAAGACAAAAAAACCCTCAAATATAAAATGGATCTGCAACTCCAAATTCCAAAATGCATAAATATACTCAATGGTAAGATTTTACCAACAAAATGAACAACTAGTACTTGAATTCATTTCAGTTGAAAGTAATTTTACAGAAAAGTTAGCAAAAAATGTGAAGTGTTTAGAATACCCACAAAGATAAATACAATGTTATTTTTTCTTAGATAGAAAAATAGACACAAAGTCCAAAAATATATGTATATGTGCATATATATGTATGTGTATATAGATACATACACATATATATGTAGAGGTATATATGTGTGTGTGTGTGTGTGTATGTAGGTATATATTCATGTCTGTAGAATGAAATTAATGATATTTGGAAACTGAAGAATAAATAAAAAATGAATCCTAGATTAGACACCATTAAAGAAAAGATTTTATGAACTGGAAGTTAGTTTTAAGAAATTCACACAGAAGAGAAGAGGAGACAAATTATAAAAGAATATGGAAAGAATATAAAAGAAACATGGAAAGCCTTGAGGGGCTCCAAAAAGGTCTGATTGGAATCCAGCTGTAGAAAATAAAAATAAGATTAGCGAAGTAATAATTGAGGAGAAAATAGTATTTTCCAGAATTGAAAAAAAAAATAGGGGTGCCTGGGTGGCTCAGTCGTTAAGTGTCTGCCTTCGGCTCGGGTCATGATCCCAGGGTCCTGGGATGGAGCCTTGCATCCTGGCTCCCTGCTCAGCGGGAAGCCTGCTTCTCTCTCTCCCACTCCCCCTGCTTGTGTTCCCTCTCTCGCTATGTCTCTCTCTGTCAAATAAATAAAATTAAAAAAAAAAAAAAAAGAAACCCATTTATCTCTATATAAAAGAACTCTTTGGATACTGTGCCAAATAAAAATACACAACTTGACATATCATTGTCAGACTGCAAATTGTGACAGAAAAATGGAATTACTTTAAATATTTCCCAGATATAAAGACTTAATTCTTAGAAAGGGATAGTATTGAAATTGGTTTTTAGCATTTCTTCAACAACTATAGAAACTAGGAAAAAAAAAATGAGTATTTTCAAAGTACTAAAGGAAAATGATTGCCAACTTAGAATTTTATTCAGCTAACCCATATTTTAGAGTAGGGACAAACAAAAATAAAAAGGATATTTTAAAGCTAGAAAGGGTAGTTTAAAGCTAGAAAGACTGAGGTTTAATAGCACAGTTAAAAAAGAATTATTAAAAAAATTATTACAGGATGATATAAATCCTTTACTATTTTTTAATTAAAATTTAAAAGGTAAACTAAATTCCTAAATTTTAATAAACTAAACAGTACGCTGTGATAATGAAAAAATTAAATGTAGACAGAAAACACTAACTTTTTAAAAAAAATTAAAGTTGGCACACAATGCCACATTAGCTTCAGGTGTACAACCTAGTGTTCATCATCTACACATTATGCTGTGCTCACCACAGGTGTGGCTACCATCTGTCACCACACAGCACTATTACAATACCATTGACTATATTCCCTATGCTGTACCTTTCATTCCTGTCACTTATTCATTCCATAACTGAAGGCCTATACTTCCCACTCCCCTTCATCCATTTTTACCTATGATCCTCCTTCCTCCCGTCTGGCAACTACCAGCTTGTTCTCTGTATTTATGGGTCTGGTTCTTCTTCTTCTTCTTTCTTCTTTCTTCTTCTTCTTTTCTTCTTTCTTCTTCTTCTTCTTCTTCTTCTTCTTCTTCTTTTTCTTTCTTCATCTTCTTTCTTCTTCTCCTTCTTTTCTTCTTTCTTCTTCTTCTTCTTTCTTCTTCTTCTTTCCTTTCTTCTTCCTGATTCCACATTTAAGTGAAATCATATGGTATTTATTTCTCTGCCTGACATTTCATTTAGCATAATACCCTCTAGTCCATCCATATCATTGCAAATGGCAAGAGGTCATTCTTTTTTATGGCTGGGTAATATTCCATTGTGTGTATTTATGTGTGTGTGTGTCTGTATGTATACACATCTTCTTTATCCATTTATTGATGGACACTTGGGTTGCTTCCATATCTTGGGGGTTACAAATAATGTTGCAGTAAACATGGGGTGCATATAGCTTTTTGAATTCTTTTGAATTTGTGTTTTCATTTTCTTTGAGTAAATACACAGGAGTGGAATTACTGGATTGCATGATGTATCTAGTTTTAATTTTTTGAGGAAACTTCATACTGTAATCCACAGTGACTGTACCAGTTGCATTCCCACCAACAGTGCACAGGGGTTCCTTTTCCTCCATATCCTTGCAAACACCTGTTGTTTTAGCCTTTTTGACTCTAGCTATTCTGACAGGTGTAGGGCAGTTTCTCATTGTGATTTTGATTTTGATTTTCCTGATGATTTGTGTTGTTGAGCATCTTTTCATGTGTCTGTTGACCATCTCTATGTCTTCTTTGGAAGAATGTCTATTCAGGTTCTCTGCCCATTTTTATTTACTTTTTTAAATTAAAACAATTTTTTTTCTCTGCCCATTTTTAATCAGATTATTTGCTTTTTTAATTTTTTTGGTGTTGAGTTGTATAATTCCTTATATATTTTGGATATTAACCCCTTATCAGATATATCATTTGCAGATATCTTCTCCCATTCAGTAGGTTGCCTTTTCATTTTGTTGATTGTTTCCTTCACTGTTCAAAAGCTGTTTATTTTGGTGTAGTCTCACCTGTTTATTTTTGCTTTTGTTTCTCTTGTCTGGGGAGGCATATCTAGAAAAATGTTGCTAAGGCCAATGTCCTAGAGATAACTGCCTATGTTGTTTTCTAGGTGTTTTGTGGTTTCAGGTGTCATATTTAGGTCTTTAATGCATTTTGAATTTATTTTTGTGTATGGTGTAAGAAAGTGGTCCAGTTTCATTCTTTTGGATGTAGCTGTCCAGTTTCCCTGACACCATTTGTTGGAAACTGTCTTCTCCTTATTGTATATTCTTTTCTCCTTTGTTGTAGATTAATTGACAATATAAGTGTGGACTTATTTCTGGGCTCTCTATTCTGTTCCACTGACCTATGTGTCTATTTTGGTATTAGGACACGCTGTTTTCATTATTATAGCTTTATAGTGTATCTTAAGATCTGGGATTGTGATACCTCCAGCTCTGTTCTTCTTTCTCAAGATTGCCTTAGTTGTTTGGGCTCTTTCATGGTTTCACACAATTTTGGTATTATTTGTTCTAGTTCTGTGTGAAATGATATTGATATTTTGATAGGGATTGCATTGAATCTATGGAATGCTTTGGGTAGTATGGACATTTTAACATATTAATTCTTCCACTCCATGAGCATAGAATATCTTTCCATTTGTTTGTGTTGTCTTCAATGTTTTTCATCAGCGTTTTATGGTTTTCAGAGCATAGGTCTTTCCCCTCCTTGGTTAAATTTTTTTTTAAAAAGATTGTATTTATTTATTTGAGAGAGAGAGAGAATGAGAGAGAGAGAGAGAGCATGAGAGGGGGAAGGGGAAAGGAGACTCCCTGCTGATCAGGGAGCCCAATGTGGGACTCGATCCCGGGACTCCAGGATCATGACTGGAGCCGAAGGCAGTCACTCAACCAACTGAGCCACCCAGGTACCCTCCTTGGTTAAATTTATTTTAGGTATTTTATTCTTTTTGGAGCAATTGTAAATGAAATTTTTCTTAATTTCTCTTCCTGATACTTTGATATTAGTGTATAGAAACATAATAAGTTGCTGCACATTAATTTTGTATCCTGTAATTTTGCTGAATTCATTTATTACTTCTAAAGTGTTTTTAGTTTTTTCCCTGTATAGTATTATGCCATCTGTGACAGCTTTAATTCTTTCTTCCAATTTGGATGCCTAGAAAATACTCTCCCTTTAAAAGAAATTATCATATTGGCTCTTAAAAATATATGCTGCTTATAAGAGACACTTCTAAAATTAAAACAAACCAAATGATATATAGATAAATGAAAAGATAAATTATGTAAATTCTTACCAACAGGAAACTCATGGAACAATCTTATCAGTTAAAATAGAATCTAATTTAATCAAAATGGACTCCATATAATAATAAATTAAAAAAACCGAGATATAGTCATCATGAACTTGTATGCATTTAACAACATAGCTGTAAAATATATGAAGCCCAAACTGTCAAAGTCATGAGAAAAAATGGCCTAGTTCTATCATAAATTACTACATATTATAAATATATAGCAGTTTTCAGAGTGTAGTAATAGAAAAATAACATTTGAACGCAGCAGGAGACTAAACAGATCACTCATATGCAGAGATTTGTCATATTGAAAAGATGGTGTAGCAAATCTATAAGAGAAAGAATGGACTTTTCAATGACAGATGTTGGGGCAGTGGTTTTGAAACAGAAATATTTCTTTAAAAATAACAAAATATCTCAACATATAAGGGAAATTATAGTAAATTTGACTTCACTGAATTATTCTAAATGGAGAAGTAGGTGCTATAAGCAAATTAAAGAAAAATAAGAACAACAAAAAAGCCACTGATGGGAGAAGATATTTATAGTACATTGAGAGAAAACATAGTACTCCCACCATATAAACAACTTCTAAAAAAATGGCAAATGCCTCATTAGAAAATGGGCACATATATAAACAGACATTTCACAGAAGAGGGAAAGTGAATGACCAGTGAGCATTACCGATGTCCAACTTTATGGGGATCATGGAAATTTGAATTAAAATAAAGTATTTCAATTAAATTCTGTCAGAAAATTAGAGAGAAGACTCAAAAGTTGCTGTTTTCTGCATAAAAAGGTACATTCCCTTTGTAGAACAGCGTTCGGGAGTGTTGACAATCCATATATCCTAAATCCCCACAACTTTGCTCAGAGAGCGTCTTGCACGCTATAAGGCTATATCACGACTGTGGCTAGCATCACCAGGAATAGCAGAACCTGCAGTGAGGAGCGTGATACATCAGTGCTTTTGAGAATTTAATTTACATATAAACCATGGGGTCTCTTGTTAAAGTGCATCTTCTGATACAGTAGGTCTAGGGTGGGCCTTGAGATCCTACATTCCTAAGAAGCTACCGGTTTATGCCAATGCTGCTTGTTTCTGGACCATCCTGTTACGACAGGTCCCATTTGAAGGCTAAACTGTACGAGGCACCATTCTAAAACTCTCCACATCAGTGAGAATGCTTATTGCAGCAAGTTGCATAATAGAGAAAAGATGGAGATAACTTCTGTGTTCATCAACAAAGGAATGAGAATAATTTGGGGCAAACGAATATAGTGGAATGTGATCCAGTACTTAAGATGAATAAATTGTTAAGGGAAATGAGCAGGTTGCAGAATGGAATGAGCATCATACCATTTATGGTTGGAAAGTATGCAAAGCAATTCTATGTATTATTTATTAATATACACACAGTCAGTGGTAGCTTGTAAAATTTCATAGGGATACCGATCCCCATATTGTAGATAGTGGTTACTCCTGAGGAAAGTGGGAAGTTGCAATGCAAGACGATGGGAACAGTTAGAGTTAGGAGGGTTCTTTGATGGTACCTGTAGTGCCTTATTATTATTATTTTTAATATGAAAATATAAAGCAACCACTGTAAATTATTAGGTGGGTTTGTGGGTATTCATTAATCTTCAAAGTTTTCTGCATGTTTATTTCTAAAGGAGGTAGGAAGGAAGGATCAATAGTGAAATGGGAGGGATTTCTGAGAAAAGAAGGCTAGTCAGGGCCAGAGATTTCCAACAGAGAAAGGGAAGGTTTTATGGAAGCAGTTTCTGGGATGAGCAGGAATTTGAGGAAATGTATGAAGGAAAATAACTTTTTAAATTAAGGTTTTCCTTCTGTTTAAAAAAAATGCCGCACCTTACTTCAATAAATACTTAGAGCCGAGACACCCATAGATGAAAAAATGTGATGTAATTTATGTCTATCAAAAGTTTATTGGGCCTAAAATACCTCAAGAATCACTATAAAATCATTTTCTATAGAATGAGCAAAGAAATTCTCCATGATGTGACCAGAAACGTTTCACAATTTTCAAGGATAGTAGTTCTAGTAAATTTAAGCCAAAACTTTTTGAGTGCTACTTTACATATTTAATGGAAAAGTTGAGAATAATTATCTCTGGAGGTTAGCTAAACTGAATATCTATAATGATTATTTAAATATAGTCCTATTTAATACATTCATATTTAGTTCATAGTTGACACAAAAGAAAATAAGAATGGCTTCTCACAACTTTTTCTTAGTGCTGCAATCAAAGATTAGACCCAGTTTGGCAATTCTTACTGCCTAATGGGTGTTCAGGGGATTCTAGGCAACCCATTTAGTAGTATTAATATGTATAATTTATAGATATATCTGGGAAGTTTTTTCTTTTTTATATTGCTCTTGCCACATTGATCTTAGCTCTTTTAAACTCTAATTTTTGCCTAGGGTAGATGTGTGTGTATGCGTACCTTATGTTTTACAAGCCCTTTGTGCCTTTCTCTTATTTAGTTGATTCCTAAAAACTACTGTGGAGTAGTATATTACTTGAGAGTTGCTCCAGAATTTCAGTGAGAACAGGTGTCACTTAGTACTGGTCATAGAATGATCAGTGAGTGTGGTTGTAGAGCTAGAGCTGGTGTGCATGTGAATGTATCTGAAGTGTGAATGAATGAGGATTCTCCAGAGAAATGGAACTGATTTTGTGTGTGTGTGTGTGTGTGTGTGTGTGTGTGTGTATGTGTAGAGAGAGAGATTTGTTATAAGGAATTGGCTCACATGATTATGGAGAATGAGAAGTCCTACCAGGAAAGCAGGTGCTATAATTCAATTTGAGTCTAAGAGCAGGAGAAAATGAGGTGTCCCAACTCAAGCAAGGAGGCAGAAAAAAGGGGCAGATTCCTGAGGCCCTCAAGATGCCCACTTACACTGGGGAGGTCAGTCTATTTTACTGAGTCTGCAGGTTCAAATGCTAATCTTATCTGTAAACACCCTCATAGACACACCCAGAAATAATGTTTAATCTGGACACCCTGCGGCCAGTCAAGTTGACACAGAAAATTAACCATGACGGTGAGTAATCCAGGTCCTATCACATCACCCCAGAGTAGCCAGGGAATCAGCGGAATTGAGAAATAAGGAATATAAATAGGAAAGTAATGAAAAGCAATGCACTTGGAAAAGAGAGAGCTACAAACTAAGAACATTATATTGATAATTAAAACAAAACAAAGCAAAACAAAACCGGGATGCCTGGGTGGCTCAGTTGGTAAAGCATCCAACTCTTGATTTCTGCTCAGGTCATGATCCCAGGGTCATGAGATCGAGCCTAGCATTGGGTTCTTCACTCAGTGGGGAGTCTGCTTGAGATTCTCTCTTTCCATCTTCCTCTACTCCACATTCCACTTACGGGTGCATGCTACCTCTCTCTCTCTCAAATAAATAAATCTTAAAAAAAAGAGTTCTCAGGAACTGAGAACAAAAATTATAGCAAAAGATGCTCCCATTGTTCTATCATTCAGGAAATTCCAAGGGTTTGGGGAGCTGTAAGCCAGGAACCTTGGATGAAGACTAAATATATGGCTATCTGAATGACCAACTATATATTTCTTATAACTGACAACATTATACTCTGTCGGGGAGCAAAATTCTTGTCCCCTTCAAGGGTCCTTCTAACTGGACTAAGAATCAAATTGATATGAGACAGATTAACAGGAGAACATCAAATTTCATAGCATGTGTGCAGGAAATCCACACAGACATAGGAATTCCAAAGACAGGCAAAATGAGGTATATATGTCATCCTGAACTAAGGAGAAGGGGGCAGGGTCTGGGACTTCAGAGGAAAGAAATGCATTTCATAGGGCGATAAGAAGAGGAGATGGTTAGTAATTAGATGTCTGCCCTGCCATACAGATGGGTCACTCAGATAAAATTTACCTCTGCTGGTGGTAACCATTATTCTGGGAAAAGCCCTAATTTAGATTTTTCTATGTAGTTAAGGGAGGGGTAATAGTTTCTCTTGAGCCTGCAGGGTCTCCTTTGCCTTCAGCTCAAAATAACCCACAAGCCAGAGTGGCCCTTTCTGGGGGTCCTGTCCTGAACCCCTTCAACTGGTTATGAACACAAGCAAAACAATGGGACAGCCAAGCGAGTCAAAATATCATGTTGTCTAGCACATACTAGCTGCTTGGGCCAAGAACTTCGTATCTCTGGACTTAGTTGCCTTGTCATTAGAACAATCATATCTGATGATGTTGAGTGTTAAAATGTACATGTAGTTGACAAGCATTTTATATTTAATCATCATAACAACCTATGAGATAGATATAGTTATTAGCTACATTGTAAGTGTGGAATTGTATAAAATTTCTGGACATAAGAGCCTCCATTTTGAGGCTCCATTTTCTAAGTCATGAACCTTTGAACTGGACCAGAAGCAGCATTGTTTTCCAAGCAGTTGCTCATAAAATTTCAGCAGAGTAACTGGCATTTGGATCATCTGAGGACTCTAAAGTTAATTAATACATAGCAGGAATAGTTTCGTTTGATAGCACCAATAAAATAATCAATGAGATAGTAAGCAGAAGTGGCTCAACCAGTCAGCACCAAATTAGGTTTTTTCTCTTTATCTGAATTGTGTGATTACCCTTTCCTTCTTATAAAAACTCCATGCTTTCCCTGAATGAGTGGGACACTTTTCTGGGTACTCTGGAATCTGTGCAAACTGAATTGCAATTCTGAGACCCCAAATAAAGCCCTTGGTTCTTTTTCAGTTTCACCTTCTTTTTGAAGTTGACATAAGGTAAGGAAACTGATGCTTAGAAAAATCAAAGTAACTTATCCAAAGACACAGAAATTGTCCATGGCAAAACTATCTGAAATCCAAACCCTAAGCTGCTAACCTTCACATTTTTCAGGGTCTGTATTTCTCCATTCTACAAGGCATTTGGACTGGATGACGTTTCCTACCATGTTTTCATGAATCAGTCTAAGGAAAGTTGAAAGAGATTCTTTGCAAATAGTTTTGGGAAATATGAATTAAAAAAAATAAAGCTGTGCTCTTTACTAAGAGTCTTTTCAAATCCTTTATTATGGTAATATATGTTATTTACCACCAGGAAGAAAATACTATATATGAGGTTTCCCAAAATCATTTTGACAATAAAATCTTTTTTTCCCCCAAAGTAATTTGTGAGGCTTGTGTTCTATGGAATGTACTTTGTGAATCACTGTACTGGAAAATTTCTGGGGTTTGTTCTAACCCTTCCCTTCTATACTTTATGATTGTTAAAGTGTTAGTGGGCCAAAGAAGTTTATTTACTCTGTTACACTTTTCCAATGACAATTGAATTTTAGTAAGCATGCAAAAACTAAGTAATTTTATCAGTTAAAGCAGCAAGACCTGAAAATTTGCAGTGCGTAGGATTTTTTTTTTTTTTAATTTATTTGAGAGAGAGAGAGAGAGGACAAGCTAGAGGAGAGGCAGACAGAGAGGGAAAAGCAGACTCCCTACTGAGCAGAGAGCCTGATGTGGGACTCGATCCCAGGACCCCGGGATCATGACCTGAGCCGAAGGCAAGATGCTTAACTGACTGAGCCAACCAGGCATCCCAATGTGGGTAGGATTTTTGATGTTATTAAAATTGCAGTAATTCAGTTCGTGCAGTGTTTATGAATAATCCTCTTTGTGAAAATTGTTAAGTTAGTCATATGAAAGAAATGTAAAACATGGTCCCTGTCTTCAAAGAGATGCACCTGAGATTTCAAAGTTTATGTATCTGAAATGTGAATCCATATACTTATAAAATGCATGCAATATAACCAGTAATCTGAAACATGAATGGTTACTCTATAAATAATTGCTCCTTTATTTTACTTTTTTTTAACCTATAGAGAAATTACTTGCATTATATTTAGCTTTTACTATTATCTTCTGCAGTCATTGTGTATTTTGGGTCACTGTTTTTCTTATTCATCTGTTTTTCTTTCAAATACTTCTGCTTTTAGAGTAGAGATGATTGCATGCTGATATTTTTTGCAAGAAGTTCTGTAGTTACATTTATTTATCAGCCTATTTATATAGGTGATAATCATGGAATTCACATATTTTGAGAAATTTACCTAAGCAAGTAACATGGATTGTAATTAATGAATTTATCTTATCTAAGCTCTCTCTCTCTCTTTTTTTCCACTCCCAGGCTTACATTTCATTTGCTCTACAGTTGATTGGAATCCTTTTGGAAATTTTCATTTTCTAAAAAATAAAAAAAAAAAAAAAAAGAAAGGGAGGGAGGAAGGAATCAGTCCTGACTGATTTCATCAAAGTTAACAGCCTTTTCCCAATGGAGTAAAGTTCTAACCTTGGCAAAGCCCTCACAGTTTTTTATGATCTGGGTTTCAATTCCCATTTCCCTCTTTTGTTCCCAAATTACTTCCCACAATTCACCTTCTCCTACTACGTGGTTGAGCTAATAAAAGTAGTCATTTGCTCTTCTTCACACAAAGAGACATCTAATCACTCTTAAGCTCTTTAATAAATTAGAGTTAATTAGTATAGTGTTCATATATTCTAATAAACTATAAGCTCAGTGATAGTAGAATATATATTTATCTATCTTTGCAACTCTTATAACACCTAGTAAGACTATAATGAATATATTGAATGCTCTATAAATATTTTTGAGTGTATTATGCATAATATGAAAAGTCAGTAAGTTTTGTGTACCTTTGTTAGATGTGGCAATTTAATGGTACCATAAAGACTCAAAGGATCAGAGAATGTTTTTTATTTAGAATTGGTAAATGACTCTAATAAAACTAGTGATCTTTTAAAATTAATTTCAACAACTCTTTTATCATATATTAGATGGAGAAATCACATAATGTGAAAATACTCATAATGATGCTGGGAGGTATGCTTAACACACAATTAAGCACTTTAATGGGTCCCATCTACTGTAGCCTAGGTTATTAGTGGTTCTTTAGTATCTTATTTTACTTTCAGCTTGTCTATTAGCAATTTCATACTGACTCTAAGTTATATGTACTTGAGCTTTCCAAAGCTAGATTTTAATTAAACAGAATGGCAGGAAAGAAATTTCATTGCTGCATTCTTTTAATATTTTATGAAGAGAATAGTTTTTTTCTAATATATGAAATTCATTTCTTAAACAGTATTCCCTGGGAAGAGAAAAATAAAATGTAAACTTGTATCTTTTGAATGCTTGCCAGGTAACATTCAGCTTACAGTATATGCCTTCCAGAACTAATTAAAGACCCACATTATTATCTATACAAACAGAATAAAAGCTTTGTGCAAGCATACACTCTATGTATGGAAATTCTGTCTGGGACCAGCTGTCAATTTCTGGGTTCCCTTTTTTCCTTTGAAGACTCTTCGTAAAATGGACATAAACACATTCCCTGCCTGCAGTATAAGTGTACCTGCAAATGTTTAATGCATCAGGGCATTTGGGAGATTATTTTAATGGATTTTTACCAAATCATGTTTGACAGTCAATTTAAATACATTTAAGTTACCACTTTTCACCTCTGCTGAAATCCAGTGGGAGACAGGGAAGTTCTCTTGTGAAATGATGGAGGAAGCTGAGGATAAAAGGCTCCATTCAAAATAAAAAAACTCAGTAAAAGAAACATGAGTTAATCAAATTGTCATGGTTGAGAAAATATCCTTTCCTGTACAAGTACCGAAGTCGGAGTCATGTAGATAGAGGGAAGCTGCTCTTACAAAACTCATATTTAATTCTCTTGATAGCTGGTGAACTTTTGAACCAGTATGCTATGATTGTGCATAAAAATAGTAAATAGAAAAAATATTTTTTTTCTCTGTAAGTAGTGATAAAACTGCTGGTTTCTGACAAAGTTCTTCTTAGCTTTGGGAATAATATTCTTGACTTTTTATTTACCCACCTAAGGTAAAAGTCACAAGCCTATTTAGGATACTACCATTCATTATAACATCATATACTTTGTGCTAAAATTCAAGTAGTTGTCTATTTGTCTCCTTGTTGTGACCAGTAACTACTCGTTAGGAGCAAGGTACTGACACTTTAAAGAATGAAAACAGTTATTACAACATGCTACTTCCTTGGCTGGCTGACCCTGAAAAAACAAAAAAGCTCAGGAGAATAGAGTGAAAGACCATGAAAACATGCAGAAGTCAACACAATTAAGTTGTCTCCTCCTGAAGATAGGAAGGCTTTTAAAAATATTTCAGAATGCCTTACAAATATTAACTAATGATTCTTTACCCTTTGCACTAAGTAACATTATTAGCATTATAATTAATTAGATGAAGAAGTTAAGGAAGTGATGAAATAATTGTACATGGGAGAATATCCAGGCTGCTGGCCCAGTTGTAAATCAGGGCATGAAATGATCCTGCTCTTTATTGCCAGCCGTGGAATTGTGTAAGAGGGTGCGAGTGTGTGTGTGTGTGTGTGTGTGTGTGTGTGTGTACTCATGTTAATTTTTCTTGACCACTATAGGTAGGCAAAGGTATAATCAGAATGTACAGCAACAGAATGCTTCTCAGATAATTTTTTTTTTTTTAAAGATTTTATTTATTTGACAGAGAGAGACACAGCGAGAGCAGGAACACAAGCAGGGGGAGTGGGAGAGGGAGAAGCAGGCTTCCCGCGGAGCAGAGAGCCCGATGTAGGGCTCGATCCCAGGACCCTGGGATCATGACCTGAGCCGAAGGCAGACGCTTAACGACTGAGCCACCCAGGCGCCCCGCTTCTCAGATAATTTAATGGTCCTCTATTATAATGACAAATATCTTCATGTAGAACTTGTTTATATTTAGTTGTTTAGAAATAAAAATATGAAGAGAATAAAATTGTGTATACCTGAGTGACTGTCTATGCTAAGTACTTGAGGTATATTATTACATTTAATTTATTCAGCTGTCCAGAAGTCTGGCATAATTATTTTTATTTTATGGAAAAGGAAACAGAGATTTAGGTCTATAATTTGGCCAAGGCCAAACTGTTAAGTGAATAACAGAATGGAGAGTTAGGCTTGGGACTGTCTGCTTCAGAGCTTTTGTATTTTACTATTAATGCATCATGAATTTACCATTACTGTACTTGGTACTCTACCTGCTGTTTTCCGTAACAGTAAAACAGAGAACAGTCATCAGTCTTATTCCAGTTCTGCTTATGGGTATATCTTTTAGTTTATTTCTTCCATACTCATCTACATTAGAGAAGAAATTATAGCCCTTCAACTTAAATATCACCATACATATGTTTCTCCATTCCATTCCTAATGTGCACTAAAGATGGATTTACAGTAACTAGTTTTCTGGGTCTCGGCCCTTCTTACAGGTCAGGGTCCCTGCAACAGCCCCCACCTGTGGCAGACTTCACTAGCTGTTGTTCACAATTCATGTCATTCAGCTTTTCTGCTAACAGAACTGTTTTGTGCCAGTCTCAGCCTATTGATAACTAATGTTGTGGCTGGGCCAGCCCTTGTGGTTTTTATTATGACTGCAAGATGCCCTTCAGCAATAAACATCAGGAAACTTAAAAGAAAAAAAGATTTATTACTTAAGGGACCTAGAAATTACATGGCACACTTGGGCCTATACAGGGAAGTCTCAGGTAGAGAGAATGAAAACAATGCATGGGCCTGGGGTTCTGCTTTTATTGGGGTCGAGGGTGGGGGCCTAGGGTTTTATAGGCTCACTTTTTTTTTTTTTTTGATAAGTTAAACACAAGAGTGGGGACTTAAAACACAGGAAGAGGAAAAAAAAAAGTGGTTCAAATGTTCAGTTATTGGAATCAGCCGAGATCTGGAAAACAGAGGAGCCTCAGTGGGGGGAGGTGGCCTGGCTCTTTACCTAGTTGTGTGGCTGGTGATGGGTTTGAGACAGGCATTTGTATTACTAAAAAAAACCCCAAAAACCAAAAACCAAAAAAAACGCAAACAAACAAACAAAAAAAACAAGAAAGAAAGAGAAACTGTCAGGGTTTATGCTACAAGGAAACAGATATTGTTCTGTGTATTTTTTTCAGAATATTCTCTTGAATTCATGGTCCAATTTTTATAACTTGCAGGTGGCTTTTGACAGGTTCCCTGTGGTATGTTGGCCTCCATCTACAGATTCCCCTCCTGTAACCTGTGCTGCCTATGAAGCCATAGTTCCCGGATCCTGTCCCCACAGTTTGTACTCGGGGTTCCTATTCCTGCAGCACTGTGATTCCCCCACAGTGGTACAACTGAGGCCGACGGTTGCCATTTTGTTATGTTGCAGCCTGCAAAGCGCCAAAACTGTGCTGTCAGCTTTGTTGAAAAGAATGTCTTCTTCTTAAAGAGAGACAGCCTCTGTTGTGTGAATTGTCTTATTTCTCAAAGTCTTGGAAGAAATTTCAAAGAAATGAGTCATGGATCTTTTCATCCTTAACACACTCTTTCTCCAAGAATCTAAATGAGACTCTGAGAAACTGGAACAAATATGAGTAACAAATACTGTATGGTTATCAGAATATGATTTCTTCAAGGACAGAGGCATTGCTATTGGGCATATCTGAGTGCTTAGCTCTGTTCCAAAGTTTCCTTCCAGGAAGTCATTTTCATGCAAAGAAACACCTGGTGAGGAGACTTCCCCTGTCCGCTCCTCATATTCAAATGTGTTTTGATTTCAGTGCTGAACATCCAGTAGACTGTTGATAGTTAATTTTGTGTCAAAACTGTGACTGAATCATGGGATGCCCAGATATCTGGTTAAACATTTTTTTCCTGGGTATGTTTGTGAGGGTGTTTTGGAAGAGATTAATATTTAACTTGATAGGCTGAGTAAATCGAATCGACTTCTCCAATGTATATATGGGTATCATCTAATCTATTGAGGACCAGAATAGATAAAACAAGATGGAAGAAGGGGGGGGGGGACTTGCTCTCTTTTCTTGACTGTGTGAGCCAGACATGCATCTTCACCTGCCCTTGGAATGCCTGGCTCTCAGGTCCTCACACTCAGGCTGGAATCCACACCGTCGGCCCTCCAGCCCCCAGCCCTTCAAACTACACAACTGGCTTTCCAGGGGCACCAGCTTGCAGACAGCAGATTGTGGAACTGCTCAGTCCACATAATCATGTGAGCCAATTTCTTATAATTCCTTATAATAAATCTCATATATACGTGTGTGAGATATGTGCACATGTAATGTACATGTATGTATATATGTATATACATATATATTTCATATATAAACATTTCATTTGGCAAAAATGTTGCACATACATACATAACGGTCAAATCTCCAAAATCTTCCCTTATTTTTCTTCGATCTAGAATTCATTATTGTATGCAATTTATTTTTTATACAGAAAATTGTATTCAGCAACATATTTTGGTGTTGGATTGCTTGTACCATTTTACCTTCCAAGAATAATGGTGTTTCCTCTGCTTCCAAGTTCTTAAAAGAAACTGTGTAAACCCTTTCAGACTGCCAACAGAGAGACCCACAAAAGGGAAGATAAAGTATTGTTAAATCTCATGGAGTGTTTGGGGAAGGACAATAGTTTGGTGTCAGTGAAGTCAGGGTGATAGCTTGAGTTCATTCATCAGTCAGCATGCAGGGCATGTGCACCATGTTCCCTCTTACTGTTCATTCACACAATAACCTTTGTCTAGAGTCATTAATCTTCTATGAAGGACCCACATTTGGGGTATGTTTTTCTGTTAGTTGTTACTTTGATTCAACTCTCCCTATTATTTATATTTTGTAATCACATGACATGATGAAACAATACATGTGAAAAATATATGTGAAAGTGGGAATGATGACATTAGCAGTTAAGAATTTGATACTTGCCAGCTTCTGTGTTAGGTGTTCTTCATATGAGACCCACAATTTCATAGCAAGCCTGAGAAGCAGAGGGGCTACGTTAAGAAAACTGAGAACAAATGGAGTATGAGCAATCCCATTCTCTTCATCTCTTCCTTCCCTTCAGAGAATACTGCCTACTTTTCTTCTCCTCCTAAGTGTCCTCATCCTACGAGAGGGTCTGTCTAACCTCACTCCTTCTTGGTATTGTGTTTTATGAATAGAATAGTGAAAGTGTGGAGAAATTGGAAAACTCTGAGGCCAGCTGGATTTCCATTGGAAAAGGAAGAGAGATACAGCAGGCAGGAGAAAAAATTAGATAGTCATAAAGGAGAGTGCATGTATAAGATACTTTGACAGAGAAACATATATATATATATATGTATATTAGGGAGGAATATATATATATATAGGAGGAAATAGCTCTCATTTTGAAAAGCAGTGTGTACTTTATGACTGTAATATCAAGATGCCCTTGCTCAAATTGCCACAGAAGATATTAATTCCTTACACAGAGATAGAAAAGACGCATGTGCCCCCAAGTACCTCTCACCCACCTAATCCATACACCTTCCCTCTCCCAAGCTATTTTGACAAAATCTCAGATGTATTTTATCTGTACATATTTTGGCATGTGTATCTAAAGATTCTTGAAAAACATATTCTCAATTCTCTTATTCTCTCTCTTTCTCTTTTTCTAAATAATTAAGTACTCCAATTTTGGAGATGTAATTTATTATGTATAATCTCCCATATATGTCAATTAATACTTTTTCAATTCCCCAAATGTGAAAACACTTAACAGTAGTTTCTTCTGTTTATACATCCTTTTGTCTTTTTTTTTTATATTTTCACTTTGTATATGTGTTATATCAATGTTGTTTTTATTGTTGTTTTAACCAATCAGTATCAATTTCCATTTACTCACATGTTTACCCCACCTAGTGCTTTTCATTCCTGCTGGAATGATTTTACTTCACATTAAAGAACTGTCACATTTTTTGTGGGTCTTCTGACAACAAATTCTTTTATGTTTTCCTTTCTGAAAATATTTTCATTTTGACTCTATTTTTTTGGTAAGGTAATTGTTCCTAGGTACATACAGAATTCTATGCTGTTTCTTTTTCTTTCATTGCTTTAAAGATCTCTTTATTGTCTTCTGGCTCCCATACTTATTTTGAAAAATTAGCTGCTGTTCTCATCTTTGCTCTCTTGGCATTAATAGAGCTCTTCCTTTGCCTTTGATGTGCCAGTGTGTGATTTTCTTCATATTTATTCTTCTTGGTTTTGCTAACTACATTGAATTTGAGGTTTGTAATCTTTCACAGGATTTACATATTCTAAGTCTTTATTTCCTCAAATAGAGTTTCTTGTTTTACTTTTTCTCTCCTCACTTTCTCAGATTTCAGATAGACACACGTAACACCTTTGAACATGTCCTCCAAGTTACTTATGCTTTGCTTTTTTTGTTTCTCTGAATTTCAGGTTGGATATTTTTTACTGAAATTTAGTAACACCATCTTCTGCCAAATCCAGTCTGAGGTTAAACTCATCGAATGAGCTCTTAATTTCAGATTCTTTATTTTACTGTTTTAGAATGAGCATATTTTTCCTATATAATAAAAAGAAAATGTATTCTCTTTAACAT
Organism: Halichoerus grypus; assembly: GCF_964656455.1. NCBI lineage: Eukaryota > Metazoa > Chordata > Mammalia > Carnivora > Phocidae > Halichoerus > Halichoerus grypus. Next base: position 100,472,819 of record NC_135712.1, on the reverse strand, counting down.
TAACAATTGTCTTAGTCCGTTTGGGCTGCTATAATAAAATATCATAGATTGGATGACTTGTAAACAACAGAAATTTATTCCTCACAGTTCTGGAAACTGGAAGTCCTGGATCAGGGTACCAGCCCAAGTCAGTTCTGGTGAGACTTCTTTTCCAGTTTGCAGACTGCCGACTTCTCTGAGTGTCCTCCCATGTGGAAGGGGTTAAGGAGCTCTGTGGGGTCTCTTGTATAAAAGCCCTAATCCCATTCATTAGGGCTCCACCATCATGACCTTCTCACATCCCAAAGGCGCCACTTCTAATACCATCACATTGGGTGTTAGGATTCTAATGTGAATTTTGGGGGGACAATTACATTCAGACCATAGCAATAATCATAAAGATTTTTTTGAAGTTGCTCTCTCCTGCTAACTCCAGTATCTGGACCACTTCTGTCCTGTTTCTTATCTTTTTTGTTTTTTGATTATTGATCACTTTTTACTTCATCTTCACATATCTAGTAGTTTTGATTACATATTGGGTGTTTTGATTAATACATAATAAAGGCTCTTGATTATGTTATTATCCTTTGAAGACTATAAAGCTCTTTTGGTAGACAGATACATTACAAGTGGGTGTCCTTGATACTAATGAGGCACACTTTTCGTTTTTATTAAACCAGTGAGTATAGTTTTGCCCTTATTTCTAGGGACTAGCCCATACACTTAGTGTGTGATTCTTACTTCTGTGGTGTGTTACTCTTATGGTTACTGAGCATGTGAATTAAAAGACCAAGATATTAATTATGACCTTTTGACTTAGACCTAAGTTCTGAGTCAGTACAGAGACCACTCCTGGATAGCCTCTCGAATCTCTGCTAAGCTCTCTTGCTTCCCAGTGGCTCTTGGTTCATTAGAACTCCTCAAGTCTCATTTAGTACTTATGAGTTGCCAAGGACCAAAGGAAAGTTTTTACATATTTTTGGGGGAATTTATTCTGTCTTTTTCCCCCTAAATATTAGTCAGCTGGACACCCCTAAGTTCTTATTTTTATTCCCTTGGCTTAGTTGCTTTCTCCTTGGGCTCTGTTTCCCTGTGCCATGATTTAGAAATGCCATCAGGGGAAAAGCCAGCATGACCATAGAGCTAATTTTGCATGCTTCTCTTTTCTCAAAGGTTGTACCCCTGCCTTGATTGTTATGTAATACCTGTAAGAATTGTTTTATGTCTTTTTTCTAGTTTTTAAAGTTATTTTTACTGGGATGGTTAATCTGATATCCTCTTATGAGAATCAATAGACTCCAAGTGCTTGATTTTAACATAGATTATGTGTTTAAATTTATTGCAGTTATTCTCTCTGTTGCTTCTGTTATTCCACCTGACCATTGGGAGATTAAATGTTTTAAAATTATTCTCCTAGGGGTGCCTAGGTGGCACAGTCGGTTAAGCATCGGACTCTGTTCCAGCTCAGGTCCTGATCTCAGGGTCCTGAGATCGAGCCCAGCATGGGGCTCCGCACTCATTGCAGAGTCTGCTTAAGATTGCCTCTCCCTCTCCCTCTGCCCTGCCTCTCCTCCCCAAATTGTGCGTGCTCTTTCTCTAAAAAAAAAAAAAAAAAAACTAAAAAAAATTATTTTTCTAGGTGGACTAATATTGCTTTGACCATGACAGTTTTTTATGGTGGGTTTTTTAGAAGTCAGGCTTTATACAGGTATAATCTTATAGTCAGATGAGGAAACGAAGGTTCGTAGCAGATAATTGTCTAGTGCAACAGAGTAGGTAAATAGTAAAGGCAAGAGTCAAATATTTGTACTTGTTTTATTAAAGCCTCCTGTTACTGTTTTATGTCTAATCTACAGTTTGATAGTTACCATATATTTTAGAGTGGCTGTAAGTTAACTTGAAAGTGAGTAAAGAAAGTGTTGTTTAATAACAACATTTAAAATGAATTAATTTTTGAGAAAATTGCCCATATATAATTTTATAGTCATGTTAAGGTGATCAAACTGATCACTGTTTTCATTTATTTTTTTATGTGAACTAATATATTTGACCTGCTGCCTGATGAGCTTGTAGGTAGAACTTATTAATAGATGTGTTAATGGGAAGTTCACGATAATCATACGAGTCATCTTTTGGTAAACAGACTGAATGCTTGTGTATTTTTTTCTAAGAAGGAAAGGAAAATAGTATTTATTTGTTGTCAACTATGTATTATATCGGAGTCTTCATGTAAACTATTTCACAATCTAATGATTATTTGGGTGACAGATGTTATCCCAACCGATGTAGTTAAAGAAATTGAGACTAGTTTGGTGAGGTTGTTTAAGATATTATAGAGTTGAGATTCAGCATAGTTTGCATTTTTCAGGACACAGAAAGTCTAAATGCCTACAACTCTAGAGTCCTGCAATACTGAGACAAGGAACCAAACACCTTATATAAAGAAAAAAACACATAGCCATAAAACCTTAACATACTGAAAAATGTTTGATTGCCTCATTTGCAATAAAATATTTTAATTAAGCAATATTATACCTTCTCTTTTATTTATCAAATTAGCAAAATGACAGATTTGCAAGATAGAACTGTCACTCCAGGATTCTAGTGGTGGGGTATAATATTCTTTGGGATATAATTTTGTAAAATTTTTTTTTTATTTTTTTTTATTTTTTTTTTTAAAGATTTTATTTATTTATTTGACAGAGAGAGACACAGCGAAAGAGAGAACACAAGCAGAGGGAGTGGGAGAGGGAGAAGCAGGCTTCCCGCGGAGCGGGTAGCCCGATGCAGGACTCGATCCCAGGACCCTGGGATCATGACCTGAGCTGAAGGCAGACACTTAACCATCTGAGCCACCCAGGCGCCCCATAATTTTGTAAAATTTTTATACTGTCAGACTTAGTTACCAACATTAAGCAAATCTATCATAAGGAAATAATTAAATTCCTGAAATTTATTGATGAACATGATAGGATTATTCCCAAAGCAAGAACTTGAAGATAATCTAAATTCCCAAGAATGGAAGATTGGTTAATTAAAATAATGATATACCATAGAATGGAATATTATAGACTCATATTGATGTATTTTCTTTAAGCAAATATAAAAATGGAATTTACAGGATAATATCAATTATATCAATATATGCAATGGAAAATATACAAGGAAACAAACTATGCTAATGGTGATTTTCTCCAAGTGATGGTGTTCCAGGTGGTTTTAAAATGTCTTTTATATTCTTTTGTATTTTCTAATTTTCAACACATATTGTTTTAATAATCAGGTAAAAAGACTCATTATACATACTTACTACACATGCATTGACTTTGGGGATTGAGACTGACTACTGACATGGAACCCACCTCTCCTTTGTAGGAATACAAAGAGACAACGTTGCTCAGTCTCCACAGGTTGGTGAGGCTTTGTGATGAAGTTCTAGTAGGTGCAGTAAGAGCACAAATGCTGTTCCTCTTCTAGGCAGAGCCAATGGAAAGCTCCCCTTGTGATCCTCTGGTCTTCTTCCCCTTCTGTGAACTTGATGTAGAAGAGTCATCAAGGTTTGATTATACAGAGGTTCTCTGAATCTTGAGTTTGGGAAAGTCATTATGGAAGTAGATTTTTTTTGTGAGTGAAAAGTAAAGCCTATCTTACTTGAGCCATCATACATTTTATTTAACTTTGCGGCTAGCATTATCTTAAAAACCTCTTTGTCTCAGTTTTCTCACTATAACATGAGATAACAATAATAATAATCTCGTAGGATAATTGCAAAGTAAATGCACATAGTTCTCCTCAAATCTTAACTACTATTATAAACTTTATGTATTAATCTATAGTGCTATAGATGGGTACTAGGATACTGTTCTGGTCCAGTGTTTGAGAAAGCAGCTCCCTGGAGGTAAAACTTTGTTATTAACAGTAACTTGCTTATTGAGGAGTTTACAAACCTTGAATGTGAAGTAGTTGACTTCCAAGAATAAGAAACATAATGTCCACACAACTTGATTCTTGTGTACTTTTACTAAGACCTCTATATTTTGATTAGGATTTATTCAATAAATATAAGCATCCTATTTGTTGTTTTCCTCACTGGATTCAAATGCACAAGAAGAAACCTTATGATTTACTAGGTACGAATCATGAAAAGAAAGGAGTCAAAACAAAACTGAGTTCATGGGAATAAATCTATTAATTTTTTAAAAGGTGAACTTGCATAGGTCACACCATTGTGTCTATCATCGCTGTGTTAAATCTTCTGGAGCCATTGACATATGCTAATCATTGAGACTGATCGTAGGTAGCCAAATTTGGGGCATTTTTCTCCAAGAAAAATAATAAACATTGAACCAATATTTTAAAATATGTCCTCACTGGAATGGGATTTGGAAACTTTTCCAAGAAAATGTAGTTCAATATACATAGAAAAAGCTATCATGCTTTCAATACCCCTTTTGGCTAGGTGAAAATGTATAGATAATAAGGGGCAAGATGGGAATGTCCTATGTAATATAACTGAAAAAAAATTGGGAAAGATCTGCTTTTAAATATACTTAAATAAGAAATCTGCAGAAATTTTAAAGTGGATTCATCTCTAAAGACATAAGAATGAATTAAATGAAATAGGTCCATGCCATGCTAACCTTGAAGCAAGAGACTCTTTGGAGTATGATTTATTCATTACTAAAATCTTCAACAGTCCCAGCTTTATAATTCACCAGAGAAACTGGTTGTGTAGAGGTGAGATTTGAAGGTTGCTAGGAATGACACCGCTCACAAAAATACCTCTCTTATAGGCGCCTAAAAGTTCACCCGTGGAAGGGCTATGCTTTGGGCCTTCAGTATTTTGGTAAAGAGAGTAGTGTAGTTGAATGTCAGATTCCGGTTTGAATTCTGGCTCTGCCACTTACTAGTTATGACCCTGGATAAATTACCTAATCTTTCTGAGACATAAGTTCTTTGTCTGTAAAATCCAGTTTATACTACCTAACTTTAAGCCTATTTTTATGGAGCTTAAAAGGTATAGTTAACATAAAGCATTAAATATCAATCCTGGAAAGTAACTGTCAACAAATTGAAGAAACTCCTCAAGAGCTCATTATTTGAAGGATTTCTTCCAGCTAACTAGTAATGGAAGCTGTATCCTTCTTGATCTTAATGTAGGACAGACACTAGGAAAGTTTAGGTAGGTGATGTGTCTAGAGGAAAAAGAAGAAATATACAGGGCAACTTCTAAAAGAAATTTAATATTTTTTTTCTTAACTTGGAGACAATAATCTCCTCTCTGAAATTCTGAGGAATAATTGTAAAAATGAAACAGCTATATACAACAAGATGTCCTTTCCATAATTTTTTACAATTATAATAATAACAATAAAAATAGAAAATATGTATGTTTAAAAACAGGGAAATGTTGAAATATATCACAATATAGCCAGTGGATAGAGCATTACACAATCATTGGAGGTGACTAAATACTGTAAGAGGAAAAGGATACTGATGTGTGTATTTACATGTCTAGAAATACAAGATTGGGAGAGGATGCAACAAAATATTTATAGAAATGTAATTAAGGGAGAAATTTCTTCCTTTTTTCTCCTTTTCTGTAAAGAGTTTTTATTGATTTTACAGAAACAAAATAAGATGCAGAGCAAAGGGTGATTTTTTTCACAGCAAATGTTCACAGTGGTCTGTAGCCATGTAGATGTGAGCACAGCCACCAGGCTGCCTGACCTGACAATAGACTGCATTAGTTTTCAAGTTCCAAGAACTAAAATTTCAGTAGACGCTGTTAAAGTAGTAGGTTAGTGACACTTGCTCTTCATATCTTTTATACATTTAGGCATGAAACGATAATGCAACAGAATTCAAGGTATTCATAGTTACGTGTCACTGATTAACTTGAAACAATGGCCTACTACATTTGAAAACAGAATGGAAAAAATGTTGAATTAAGGCTTAAGTAAATAGTCTCTCTTCTGAATACTATCCCTTTTCCACTTGTTGGCTCAGTTGAACTTGATCTTGAATTTCCCTTGAATTTTTTCCCATGACGTGCTGGGGACTGCTGGAGTCACGGGCATCTGGACTTGCCTCAAGGCGGTGGCAAATCTCAGTGCTGCCACACGGGGCTTGGAGAAAGCTAATAGACTAAATATTCTAATGTGAATTTTCTGTAATGGTGATAACATATACAAGTTATAAAATGGAGTATTACATTTAAATGATGAGCTCCTTTATCTTTATAATAAATACATCAAAATAACAAGTTACTAGGGCAAGGTGATAGGATGATTAGCACAAGCCACACTACCCCTATGTTAAGTGTGCACCATATATGACTGGATTAATCTAGCACTGACATACAGATTCTCGAGCTTATGTTACTTTTTAATTGGTGCATTTCACTTTAATTTCATCAGCAGAAAATAGGTAAATTCTTGATAGCCAACTTTATAGCTCAGAAGCTCTGGAAATATATCAAATAAGTTTGAAATGCTGAGCCTATTTGCTTGATACAATCTTTTTATTCATATTTCAATTATGGATCTCACAGTCTAATGTATTTCCCTCATTATGTCAAAGAAGCAGTTGGAAGACGATTTTCCATTGGTCTCTCACATTTCCACATATCTTGTGAGCAGAGGCCCTGACCATCTTTGTTCTAAACTATGTTTTCTAGGATGTTTTTATAGCAAACAGTCTTGGCAGATAAGAGTGTCTTCTTTGAAGCAGAGGATAGGTTTTTTTTTTTTTTTCTTGTCCAGTATAGAAAAGATAATGTCTCCCTCTGGGGAAAAAGGCCAATTTGCTAGCTGCCTGCTCTAACATCGTAGGGTTTCCTGAGGTTGGCATTCCTCAGCTATGAGCAAAACCACTGCATGCGGCCCACCCCAAACATTTGCCTGGCTCGCTCTGGGTTGTTGTATGGGACACGGGCGACAAGGGCAATGGATGCTACTGGGAAGCTCATGCTGCTTACCATGCTATGTCTTCTGCCCAGATCCATAAAGTTGATGGTCTAACTTAGTTTGCAAGCAGGGCGAAATCCCAGGCCCTTCATATTTCTTGACAGAAATTTAGACTTAAATTTGCTCACTCTCTGTAGCAACAGCACAGAACTTACTGGTTTTTTTTTTTTTTTAATCATCTCTATGTCCATTCTTACATGAATATTTTCTATCTCATTTTCTGTTTCTTCAGATTACTTCAGGATTGTGTATAGTGTGTATTACTTTGTGGAGCAAAATCATATGTCTATATTATGTATGTATTGATGTATAAATAACCTGAGATCTAGATTTAAGATAGAAGCATTGATTCTTTGGGATGTGGCTTTTTAATTGAAGAGAAATGGATCTGATATTGAAGGAGAAAAAAAAAGAAAAAGCAATAGGAGAAGATAAACACTGGATCCTTGCTTCCTTCCTTATTCCCTGTTCTCTCTACGTATCCGATATCTTTGTATTTTTAAGTGGCCTAGTTTCTCTCTTTGTTCATCCTAAGGAGAGTTGCTGTGATAAGGGCTGTGCAGACATAAGGGAAAGCAGAGTAAAAGAACGAAGGAGAGATAGAAAGGGAAAACTGAGAGACAGATTAGAGGTTGAATTCTCTCCTTTCTATCCTCTCATGGCTCTTTATTCTGCTTTCAGTATGCTGACAGTGAATTGCAGTTTAAGTTGCCATTTAGAGAACACGTTTGAGTGGATTCTTTCTAACCCCATAACTTTCTACCCTTGATGATGCTTATTCTCCCACACACAGATATTTCTGGTTTTACCTGGGAACCTCAATTTGTCTAGATCTGAAATTGGCTTTATTAGCTTAGAAGAAACAATTTTGGAAACATAGGCTGGGGTTTACATTTGGAGTGTTTTGTTGGACCCAAGCAGTAAAGTAAGTTAGAGTGGCCAGCCAAGGGGATAGCTGGGGACTGAGAACTCAGTCGTTTCTCTGCCTGCCAAGCTGGACCACCCAGAGGGCAAGGAGCTCTTTTACAACTCACACAGTGGGTATTACCAGAACTGAGGACATTTGAAAGAATATTGGAAAAGTTGATAGACAGCAGAATTTCATAAGGTAAGGTTTTCCCTAGAAGGCAGTCCGAAAGAAGTAACTAGACTAGAGGGGAAAGTGTATTCCCAAGGAATTTCTGTTCATGGAAGATTAAAATGAATAGTATTAGGAAGGAAAAGTTTTTGACCATTTTTATACAAATTAAACCAAAATACTTCTTTTTTAATTGTTAATTTTACTGTCTTTGTGTTCTCCGAAGAGGCACACTTACCTTAGTGACTTTCAAAGAAACATCTTGAGGGAAAGTCCGTTATGGGAAGTGTCTGAAGTAATTCTTCATTTCTTCTATTGAAATAGAAGTCCTAGCTGTTAAAACCATGAGACGCAGCGGAGACATGCCCCTTTCACAGGAACTGTCCCTGGCTTCATGTGAAGATGAGGTTTAGAGTTAGGGGAAAGCCACTCTCTTGAGGATACCACTCACTGTAATTTTGCACAATTCACTGAACTTCTTTGAACTTCAGTTTTCTCTGCATAATAGAAATGATCACATCCAAATCATAAAGATTCTGTCAGGGAAACAGCATCATAAAGGAAAGCTTTAAACATGGTATCCAAAAATATAAATTTACATCCTATTTCTTTTTTTGTGAGCTGAGCAGTATCCCACAGAAACATGGAGAATGACCAGTCAGGCAGTAACAATCGAATATAGGTTTGTTTGTTTTTTTTTTTTGCCATTTATTAAATGTAAAAAATGCCAATTATTCCAAGGTATATTAGTGGTTGTTAATATTTTAATTTTATATCTATATGGCAGAGTCATGCTAGCTCTGCAGTAACTCTTTCCTTTTCCTTTTGGGGCACTGAGTGTAGGACATCGCCTTGCCTTGCCTATAGTTAGGGAGCCATGAAGTATGACCAATAACACGTAGGCCTAATGGATATATGCCACTTCTAAGGCTAGGCCGCTCATGAAATATTTCATTCACTGTTCATTCCCTTGCTTGGTAGGAAGACTTCCCAAAAGTTGGCAGATGTGTCCTATAAAGGGCCCATTAGTATTTTAGACTTTGTGGCTCATACAGTCTCTCTTATAACTACTCAGCTCTGCCTTTGTAGGGCGAACGCAACCACAGACAATACAGCAAGAAACCAATGTGTATGGCTCTGTCCACTAAACTTTATTTACAGGAACAAGCAGCTGGTCAGATTGGGCCTGTGAACCATAGTTTGCTGACTCCTGGTCTGACCTGACTCCTAAACCACACCAGTGGTTTTCATCCTACCTGTATAATGGACACACTTGAAGAGTTTTTATAACTATTAGTGACAATTTTCCATCTCAGAACAATTAAAGCAGGTATCTGAGGGTGAGGACAGGGCCCCGGGACTTTTTTAAAGTTTCTTGGGTGATACAAATGTACAGTCAGTGTTAAGAACAACTGTCCTACATTGTACTGCCTCCAAGAATGAAGGAAATTGTCCTCATTATTGCCTTGTTGAAAAGGTAAGTAGAGCCTATCGGAAGTACCTTGAGAGATGAGGGCACCTTGAGAAGAACTGTAGTAATAATTATTTATTGAAAAAACAATGGTGCTCATTTGAATCTCTTCATATATTGCAATGGAAAAATTTTATTTTCAAAGTGATGTAAAATTTACACATATGTTGAAGTTATAATACCAACTGTCTAGATATCTGATTACAAAATTATGATTAAATTCCTTAAAACTGGAATTTTTTAAGCTTGTGCCCTAACCTTAGGTTACCTCTTGGGGGAGGCAGAACTCCTCCTAGGATATTATATCTCAGTTCTGGAGAATCCACACACATACCAACAGATAAGCATTTTATCAAATTCCCTGTGTCATTGCAAAAAGAGCTATTTTGTGGCTTTGTCTGTTGGGAGAGTTGTGATTTTCATTTTTCCTCTTACTACATCTAGGCACACTCATGTACAAGGGTAATTTGTCTTCTTCCTGATTTTTACTTTTAGCCTATTTTCAGGACAGGCTTGTTTTAAATTATAATTAGGTTTTCAGATCATTATCCTTTGAGTAGTCTCACCTCTAGACTGACCATAGACAGGATAATTATCAAGCTTCTTGTCAAGGCTGATAACCTGCAGCCTTTGGTTGTTTGGATAACATTTTCTCTTTCTTGTCCCACCAAGAGCTGAAAGTTTCTTCAAAGCTAAAACTAGTATAGGGACCTATTGTTGGCACACTTTGCTGTGCTTGCTATGAATCTGGGCAAATCAGCGCCCATTACTCTATGAGTGGGAGCCCCTCAGATTTGTATTCAGAAGAATGAAATTGTCATCCAAGATAGTTTTGAGAGAGCTGTTTAGAGTCAAGTACATTTCAGCCACTCTTCTGTAATAACAAAGCCTACAAATGGCCTTGGTAAACAACATTGTAAGGTTAATAGAATGCTAAAATACCAGAAGCTGACAGGCTGAAAATGATCCATCTGAAAGAGTGTGCACAACCAAGAATTGTCACTGAAGACACAGATGATCCCACATAAATAGCACATTGTCAAATGTATACTTGTATGGTGCCAAACTTCCTGACAAAAATTGATAATTTTCGTTAAACGTTTGGTATTTCCATGATTAAAAATTCACTTGCAATAAAAAGACATTATCATATCAAAATACCCATATCATAAAACAGAAAATTGGTTTAGTAAATCTGGCAAATGGGATGTCATCTCTGAATCAAGCTCTTTGACTTGAAATAAACAGCTTACAGGTCTATTGATTCACTTCCCTTCAGTTTAGGCACATTGTATTCTTGAAGCTTCTGTATTAAGTTTATTTAAGTATACTATGCATACAGTAAAGTGTGAAAATATTAAGTCTACAACTTGGTCACACCCTTGCAAACACCAATCAGATCAAGATAAAGAATATTACCAGCACCAAGAAGCTCCCACATGCATCCTTCTCCCTCACTGCTTTCCAAAGATAATCATTATTCTTACTTTATCACTATGAATTATTTTGACTTATTTTTGACCTTTAAATAATTGGAATCATATGTTATGTACTCTTTGTTATTTGGCTTCTTGTATGTCTATCATATTCAATCCATGTTGTTATGTATAAAATTAATTCAACCTTTTTATTTATTTTTTGTTGTGGTAAAACACACGTGACATGAAATCTACCCTTACAACAAATTTGTAAGTATACAGCGCAGTAGTGTTAACTACGTGCACATTATCATTTTTTCTACCCCCAGCCCCTGACATCCACCATTATACTTTCTGCTTCTATGAATTTGACTACTTTAGTTACCTCATGTATATGGAAACACAATATTTGTCCTTCATGACTGGCTTTTTTCACTTACTATAATGTCCTCAAAGTCTATCCACGTTGTAATACATGATAGAATTTCCTTCTTTATAAAGGCTGAATAATACTCTATTCTATGTATGCACCATATTTTCTTTATTCATCTGTCAAATATTTCGGTTGTTTCCAACTCTTGGCTATTGTGAGTAGTAGTGCTGTGAGCATGAATACAAATACTTCAAGATACCAATTTCAGTTCTTTTGGATAAAGACCCAGAATGGGATTTCTGGATCATATGTAGTTCTGTTTTCAATTTTTTGAGGAACCTCCATACGGTTTTCCATAGTGGTTATGCCATTTTACATTTCTACCAGTAACATACAAGGGTTCCAATTTCTCCGTATCCTCACCAACACTTGTGTTTTAACTTTTCTGTTATTTTGATAATGGCCAACTTAACATGTATGAGGTCATATTTTAATTGTGGTTTTGATTTGCATCTCCCTGATGTTAGTGATGTTGCACACCTTCTCATATTCCTGTTGGCCATTTGTATGTCATCTTTGAAGAAATGCCTATTCGAGTCCTTTGCTAGTTTTCAATGTGTTATTCAGGTTTTTTGCTATTGAATTGTAGGGGTTCTTTTATATTTTGGATATTACCACCTTATCAGATATATGATTTGCAAGTATTTTCTCACATTCTGTAGATTGCCTTTTTGCTGTATTTGTGGACTTCTTTGGGTTTATCATACATAGAAGTTAGTTAGGTTTCTTGAATCTGGATGTCCATTTCCTTCCTCATATTGGGAAATCTTCAGGCATTATTTATTCAAATAAGCTATCTTCCTCTTTCCCTCTCTCTCTCCTTCTGGCAGTCCTACAATGCATATATTCATCTGTTGATAATATTGCAGAAATTCCTTAGGTGTTCTTCACTCTTTTTTATTCTTTTTTTCTTTTTGTTTCTCTGACTGAATGATTTCAAATGATCTGCCTTTGAGTTTGCTGATTCTTTAGCTTGATCAAGTCTGCTGTTGGACTTCCCTCCCCGCCCCACCCCCAGTGATTTTTTTCACTTCAGTTATTGTATTCTTTAGGTCCAAAATTTTTGTTTGATTCTTTTTTAATATTTTCTCTTTGTTGACATCCTCATTTTATTCATGCATTGCTTTCTTTAGCTTATCAAGTATCTTTATGATGCTTATTTTGAATTCTTGTCAGATAATTCATATACCTGTTTTCTTAGGATTGGTTTCTAGAGAATATTTTATTCCTTTTATTGGGTCACATTTCCCTGTTTCCTGTGTCACTGTAATTTTGTGCTGGGATCTGAACACTTGGAAAAAAAGTAGCCATCTCTCCCAGGCTTTACAGACTATCTTGACCTGGGAAAGATCTTCACCAGTCAGTCCAGGTAGATATTCTGGGTGAACTCTCAAACTTTCTCTGTGGAGGTATCTTCTTTGGATTCATGCATGTAAATCCACAATTAAAGGGATTTGTTGGTTTCTTTTATCAGCAGCTCATAATTTCTCATACCTTTTGGTGTCTGTCTGGGTATGGCAGGTTCTTTGCACTTGCTGCAAGATACTCAAATCTCTTTTATTTTCAGTTGCCCCTAGAATTCCAGAATATGTAGGATACCTTCAGAATTTATAGTCAGGGAAGACATAAACCAGTCCCTCAAGCAACTCCCTGGAAAGGTAGAATGTTGGATGCATGCTCCAACTTTTTTCTTCCCTAGAGAGAAGCTGAGAGTTGGGGGTTTTCTCCCACTTGTTCTACCCAGGGGGAAGAACTATAGTGAGTGAGTACATGCTGGTTCAAATGATCACCTTTGTTCTTGGCATCCCCCAACCTGGTACCCTTTTCTGTCAATGCTTAGATTCAGGCAAGACAGAAACAAGTCCCTCAGGCAGACCCCAAAAGGTCTGAACATTTGATGCTTGTTTCAGTCTTCTCTTTCTTTCCAGTTAGAAGCCAGTATATGAGACCTTTTTTTCCCCAGTTGTGCCACACTGAGCTGGGAGGTGGATGTATTGCAAGTGAGTGAGGTGAATTTTACTACGAGCTGCAGTGCAGTTTTGTGCTTCCCTGAGGTGTAGGAGCCCCTTAACTGGTTTTTGAATTTCTTACAAAGAGAATTGGTCCCTGTATTGTTGTTGAGTTGATGTCTTTGTGGGGAAAGAAAGATCTGGAGCTTCCTGTTCTGCCATATTGCTGACACCACCTTGCATAAGTTTATTCTTTTTATTACTACACAGTATTTCGCTGTATAATTTTGCAAGTTTATCCATTCTATTGTTGCCAGAAGACAGAGGAACTGAGAAAATGAATTCTCATTATTAATTAATAAATTGGAAATTTCACTTGTATATCTAGTAATTAATGACTTGGTTCACTGCTTTTCTTTTTAAAGTAATGATTATATTCAATTTTAAATATTATATGCTTGTCTTTTAAGTAGTTGAAAGTAAGACTTTATCCATGAACCATGGAGACACTAATACCAATTAGCTGTGAATTCTTCAGTATTTATTTTATGCTTACACAGGATATACACATAAAATTTTTCACATGTGGTAATGAACATATGACATAGTTTGACATTTGCTTTTTTCACTTTATTGAATATTATATAAAATTACTTCTTTCTTTTTAAGGCTACATAATATTTGGTTATAGAGATGTATCAACATTTATTTATGCAGTCTCATACTGATGGACGTATATTCCATTATAGTTGAAGCAGTTTCCAATCTTTTGCTGTTACAGATAATATTGGATCAAATGAATATCTTTGCTATTGTATCATTTTTACTTGTGTGAATATATCTGTGGGATGAATTCTTAGAAATTTAGTTGCTAAGGGAAAGATTATAGACATTTTAAATTTTGACAAATATCATCAAAATGCCCTGCACAGAGATTATAAATATTTACTGCAGCAATTTGTAAGAGGACCTGTTTTCCCATGTCTTTTATAATGTTCTATCATTAAAAAAAAAAAAAAGGGTTAAAAAGTGGTAACAATGTTAGTTTCCATTTCTTTTGTTATTAATAGCTTGAGCATCTTTATATATGTTTAAGATTCATTTTTTTCTCTAAGCTGTCAGTTTATTCCCTTTTTATTGGATTTTAGCCTTTTCCTATTGATTTATAAAGCCATTTGTATAATTTGGAAATTAATGTTTTCTGGTAAGTTGTTTTCATTACTTTAAAAGTTCTTCTTTTGACTTTATGGTAGAACTTTTTCACATAGATTAAAAAAACTTCAATTATTGATTTTTTCTTTGAGTTTTGGCATCTGAGTTATATTTGGAAAAGTACTAATCACTGTAAAGAGAAACAAGTACAAGACAAACCCTCTCAGATTTTAATGTATAACTTTTCTGGTTTTATTCTTTTGGTTTGATTCTTGATCTACTTACAATTTATTTGTTTTTTTTTTAATTATTATTATGTTATGTTAATCACCATACATTACATCCTTAGTTTTTGATGTAGTGTTCCGTGATTCATTGTTTGCGTATAACACCCAGTGCTCCATGCAGAACGTGCCCTCTTTAATATGCATCACCAGGCTAACCCATCCCCCCACCCCCCTCCCCTCTAGAACCCTCAGTTTGTTTCTCAGAGTCCATAGTCTCTCGTGGTTCATCTCCCCCTCCGATATCCCCCCCTTCATTCTTCCCCTCCTGCTATCTTCTTCTTCTTCTTCTTCTTTTTTTTTTTTTTAAACATATATTGCATTATTTGTTTCAGAGGTACAGGTCTGTGATTCAACAGTCTTACACAATTCACAGCACTCACCATAGCACATACCCTCCCCAATGTCTATCACCCAGCCACCCCATCCCTCCCACCCCCCACCACTCCATCAACCCTCAGTTTGTTTCCTGAGATTAAGAATTCCTCATATCAGTGAGGTCATATGATACATGTCTTTCTCTGATTGACTTATTTCACTCAGCATAATACCCTCCAGTTCCATCCACGTCGTTGCAAATGGGAAGATTTCATTCCTTTTGGTGGCTGCATAATATTCCATTGTGTATATATATATATATATATATATATATATATACACCACATCTTCTTTATCCATTCATCTGTCGATGGACATCTTGGCTCTTTCCACAGTTTGGCTATTGTGGACATTGCTGCTATAAACATCGGGGTGCACGTACCCCTTCGGATCCCTACATTTGTATCTTTGGGGTACATACCCAGTAGTGCAATTGCTGGGTCATATGGTAGCTCTATTTTCAACTTTTTGAGGAACCTCCATACTGTTTTCCAGAGTGGCTGCACCAGCTTGCATTCCCACCAACAGTGTAGGAGGGTTCCCCTTTCTCCGCATCCCCACCAACATCTGTCATTTCCTGACTTGTTAATTTTAGCCATTCTGACTGGTGTGAGGTGGTATCTCATTGAGGTTTTGATTTGGATTTCCCTGATGCCAAGTGATGTTGAGCACTTTTTCATGTGTCTGTTGGCCATTTGGATGTCTTCTTTAGAAAAATGTCTGTTCATGTCTTCTGCCCATTTCTTGATTGGATCATTTGTTCTTTGGGTGTTGAGTTTAAGAAGTTCTTTACAGATTTTGAGTTTAAGGAATGAGGTAAATTTCAAAAT
Organism: Halichoerus grypus; assembly: GCF_964656455.1. Lineage (NCBI taxonomy): Eukaryota > Metazoa > Chordata > Mammalia > Carnivora > Phocidae > Halichoerus > Halichoerus grypus. Next base: position 100,456,879 of record NC_135712.1, on the reverse strand, counting down.
TTATTTAAGTTTTCCAAATAGCTATTGCTTTGTCCAAACACCAGTTATAAAGCAATGCATCTTTTCGCCTGATTTGATGTGCCTACCTTGTTTTACTTAAGTATGTATTCAGGTTTATCACTGCACATCATGTTCTGTTGAATTTGATGCATACATCTCCATACTGTATAACTTGAATGCATTTGTGGTTATAGCTTAATGTGCTTTAATATCTGGTAGGGCTAATTCCCCTCCATTATCCCTCAAAAGTTTTTCTGGTAATCTTGACTGTTTATTTTTTCCACATAAAATGTAGGGTCAGCTTGTCTAGAGAAAATAAAAAATCCTAATGGCATTTTTTTTGTGATTCTATTAAAATATTTGATTCACCAATTAACAAAAGTATTGCTGTCTTTATGATGGTGTTTCTTCCTATCAAGAAATGTGGTACCCCTTTTCATTTCCTCTTCTATTTAGTGCTTTTAAAGTTTTCTTAGAGCTTTCTTATTTTTTATTAAGCTCATTTCTAAGTATTTTATCCATCTTTGGTATTGCCTTTCATTATGTCCCCTAGTTGATAGTTGTGTTAAGGAAGTTTAATTTCTGTGAGTTAATCTTGTATCCAGATGTTCACTAAATTCTCTTATTCTTTATAAAAATCTCTCTTAGTTTATTGTTTGGCTTTATGGTAGTTTTTTTTTAATAATGATTTTGTTTATTTGAGGGAGAGAGAGAGCAAAGAGGGGAGTGACAGGCAGAGGGAGAGGGAGAGGGAGAAGCAGGCTCCAGCTGAGCAGGGAGCCCGACATGGGATTCGATCCCAGGACCCTGAGATCTTGACCTGAGCCAAAGGCAGATGCTTAACAGACTGAACCACCCAGGTGCCCTACGGTAGTTTTTTCCATGCAAAATTTTTGGATTTGTAAGGTACATACTATGATTTTTAGCATAAATCATATTTCATGTAAATGGTAGTAATTCATTTTCTTTATAAAAAATACTTTTATTTGCTTATTTATTTTGGACTACAGTTGACACACAATGTTACATTAGTTTTAGGTGTACAACTTAATGCTTCCACAACTCTATACACTATACTGTGCTTACCACAAGTATAGCTACCATCTGTCACCTGTTACAGCACCATTGACTTTATTCCCTATGCTGTAGCTTTCATCCCTGTGACTTAATTATTGCTTTAGTTTTTAATTATTCAACTTTCTATTTATTATGCCAATTATTTATTTGTCTTATCTACTTGTCTGACATCTCCAGTTGAAGTAAAATTATTTTTATCATTATATATATTTTCTTGGGTCCAAAGGAAACGAAAGAAATCATTATTGTGCAATAGTTAGAAAAAAAATCAATAGTTAAACACTGTAAATCACACTTTTAGATATATAGCCAAATTAGTGATAAAGGAAGGAAAAATTTGTAATCTAGAATAGTGGTATTTTTAAGGAAGAATAAACTAAAATTAAAATGAATTAGCATCTAACATAATAAAAATAAAATAAATTTAAGGAAAACAGGTAAAATAATGAGGTAGAAGAGAGAAAAACTGTTGAGTAGGTACAAAAGCAGGTTAAAAATAATGACCATAATAATACAATTAATAAAAATAACCCTGAAATGATAGTAAAAGCAAGCATTTATGTAGCACTTACTGTGTACTGGGAGCTCTTTTACATCCTGACACAGAGTAATTCATTAAATATTCACAAAAACTATGTTAGGTAGGTACTTAATAATCCCCATTTTACAGTGGAAGAAACTGAGGGCCAGAGAGATGAAATAACTTGCTCAAGCTTGCACAATTGGTAGAGGTGACATTTAAATTCAAACCCAGACAGTTGAGCTCCAGAGTCTCTCTGCACTGTATCAGTATGATGTATTGCCATTCAAACTTACGTATCTTGTCCCTACTAAATAGAGAAAGAAACAATTATGATAATGTACATAGTACTTTGAAATATAAGATACAAAGAATTTTTTAAAAATCAAGTATTTTAATGTGAAACGTGGATATTTCTTGGAATCGATTATATAATTGATCATATGGTGGGTTGCAGTGTTCATGATGGGACAGCTAAAATTCCTCTTTGAAACCCTAACATGGATTCAGAAGCCCTGAGGAAGGTAAAGAGTTGGTGCCTAATTCCAACAGGGAATAAATTGTGTATCATTCATGTTCTTTTCTACATTAATTAGTTGTAATTAAAGACATAATTCATTGGTGTTACAACACAGAGTTCACCTTCAAAAAAAAAAAAAAGAATTCTTTAATTGCTGGATCTGTTTTCACATTAATCACCTTTCTAGCACCAGGAATCACTTAATAAGGAAACTATGAATCACTTCCCGAGGACCCTTTCAAGAAGTGATCCTAATGTGAAGTTCCCATTAAGGGAGTGGAGATCCAGACTCTGTGGGTGTAAAGCCTTTTCCTGTGGAGTTCTATGGCTATTTGTTACCACTCACGGCTTTTAATACAAATTTCGCAGTGACCTTTTAAACACAAAAATAGTTCTTTGTTATTCTTTCCCCCCTTTCTTCTTTATTCTTTTGTCATACTTTCATGTTCGACTGTTCTGTGCATTCTTTAAATCTCCAAAGAAATCACCTCTGCACCACAGCCTACAGCAAATGCTGCTGGAGGGGGCTGAGGTAGATGTAGAGGAATGGGACGTTTTCCCCAAAGACTGACTGTGGACAGCTTGAGCAGGTACAAAATTGGCTATATTCAGCGCCAGGAGAATTGAAAAGAATGTGAGAAGACTTTGGTCTAAAAATAAAAAAAAATTGTTTTAAATCCCTGGGCGTTTTGAGAACAAAATGAGCAAAACCAATATTGTAAATTCCTACCTTAAGTGTATATGCTTTTCCTTATTGTGTCATGTTCATTTTAAGATTTTTATGCCTTAGGATAAAATTATTACATTTTACCATCCTCTCTGTTTTTATGTTTCCTTTTTATTTCTTAAACCTTTACATTTCATTTTGTTTGAATCCTGAGAATGTAGCAACTGACTGAAAGTCTGCCACACTAGACTGGGCAATATGAAGTTTTTTAGTGTTTTGACAAGCAACATTTTTTCAATGAGCAATTGCAATTTTATATAAAAATGCCTTTCAGTTAAAACAGTGACAAAATAAAAGTAACATATCCTAATAGTTTTGTGTTGCACATTACAGAGATTTAGGAAGGGAAACTGGACATCTTATTTATTTTATTTTAGCAAATACATTTGAACAAGGTGGTCCAAATTAAAAAAAAAAAAAAAAGATGAGGGGAAAATTGTCTTGGGTCTTTGTGTACATATGTAATTGGGATTTGAAAGCTTTTGGGGCCACTGATTAGCACTAATAACATTTTGAAATATTTTCTTCTGGACTATATTTCATAAAGTCTTAAAAAATACTTTCCTCAACCGGCATAGTTAGAGAATAAACTTGAGTCACTGTAAATGCAAAGAATAGAAGAGAACTTAGTTATAAATACATTTAAAATTAGTGGCAGAATTTTCATAGGAAAACAAAGTTTAGAAAGATATTCATTGATATAGTAATACTTTTTATTTCTGAGTGGTGGAATTCGTGACGGTTGTTAATTTCCATTTTTCCTGGTTTTTAGTATTTCAATTTTTTTCTTAGGGAAAAATGATATTGTATGTGTAGTAGACACACAAATACAGAAACCTCCACACTATAATCACAAAAGAAGAGAACCCTACAACTAGACTACCCTTGCTGAATTTGAATCCCAAAAGGAGTAATTATTTTATTCAATAAGTATTTACTGAGCACCTATAATGTGCGAGACACCGTTGTAAGTGCTGGATACATAGTAGCAAACAAAACAGACAAAATCCCTTCACTGATGCATCATTCAAGTGTTGGTGGGTAGACAATCAATAATATATTAGGTGACAGTAAGTGAGAAAATAAAGCCAGATGAGAGAAGACAAGCCATAAAAACAAGATAGAGAGTGGGTATAGCAGGATACTTCCTAGATGCAGTGGTCCATGCTGAGACCTGAAGGAATTAAGGAGGGAACTGTGTAGTACTCCATGTGTACATATGTGCATGTGTATGTAGGATCATAGTGTGGCTAAATTAATTTGAGCAAAAGGAATGAAGAAAAAGAAGACTCAGAAGTAGCCAAGGTTCAGATTCAACAATGAAGTGGGCAGACTTTTTTTTTTTTTTTTTTTTAGAGAGAGAGCACATGAAGGGAGGGGAGTGGGTGAGGAAGGACAGAAGGAGAGAGAGAGAGAGAGAGAGAGAGAGAGAGAGAGAGAGAGAATCCCAAGCAGGGTCCCCACTGAGTACAGAGCCCCGCATGGTACTCAATCTCAGGACCCTGAGATCATGACCTGAACCAAAATCAAGAGTTGAAATCAAGAGTCGGTCGCTTAACTGACTGAGCCACTCAGGCACCCCGACATTTTTAAGTTTTGAGAAGTAAGTGAAAAGAAAGCTTTGTGGAAAATAGACTGTCTTGGTCTTGGTCTGATAGACTGGGCAGGTGCAGATACCAGTGTTTGGAGGTGGAGTGATGGCAGCTTATCCAGGTGGCTGTGGTGGAGACAGTGAGAAGTGGTGAGATTTTGGAAGGATGAGTTCAGTAAAGGATGTTCCCGGTTTGAGGGTCCAGGAGTACCTCCTTAGTTTAAAACATTTAAAGTTTTAGATTACTGTTCTGATTTTCCAAGGCTCATTGGTCTCGCTGAGATGTCATTTAAAAGCACAAGTGTCTGGCAGGTCAAATGGAAGAATTTAATCTAGTTGATGTGCACATGTAGATATGTACGGAATTACTCTTATCTGGAGGTATGTTTTGAAGATAGATATACAGACATTAATAATAGGGTTAGAGTGACAGGATTGTTATATGGAAATCAAAAAAATATACATACATATATATGTATAGTTAAAATTTATATATGTATGTATGTTTAGTTTAAAAGTCCTCATATTGCAATACTGTCATTATAACAGAAATTATTACCTATATTTCATTTTTTTGTGTTTTTTACAGAAGAAAAGGAACAACTCAGAACATTTATATAACTGTATGTCATATGTAAATAATATATACATTTTCTTTAATTCTTTTTTCATGTTATGACTGGGCATTGTTGTGAATGAAATAAAAATGATCACTGAGGATAGTCTAAGATAAATGCTAAGCATTTTTTTAAAATTAATTACGTCCTAATCTAGACTAAACTTTAGTGTCATGCTATTATGAAGATTTATATCTTATTTTAAACAAATGTTTGATTAAGTGTGATTATCTCTTTATAGACATACTCATTTGTATTGTTATTGAATCATTTAGATGCATTGGGTTCTTAAAATAAGATCACAATTTTCAAAAGATAAATTTTTGGTTGGAATTTGAGGATAGCATCTAATTACTGTCTCCTTTGGTTTTAAATGAATGATACTTTCAGTAAATACAGGTTAATCATAAAGTAGATTCAATGAATTTTGAAGGTCAGCTGCAATAACATCTTTTCCAAGTAAGGTGTAAAACATTTATCATTTTCCTCCCTACCAATATTTTTAAGGTTATTGCTATTTTGAGTGCACATTATTATGATGAATGACATCACTTTCCTTTACTTCCATTTCAGAAGAAAGTACTTGAGTGACTATTTACAAGCAGAAATTAAGGTGACTCACATGCTTGTTTGCATTTTCCTCAAGAGAAAAATTGCCAAGAGTTTGGGTAGCTTTTTTTAGTGTCGACATTTTGCCTCCCATGATGATTATCATAGGAAATGGTGTATGCAATCTACATTCAAATTGTTTGTATGTATGGTTCTGCATTTGAGACTGATAATTTAGGATGCAAATCAAAATGAATGATTTGGCATCTGAAAGTTTCTTTGCATAAAAATAAAAAGGAGTAACAATTCTGTAAATTAGTTCCATTTTTTTTTCATTATCAGAATGGTATGGCTACACATTTCAGAATTGATTGTTATTCCCTTACATTTATACTAATTAATGTGTGCAAATTAAATGGAGTTTTAAAAAAGTTATTAAATGGCCCCCAGGACTACATAGTTTCAGTAGAATAGAGTTGTGTCATAATGGAGTAGACCTTTAGCCAGAGGGAAAGCCACGATATTTATCAGAAAATAATCATCATGGTGAATAAGAAGATTTTTTTTTTTTTTTTTTTTGCACAGGATGTTTTTACTCTGTTACCACTTTCCACTTGATTTTCCTTGGGCTTTTTCTCTACAGCAGTCGGTGATTAACAACTGCAGTACTGCTTTATTGTCCCAATCCTATTCATTTCAGGTGGCACTAAAAGCCCCTTATGATTCAATCTGATTGGTTCTTTGCACATTTTTTCCAACCAGACTGCACTGAATATACATTCAGTCAAATATCAATTAACAAAAATTTCTGTAACAAACCTATGCTTAGTGGTATAGTGACAGGTGGCCCCAGTAATTCTCTGCTCGATTCCTTGCTTTACGGACATTTTCTCTATTGATTTGTCACATTTGAGGGTTTTCATAGTCATTGGATGTTATTTGATATCAAGGGGAAAATAACTTCACTTTGCTATTGAAATCTCTGAAATTTGCCTGGATTGCCTAAACTTGGGTGTGAGAATTACTGTTGCAGTGGTGGCATCTATGATGGTTTCGTACTTTTGGTTTTCTGTGTCTATCTAGTGCCTGTGATGGACTAGGTGCCGGGCTGGTGAAAACATGGCAAATAAGTTTGTGTCTACATCCCATGAATTCTTTCAGCTTCCTTGCAGTTCTCTGTTAGCTGTGATAAACTGTGAATACTTTTCCAGCCCAGACTTATAAATAGATTTCTCCATTCTTCATAAGGAGTTATGTTTCCCTTGGTTCTCTAGAGTAACTTGGAAGTTTCTAATGATGGGGAACCTCTGTTCAAATATTATTCACTTCAGTTAAGTACAGGGAAAACAAAGAACATGTAATATAGCTTCCCCTGTGCATGAGAATCAACCACACAATGTGGGAGCCTTTTCATACACTGATGGCCCAAAGACCATACTCTCACCATTGCTTCTGGAGATACACAAATATCTTATGACACTAACAAAAGGATTTACTTAGTGTTTTAGATGGCTTTTCATTAACACTCTTGCGTAGATGCGCAGCAGTTTTTCTTTCACAGCATTCTTAAGACAGTCATGATAGATGAAACAGTCATTCAAGAATGTCATAGGAGTATTATTCAAATACTGACATAAAGACAAATCACACACCAGCTATCATCAAATAAAATATAGTGCACGATAAAAAACAAAGAGAAAACACAGTTTTCAGAAAATGATTGCCACCTGAGTTTGTTTGTTCTTTCATTCATTCACAGTATTTCCAGCCACTGCTGACATGGTACCTGATAGTCCTTGATGCTGTAAATCCATTTGCTATGGCTGTAACTCATATCCAGAATCTAAGATAATTTTGCAGATAATAAAAAATGATAACAAAAACAAAAATCAGAAAATTATTTTTTTTAGCCTTCCTAAGTAAGATCAGTTGAAATCTGAGTCCAATTTCACCAGACTGTGTGCATAGATTAAATGCTCCATACATATATTCTCCATTTTACATTTGTGGTGGCAAAAATATACCAGAGAACATTAGATAATTCCCAATCCTGACACTCCAATGCCTGGCACCATGTCTGACATAAAGTAAGTTCTTGATACGTAGTTGTTGAAGGGATGTCTGGATAAAAAATAAGTTAGGAGTCTATTAAAATGACCCAATTCACAGATTCCAGCTTTGTATATAAATTCACCAGTTATAATGCATCACATGCAAACACTGCTCCCTTTCCAGGAAAGTTGTTTTTAGTCAGTTCATTTCTACTTAACAAGTACTGGCATCAATTGTCCAAAGATATGTTCCCTATTCCCCATGATGCATATGTTATATTGACGAATTAATCACGAATCAACATGAGAAAACTCAATATAGTTTCTCAGTAGATATCATTACTTGAGTCCCTTCCAAGAACATTTGGTGTGGCCATATATAAATGTAATTAAAAAAACCAAACATTGAATTTAAATTACTTTTGAATTATCTACCATTTTGGTTTATCCACATCTCCATTTGTGTAGATTCAGAGTTGGTATTTTATATTCATGATTATGGTTTGAGTACATAAGTGAAATTATTTTTAAATGATATTGCTGCTGGAAACTGAATTGGATGCTAGATATTTTTTGTCCACTGCCACGAGCAAATTTTAATTCTATCACTGATTCACAAGTCATTACGTAACTGCAGCATTTCTATATTGACAGAAAGCAATCTCAAAAATCACCTGTGAGGAACAGTGCACAAAGTAGATTATGAGCTCATGGGTTTTAACCCAGGCTCTCCTTATTATGCTATGTAAATTTTTTCAACTAAGGTTGTATATATTTAAACAACTTTGCATAATTTTTATTTTTGGAAATGAATATTCCTAATCAGTCTGCAAAGTTAAGAATTCACCCTGTTAGATATATCAGCTAATTGATTAACGAAAAGTTGTGGTTTTATTTGTTGTGTAATTGATGGCTCAGACATAGATGTTACTATTTCCTAAAGCAGAGTATCTGTGCAACTGTCTATTACAATTTAAATCCTCCTTATAACTTTTTAGACTTTTACTACCCATTAGAAAGTGAAGGATAGTAAAAAGAGTGGGTTGTACATTGATGTTGATAAAAATAAATAGGCCATGCTTTTGTCTTTTAGATGCCCTGTCTTTCCCCTTCTTGCTCTCTGGATGAAATAGAAAAAGAACATGGAGGGTTGAGGCCTGCCTAGAAATGGGAGTTCTAACTCAAATTCTCTCAGTAACTCACTGAATAGCCATGAGAAGGTCATAGACTCTTCCTGAAGCTTATTTGTAAAAAGATGGTATTCAAATAGATTTTTAATAAGTTTTTGTTCCGTGGTTAAAAGTCTTCAGTCTTTATACAAAAAAAAAAAAAAAGTCTTCAGTCTTTTGCAATGTTTGATCCCCATATTATTTCTCTTTTCTTCCTCTTCCTCCTCCACATCCTTGGCCTCATGTTGTGTGGTGCCCTTTACACAGAGAGACTGTCAGGAGTCCATGGGCTTTCCCTTCTCTGCTGTCCATCCTAATCTTCCCAGAGAAGATACATATTGCGGGATCCTCTTAAGTGGACTTACTTGTCTGTTTACCCAAAGCATTAAAAGCTTACGGAGGAAAAGAATCATCTTGTTCTCCAGTACATCCAGAGAACACAGCATTTTGCCTGATAAATAGGTGCCTTAAAATATTTGTTGAATGATGAAAATTTGCCCATATTTCCTACATCTTTTATCTTCCTTGTGGGATGCTTTGCTTTGCCCCGAGGCAAATATCTGCTCAGCTGTAATGTTATCCTAGCTTATTAAAGGGGAAGAACTTCCTTCTTGTAAATGCATTGCCAGGAGCTACGCAAATGCATTGCCTGGAACTGATTGCAGCAGCAGCACCAATATCTGGGATATTTGCATGATGTCTGTAAGCAAGAGAGAAAAGTCTGGAAGAATTGAGGGTCCGAGATACGTCTCTTTAGAGACATTTTTTCTCTTTCAATATACAATGCAAAAACACTGAATGTTCCTCTGTAAAGGCAGGCACATTGTTTTTCTCCAATATATCTAAAGCAACTAGAAAATATTCTAAAACTATAGGATAGAATTTTACATCTTTTTGGCTCAGTTGACTTACTGTTATTATTGATTTGTGACTATTGAGGTTTTTTAAAAAATATGTCACTGAGAAAAGGTTATTTTTATGTAAATCTAAAACACTGCTAGGTGAAAAGAAAGTTCCAGGAATCATTTAGCTTTTATTTTACATAGTGAAAATAGAAGCTCAGATCATTTGAGTCTTACCCAAAGTCGTTCAGCTTATCACATGGACTTGGCCTCTTGACTCCATTTCCATTCTGTTAATTCCTATCCTGGGACCTAATGTACTTGTGTGTGCTTCTGTGATGTTATAAAGACTTTTCCCTCTGTGGAATATCATTTCTGTTGTCACAGTGAAAGTCATAGAGAATGATTTCATTTACAAACTTAGATTTACACACTACTTACACACACCGTCTGCCATTTTGTAAAGTAAAATATATTTGTGTGGTTTTTTTCCACCTCAAAATGGGTTGTCCTGTTTGGCTTCTTTTTCAAGAATTGTCACATACTTTGGTAAAGAATATTCAGGAAGAGCGTGATCTTCGTTCAGTAAGTGGCCCTTGCGGCCACAGTGACACATGGTGAGCACCCTCTGCCTCCTTTAACCAAATGTCTGAATGTCATCAGCCGGGTGCAGCCCACAGTGTGACATTCTGCAGTGAGATCTTTGGCTCTTGTGCTGACACAGAAGCCCAGCTGAGCAGCCATGAGCACAGCCCTCCTGCACACGAGAATCACATCTTCCTTGTGATTGTCACTCTATGAACCTGAACCTCTTGTTGCCTGGGCATTCTCAATCCCTTGATAGTCCAGCTTGCCTCCTTTACTTCTCATTTGACCTTTCTTAGAATTTTGCTTGATTGAGCTCTTGACAACAATTATCAGACAAAGGGATAAGTGTATCATCTTGTTATAAATGTATCATCGTCAATTTTCAGTTAAGAGTTATATTTCTGGTTTGAAGGCAGGAACATGAATTATGGACATAATTTTGAAGTAAATAAACATTGTAATATTTTATTGTGTAACGCATTTCTTTCAGTGTTTTTTAAAAATTAACTTAGGGATTGAAATACAAAAGTTAAAGAAGGTATCTGCATATATGTGAAGAATTGTACTGTCGTTAATGAGGTAGTCTATGCCATCACTCAGCCCTTGGCAAAACAGAAGCGTAAGTCATAGTAATATTAAAAGTTCAAAGAATTAGAAGTAAAATAATGAAAATGAACCAGAGATAACATTGTATTGCATGACCTAGAATGTTCAGATTATTTCGAATTGTATACCTATATTCTTTTCTGTGCCAAGCACTGTTCAAAATTCTTATAAATATTAATTTTCCATAACAACCCTGTAAGTTAAATAGGATCATCCTTACCATCTTACAGATGAGGCAGCTGAGGCTTAGAGAAGTGTGGTACCTTGCACAAGATCACCCAGCTAGTAATGGAAGAACTGTGTTGAAACCCAGGTGCCGAGCTCCAGAGTCCATGCTCTGAGCCACTCACTAAGGCTATTTTATTTGCCCAAGGAAATAGAGCAGTTGATTCAATACCAATCAGAATCTTCTGCATTCTTTAGAAGAAATTGAACCCTTGAGCTTTAATGTCTTTATCCTATCTCTTCCTTCCCCCGTGTTATACCCTTAGGGGAAAAACATACCTTATTGTGATAGAAAGCACTATGAACAAGCCAAGATCAGGATTGCTGTGTTTGGCATTATAACCATCTGGTTAAGATGTCTTTTTAAGATCTAACTTTTCTAACTCTTTCTGAATAGGAAAGAGACATCTAAGTGTGGCTGAAACAAAATCTAAGAAAATGCACTATGCTTTTTCTCTCATTATAAGTGCTTTGTGTTAGGAAATTGTGTGCTAACTTCATATGAGTCATAAAGGAGAATTGCAACAGGCTGCTTGTAAATCACTAAACCCAGTTCATTAGCCATTTTTTCATCTGTGTTGTTTTTATATGGCACATTCCATTGATGTAAATTTGCACTAAAGGCAGATTGAAAGTTTAAATCATTATCACCTGATTGGAATTGATCAGGATAATTTAGGTCAAAACTTATCAAATTTAGGGGAACTTGGTAGTCACCTGGATAGCTTGTTAATAGAGATTCCTGTGGTCTAGAAGCTCTTAATTTAGTAGATCTGGGCTGAGGCTCCATAATTTGCATTTCTAATAAGATCTCAGGTGATGTTGATGCTGTCTAGATATGGACCTTTTTTTTTTTTAAGTTTTAAGTTTTTATTTAAATTCCAGTTAGTGAACATACAGTGTAATATTAGAATATTAGTTTCAGGTCTGTGGATGAATTTTTGAGTAGCACTGGCTTCTATAACTTCCAAAGGTTGTTATGATGGTGAAGAGTTTTTGTTTAGGGGGATAAGAGAATATGCATCCCTCATTATAGTCTATGTGCTCTGTCCTAGAGATCCTCTTGACAGTTTTTCACAGGTATCTATTCTTTAGGCTGTTCAGTGTTCTTCCTTGGGAAGAAATTTTTCTGAGATTTCTTTACAACGTATCTTTAATCAGCTCTCAAATAGGCTCTGGACTACCACTGGAGGATTTGACTTCGCAAGTACAGAGAGTACTGCAGAATAAATACTAAACCAAACCACGGGCTGCTAATATTTACTTGCACTAAGAAGTTCTCAGGGTTTCTGCTAAGAAGGTTTCCATTCCTTGTCCGATACGTTAGCACAGTACCTGGCTTTATTCCTGATACACAGTATGTCCTTAAGAACCATTCTTGTCGAATGAGAGGTGGAATGACAACTGTTTCAAGCATTATGATTAAACTGTTTTGTTTTTGAGTTCTCTCCTGCGCTGATGGAGCAGATAGGAAAGCCCTCTTATCTACTCATACAAATTTTGTGCACTTGTGTGGCTAAGTGGCACTATGTTATTGATTTGGTGGAGCTGAATATAGCTTGAGAAGCTTCATATGGTCAGGGAGTGTATTTATGACTTATGCTCAGGAGCAAATTGTGTTTAGCAAAGTGTTAAAAATGCCTTTCTCTATTAGCCTAGCCTTGTCAAAGAATTTGAATCAGACCATTTTTCACATTTAAGAATGCATTGTACTCTCATTCTATGTTTCTTTTGAACTTTCTGCAAATGCATTATAACCATTATCTTGTTTTTCCTTACAATGCCATTCAGAGGTGTGTAACCAAGTAGTGTTATCCTCATTGTACAGGCACATAGAAGTTAATTGACTTTCTTCAGGTCATGGCGAAGTAGGGAGAACCAGCAATAAAAGAAACATTTACCTGCTTTTTTAGAGTGTGAGCACAATGGCCAGCACAGAACTCCTAACCCTGTCTTTCTACCCTCTCAGACAAAATATCCTCTCTCCATGAGATTACCTTCAAACAAACAAACAAACAAACAAACAAAAAACCAGGCTGCTTGAAAGATGTTTGCGTGGATTACAGTAGTTCCAGTTTAGGTCAAACAAAAGCATTCCCCCACTTGTGATTTCATAAAGTATTCAACCACCTTTTTGTGTGTGTGAATAAAAGAGATGCAGGTCATTCCAAAATCACAGAGAAGTTGTTTAAAAGTTTCTAAGATTTTTGTTTAAATTTTTGCATTGCCCTTTTAAGACACCTAAGCTCATATTACACAACCCCATTTCTTTTCTAATGTGCCTGGGTGGCAGTCTGCTCTGGGCTTCTTAGGTTCCTACATGTCTTGTGAAGTATTTCTAAACCTCCAGATCCTGACGATTCTTTCCACGCTGGCCACTTACCTGGATTGTTTCCGTAGCTGGGAATTCTGAAAAGTGAGCAAATGCTTAGAAGAATGCTTCACATAGTCCTGCACCGCACTTGGGCTCTCTCTGGACCAAGAACAGATTATTTAGTGCTTGCTATAAAAAATGGCAGAGTTTTTAATATCAGAGTTCCTAAATTGTAGTGCAGTCCTCTTCTTGCATAACCATTCATCTGAGCCTGTTACGTTTGCTCATGGACTTCAGGGCAAAGGGAACCAGCAGAAATATGCTGAGATGCCTGTTGCTGTTTTTTGTTGTGATTAATAAACTCCTTTGTGTCTGATCCAGGAGACTCATGACTTCTTTCAGGAACGATGGATCTGTGACAGACTAATTTATAAACTTGTATTTAATCCAGTGGGAATTCTCCTTCTAGCTCTCCTCCACACTGTAAAACATACTAAAGTAGGGCAAAATCCCCACCACTCCACTTAGTTTCTTCCCAGTAGATTCTTCCTAAACTTTTGGTTATTTCATGGAAAATTTTTATGTTAGTCGCATCATGGTACTCATTGGATTAAATGAGGCCCTAGGAGGGTAAAAACCAAGATGAAATGAGAATATTAGAAGTCTAGGAGACCTGGCTTAGGAGGCAGGGAGACATAATTTCTTCCTCTTGTGACATTGTTATTTGGTGTCCTTTAGCAGTAGTATCTGGGTTTCTGTGTCTTAAGTAACTGTCACAAATGCAAATATCTACTACTCTCCATAGCTGCTGAAGATGAACTCTGAGGTGTTAGGGGACAGGCTAACAACAGCATTTGCCACCATAAGACACAGTGGTAAGGTGGTGTTCCTCTGTGTTATTGTTGCTGTAAGCAATCTGAGAGTAAGAGCTATGTGGTATTTATTCCTGTTCCTTTGTGATGCCAGTTGTCATGCCTTCAACTTAGAAGTGTTTATGGAATGTTTGTCAAATAAGCGAAATCAAAGGCCTTATTGGAAGAGGCTGTATGGTATAGACTGAAGTCAGTCTGCCTGGGATCCAATCTCAATTCTGACACTTAACTAGCTGCACACTTGGTCAGTTTCTTTAATCTCTTCCTCAGTGTCCTAATCTGTTAGGATGAAGTAATAATAGGATCTTCCTCACAGAGTTGTGAAACTTAGCACTTAGTAAATACTTAGTAGTTGTTAAGTATTGGCACAAAAGCATTAGAATTCCATAGAACTCAAATTTTAAATATTCAAGAAAAAAACAAAACGAAACTATCCTTGCTGTTGTGTTGTAAATTGTCATTGGTAGTCATTGGCCCAAATATAGATTTACATTGTGGTAACCATATTTTAAGTCTTAAATCTAAATTCATCATAGACTGCAAAATTCACCTTATTTTTTTTTAAAATGTGAATGCATGTTCTCTTGTACGGTGGAAGAAATGTAAATATTAAGCTAGGTTTTCATCTCTTACAATTATTGTCCATTCTTTGGCAACATGAACGTCTTTCCATTGCTTTATATAAACATTTCCCCCACATTTACCACCTTGCCCAACACCGTAGCTAATTCGAGTCAAAATCAACACAGGCTGTCAATTTGGTATGCATAACATCTGGTTGCTTCCACATTTATCATTTGTGGAGGTGAAGGTGGTGTATTTCATTTGGAAATTGTGTCATTGGGTCCTGCCAATCCACTCCTCAGTCCTCCTCCTTGAGGAAGATATTTCTAAACTCTTATTTCTGCTTGCATTTCGAGGTCTTCTAAAGAAAACTTTACTCCTAGATTGGGTCTGTCTCCTTACCCATCATGTAGTTGTTTCATTTTAAAGCACTCTTAAAGAGCATAATATCTTGCTGTAATATCTACAATCAACACAGATAATGTTACATTACCCAAATTGCTGGAACTCCATTATGCCCTATATATGGAGTAAACGAGCAGCAAATCTACACAGCTGCTGCTAACTGCTCTTTTAGACTTCCCTGTAGTTAAGTAATGAATCTTTATCAACTTCCTGAATAATTTACTCCTAAATGCATTAAATTGAATGTAAAAGGAAGTTTTACAAAATGAAGACAAACCAGTTCTGGGAGTTGGTGATAATCTTAAAACTTCCATAATGTTCTTCTTTCTTTTAAATAAGCATGATTCAGTTTTTTCTCCTCTGGTCTGAGCTTTAAGTGATATAAAAGCATTAGCTTTAAGAAATATTTAAGATAAATAACAACAACAAATCTGTAGTTACTGGTATGAGTAAAAAATCCAATTGAATATAAATAGGAGAACAGAAGTTTCTGTGATTAGAATACAAATGAAGGTTCTGTAATTAGAATAAAATGACTTTGCATAATTATTTGAACCTGGTATTTTTAAAAGATCTATTGTATATTATATATCTTATATCTTATATATATATCTTATATCATATATGTACATATGTACACATATGTATATATACAGGAAAAACACAGTTTGGTGGAATTATTAAAAATAATGAAAGAATCATCTTGAATGAGGGACTGCATCTAGGCCAGATTTGAATGACCTAAACTCATTCTTCGTAGCTATTCCCATTTTCATGTCTCATTTTCAACAGCTCTTTGCTTTCCCATTTCTTAATGATAATGTTCATGTTACTCAAAACTCAGAGTTGGAAGGGGCTTTGAAAGTTTGTTGGTGATATTCCCTCATTTACTGATTGAGAAAATGAAAGCCGATCAACCCAAATGACACTGATAGCTTAGACCAGTTGGCTAGTTAGTGGTGGAGCGCAAGACTGAAACTCAGTTTTCTAAATCCTAATCCATTTCCTTTAAGAAAAAGTATCATTGCTTCAACAAAGATGCAGGAATATCAAATGAGATCTTTTCTAGACAATCCTGTCAGAGGTCTTACCTTGGTAGCCAGATCAAGTATTCTCTGATGGGTGTAACATCCATTCCCTCTAGCTTTGCTTTTTCCACATGTCATCATAAATTTACTGTCCTTTCATCCTCAGGGTGATGCATAACTAATAATGTAGAATGGACACTAAGTAAATATGTTATCCCTCCCATGGTTAATGTTTATATTTTAATGAGACCTTCTGGAGATACAGATATTTTATAAAAAAGAATGTATCTCCATTGTCATTTGATAAGCCCACCAGGAATACTTTTGAGAAGGCTAGCTATTCAGTAAATCTCAATTTATAACTATCAGGAAGGTAACCACTGAAGTTCCTGAGATAACTAATGAGGCTAGGCATTCGCCAGTTTTACAAGAAAGGGTTTCAGCTGTGTTCCAATAAACAAGGAACAGTTATTCATGCAGTGCAACTAAAACCATACAGTTCAACATCCTTAATCACTGGACCCTTTATTCTTTGGTGAAGATTGATTTGCTCTCTTTACAAAAGATAAGGATTTCTAAGAGTCAAATACTGCAGGCTAAAAGACCTGAGTTAAAAAAAAACAACATGGCAGTATAATTAAATCCTACTCATGGCTTTAACAGAGAATGGAAATCATCACCCATTGTTGCCTAGACTCTTATCTGTTCCAATTTTATTTCCATACCATCACTTGAATTATTGAAAAGTGATATTGCACAAAACCCCTATTATGTTACATATTAAACTCTATTGCAATTGTCTGTTTCTTTGACTATTTTTCCAACAACTGTGAGCTCTGTCAGGACTGGCATGAGATTGAGGAACTATTTCTCTTCATTGTCTAGCACAGCACTCTGCACAGAGTAGAAGCTGTTGAAAACTTTTTTGTTTAAGTAATCTGTAATTATTTTGATAAATAAAAATATATAAAATACCGTAAGAGTACAGCTTTCCTTCCTTATTAGTGTTCTGATTTTATATTGGCTTCTAATTCCTTTATGAAATACATTTTAAACATAGCATTTCTACTTAAGTTAAAAAATATCCCCATTCAACAGAATAATTTAATTCAGTGATTCAGTTGTTTTCACTTACCAAAAACAGACATGTCAATTTATCATATAAAGTGAAAAAAATATTTTGATTTACTAAATAGAATCAAATGTAATTTTGTATTCTTAAGAAAAAGACAGAAGAGATTAATAAACAATGGCCTTTAGATTCATCCAGTTCTTGACCTTTCAATAAATGCCCTTTTCAATAAAATGCCCTTTTCCCAACCAAAGTCCTACTGATATCAGAGCAAAGCGGGCATGTCATATGTAAACAGTATTCAGTGGTATCTGTAGAATTCTATAAAAAAAAAAAAAAAAGAACATAATGGTTCTGTTGTCCCATGATGAAATGTAGGAGCAATAACCTGTCTTTTAAAAAAGGCGTAGACGAAGGAGTGTATATTCACAGGGAAATTTCTTAATTTAATTGGCAAAATTCTAACACCTACCTACACACACACAAACACACACACACACACACACACTCACTCATTCATTCACACATCATGTCATGCAGCAGACCATTGGCTCAGCTGGTAACCGAAGGCAAAATTTAATCTTGACATTAGTGAACTTCATTTATCTGTAAGGGGGAAAATAATGATCGAGTTTAATTACATAAAACTTTTGTTAAAAGGAAACCAATAACAATGTGTTTAGCCAAATTTACTTGTTTAAAAGAAAAATGGAAGGTTTTGAGGGAGTCATCAACATTAATAGGCAATTTTAAATCCCTAATTTGAAGTCTCTCTTTGAATTAATCAAACAATAAGAAATGAAGGACCATAGAGAGAGAAAGGGGCTGGGAGTCAAGAAACTTAATTCTCGACACATCTGTGCTACTAATTAAGTATGTGGCCTTGAGCAAGTTACTTTGTTGGTCCTCACCAAGTCCTGCTAATTCTGTTTTGGTAAATATTTCCCAGGCCTGCAAGGATTTTTATTACCTGTATTATTACCTATTGAAAACCACTGCCACTGGCGTTAATCCCCCCTCTCTCTCTCCACAAACTCTGCCTCTCATCCTAGCACTGTTTTTCACACCTCTGCCAGCATGATTTTTCTGTAAAGTCTCACTCAGCAATTTAAATCCTTTAAAGGCCTGCTATTAGCTACAGGGTACATGGAAACCTCTTCGTGGAGACCCCCGAGTCCCTGAGTGACCTGACCCATGACTACCCCTTTTCATTAGTGCTACTCAGTCCTTCCCCATATGCAACAAGTTATCAGCTCACATGGAATCACTAGAATCACTTGCCATTCCTTTTAGAGCTGTCATTTATGGTTTCTTCTCTTTATAATGCCCCTCCATCATTTACCTGGCTAAATTGTTTTTCATCCTTCAAGACTCAATCTAAAAGCCACTTTGTCTGTGAAGTCTCCCTGACCCCTTCAGGAAAATCATATTACAGATAGAAGGAAAGTGATCTTACATCTCTGTTCCCATTGTTTGCTATATAAACTGTTCCTGCAGATGGTCATTTTGTTTTTATTCTCTGCCATTATACTGTTCATATTGTTTAATTGCCTGTCTTCTTTAATAGACCGTGAGATTTTTGAATGTGAGATATTTGTCTTTTTTTTTTTTCACTCTCCCTCTTTCTCTCTCTCTGTCCTCATCTTCTTGGAATAATACAATATGTGGCTCAATGTGGTATAAAATATATGTTACTGTAATGAATGAATGGAACATGGTCTTTGGTCTGTGACAGTATGTCCTGAAGTCTTTGAATAACCTAAAATTTTGTGAATGGATGTACATGCATAGTCATATTCTTAGGTAAACACCCATAGTTTCATTAGGTTTCCTAAAGGATTTATTATTCAAAGGTTGTATCCAGTTCTAATGGTGGGTCAGTCTAAACTGACAAGACCAACAAGAAAATACAGTAAGGAAATGCCCTCCAAGCCAGACCCTGCCCTTCCAGTAGTCAGGAAGCCATCCAAGTCATCCTTGGCCCTCAGTTCTCTCACTGAATCTTTTCATTGCCACTTGATGAGCCCAGGGAAGCAAAAGCAGAAGCAGTGCTACACTTTACATTATTTTACATACTTTGAAGAATAGTATAATCAGATTTGTGCGAATGAGAGATTGGAGCTGAGAAATGCACTGAGAAATTTCAACATGAGACTCTGAGCAGTTAGAATTTGTCTTATGTTGGTCAGTTTGTTTAAAAACGTCTAAACTCTGTATTCACAGTTTCCAACTTATCCTCAGACATTTCATAAAATTCAAAGAATGTTCTAAATTATTTTTAGCATTTAAGAAGCTAGTTTTCAGTTTATGACTACAATGAGCCACATACTACTATTCTACTTGGAAAATCACTGGTTTCAGTTTGCCAAAAGAAAATTTTCCTTCTCTGATTCTGAATTGAATATTTTCCTTCATTGTCTTGTCTTAAAAATGGAAATTTTATTAGCAAATCCATGAACGTATGCATAAAAGTTATGCTTAAATTTTTTAGAGGAAATTCAAAATCTATTTTAGAGTTCATTTTTTTCTAATAAGGTAAAATACATGTGTTATGTGTTCATGTCATGATCCTATTTTTAAAATTTCTTTAGTCTTGGGGCAACTTAATCATATGTGAGTGTAGACACAGTTGTAGAATATGTATTAAAATATACTAATCACAATCTTTGTGAAAACACAATTTATCATTCAATGGCATCCAGAAAATTCTTTTGGAAAAGTGGTTTGAAATATGATAGTTTGTTGGAAACATGAACATTAGCTATATTATATTGAGAAATTATAATGTCATCATTAATGTTCTTATATTAATTATTAATCACAAATGCAGCCCAGAGACATGGATATGCCCTTAATTAGTACACAGGCTAAGTGTATAGACTATTCTTGATCTCAGAGTAAGAGAAAATAGAAAACAACATGAGAATACTGTATTTTTCGCCTAAATTCATAATTCTTAAACTAAAAATATTAATCACTGTTGTTTACACATTTTTGTGGGGTTTTTGTTTACTTGTTTGTTTTTGGAAGAAATGTCACACAGATGCCAGCTTGTACAGATCGCTGGCTGCCAGGGTTGAAGCATCCCATTGAAGCATCTAGGTTGATGCCCAGAGTCAAGTTCTTTGGGGGTGAGAATGGGGTTGTAGGAGGGCACCGTTGAAAGACACAGGTAGGTACAAATCACTGATAACTTCTGACTGATACCAAGTTCTACAGGTAGAAACACATAAGTGTCTTTAAGTAAATTCAAGCTTTCAGGTACTAGTTAAAGTTGCACCTTCATAAATCCAACCCTATTGAATTAATTTTGATTTTATAATTTACTGTAAGAATATTCTTTATTCTCTCCTACAATGATTTCAGATGTTGCAAAAAAATTGTAACAGTCTCTGAGTGGCATCCCAGAAAACAATTTGTGAATTTATGTTAAAAATTCTTAAAGAGCATTTTATAAGGCATGGGGACATTATAATCTCTCTATATTACCAACTCCAGAGTTTCTTCCTAATAAAGGAAGGAGGAGAGAAATAGAGCAATATTATATCTATTTTTCCCAAGTCCCCATTAGATCTCTGCTAACCCTATGATGTACTTTTTGATTGTTTTAATTATTTGTTTACTCAACAAATATTTGTTGACTATTATATGTCAGATTTTATTCTAGGTACTAGGAAATGACAATGAACAAAATATTCAAGTCTTGCCCTTAGAACTTATATTTTAGTAGGAAGAGATTGTCAACAAACATAAAAATTATACTATATATATAATTTTATGTACATACTATAGCTATGTATGTTATGTATGTATACACTATATGTGTATATGCATATCTATATGTGTGTGCATATATATGTGTGTGTGTGTGTGTGTATGATAAGTGCTATGGAGAAAACAAAAATAAAGCAAAGGAAAGGTTGTAGGAAAGAAAAGGTGTAATTTTAAATAAAGTAGTCTGCTAATGCCTCACTGTGGTGACGTTTGAGCAAAGCCTCTACACAGGTGAGAGTAAGCTGCACAAATAATTGTGGGAAAAGGATTCTAGACAGAGAAAAGAGTGAGTATAAAGACCCTGAGCTGGAGGTACTTCCAAGCGTTCATGCTCCAAAGAACATCTCAGAGGCCATTGTGCTTGGGCAAAATGAGCAAGGGCCAAAGGCTGAGGCATGGAGGCTGATGATGCAATGGGAGAGTTGGTCACACGCATACTGAGCTGGGGCTTCTAGTCTACTGTATGGATTTCTGCTTTTATTCTGAGTGACGTGAGAACCTGTTGGAAGATTTTGAACAGAGGAGTGACATGTTCTAACTCCCATTTTAAAGGGCTCACTTTGGCTTCTGTGTTGGGAATTAACACTAAAAGGGGATCAGGGCAGAAAAAGGGGACCAGTCAGTAGGCTATTGCAAGAGTCCAGGCAAAAGTTGGAGATGGCTTGGGCCAGGGTAGTAACAGGACAGGTAGGTGGTGAGCCAAGCTCAGATTCAGAATCTATCTTGAAGTGAGCCTGTAGGATTTTCTGATGGCTTAGATGTAGAGTATGAGATAAAGACAACCTCTACTTCCCTTCTTTGTGCTAAACCTTACAAAACATGTTTGTGAAAATTGTTTATAAATAAAAGTATAAACATATAGAGCAGTTTACTTATAAGCCTGCACTATGGCAAATCTTGGTCTGGTAAAAACTAATAAGACGTCTGAATGAGAAATGAGCCTGAAGAAAAAGTATTTTTATAACTAAAATGTTATTTATATAGATACACTCACCCATACATACATAAACGCACATACACATCCAGCTTTCTGTGAAGGCACAAAAATATCAGCTGGCAGAAAGAGGGAGAATTTTTAAAATTTTAAGTTCTGAGTATAGCACAGAGTCATATAAATATTTAATATATAATGCTGTATCCTACTAAATTCAGAACTTTAGTATTGTTTTTTATATCTTACTATTTCATATTCAAATACATTTTGAATTATTAAATCAGGAAAACTTTAAGCATTCTAATTTAGGGTTTAAAATCAAGAGTCATATAACATTAAGATATGTTAAAGACCAATATGTCTGCTTTGGTTGTAAAGCAAATATAATATCTATTATAACTCAAAATTCTACATTCTTGATACATCATTCCCCTGCAAATATAATTTTAAAACTATTTGGAGTGTTAGATAACTAAGTGCAAAAAAATTTTGCTTTTTAAAAGACTGCAAATCAGTTGGAGAGTATTTACATTTTTTATTGCTTAGGTAATGCATACTTTCACATCCATTTGAGGCATTGTACATTAAAAGATACAAACACAATAGAGTTAAAACATGGGTTACGTTTAGTGAAATTCAGCACAAAATTTAATTCCTAGGTTTCTGACAGCCAAAGTTAAAAGAAAAGCACTATTGGTCATATCTGTCTCGTTAGGTAGTGAAAGAAGAGCAAGTGAAAGCTATTCAGAGTCCATAAGCGTATTGGTAGGTCTGAACGTAGAGACGAATGTACTGTGCTAGGTTTTAAGTAAACAGATTTGCTTACGTGAACTCTGTTTTTAATAGAAGCTTCATAGAGGAATTGGATTCAATTGAATTTAACAAACTTGTCTTGATAGCCATTTTCATAGTAGGTTAGGAATTGAGATAAAGAAAAAATATGTAGCATGATCTTGCCCTCAAAACCAGTAATTTAGTGTTGTTCAGTATTAAAGGCAGAAGAGGGAAGATGAAAGGGTTCCGTAGGCAGCAACTCAAACAAATGCCTCGTAAGAACTTAGACTCTACCCTTTCAAGCAAGTAATGATTTCTTCTCAAAGGTTTTATGTTAATAAAAGACATGTTTGGAATTGAATTTTAAAATACTTTCACTGTGGCAATATGTAAAGGGTTGTTTGGACAAAAGCTGAAATTGAAATCAGGAAAGCCAGTTAAAAAATCTCTTGCAAAATCTCAGCCATGTGCTCAAAATATGGGACCAAAGTTGCCCGCATCAAAAACTAAGTCAAGGACTAAGTCTCCCCCCACCCCCCTCTGGCAGACCATGCTCTTACACCTACCTGTGTTCCTAGCCTCCACCTGGGGACCTCTTTTTTGAGGGTCTTTGTTAGAGGCCTTCCCCAGGTGCCTCTGCAAAGACTTCCTTATCAGGGGGAAGAGAGGGGCCTTGAAAACACTTCTCTCCACTCTGAAGCAGGACTCAGTATGTTTCTACTTCTAGTTCTTTCTTCCTGCCCCCAGGCCCTCCGGGCCATAAAACCACAGAAGCTGGATGTCTGTGTTGATCCACTTGTCTTTCAACTGGTGCTCTTCCATGAAGAAACACAGAATGGGGGGTGGGTCAGTTGGTGCTTGCTTCTTTTTAGCCTCTGGCTTATACTATTGCAGTAAGTGATTAAAACCTTGATTGTTACTTTCATTTTGGCTTGTCTTAATCAGCTGCCCTGGCACCTGGCAGCTCAGTTCAGCTGTCTCCAAGCTTAGCTCCTCAGTAGAAATATCCAGGAATCTGCATTTTTAACACGTTCCCCAAGTAACTCATCTGTGTATTTTTGGTAAAATTACTGGTCAAATCAGTAGATAAAAGGGACCCAAATTCAGCCAGTGGTGGTGGATAAGGAGGAAGAATTCCAGAAATATCAGGATTCAGTGTGAGAATTAGAATCTTATTAAAATTGTGGAATAAAAATGAATGAAAAACAAATTTCATGTCAACAAAAAGTGGAAATACAGGAGAAGAAGGAGCAGTATGGACACATTGAGTTTTAAGATATGTATATGGTGCTGAGGAATAAATTTAATCATGCGATTGGACAAGGGGATATATGAACTGAGATCTTAGCAAAAGTATGCATGTGAGATAATGATTTAGAAGTCAGTCATGTGTGTGGAGATAGGGGAGGTTAAAATCATGACCGTAAATGAGAAAACCAGGGAGAAAGTATGGAGTAAAAAGAGAGATGAAGGTGGGTGGTGGCACCCTGTGGAGCCATTTGATAAGCAGGAGGAAGAAGAGTCCAGTGGAGGCTGAGAAGAATGGTCACTCTTCTTTGCAAGCATTTATTTTACAGACTCTTGATAAGTTCAAAAGTATAATATGAAATTGCAATTCTGTGAAGGCATTTATTTAGGTAATTCAAGTGATACTTTTCAGATACCTGATTTTCTGGAGTCTTATTTTCAAATAAATGAATGTCTTTCCTGTGGGTTCTACCATGCTAATTATTTCTTTTTTCTTTTTTTTAAGATTTTATTTACTTATTTGTCAGAGAGTGAGAGAGAGAGAGAGAGAGAGAGAGAGAGAGAGCGCACGCACAAGCAGGGGGAGTGGCAGGCAGAGGGAGAAGCAGGCTCCCTGCTGAGCAAGGAGCCTGATGCGGGACTCGATCCCGGGACCCTGAGATCATGACCTGAGCTGAACGCAGACACTTAACCATCTGAGCCACCCAGGTGTCCCATACCATGCTAATTATTTCAACTGAATTTTTTACAAGAGTAATTGCATAGTAGATAACTCAAAATTAAGATGCTAGTCAACAATGTGGAGGTGGGCTTCCATGATTCTGCTAACTGAAGTGGTAACATGAGCACCTTCATCCCTAAATTAGTATTTATTATTATATTTTATGTTTTCAGCTGAGATAAATAATTGATAAATGAATAAAAAATTGGCTTAGGGAACATTTAAATTTAATGAATTCTTAGTAATGTTCCCTGAAGTCTATTTAATATGTTCTCTTAGAGACTATTCTGGGTATTCCTTGCTTCCTTTCAATCTTTCAATAAATTGCATCAGTGATTTTTATTTCTAAGTTGAAAGAATTATTAGACTCTAAGAACCCTGAAATACATTTAAAATAAATACTAATGGATTATAAAAGTTATAGGGGAGAGTTTTCCAGGGGTCATTTCTATTATTATATATGGCTTTTAAAGAAATTATTATTAATATCAATAGGATCCCAAATGCCCCAGTTTCCTGAGGGAATGAGGGGGTTCCCAGAATGGGTGACTTTCCCAGGATGGGTTTTGTGAGAGAAAAGTTTCCGTAAACTGGGACCAGTTGGTCACCCCATTAAAATATCCACAGATGCTGGAAGTTTGATTTGAGGTGTGTGTGTGTGTGTTTGTGTATGTATGTCCTTGTGTGTATATATGTGCTTGTGCATGTACGGGAGAGTGAAGAGAGAGAGAGGAATAGAGAGAGAGATTGCTATTTTGTTATCTGTTCCACAAAATCTACACTCACCTTTTTCTAAAAGAATAGAAATTTATTGGGCATGTGGTAACAAAGTCAAATCATTTTTCAGTTCCCTTGCAGTTCTGTGTGACTATGTAACTACACTCTGAACAATGAATGATATATGAGTGAGAATGACTTGTGAAACTTCTGGGTGATGTTCTCTAAAGGGAAGCTGCCTGCCCTCCATTATCTTTTTCCTCCCTCCTATGAGCTCGGAAGTGATGACACCTGGAGCAGTCATTTTGGATCCAAAGATGGAAGCCGTGTAGTCAGCACAGAAGGGCTACCCCAGTGAACTTCGGGCGACTCCTTGGCTTCTGGTTTCTTTGATCCATTTCTATTTCTCATGTTCTTGTAATTCCTTAGGCCCACAAGTATGAGCTTTATTCTCCTCCTCGCTTTTGTTAGAAAGCACTTTTATTAAACTCTATGATATGCATCACCAGGTTAGTTTTTTGGATATGTTAGTTGGTGGAGATAAAGACATTTAGAAAAAAATTTTTTTTTTTTTCTTAACAAAGCCTGTTTTGCAAGGTTGCTGACTTGCTGAGTACTGGACTATCCTATCTTTTTTTTAAAACAATTTTTAAAAAGATTTTATTTATTTGTCAGAGAGCACAAGCAGGGGGAGCGGCAGGCAGAGCAGGCAGAGGGAGAAGCAGGCTCCCCACTGAGCAAGGAGCCTGATGTGGGACTCGATGCCAGGACCCTGGGATCATGACCTGAGCCGAAGGCAGATGCTTAACTGACTGAGCCACCCAGGCATCCCTGAAATATCTTATCTTTGGTGTGAGCATATCCCTTGGGGTATCCCTGGGATAGAATATGAAGAATAATAGGGGGACTTTTGCTAATCAGAAATTAAGAACAATAAAATAATTTTTAAAGGCAGAGATTAGGAGGATTTGTGGACTAATCCACACACACACCACGTCTCCCAATCTTGCATTCAACCAAGACAGTGGGCTTCTTGATCTGACAGTGTCCTCCTTTCCAGGGTCAAGAAGCAAGGCCTTGATGACCTAAATCTCTGTGCCTGTGCAGGTTGGTGGGGACCTTAAAAGAAGTGACTTCTGATTCACAGGGTACAGGCTGAGACCTGACCCAAATCTCAGATGCCTCCATTGGACGGAAAATAATGTGGGTGCCAACAACAAATGGATGAACAGAGTAGTTTCATTCAGAGCTCAGTCACAGATTACTGTCACTATTTTGTGCATCAGAGAGGTCCTAGGTCTGGAGCTCTAGGCTGTCTCTTCAACTGAGAGGTGAAGAAGGCTATCAGAGGGTTAAGCTTGTATAACTGATACATTAGGATAAATTTACTACCATAAACTCAGGCATGCAATGTAACCTTTCTGGTTTTTCTTATAACTGGGATTAATTTCTCTTTTCAACCTTATACAGAAAACTTGATCTGGTCACATAATCATTTAAATGATTTTCCTTGGTCTTATTATCTTGGATTTAAATCCATTTTAGGATTTCATCTTCCCTCCTTTTTTCTCCAGTGGCATCTGGGTTCAGTAGAGTCACACCTGATATCACAGCACTGAGAGGACAATATCTAGTCCTTTATCAGTATCTGTAGTTACCATTTTCTGCTCATCCTGTCTGGTGGGTCCTAGGTTGCTTACATCTCTGCATTGACATTGTCAGAGGTGGTCCTTTGCCAATCCAGTCATGAGGCTGGATGGAGGCATGTAAGCAGCATTCTTTGCAGCAGAGTCCTCCTCCTCCAGCCATGACAATGACTTTCCTTTTTCTGCTAATTTCTAAGATTAGCTCACAAGTGTGTCTTTGCTTCTCATGGCTCACCAAGATCCCCTGGATTTGTGAGACTATTACCTGAACACCTCACACAGAGCTGCTCCTAATCTGGCTCCCCACACCAAAAAAAACACACCCAAAGAATAAAGATACAAATCCCTGTGTTCTGGATATGCTAGAACTATCTCATAATCACATGTAGCTCTTACTTTATAAGTAAATGATGTCCCACCCTGCCCCAAAGAGAGAATTTTATTGCTTCATCTTACGGGGGGGGGGGGGGGAATCTGGTTAGCAAATTAATCTTTGTATTCTACTCTATGCCAGGACCTGACCCTTGGATGTTGAAATTCCAGAAGTAACACCTTTTGTTTCTCTTTGTATTTCTGAGGAGTCTTCCCTTTCCACTGGACAGGGAGGATGATGTCCAGTTTGAGTGAGAGGGATGGCCAATTACACTAAAAATTTACAAGTCCCATAAAACTACATTACAACTTCATGTACCAACCCATGTATTTCCTATTTTGAGCAATGCATCCTAGTAAATAGGCCTCTGTTCAAGAGCTCAGTTCTCTAACATTTTTGCTCAGGACAGTCAGATGAATGGCGATAATTTTGTCTTGACACAGATTCAACTAGGATACCTGTCATACATAACCAGGGTAGGCTTTATTTTTATCTTGTTCTTATCTATAATTCTTCTCTCCCATGCTCTGGTTATCCTTATCAATAAGGAATTGGGATAAATTTACATTTACTCATGTCATATTCTAAATATGGAATTGGAATTCGTGTTGCTTCTTTTTGGTAAATAATGAAGTCTAAATATGTACATGCTCTCCATTCCAAGGGGAAGATTTATTTTCTCCTTTCTGTTGTCAAGGAATCTTATGCTGCTGGGAATAAAAAGATACATAGACTAGCAGATGATAGGGCTCCAATATGCTCACTTTATTCTTTGAGGTTCTTTAGGGGCAACTCTAGGCACTGGGAGGGGACATTACAGTGATTTATAGATTGACCGTCCCCCACCATATACATACACATACATGAAAAAGAGCAGCATTGCCTTGCGCATCCCTTTTTATTGGGATTCTACATAAGATTTTGGTTGGAAATTTTTTTCCTATAGTTCACACAACCATTGTAGTTTGACATTAAAAAAGAGAACATTTCCCAGACAAAGTTACAACCTAGTTTGCATGAGTTAAATATAAGTTCTGAGATTTAAAAAGGGATTGTTAGGGAAAAAAAAATAACCAGTAAATTATATTATATTAATGAATGACTTTAATTATAAGTATTAATTAAACGGTTTGAATTAGGGGCAAAGTAATATTAAAAATATATGACTTCAAATCATTTCTCTTTTTAGTGCTTCTGGCAAGAAAATAGTATTTATCCACAGTGCCAGAATTGGAAGTAGTAATTGGTCCTAGCTTTAATTTACTGAAGATCTAGTTTAAGTATAATTAAATTGAAAATCAATAGCTAAAATAATCAGGAAAACTTGTTAATTTAGGAACAAAACTGATTTTATTCTCTAACTTTTTATATAATTAATTTACGAAACTAATTGCATATAAAGTCTAGCCTGCCAGACATTCTTTATTTTTATTCTGAACAAAATTTTCACAAATCATAATAAAAATACTGTGTTTTAGTTATGTGACTATAGTTATGAAATGCTAACTATTTAATAATCTTGAAATTAAAGAAAAGGTAATACAGATGTGAAAGTCAAGGTAAATGAATAATTCTAGAGTAAGAGTTGAAAGTGTCTAGGTAAGCGTTATCCTGGATCATGGAAGGTCTTTAAGATAAAACCTCATAACGATGCTATACTACTGTGTGTCCTGATTTAGGTAAAATAAATACATTGAAGTAGTGGATGAAAAACATTTTCCAAAAAGTGATGGAAGGAGAGAGCAGAAGGTTTCAGATTTCCTCAAGCAATAAAAAAAAATTTCAATAATAAAACACCTTTAGAAATGCAAGAAGCTAGATGAAACTCTCAAGAATAGTATTACACCATCTCTCCATAAAGCTTTGCCAGACTGAACAAAAGGGATGCATTTTTTATTTCCCAGCCAGAAGGTGTTTTATTTTAAAAAAGATAACAGAAAGTGTTTACAAACAGACTGCGGGGGAAACCTTTTGCTAATTTTAGAAATCAAAGAAGAGGCAATCTCGAGGTTGATGATTGCTCTGGTCTGAATGTTTGTGCCCACCCTCCCCTTCATGTGCTGAAAACCTAGTCATGAGGGTGGAGCCCTCATGAATGGGATTAGTGTTCTTATAAAAGAGGCCCCAGAGAGCCTCTTAGCCTCTGCTACTACCTGAGGACACCAGGAGAAGTTGGCATGCTCCCTGCCTTCACCAGAACTTGGCTGTGCTGCCACCTGATTTTGGACTTCTAGCCTCCAGAACTGTGAGAAATAAATCTCTGTTGTTTGTTAAAAATGAATGAATGAATGAATGAATGAATGAATAAATGAAGGAAGGAAGAGAAAGAAAGAAAAGAAAGAAAAAAAGAAAGAAAGAAAAAGAGAAGTAAAGAAAAGAAAGAATAGTACTTGACAGGTTGAATTGGGTATGAGGTAAGGTGTTTTCCTCTTTCTTTTGTTGAAGTATTTTCTTTTTTAAAATTTTTTAAAGATTTTCATTTATTTGACAGAGAGAGACACAGCGAAAGAGGGAACACAAGCAGGGGGAGTGGGAGAGGGAGAAGCAGGCTTCCCGCGGAGCAGGGAGCCCGACGCGGGGCTCGATCCCAGGACCCTGGGATCATGACCTGAGCCGAAGGCAGACGCTTAACGACTGAGCCACCCAGGCGCACCTGTTGAAGTATTTTAAAGCCATTTTTTATACTCTAATAATCTTTATTTTTGTGAATATATAATTGTAGTTCTTCTTTGCGTGGGACTTGCCCAAAAGCAAGCTGCTTCTGAATTCTGTTTCACGAATCCCAGTGGTGGCAACCTCTGTGCGTAAGTCAGTTGCAAACTCCCCAGAAACAGTGGTCCAGTTGTAATTCATATTCTGCATATTTCCCTGTAAATAGACATATTGGTTAAGATTAAGAATAAACCAAAATTCGCCAGCCAGAAGTCCCTTCCTGTATCACGTGACCCTAATTTTTGTAATTGCTGTGGCAAATCTTTTCACTGAGACTTTTCAAGTGCTTTTATTTTTGCCTGACAGCTCCAGGTAGGAGTATTGAATCTAAAATTTTATGTTTCAAATCATAGCTTTTCAAAATTTATTATGCATACTAGGGGTATTTTTAAAATGCAGATTCTGATTCAGTCAGTTTAGTGTAGAGCTTGAGATGCTGCATTTGTAATGAGTTATAGGTGATATCAATGTTGCTGGTCCATAGACCATGCTTTGATTATCAAGGTTCCAAACATTGTAGGCTTTCTTTGATTTCTGCTTAGGAAATGTCCTAAAGAACATAGGCATATTTTTTACAAGATTTCCGATTGATTCTAATACAGGCAGGACTTTTTTTTTTTTTTTTGATTTTTTTTTATTATGTTATGTTAATTACCATACATTACATCATTAGTTTTTGATGTAGTGTTCCATGATTCATTGTTTGCGTATATCACCCAGTGCTCCATTCAGTATGTGCCCTCTTTAATACCCATCACTGGGCTAACCCATCCCCCCACCCCCCTCCCCTCTAGAACCCTCAGTTTGTTTCTCAGAGTCCATCGTCTCTCATGGTTTGTCTCCCCCTCCGATTTCCCCCCCTT
Organism: Halichoerus grypus; assembly: GCF_964656455.1. NCBI lineage: Eukaryota > Metazoa > Chordata > Mammalia > Carnivora > Phocidae > Halichoerus > Halichoerus grypus. Next base: position 100,425,780 of record NC_135712.1, on the reverse strand, counting down.
CATTCTTCCCCTCCTGCTATCTTCTTTTTCTTCTTCTTCTTTTTTTTTTTTTTTTTTTTTTTTAACATATAATGTATTATTTGTTTCAGAGGTACAGGTCTGTGACTCATCAGTCTTACACAATGCACAGCGCTCACCATAGCACATACCCTCCCCACTGTCTATCACCCAGCCACCCCATCCCTCCCACCCCCGGGCAGGACACATTTTGAGAAACACTACGCTGTATAACCTATAATAGCTTAAAGGTTCTAGTTTTTCGGGTTTTATCCATGGTTCCACTTGATCTGGCTGCTGTGGTATTAATGTAAAAGTATTAGTGAAAGAAATAACTTCAACTTAATTCTTAGAAAAATATTTTGATTTAATAACAGTTCATCTTAGTCTTAATATTTAGGCTTTGTAGGTCATAGGATTTCTGCTCCAACTGCCCAGTTCTGCCATTGTAGCATGAAAGCAGCCACAGACAACATGCAAGCAAATGAGTCTGCCTGTGTTTCCATAAAAGTTTATTTCTAAAAACAGGCAGATTAAATTTGGCCCGAGGGCTGTAGTTTGCCCACCCGTGTTCTAGTAAAGCATTTACAGCATATATATAATTCCTTTAAAATGTGTTCATTTCAAAATGGAACCTCGTTTAGAGCCCAATACCCTGCTACAATTAAAAGAATAACTGTTAGGATTATAACTATTTATTGCCATAAGTTTACATTTTGAAGTGGAGTTATTTTTTTCCTTAAAAACAAGATCCCATACAAAACTCACTTCAACCTTATGAGCTTACCAGTATTTTATAAATAAGAAAATTAAGACTCAGGTTAACTGATTTTTCAGTATTACATTTTTAGAAAGCAGAAGAGCTAGATCCTGAGAAAGCCTTATGAGTTAGAGTAGCTATATTGGTACCATGAACTAAAAGAAGACATATCAACTCTTAAATGATCTTAAAAATAAGTATACTATTTAGATTTTTGCATTTCATAGGAATTGAGTTTTTTAGAGTCAGGTAAGATTTTTTTGCCAGAGTTTTATACTTTTAGTTGTAGAGACAATTTTATTCAACTTATTGTATTCTGGTACATTAGATATTCATTCATTCAATGAAACTTAGATGGAGTCAAGAAGTAGAAAATTTGTCTTCATGCATTCTCAAGGAAAAATTTCACTATTGGGAAAGTAGTATTGGCTTATGAATAATTGTGGGCCCTCTGAAGATACCTCGCTTAAATATTCAGCAGCACCTCTGAAAATGTTTAAATGGGTGCTGAAAATGATCTTGAATAACTCAATTTTATTTCTATGCTATTATCTAGGAGAAATATATAAATTGATATAAACAAATTGCAATACATATAATTAAAAACCACCTACCAAGTAGGTTATATATATATATATACAGTGTTGCATCATTAAAACAGTTCTTGTTTCAATTGTAATTCTTGGTGCAATTCTAGTTGCAAGAATGAAAGAACTTCCCAAATAGCTATTTACCATATAAGCTTTTATTAAATGAGTGGGTGCCAAATTTTGAATTGTGACAAAATTCTTTGTTTTCTTTTAAATTTTATAAATTATTTGTGGTAACCTTGGGATTTGTACTTGCCTAAGATACTTAAAAATTATTTAAACTGATACTTTTATTATTTATCAAAGCATTTATAGAACCGTATGCAACTTTAGGGTATGAAAATTTTAGACACCTGAAATGACATTTTAGTCAGGCTAATTGCAATGACTTCAGAATCTGTATTTTCTTATAAGAAAATAAATTTTATGTAATTTTGACTGTATATGTTATGGATCATTATCTGCAAAATCTATCAGGCTTATGTTCCATGAGTTTATGCTTAGAGTTGGAGGATAAAAGAAACTCTAGGTTAACATTTATCAAAGTTAGGGATCTTAGTGGGTTCCTGAGACCCTTTGAGGGTATCTACAAGGTCAAACTATTTTCAGAATGAATGAATGAATGAGTGAGTGAATGAATGAATGAGTGAATGAATGAATGAATGAACGAATCCACTGTGTTGACATTTCCAATGAAAATGTGAACACAATGGTGAATAAACCTGCAGGTACTCCTTAGGAAGGATCAAGGCAGTGACACGACCACAAAAAAGAGGAGTTTAGCAACATGTGGAATAACTGCTGTTAGATTTTGGTAAGGGTTTTGTAAAGGCTTGCTTCTTCCTGTTTGCTATTCTTGTCTCTCTTTTTTTTTCCCATTCATTTTCTGATTATCGTAGAAGTCTTGAAAAAAATAGGATATTATTCTTACTTTAAGAGCAGTGGAGAGAAAATAAGAGAAATTCAGTAGAAAATATGGGTGGAGAAAGCTTTATAAAGAAAAAGTTCAGATACTTATGTCTATGGAAGGAAATAGAACAGAGAGAGCCTGAGAGTTAGCTTTATTGACCAGCTACTATGTAGGATCCCTTTTCCAATGTCTCTGAATTAAAGCAGCCTACTATCATGACAAAAGGGAAATATTGCCCATGCTTGGGTCCCTTTACCTGTCTCTGCCCCATTTCCTCATTATTGCCTCCCCCTCCCCTATTGTGCTCCTACTGCCATTTGAACAAAGGAAAGAAGAACCTTTACTTCTCCATCTGGCCCATTAAGTCATGCCTTTTAGCTGCAAAGCCTTCCATGTATACTAAATGATATAAATACATGGATATTTTATCCTCTAAAATTTCTCTTGGAAAATATATATGTTGATAAAGTAGGGGAAGGAGGACCCCAGAGGCTATGCCCATGTAATAAACAATGGCACTAGAATTTTCTTAAGAGAGTATGTCCAGACAGGTGTTTGTTTATACCTTTGTTTTGCTACACCTGGAATTGAATTTGGATCTACAATTTAGGAGGGAAGCTAGAGCAAAGCTGCATTGTTTCACATATTAGAAGAAAGAGGAATTTAAAGGATGATTATGAGATAGAGCCCAGAGTAAAGGAGGGTCAGAAGAAAACAGAACTATTCCGCAAGAGAGGGCTTTGGAGATCAGAACTACTTCCTGACTAGTTTTTAATTTGTTTGCTGTGTGTAGAGTGAAATAAATGTTCTTTACCATCTTCCTTATAACAGGTCTTAAGCAAAACACACACTTCCCTCTAATGCATTTTTGTGATTGGATCCTTTCAGAGGACAAAAAGAAAATAGGAGTTATATGTCTGGGTTGTTAAGCTAAAAGAGGTTGCTTATATAAATAGAAGGTTGAGGGATGATAGCTGATATCGCTTTCCTAATTCCAGTTTCCAAGAAAGGACTTTGATAGGTTCAGCTTGCCTTTCTCACCCTTCCTGAACCAATAAACTGTGGCCCAGGGTACAATTGTGTCACTTTGTACAAATATGACATCTCCTCCTTCATCCATATGGAAAAGGTTTTGTTCTCAGAAAAGCAAAAGATGGGGAACTGAACATGTAAATTTATCAGTGTTCCTATTTCTTTTCTCCTTACAACAATAATATTTCAGCCAATAAAATATTGAGCCATGATTCAAATGTAAGCATGTATATCTTCAAACCAAAATCACTTCCATTCTGTCTCCTACCAAGAATACTTGTATAGAAACACAAAACCCCACAAAACATGTAGAAATTAATATGTTGTAGATCTGTAGGCACTTGAGAAATGATTAGGTGGTTGGGTCTTCCAAATTTGGAAAATTGTTTTAGGGTTATTAGTTTTGACTGCATGTATGCTTTGTAAGAAAATTGGATGTTTTGTCATCAATTATTACAGGAAAAAGTATTATTGGAAGCAGCTGAAAGGTAATTAGAGAAGGGAGAATTAATTTATTTGCTTAGAGAGTAATTACATGAATAAAATCACCTTTTAATTTTTAATAAAGTTATGATTCTAAAAAATTATGAAAAAATTAATAAAAGGAGGTTCAGACTCACTTATCTGTGACTTGTTTAAAGGTTGGATTATTTATTTCTTGGGTTTCCTCAAATCACTTAATTTTCACTAAAATGCTAGTATCCTAATTAACAGTCTTCATTCATATTCCTTAAAATATAGTAATAAAATCTCTAAAATGTTAAAAAGTGGTATTTCTCGAATTCCAGCAAGGAAATCATTAAAAATTTAAGGTTATGTATAGAGAAGTATAATGAAGAATGAAACATGTAAAAGGATAGAATTTGTCTAAGAGAAAAGTATTTCCTGAATGTAGCTGGATAATTTAAATAAATCAATACTGATACTGCCTTGCAGTTAAAAAATTAGGAGTAACAGAGACTTTTTCATAATAGTATAAGAGCAATTATTATTTTCATCTTTTTGCATTTGAATTATTTTTGCTTTCACTTGTTGTCTCCCCTTTTGCTCTATTCTTTTCTACTACAAATGGGAAACTTTCCTCAGGCTTTGTTGAAAATGAAACTAAAAAAAAAGCTCAACCAAGAGGAGGTGTGATTTCTACTAATACTTGGTGTCTTAGAGGACTTTCCCAGATTATTTGGAAGGATGCAGAAGTTCACTTTAAATACAATTATCAACATATGCTCCTCAAAGCAGAAGAGAACCAAGTGAGTTATGTTATTTATGTCTGGCTGTGTTGGCACCATTATCATCTATAATGCCTGATGAAGAAGGGTGTCACGTTCCCTGGAAAGAAAAGATATTCCTGTTGGGTAGAACGTAAGAAATCCTAGACTTGAGTTGTAGAAGTGTCCTTGGGGATCTAATTTCACCCCTTTTCCTTTTAAAAGTGAGAAAATTGCTGTTCAGAGAATTCAAAGTTCCTCAAGGTCACACTGCTAGTTCTCTTTCTTTTTCAAGCAGGGCATTGAGAATGACTTAATTGTCTGAAAAGGAAGCCCTTATTTAAAGATAATGCCAAAAAAAAAAAAGACAATGCCAAGAAATTCAAAGATGTGAGGGGTTGGCAACTTCTGAACAGCAGTGTGTCTGTGAAGTGACCCTTTCTCTCTAGTATATAGCAGTAAAGGAATATCTTTCACATGTTGTTTTCTATAAGAAATAGAGAAAAATTTCCACCGGTTGCCAAATTTCATTGTGGCAGAAACTCTCAGAAGCAGCTAGGATGCAATGGTAACTAGTCTACATTCCAGTGGAAATTGACCACTATGTGACTTTGGTCCCCAAGCCAAATTTGTTCAACATTTAAATTATGTTTTCCAGTTAGCTGCTTTTATTTTTTCTTTTTAAAGATTTTATTTATTTATTTTAGAGAGAGAGACACAGCGAGAGAGGGAACACAAGCAGGGGGAGTGGGAGAGGGAGAAGCAGGCTTCCCTCTGAGCAGGGAGCCCGATGTGGGGCTTGATCCCAGGATCCTGGGATCATGACCTGAGCTGAAGGCAGTCGCTTAACGACTGAGCCACCCAGGCGCCCCAGTTAGCTGCTTTAAAAAACAACTTAGGGCATAATATTTCATGATACTTTAAACCAGATGCCTCTGTTTCTAGCCTTTTAAATTTTATACAAATTATACACTGTGATATAGTAAACCAAATTTTAGTGTGATTCCACATGTTTAAACACTTGTTTTTCTCTCAAACACTGTTAAAATTTGTGTGTGTGAGTGTGTACATATATATATATACACAAGTTTATACATACATACTACTATATAGAGAGAGACACATCAAAGTGTCACATGCGTCTGATTAAAATACCAAGTAATACGTTCTTGCCATTAAGTTCCAGTTTCCAGACTTTTAGTTATTTTAGCTGTTTCTTTTAGTATTACTTTCACATATTTGGCATTTACCAATTTTAGTTAATAACTTTTTGTTTTCTGTAATAATGAAGATTTAATTCACTTGTATAACTACCTAATCCTTCTCCATTCTCCTGTTTGAATTGTACATTATTGTTTTTTCGTTTAATGTGTACTTAGTATTATGATACGTAAAATTAACCACAGGAACACCCAAGAAAATGATATTATTCTCTTCTTCCTTCTTTCCTTCCTTCCTTGGTTCTAATCGTCATTAAAAAAAAAAACAAAAAACAAAAAAAAACAACTTCTTAATACCAAACACGTAATGCTTTCTTATCTACTAGATACTAGTTTAAGTGCTTCACATGTATTTGTTCTATCCTCACAATGACGTTATAACGTAGACATCATCACTATTTCTATTTTATTTTATTTATTTATTTTTTTAAAAGATTTTATTTATTTATTTGACAGAGACAGAGACAGCAAGAGCAGGAACACAAGCAGGGGGAGTGGGAGAGGGAGAAGCAGGCTTCCCGCTGAGCAGGGAGCCCGATGCGGGGCTTGATCCTAGGATCCTGGGATCATGACCTGAGCCGAAGGCAGACACTTAACGACTGAGCCACCCAGGTGCCCCAACATCATCACTATTTTATGAACAGGAAACTGAAGACCAGAGAAGATGAGTCAATGGCACAAAGTCACACACATACTAGTAAGGGATAGAGCTAGAATTAGGACCTTGGCAGTGTGATTTCAGAATCATAATATTAAACACAATATTAGCTTCTTGTTATATTTTGCTTTTAAAAGCTCTGTCCTATGAGAAATTTCTATCACTTATTTCCCATAAGGAAAAATTTGCCTTGCAGCATTTATTTTATTTTACTTATTTTATTTAAGTCAGCATTAGAAAATGAAAAAAAAGAAAAAGACTGTTAAACTATGTTTCCAAGTGACTCTGGCAAATGAGAATTATTGTGTGAACCTGTTCCTGCTCCAGAAATGCTGTTTAATCAGGATTTGAATGGCATCTAAGGAAGAGGAGAAAGTTTGTTTTAGGTTAAGAGAAACAGGGATTTGCCTCAAAGGGGCCTTTCTTCATCTGTCCAGTGCCTTTGATTTTCTCAGTAAACCCTGGAATCTTCTCTTAGTTTCTGTGCTTTGTTGATAGCTGAGGTCTCAGTTTAACCTTAGTAAAAATTTTTTAAGTAATTATTTTGTATTGTTCTATACTTCCAGTTTCCTGAGTACTTTCTGGTTTCTAGCTGTGACACAGCTGCCCATCTGGTTAATTATTTCCATGTGGTCTTCATTTCAGACCTGCCTTCTTTTCTCTCTTCCCCTCCCTGCTGAGTCTCAGCATCCTTTCCCCACGCGGGCTAGGAGGGCCGCCTGCTGTCAGACAGTTGGTCATCCCTAACCTGAGGGCTTTGCTCTTACTTGTCTCCAGGTGGTCATCCTCAGGAACCTGCAAGGATAGACTTAACATCAAGGCTCAGGTATTAACCATTCTGTTTTCAACTTCTGGCACTTTTATTTGAGTAAACTTTAAAAGAGAATTGCTTAGATTAAAGCTTACTGTTATGAATAAATGACAGATTTGGCTTTATGATGTAGGAAGTTGAAAGTCTTCTTTTCCATAATTTAAATTAATTCATTTTTTTTGCACTAGTAACTGGTAGATGAATGAGACCTCTGAGTAAAAACTGTAATGGTTATTATAATGCAAAAAGGAATCTCACTGTACCTTACACACCCCATGTTATTTCATATTAAAATGTGATAAAAACTCTTCTCTCCTTTTTGTTTTTGCCATGCAGGAGATATCCCTTTCTTTGGCTTGTACCTCCTCCAATTCTAGATGCTCTTGACTTCAGACTCCTGGAAGCCTGTTAAAAACCACTACCCTCTCAGGCAGACCACGAAACAAACCGGAAGTGAAGGGAGCTAGAATCATGAATTCATCAACCACTATTCTGTTCATGAGAAGTAAATGTCACATTAAGTAGGTGCATAAAATATTCAGTCAAGCTCTAGACAAGTGTTGAGATCCTAGAAATCTAATCCCGAGAGTAAAAATGTGATATAAATTCAGGTATACTGGGTTACACAGGTGACACAGTGTCAGTAATTTTCAGGGTCATCCATTTACCAAGGGGAAAATTAACAAGAAGTGTCAAACTTTCAAGAAAAAGGGATAAAAACGGTGAGATGAGAGAACATGCCTCCAATTGGCTGGAGGCAGCAGCCCTTTCTCTTACCCAAAATTCAAAGTGATCTGTTGTGGAGTAATGGAGCTAGGAGTTGTTTAAGATGCAGATGTAAGGGAGACCGGAAAGGAGGACTGAGGTGACTGTAGAACAGGGGCCCAGTAAATGGCCTTATTTCTCCATGGGCAGTTTAGAGAGGTTGTCACTTGATTTTGTTACTAAAGATTTTGGCCTTTTGACTCTTTTTTTTGTGTGTGTGTGTGTGATAAGACATATATACATAAAATTTACAATTTTAACCATCTTTAAGTGTACAGTTTTGTGATATTAAGTACATTCACATTGTTGTGTAACCAATCACCAGAACTCTTTTCATCTTGCAAAATGGAAATTCTATACTCATTTCACAACAATTCCTCATGCCCCCTTTTACCCATCCCTGAACACCACCATTCTACTTTCTGTTTCTAGGAATTGACTACTCTAGGTATTTCATATTAAGTGGAATCATACAGTACTTGGTTTATTCCCCTTAGCCAAATATCCTCAAGGTGAATCCATGTTGTACCATCAGTCAGAATTTCCTTTTTAAAGATGAATAATATTCCATAGTATGTATAACCATTCATCTGTCCATGGACATCTGGTTACTTCCATATTTTGATTATTGTGAGTAACGCTGCTGTGAACATTGGTGTATAGATACCTGTTTAAGTCCTTGGTTTAACTTCTTTTGGCTATATACTCAAAAGTAGAATTGCTAGATCATATGGTAACTCTGTTTAATTTTTTGAAGAATCACCATAGTATCTTCCATAGTGACTGCAGAATTTTACAATCCCACCAGCAATACACAAAGGTTCTGATTTCTCCACATTCTTGCCAACACTTTTTTATTTTATTTTATTATTTTATTTTATTTGTTTTATTTTTATTTTGGCCATCCTAATAGGTATGAAATTGTAGCTCTCTCACTGTCTCATTGTGGTTTTGTTGACCTGTTGACTCTTAGGGGCTAAACCCATAATACATTTACAAAGGCATCTTAAATGCTCTCAGAAATAATGTGTTTTATTACAAAATAACTAAAATAAATGGGCAAGGACTTCTGGGGAAGATGGCAGAGTAGGAGGATCCTTAGCTCACTTCATTTCATAAATACAGCTAGATAACAACATCCACATCAGTGTAAATAACCTAGAAGATGTCCTGAAGTCTGGCAGAACAGACTCTCCACAACTAAATGTAGAGGCCACATCAGAGAGGGTGGAAAGGGCAGAGAACCAGAATTAACATTTGTTGCTTCAAAGATTCCATGTTTGAGTCACACAAAGAATACATTTCTCTCTGTGCCTGAGTAGAGCAGGTCTGGTACCCTCTAATGTTATACAGAAACTGACAGAAATAGATTTCATATAGAAACAAGTGCTAATGATTTATAAGACAACTTCCATGGCTTACCATTAAGATAATAGTAAACACACTAAATTTGTTAGAGTTACCACAAAAAGTGTGTGCTTGCAAGGATTATCCATATAGATACATGCATATACATTCCATAGGAATTTCACACATATGTCCCTTACCTGTGCACAGACAACATGCACTCACATATATAGAACAAAAGAGATAAATCTGGTCAACAATGGAAGTGGCTCATCATTGCTTAAATTTCTATTTGTACCTCTGCAATTTTAAATAAATCACACTCCATTATTCTCTGTTCCTGCACTTTTTTCATCCCTTTCCCAAGGATAATTATATATTGATTTAATCTTTATTTCGTTAAAGTTACAATTTTATCTGGATGGGTAATCTCATTCTAAATACTTTCAAAGTAAATGTTTTGGCACAAAAATGATTGAAATATAGCAGTCACATTAAAATTATTTGCAGTTGTCACATGACTCCTAACACTCTACCTACAATTAATTGGGATCTTAAAATGATTCTCAAACAGATAAGATTTTAAAGAAGTTTTTTTTTTCCTTAAAAACATCCCACTCAGCACATTTGCATAGCAAGTACCTCTAAAGAAATTTATAGATATTTCAATCTTTTGTAACATCATTATAAATGACTTCATGACAAGTGCAAATTTTCCTCTTGTTCTTTGGGAAGTACCAATCAGACGTGGATTTGAGTGACATCTCTTTTAAGAAAGAACAAAGGGGATAGGCGGCTCAAATAATTATAAAATCCTGACTTGTTACTGTCACAATGATTGCCTGAGCTTTAAAAAAGAAACGGGACATTAATGTACAATGTAAATAATTGTGTAGGCTCTGAGATGATTAGTTAGCAAGGTGGCAGAATTATCTTGTCAAAAATAAAGTATTTTTAAATATCTGAAGAGGAACTCTAAAATATCCATCCTAATAATGAATCCCATGACATCCAGCAATACTATACCCAGAATAATGATAACTAAAAATAGGATTCTGTGTTTTTCACCAAAAATGCTTATAAAGAAAATGTTGTTCTCTATGTCTCTTAATCTTCAGTTCATTATAAAATGCCATCCTAGCAGTTCAGCTGTATCAAAATGAAATGCTTCATCTTGGGATTGTAGGCATTCCTGCTAAAGTCCTGATTTGTTTTTTATGAGCCACTTCTATCATTGTTATTGTCATTGGTATAATAACTTATATTGCTGACCACTTATTCTGTGCTATTCTGAATTTTTTACATTTTTTTTCGCTCATTATTTCTCACTGCAACCCTATGAAATAGTTACTATTATTATGTTCAATGTATGGATGTGAAAATTACAGTTTGGAGAATATAAGTAACTTGGCCAAGATTATTTAGCTAGTATGGGGCAAAAGTAGGATTTGCATACAAGTCAATCTTCATTGCCTTCAAAAAAAAGGTATTAAAGATAATTTTTCCCTATTTTTCAATTAATATTTGAAAACACAAAATTCAGTGATTACATAACATTTTATCTTTTAAATGTACTTTTTCTTAATCATACTGAAGTTTTCTTTGGGAAATGTTGCTAGAAGCAGTTTTACTGGTTAAAATTTTCATAAATATTGCAAAACTGCTTTCAGAGATTTATATTTCTACTAGAAGCATATGAAAGTATTCTTTTTACTTCTACTTTGTCTATAATAAGTATTTTTTTTAAAGATTTTTTATTTATTTGACAGAGAGACACAGCTAGAGAGGGAACACAAGCAGGGGGAGTGGGCGAGGGAGAAGCAGGCTTCCCACTGAGTAGGGAGCCCGATGTGGGGCTTGATCCCAGGACTCTCGGATCATGACCTGAGCCAAAGGCAGATGCTTAATGACTGAGCCACCCAGGCGCCCCTATAATAAGTATTTTTTTAAGGATTTTATTTATTTATTTGACAGGATAGCAAGAGCAGGAACACAAGCAGGGGGCGTGGGAGAGGGAGAAGCAGGCTTCTCGCTGAGCAGGGAGCCCAATGAGGGGCTCGATCCCAGGACCCCGGCATCATGACCTGAGCCAAAGGCAGATGCTTAACCGACTGAGCCACCCAGGCGCCCCAATATAATAAGTATTTTTTAAAATGTTTATTTGGGGCACCTAGGTGCTCAGTCGGTTAAGCATCCAACTCTTGATTTCTGCAGAGGGTGGTGAGATCAAGCCCTGCATCCCTGTGTTGGGCTGGGTGTGGAAACTGCTTAAGATTCTCTCTCTCTCCTTCTGCCCCTCGTCACCCCCACACCACTTGTGTGTGTGCTCTCTCTCTCAAAAAAAAGATGTTTTACTTGATAGGCAAAAATTTTTCTGTTTTCTTGTCAGCTATATTTTTTTAACAGAATATTATACATGAAAACATAAATAAAAATATTAGATTGTTGGTAATTAAAAGATATCAACATACTATTATCTGACCTTAATTATTTTAACCTTTAATGAGCTCATTTTATTTGCCAGAAACTCTGCAGAGTTCTCTAGGCCAAGATAAATAGGCCCATTCTGGTGCTTCAGGAGCCTTGATGGAAAACTATGATAGCAATAAAGATTTTGCATGAGTACTACAATACGAGTGAAAAGTTGCTTTTTAACTTTTGGCCTGTGTTACTGGGAGAACCTCATGGAGGAGATGACGTTTGCATTTTGTCTTGATAGATGAATAGGGATCTGTAAAGTAGAAAATAGGAGTATTTTAGGGAAGGCATAGAGCATAACCAAAGTGAAGAGGAATGAAAACAAAAATTAAATTCAAGGAATGGTTAAAAAAAATAAGTTTTTACTGGAACGTTGAATGATCCTTCTCAGAACTACAAGGGATGGAACATAAAAGATTGTAGCAAGGCATGGAGATCCTTCCCGTGTGTTAGAATGAAATGTCAATAAATAGATTCACTATTTAATTGTAACAAACTATATCAGCCTTGACAAGTCATTTCAAAAAGTATGCTCATAATTAGAAATTCAATATCTGGTTATTTCTTTTAATTCAATTTTGTAGCAAATTATTCTTAAATATCCTGATGATGATAATTGGTACCTTCTAAAGTGCTAAAATCTTCCAGTAGCCACACTTGTCTTCTCCAGTTGTATGTCCCACAACCTCTCCAAAATGCCCAGTCATTGGTCTGGACCGAACAGCTCTGAATTGCCTCTAACGAGCATTGCACTGGCTCTGACTTAAACTATTTACTCATTTTGTTCCTACATGAAATATGCTCACTCTGCCCTCCTCTGTCCATATATAATGTATCCATCAAGACTAAGCTTAAATATTTGCTTTTACGTAGGTCTTCCAGCTCCTTTTGGAAACATTTCTATAGCACTGATATTCTCTGTATCCCAAAGTTTGCATTTTATGCATTGTCTTTTTTCTAATTTTGCTTTCATAGTTCATAAAATTGAGCTTTCAGGGATTTATGCATTATCTTCTATTCTTACAGACAAAGAAAATTAGACTAAGAAACTACCTAAAGATCATACTAACGATTATTTTGTGCATTTGTTCATTTATTTATTTTTCAAGTAATTACTGTGTTCTTAGTACATGAAAGTCATTTACTTGTCAGGTACTAAAGATCAAAAGTGAACATGGTTCATGTTTTCAGAAGGAGTTAAGAGTCTATTAGGGAAGCTAGATAGTTAAACAGCTTTTTGAGTTATTTATATGATATGAGGAGAGTAGCAATCTATCCATTATGGGTGGATATGGAAGTTGAAGTGTGTGAAATTTAGTGAAGACTTTATAGAAAGGAGGAATGCCTACAGGTTTGTGAAGAATGGGGTGTTTAACAGGGTAATAAATGAGATATATTTCTAGACAGAAGAAATAGCATATACGAGTGAGCAGAGAAGACATATCAGGGAACTGCAGATGCTGTGGTATGTTGAACTATGAGGTTAGGAATGGGGAAAACACACAGTGAGACTAAGAAGGTAGACAAGGACCTTTGTGACTTGAAATGGGGTTTTGAGTGTATCTTGAAATTGAAATGGCAGTCTTGAAGGATTTAATCAGTAAGGTACCAGGTTCACATTTGTGTATTCAAAATACTACCCTGTGGAATAGTGGAAAATGGATCGAGGATAGAAGAAACTGAAGTCAGGGGATAAAGTTAAGGATCTGTTTTAGTATTCCAGGTAAGAAGGGCTTTAAGATTGGTAATGGGAAGAGAAAGAAGGGTCATTTCTGTACAAGTATTCTTTCAGATAAAATAGGATTTTGTAACTGAATGGATACAACAAGTAAGGGAGAGGAAGAACCCAAAGATGATACCTAGATTTTTCTGCTTAGGTAACCAGATGGTGCATTAGCCAAGACAAGCTAGCTAGGACAAGAAACTGTTTGGATGATGGATGTAATAAATTCTGTTATATAAATGCTAATTTAGAGGCTGCTATGGGTCCAGGAATTGGTCATATAAAATAGGATACTGGATATACCTTTCTGGGTCTTAGAAGAAAGATCTGGGCTGAGGATGTAGTTAAGTCATCAGAATGGAAATAGGTAAAATCACTAAGAAAGACAGTCAAGAATGAAAAGCATATACTCTTGAAGGACACAGATATCTAAGGGCTCCCGTTCCTTGTCATATGTGCATCAATACAAATCTCTGTTTTGATATTTGAAATGCAAAGCTGTTATCAAGACACATATATTTGACAAATCAGAGACAACTTAAAACCTGTAATGGGGCCGAGGAACCTATGCACATTGCAGGTGAATTCAAATTTGCTCCTCTATAGTTCTTTCATTGAAACCTGGAACAAATGGAGTTCAAAACAAGATTAAGAACACCTAATGTTGAGTTGAATGATTTAAAGCCTCCTGCTGACACTGTTTTCCTTTTTAGAATTTCACATATTGATGAAACTCATATGGAACTTGGCTACCTTTTGTTATTTGATGTCTAGCCTAGCAGTCCTTGCCAGACAACAGATTTTAGGTTTACAAAAATCCTTCTACCCATAAGAGGTGAAGGGAACCCTAAATTAGACTAAAAGTGGTAAAATAATGAAGGGAAGCTAACAAAGGGAATTGAGACAATGTGCCAAAACACTGTCATATGTTTCACAGAGCTCATGTTTCTTCTAAGTAATGCAAGAATTAATTTACATTCTAGTGGGGCATTACTCTAGGAGTCCTCATTTCTATAGGCTGGGGATTGATTGTGAGCTATAGAATTAGAAAGAGCCTATATTCATTTGAGAAGGGGAGTGTAGGAGGCAGTAAAAAACTGTTCATAGATTGTGCATTTAACATTGTGGTTATGGGAGTCTTATCTGTTCCTTTTCACATTGACCTTCCTATTTCTACTGTAAATTTCTCAGTGAAATAATATGGCACTTCCTCCTTGTCTCCCTCTCCGCATTCCTTTCTTCCTTCCTTTGCTTTATAGCTTTTAGCATGGAGCATAACATTCTGGTTAATAAATACTCAGACGTTTTAAAAATAGTCATAAATGTGAATGAAGTTATTTCAATCACTTAGTTTTTTATGGTTGATGAAAACTTTGGATCCTGTTTACAACAGAATATGTAAGGTTTTTGGGCCCTTAATTTCATTTCTTCATATTTCATATCCACCTTTTATAACTACTCCTCAACTTACTACTCAAATTTTGTAACTTCAGAGCACTAATAATGTATTTACTTATAAGCCATTTGAAGAGATTGAATTGCCAAAACATAGACTGATAATGTTCTGCTTCAAACAGAATGCTGAGCTGTAGTAAATTTGTTCAGCAAAGTTGTTTGGATTTCAACTTATTTTAAATTTACGGGAATTGGCAGCCCTCTTTCTTTATCCAGAGGCAATGCTTCAGGCACTTTTTCCTATTTTCATCATATGTACAGGAAAATATGAATGTGTTTATCTTAAAAGTATTTGGAATTCTTTGTGCCCACATTTTGATTCTAGTTTTAGAATCTTCTTTAGTATGTGCACAGGTGCTAATTATTCAAGTATCACATCTTGTTAAGTATTCTGGGAATATTACTGTGTTTCTTTTTAATAAGTCACAGATAATTAAGACTAACTCTAGAAATAAAGTAACTGCCTGTATTGTGTTCTATCCATTATTTTAGATTAAGACTAGAGATATAAATTTTGTCCACCAAAAAGCAAATGTTCGAATACTATGCTTTGGATTTGGAGAGGAGGAACAAAGACTTGGTTCTTGTGAGAATTCCACTGAAACTAAATATATGACTTACGTTTTAGTATTCTGTTGTTGACTATTTCAAAACTTAGTGCTTTAAACAGTGACCACTGTCTCTGTTAACATTCAGGTGGAACTTGGGTGGGTTTTTTTTTTTTCCTGCTGCATGTGTCATCAGTCTCTCAAGTGGCTGCAGTAAGATGGAGGCTGAGCCTGAATATCCAATATGGCTTCTCTTGTCTGGCGCCTTAGCAAGGATGGTGCCGAGGCTGAGCCAATCCTTCACTCTCCACATGGCTTTTTTCTACATGGCCTGCCCTGGGCTTCCTTACTTGGGCAGCTCCTAGGAGCAAATATTCTAAACAGCAGAAACAAAATTGCAAAGGTTTTTAGGACCACGCTCAGAAGTTGCACAACATCATTTCGACTGCATTCTATCGGTCAAAACAAACCACAAGGTCAATCTAGGTCTAAGGGGAGAGGAACTAGACTCTGTTTCTTGATAGGGGACTGACAAGGACACTTTGCAAATGAGCGTGTGTCATAGGAAATACTGTTGTGACCATTGTTAGAAACCCCATCTACCATAGCCTGGTTCAGTTCTCTTTGTTTTATTGAGGCTAGGTTTTCTTCATTTGTAAAATAAGGTGATTAATTAATTTATGTCATATATAATAACTAGGCAGTTTAAATAGAGTGTTGAAGAAAACAGATACAGCTTTCATCCTATGGAGCTCATTTTGGGACTGGATTGGGTGCAGTTTAAGATTTTCTCTCTTAGGACTCTGAATGATTGAGAACAAACTGAGCGTTGATGGAGGGAGATGGGTGGGGGATGGGTTAGATGGGTGATGGGTATTAAGGAGGGCACTTGTTGTGATGAGCACTTGGTGTTATATGTCAGTGATTAATCACTAAATTCTACTCCTGAAACCAATATTATTACTATATGTCAACTAACTAGAATAAAAATTTGGAAAAAAGAAGATTCCCTCTCAGAATATTCAATGGCATTTCAAATGAAGCAAAAGAACAGCCATAGTTTCTTACTGGGGAACATGCTTTCTCCTAAACAATATTTTATTGTCTGATGTAGAATAGTTTTCTTGTTTAGATTTTTTTTTAAGTGACCTGATTGCTGCAGATACTGTGATAGTTCATTATTTTAAAATTATTTCTATTTCTGTATACACCAAACAAAAAAGGAAAACCTCCATCTCTGAACAGTTAAATAAAATTTTGATGAAGGAAGGAAGACACATTGGTTGGAGTTCTATAAACTAGCTACTGACAGAATTAGATATAATTATTTAAATTTATTTGCTAGGCACAAAGACTAGATATTAAATGACATAGAACAAAATACTAAAATTTCCCTTTTATTCACTATCTGATAGTAATTAAAACACAAAGCGTGGTAGCTCAGCTTTTTAGTGAGACCCAAGTCTTAGGGACAAAGTTATGATGTCCAATTTGTCAGCATCACCATTTACAGTAAAATGAAATAAGCAACTCTTATACCTTTCCCAAATGGTTGTATTTAGCCTTTCAAAATCTTATTTTGATTTTAAGTTTCAAAAGCAGAGTCAATTACCCAGACATATGAAACTGATGAGTTAACTAATTTGTATTCTCTCTAACTGTTTGGATGAAACTCCATAAACATGCTGTTAGTTCCATTCCTCTGAGCTTTGAATAGTTTACTGTTCGTGATGATAAAAGCACAACAGGGAATACTTTAACATATGCCAGATTCAAACTGAGTGAAATATGACAGTTTATAATCTGTGAGACAGAAGATTGATCTTTGAAAAATATTTGCATATAAAGTACCTGCTTCAACACCATAATTCTAAAAGCCCACATGAACAGACATCCAGTGCTTTCACTTAGTATGTTGTATAAGTCATAAAAGTAGGGTGTATCTCCTTAATTGTACATAAAATACTTTTCCCTCTGGGACTGTTTTTATAGGTATTATTTTAATTAATAATGTAAAGATGAGAACTGTGGAAATAGTAACCAAAAGAAAATTGTAATGCTCAATTTGAGGGAATGAAATGCTATGATTTTTTTCTGAAGAATAATACATCCACCTGAATATGTAAGTATGAAGATGTACTAAGAGAGACTTCTCCCACTGTTCTCATTCAGTCCTTTTCTCTTTGAAGAAAGGAATGGAGCAGGAAACTTTTAATTTTTGCTCACAGAAAGTACAGGGACCATGTTTCCTTTGTTATTTTGTTCTGTTTTTAATTTAAATACTAACATTCAGTGAAATCGACTTTTTAAATACACAATTCTCAGGGCGCCTAGGTGGCTCAGTAGGTTTAGCGTCTGCCTTCAGCTCGGGTCTTGGTCCCAGGGTCCTGGGATCAGGCCCCGCATCGGGCTCCCTGCTCTGCAGGAAGCCTGCTTCTCCCTCTCCCACTCCCCCTGCTTGTGTTCCCTCTGTCAAATAAATAGATAAAATATTAAAAAAAATAAATATGCAATTCTATGAATTTAACTTGTGAATAGACTCATATAAGTACCACCACAGTTAGGTTTAGAGCAGTTACATCATCCCAAAGAGCTCTCTTGTGCTATCTATTTGTCATCACCCCCTTCATCTCTGACAACCACTAATCTGCATTTTATCATTATAGTTTTTTTTCTCTTTAAGAGTGTTACAGAAATGTAATCATATAGTATGTAACCTTTTGAGACTGGATACTTCCACTCAGCATAATGTATTTGCGATTCATCCAAATTGTTGCATTTATCAATAGTTAATTTATTTTTATTGCTTAATGGCGTTCCATTGTGTGGATGTTACCACAGTGTGTTTATCAATTTACTCAGTAAAGGACATTTGGGTCATTTCCAGTGTTTAGTACTTATTAGTAGAGCTGCTATAATCATTCATGTATAGGTTTTATATGGAAATATGCTTCTATTTCTCTAAGGTAAATACCCAAAAGCAGGATGTCTGGGTTATGGTAGGTGTATGTTTAACTTTGTCCAGGAACTTTTCCAGGGTGGCTGAATCACTTCACACCCCCTAAGCAAGATATTAGAGTTTAGTTGCTCCCCATTCTTGCCAACACTTGGCTTGTCAGTATTTTTTTTTTCTTTAGCCATTCTAAAATACTTTTTAAACACACACCCCCACACACACCCACACACACACATCCTGACTTATTAACTCCTTGGTTTTTAGACAAGAGTAGCATGGTAAGCCATTAAAGTAAAATCTTTTTTTAAAATAGAATAGTATATTAGACTCCATTCATAGAAGTTTTATACCATTAAAAATCCAAAGTGGAGTATGAAAACCGAATAAAACATGGTAATATACCTTCCAAATTTTAAAAAATGTTTTTGATTAAAAATAGTATAAAATGCACTGAAAATAATTCGTTAGGAAAAAAATCTGCCTGGAATACACCGTGCGAAGCTTTTCTAAGTTGAAATGTAAAGAGATTTGGCCTCTTGACAGCTTAATTTTTAGATAAACAAGCAAAAATTCTAGGCATGGTATAAACCTAGACTAATGTATTTGATAGCTATGTACTCATTTTCTAATGAAACTAAAAATCCATTTTTCTTTCGAAAAGTGTTAATGAGTAAATGTATCCCAAATTTTATTTCTTATATGCAATACTACATATCTACATATTTTCTTGATAAAGAGTAGTGTGTGTGTGTGTGTGTGTGTGTGTGTGTGTGTGTGTGTATTATTGAGATACATTTGCCAATGTCTCCAGGCTTGCAGAGCTCTGAGGTGTGCTGTCTGTAATTGTTCTCTGACACTGATCCAATGGGTCCTGCCAAACAATCACTGGCATTGACCTGATAGGTCATTTTTCCTCATTGCGATTTTGTTTCCTGAATAATTTATTTTTTCTCGCAAGATCATTCCCTATAAAAATATGCTCTGTCTGTACTGCAAGCAATTGATGGTGATTACCTATAAAGTCTATATAATGATATAAAAACAAATTGTTTCCAGGATTCAGAGATGTGCTATAATAGTTATGATATCATCTATGATTCTGAGGTTATAGTTCTGATTTTTCAGAGCTTCTTGGGGTAAAACATACATACCATGTTTTAAGCAGTGCATTTTGTTCATTTTATTTTGCAGGGATGATATGTGAATATCATCTATTCACATATATATATCTGCTACTTACTCCCAATTTTGGCACAAAGTAGGCATTCAGATCTATGAAAACCAGTGGGTTAGAATTCTTTATGATATTAACATTTAGGGACTCAAAAGTATTACATAATTATTTATATGAGAAACCTGTCTTGGAATCATACTTTCTAAAAGTGTAGTTGAGTTGTGGGAGGTGTTAGTGAAATAATGTGGACTGAGTGTGACTCAATAATTTTTATTATTGAAACTTGAGTAGATAAAAATGTAAGGCAGAGTAATCTAAAAGTTTGGTTTAAAATTGGGATCTGATCTAAAAGCATTTCAAAATGATTATTGAATATGTTTTACCTTTTGTTACAAGTAATTTTTGAAGTGCAATTATATTTTTTGTGTAAGATTGAAAAATGCAATACATACCTTGTGTTTTCTCAAATTATTCATTTTTATATTAGTTTCCAAAAGGTTTTTTGGGCCTGTACCAAGATTTCAGTATATTTGAAATTTCTTTGTGTCTTTTAGTTAATATAACTTGTTCAGCATGAAAATATGGAATTTGTAGTGTTGTGCTTCAATTTTTTCTTTGTTCTTCATCTCATTAATAATATCACTGTTTATCCATGTAAGGGCCACTAGAAATGTTTTAGACTTTCCCCTTCTCACTTCCCATACTAAATCATCCTTGTTCTTTTTTATTTAATTTTTTTTTAAAAGATTTTTTAATTTATTTATTAGAGAGAGAGTGACCGAGAGAGAGAGAGCACAAGCAGGGGGAGAGCCAAATGGAGGGGGAAGCAGGCTCCCCGCTGAGCAGGGAGCCCGATGCAGGACTCAATCCCAGGACCCTGGATCATGACCTGAGCTGAAGGCAGACGCTTAACCGAATGAGCCACCCAGGTGCTCCTTGATTTAATCTTCTAATTATCATTTCAAACTATTATTTTTTCTCTGTGCCCCTGTCTAGGCTGAACATTCATTATTTCCTGTTTGGACAGTAGTGATAGCCTACCAACCAATATTACTACTTTTGGTCTCTTTGTCCTCCAATCAACCCTTCAAATTGTTAATAACATTATCATTCTAAAATAGAGATCTAGTTATAATACTCTCTTGCTTTGACCCCTTATTGCCTTAAGGTAAAGTCTCAAGTCCTTAGTTTGTCATTTAAGACTCTTTACTCAGTCACAACCTACCTTCACAGCATCCATGGCAGTTAATCCAGGCACTCTGGAATCTTCACTCTTCTGAGTAAAACCCATGATAGTTCAGGTTCTGGTATCTTTGTAGCTGCGTTGAATAACTGCTCTTCTCCACCCAGTGCAGTCCTTTCTCTATAGTACTCCACTGATGACTCAGAAGTGAGTTCCTCTCTCTTCGACTCTTCCAGTTCTTTGAAGGGCACAGCTATATCATATTCATCTTTGTAACTGCAACACATTTCCCTGACATATAAAATGCATTTCAATTCTTTGGTGTTGAATGATTGAATGATTGATTTGATTTTACAAATTAGGACACTGGAGCATTCGTGGTTAAGTAACAAAAGTTAACAAAAGAGCAGAGATGCATTTAAAAGAGGAATACAATTATGAATATGGTGACTTTTTCACCAAAGCATCTCACTAATGTATGAGTCCTGGTAATCTAAATTAATTGATTTGAATGGTTGACTTCATGATGGTTACACTTAGAAAAAAATTGATAATCGTCTTTTGAGAATAAGAAAAGGAGGAAAAATGTACAAGGTTTAACTAATCTTTTAATGGTACTCAGGATTTGTTTTTATTGGGAATGGTAAGATACACAGACCCAAAAATGACTGTTGTGAAGAAAGTTTATTATACTCAGTTCCCTAGAAGTTGGAGGCATGGCGCACCACACAAGGGGGCCAGACAGGGAGGCCATGGGGTTGGCCATGACGCAGAGGAAGCAAGAGAAATTAGAGACAAGAGCCTTTATTGTAGTTTCCTCAGGAAGGAACCAGCCAGACTGGATAAGAAGGTTTAGGATTAATTCGTTTCAGTAATTGCAGCCGACTCTGGGGCACAGAAGCTGGTTGTCTGCTCCCTGGCCCAGGGGTGATTAGAGCAGGTGGATAGTGGCCTGAAGTGAGGCCCTAATAAAGGCAGGTGGTTAACAGTATGTGCTTTAGATTGACTGGTTCGAATATAAAAGGTATGCTTACAAGTTGTTTACTATCCCTATGAAAATCGGCTAACCCTGGGAGGGGTGGTCTCTTCAGGATTAGCAAGGCTCCAAGATGGCAGAGCATCAAAATATAGAAAATAAAAGACGTGGTTAGGACAACTGGAAATAGGATAAAGGTGTGTGAAATGAATCTCAAACAATGATGAAGTAACTAATAAAGGGTATTTATCACCTCTTCTTTGCTTTTTAGACAAGAAAAAAAAATCTTTATTTGTGGTTATTTGTCTATTGTGACCTACGAAGTAAATTGGTTAGTACCTGCAGATGACAGAAAACAGCTCTGAAAGCAGAGGCTTTGTGTGCAAACAGCTCAAATTGCAAGACCTGATGATGGAAAAACTGAACGCTCCCCCTCTTTCTGAAACACAGCCAGGGAAAGAAGCTCGGGTGGTGAGCTGCAGAGCAAGCACACCTCATCCACGGAGAATAGCTCTCATGCATTAGTCAACTGCTATCGTGGCAAAGGTCCTCGAGACCCTGGGAGGGGCGGAGGTATGGCAGGGACTGGATGATGTTTGTTTCTAAACCTTTTGTGGTCTGCACAATCCCTTCTATCAAATTACTGGCTATGGTGTGGTGCATTCTGTTTTATTTTACTAGAGATAAAGAGTGATGAATTAAAGCTTTGAAGCAAGGGACGGTGAAAAACAAAGAATATTTTTCAGCCACTCTAGTTCAAAGCCATTTATAAGCACTGCCTGTCTGGCCTGCTAGTCCATCCATCATCCTTTTATGCAATTCATCAATCCACTTTTGCTCATGGATAAGTAGTTACCTTCCATTTACACCGAAGTGTTAGTGCCAGGGATATCATGGGGTCATCTGGTGGCTTCTTTCATGTTAATACCCAAATGAGGGACATGAATTAATGGAACCACAGGAAGCCAAGCTTCTCTAGTTTAAAGGATGCTGTCTTGAATTCTTAGGGGGTTGGGATGGTGAGAAAACAAGCTGCCCTTCTTTAAAGAGTGATTCACTAACAATGGAGACCTGTTTTTGTTAAAAAAAAAAAAAATCACATCAGTGCATACTTTTAGTCCCCACAGAAAATTAAATAGAAATTTGTGGCCAAGTTTCTTTCTCTACTGAGACAACCAGAGGTGGATTAAAGCCACTACCACTGACCTTAATATAAAACAGGACATGCTTAGTAACTGTGAAATCATGAAGGATTTTGGATTCCATTAACTTTTCTTCTTTCTGGCCTGCCTGAAAGTGCACCCAGCATAGCTGGAAGCCCTACCTGTCCATCTAAGAGAGAAGAATTCTAGGCTCCTGCTGCTGCCTTCTCATTCGTTGCCTTTTTTTTTTTTTTTTGTAGACTTGGTAAAGCAAGTGAGGAAGCTACAGCTGCATGACTTAAGGAAGCACTTTCTTTTAAAATGGCACCCAGATGGGGGAATGCTATTGGAGGCAAGGATTCTGTTTGTCAATGCAAATGGATCATTTAAGATTTGATTATGAAGATATTCAGGAGCACTTGACTGAAGTATAATATCCCAGTAGATTGGAGTTTATAGAAATAATATAATTATTGTAATTGGAGAATGACTTAAATTTTCTACCAGGGACACGGGGGCAAGGAGTGAGATGAGGAAAGAAAGGGAATAGATAAGCTAAATCATGATCTCTGCCGCAAAAATAGAGTGTTAAGGGTAAGAATGGATTTGAAATGATAAAAACAAGCACACATGCACACAAAAGACTTGTAGGTCCTCTCTGAATCTCTTCTAAATGGAACCCCATCCTACTCTATACTTATCCAGATATAATTGCATGAGACTTTCCAAAGCAGTTTAAGAAGCTCTGAAATTCATCAAAGGCAATTTCCTATGGTTATCAACAAGTAAATCTTGTTTTTACAATTTATGACTTCTCTAAAAATGAAATACGTAGATGGCTTTATAGAATGTGAGTTAAAAAAAAAAAAAAAAACCAAAATGCCTGCTTTCAATGGAAGAAAGAAAACCTATAATAAAACTCTTTTCCACCCTCTTTAAATTCTATAGTCACCTATGAATACCTTCTATGTGTAATGTGCAGAGCAGGGCCAAGCACAAAGATCTACAGCGTGCATAGTCTTTGGCTTTAAAGTTGCTCAGTCTTATAGGGCAGGAGAGCCAAATAAACAAGGAACTACCTTGCAAGAGAAGAATAAAAATGCCACACAAGTCTTAATGCCTCATAATAGGGGATTCAGCCAAAGAATACAAAATCTTTGTAGATAAGTTCTAGCTATTGCACCTGCTGAACCATGTGTTGTCCTAGTAACCTAGCTGAATCTGTTAATTTAGAGAAATTTCCACTAAACGTGGTGGGGTTTTTTGTTTGTTTGTTTGTTTTTGGTGGGAGTATCTCTATTGCCACTCAGGACTTGTATATGCAGTAGGAACTCAACACATTTTTTGCTAAGCTGAACTAAAACAGAAGGTGTTTACTCTTAAAAGAGCCTTAGTAATTACATCTATTTTTCTATTCTGTTTTTTTCTTTTTTAAAAAATTTTATTATGTATGTTAATCTATTGTTCTTTTTTTTTTTTCTTTGCCAGTAATTTTATTATATCTGTATTTGGGTGAAGTAGATTAAAAAGGAAGCACACAGGTATATGCTAATACATACTCATATTCATGTGTAACAAATACAAATTTTGTTAAGCAATGGAACATTTTAAAAATATTTCATCATTTTTATTTTAAACTAGTACTTGAGAAAAGGTAACAGGTAGAAGTACTCCATTTAAAATTTTTTGAATGTTTTCTTATTCAGAAGAAATAAATAAGTGGAGTCATATCATCAAAAGGGAGATTGTCATTGATTAGAATTCAGGTACAGCTAATCTGATATTTCCAGAAAGGTAGCTATGGTAGGCAAAACAATGGTCCTCCACAGATGTCCATGTCCTAATCCCCAGAAGCTGTGAATGTTTTTGGTTGTATAGCAAAGGGAAATTATGGGTGTCAGTGGAATTCAAGTTGCTAATTAGCTGACCTTAAAACAAGGAGATTATACTGGATTATCTGGGTGGGACCCATGTAATCATAAGGGTCCTTGAAAGTAGAAGAGAGAGCAGATGAAAGTCAGAATCTGATGAGACTACAGAATAGTCAGAGAGATACAAGGTAGCTTTAAAAAATGATGAAAGACACATAACATAAAATTTACCATCTTAATCATTTTTAAGTATTAATTATATATAATGTGTAACAGATCTCTAGAATTTTTCATCTTGCAAAACTAAAACTTTATACCGATTGAACAACCTCCCTTTCCTCCCTTTCCTTGGTTACTACCATTCTATTTTTTTTTGGTCAATTTTTTTGTCCTTTTATTATTATTATTATTATTATGTTAATCACCATACATTACATCATTAGTCTTTGATGTAGTGTTCCATGATTCATTGTTTGCATATAACACCCAGTGCTCCATGAAGAACATGCCCTCTTTAATACCCATCACCAGGCTAACCCATCCCCCCACCCCCCTCCCCTCTAGAACCCTCGTTTGTTTCTCAGAGTCCATAGTCTCTCATGGTTTGTCTCCCCCTCCGATTTCCCCCCCTTCATTCTTCCCCTCCTGCTATCTTCTTTTTCTTCTTCTTTTTTTTAAACATATAATGTATTATTTGTTTCAGAAGTACAGGTCTGTCTATTCTGTTCTTAATATGACATTGACTTATAGCTGGTAGCTGATGCTGAGATGTGCAGTTTGCAATTCTTTCTAATTCTCAGCTTCTTAAAAATATTTATCTAAAATGAAATAATTTCACTCATACCACAACCTAGATGTTGAAGTCATTGATTGGTATTTTTGTTTGCTTGCCATTTTTAAAGGTATCATTTAGTAAAATAGATAGTTTTTCTTTTGGTGTTCACGTCTATGAATTTTTAACACGTTTATATTTGTTTATATTTGTATAACCACCACTATAATCAGGATACAGAATGGTTCTATTAATGTAAAAGATTCTCTCATGCTATCCTCTGTAGACACTCTCCCCCCACACCATACCCTTGACAACCACTGATCTCTTCTCCATTACAATGGTATTGTCATTGGAGAATGCCAGATAAATATATTATGCAGTATGTATCTTTTTGAGACTGGTTACTTTTACTCCATGTAATGCCTTTGAGATTCATTGAAACTTTATGTATCACTAACTCATTCTTTTTTTTTATTGCCGAGTAATATTCCATTGAATGGATACACCAGTGTTTATATTCCAGTTTACTCATTGAAGGACATTTGGGCTGTTCTAGTTTTTGGTGTTTATTAATAGAGTTGCTATGAACATTCATGTACATATTTTTGTGTGAATGTAAGTTTTCATTTATCTAGGGTAACATTCAGGAATTTGATTGTTTGGTCATTTTGTTAAGTGTATGACTCACTGTCTCATAGCTTTTTTGAATTTTTTTTATTTAAAAAGAATTCCTTCCCATGTTTCTTTTGGATGAGGGTAACGAATTGGGCACTTAGATGGGTAAGGTTAGTAGCCACATTTCCAGAGTTTTTTCAGGATATAATAGACAAAAAAAACCTCACAAGTAATTTAGACTTTGGAAAATTCAGAGTGATCTAAAGTTCTTAGAGAGTGCTATTTCCAAAGTTAGGTGACTAAATTTCTTACCTTGTATTATTTCCGTATCACATACTGTAGTTGCACTGTTTTCACCTACAGCATCCCAAGGCCTTCCAGAGTTTCTAGTGAAATAATTCTGTCAGTTGATAGCAGCTGTAACCTGTCTCCATAGGCTTCAGTGTTAATTGGGGCTAGACCAGGAGACAAGTCTGAATAATAGATTTTTTTTTATATGATCAGAATTGTTTCTCTATTACCTCCTAATGCAAAGGCTTTGCGTCTAGCTCAAGTTGGTTACAACAGGGTCCCTATTTCTTCAGGAATAGTCCTTTCTCAAGATAATTCTCACCCTTTGTACAAATACAACTTTTGGCCCAAGCAACCAGCTCACCAAAGTCAGGCATATCTGAGTTTCATTAATATACATAGCTCAGACAAAAACTAGGACCCTCTCACTGTATTCTGCCTTCTTTACTAGCCAATTTGTTAGTCCCAAGGTAAATGATCTACTCTCTGACTCTTTTTTCATTTGTAAAATAAGTACCATATTGTCACCTGCCTCAGAGGGTTGTGGAGTAATTAAGTCAATAAACACTTTGAATAGCATCTAGCAAGTAGTTGGTGCTCAATGATGTCAAATTGCAGTTATTACTACCATTTACTCTTCTGAGAAGAAGTTCGGAGTTAGAAATGGGGCTCTTACCTTGGCAGATCTCCAAAAAGGGACTAAAAGAGAAATTGCCTTCAACTTTGTGAATTGTGGCTTGAGAAGCTTAAGGGCCAATCTGTGACCACCACATTCCATTGACCTCTGCCCGCCAGTCTTTGCGATGAATTGTTCAGCAACTTGTTGCTAGTTGTCTCATACTTGAAATGCCATTGAAAATAATCCATTGCATATAAATAGACACACCAAATATTAGTTGTAGAGTAACATTAATAATTATTTGAATATTCTTAATTTTTTGGAGAAGCTGAACTAAACTGGCATGAAATTAATAATTTTTCCCTCACATTTCCATTTAAAACCCCCAAACAAATTTACCCCAAATAAATTTTCAAAATTTTGTAGAAGGTGTTAAATAAATTTAGGAGTATCTCCCAATGTTTTGCTAAATTCATAATTTTTGATAACACTCTAGTGATAGCTTTTTAAGATAAGATATAGCTATCTGAGAGAGTTTAATTTAAAAAATGAAATCCTGATACTCTATGATATGTGGTTATGTAAGTGTTTACCAATTCATTTTCATGGTCCACACAGGTATTTAATAAATATGGAAGGAGGTGAATTAGGCAAAATAAAACCCTATGGTGACTCACTATACTGCATTAAAGTGCCTTTTAGTATATATTGATAGTTTATTTTAAAGGACAATTACTTTCATATAAAGTAGGAGAGAAAATTGTTAACATGCTAACACTAATCCCAAATTAGCATTTTCCTATGTTCCATCTGTGGATCACCAAATCCCCAGAAAACAAATAGGTAATAAGAAGTATGATATATATGAGTTGACTTCTGTAGACATTTTCATTTGGCATTTGATCAGAATAGTGGTATTGATGACAAAATCCCCTTTTTATTATTTTGAAGAATATTAAAAGAAGTTTAAAATTACTGTCTCCCTTGATTGCTTGCTAAAATGGAAAAATACCTGTAGTTTAGTCTTTTAACAGGACTTATAGTGTCTTTACAGAAGCAGTGGTGTTTCAAGCATGGTTAGTAATATTTTAATTCAACACAAGAACAAGAAATGGATTTTATTGCTCTGTGCTTTATGGATCATGAATTTAACTGAACTAAGTAGTCCAAAGATGTGTAAAAAATACTGCTGTAGTGGGATGTTAACCGCATTTGCTTCTCTATTTTACTAATGCTATTTTTCATTTTATCCAAGTCAGCTTTTTGTAAAATTAGCATCTATCCTTAAACACCGGTATGTATCACCACAAAATGGGGAAACAATCAACCGCTCTATTTACCTCAGCCCATTGAACAACCCTTGACTTACGTGTGTATGTAGAAGGTAAACCTAATTCAGCAAAACTGAACAACAGACTATTGATTCACTTTTAAAACATAAACCAGCCACCGTAAAATGTTGAGAACCATGAAAAGACAGTATTAAAGGTAATATTAGTAGCTTGAGGGAGGAACACATCATTTTCTCTTTTCAATTAGACTTCCCGACTGAATTCCGGTGTGTGCTCCTTAATGAGATGAATTGGGTGGTCTAGCCAGCTCAACCACAGTCCATTACTTTCTCAGTTATAAACATCTTTTTATTTCACAAAGGCCATGTGCTGACTGCTTATAACCTCATTAATTCTAATACCCTTAAATTTAATAGCTGTTTCAGACTGGGGAGCTACAAATCCAAGGTTTCTCAGTTGACAAAGCAAAAGGAAATTCTACTTTCACTGTGGGTTGGGACATGCTAATGCACTAAGAAGACTTCACTCATGGGTCACCAATCTTCCCATTTATAACTTCTCATCCTGGAGTCCTGCCCTATATTGTATGCATATTTTAGTCCTTGAAGCATGTCTTCTTTTTCGTATCTATGAAGTAGATTTATTCTCAGAGCATTGAATGATAAATGGTCACCTCTAGTATGGACTCAGCCTAGAGCTCTAGGTCAAATCAATGAGTCTGTAAAAGTTCATATTAGGTACTATTCTGCCATCCAATGAATTCTTGCTTCCTATGTCTACTATATATCCCATCCCACTTCTGTGGGCTCAAATGTTAATTTTAATGCTATTTTGCTAACTGAAAATGCTGTAAGCCACAGATCACAAGTAGGTGGCAACAATTATCATTTAGTTGTAGTTCCTTTGGGTGCTGTGTTTACAAAACTTTGGAGGCCACATTTGGCTTTAAGGAAAAAAAATATTAGGGTAATGGCCATTCCAGTGGGAGTTTATATTTTGATGGGGAACTTTTGAAAAGGAAAAAAAAATGCCCTAGAACTCACAGACATAAAATTATAAAGACAAAATAAAGAAATTTTACTTTTTGCTTTTTTGTTTTTAGTGGAGTATTGAGTTTGGCCTACAGAGATGTATAGAGCCCGTTCCAAAGGAAACTCTACCTTTCCTCTGAAACCTGTTCACTGATAAACTCTCCTCTAATTTTTACAGTAGTTAAATATATTTCTACAAGTTTTTTTTTTTTTCTGTTCAGAAACCTCCCCTCTGATGGCTGTTATGAGTCCACTCATTGTTTTTAGCTCTGTCAATTCAAATTGGAGTGTTGTGGTCCTACAGTATTTGGGAAAGAACAACCTTCAGATATAATAAATAGATACAGATTTGATAAGTTAAATGACTTACACTTTACAGTTTTAAGGACTCTACTGCCTTAATACTTACATCTTGATTTGTAGAAGAATGCTTAATGACATAGTGACTTTCCCTTGATAATATCTGTGACTGTGGTTGGCAATTTCTATTTTAAAAATTGCTTTAAAAAACATGTGATCTCTTGTTTTTAAAGTAATAAACCATTTACACTAGTATAAAAATGTCTCATAAAATACCCAGTGTCCCTTTTAAAATCTGCTATCAAAAGCCATATTACTTTAATTTTACATAATTGGTTTTATTCATTTATTTTAAGATTTCTTCTACATACTGTTGTTATTTTTTAAATGAAAGGCAAACAAAGTATAAAGTTAATGCACTGAGAATTTAATTGGTATATATTTGAGAGTTTTTAAAAAGAACATAGAAACTAAATTATATCTGCCTGCTTTGTAAGTAAACATATGATCATTTCAGTATTTCACAACCTACTCTTCATATGTTTTTATTATGCATTTTTCTCTTCTTTCTCCTACCTTAAGTGTGTATGTTAAAGTGTTTAAAACATCTCTTAAATGTCTTACAATTTGTAAGAGCATAAGTGGTTTAGAATGTTTATCCTCATTGAAAAAGAGAATGGTTAAGTTCAGTATGGTCCATAATTGATTGAATGCTTTAAGAAAGAAAAAAAGTTATTGCTTTCTGAGCTTTTGTTAAAGTCAGAACTTCCTCAAATCCATGACATGAAGTTGTCAGGGAGAAAGCTCTAAGCAATATTTTAATTGTTCTCATCCTTGAAAGAACTGTAAAAACCTCCCGTCCTTTTCCCCCACCTCATAATGAAGCTATTGTTTTATATATGCAGAAGGGAAAGTTTAGGCAGAAGAGAATGAAATTGCAGTGTTTCACATCTTCCACATTCCAGGTGTTTCCCTCTCTCTGTCAGTCTCTCTTGAGCATCCACCAAATCCAGGTAATGCTTCATGAAGGGGTAGAGAATGAAAGGAGGAAGAAGAATTTCTCATAGAGTTTTGAGTATGTAAATGCTATGAAAGAGTTATCAGCTAAAAATGTGACTTATTTACTCTTCCACAGCATATTATTGACAAGTTCAAACTGTATTTCTAATGTTCTCATCAGTACCCATGCCTCAAATAACAATAAAATAATGTCTTCCAGGAGGATTCATTCTTCTATTCATTCACTCCTTTGTCTGTAAGGTAAATATTTAATGTGAATTTTCAGTGAATCAAGGTGTAAATACTTCCACCATGGCCAACTTCAGGTACTTTGATAGACACTGAGTATTCAGCAGGGAACAAGATGGGCGCAGACTTACTCCAAAAGGCTTCTATGTGTGGGTATACGGAGACATACATTAAACCAAAATTTATACGAACAAATAATAAGTGTTACAAAAAAGAAGCACAAAGTGAACAAATAAAAGGGGGACAGGAAAGAGATTGGAACTGGGAACTTGGGTAAGATTTATAGAACTAATTTAATTATAAACATTTTATCTACCTCAGCCAACTCTACAAAACTGACATACATGCATTTTTAGGCTTAAATTTATTCTTTCATGAATTTTGATAACAATGTAAACAGAATGTGTGTGTGTGTATATATATATGTATAAATATAGTTACAAATTTTAGAGATATAAGAATATTTACAGTTTACAAATAATAAACTTAAAATACTCTTTGTTGTAAATTCCATATAGCCAGTTGATTCTTTCAGAATGCTTGCATTGATTTTTGCTGAACTCTTGTCTATGTAGCTGAACTATAGTTGTGAATGACAAATGAGTAAAGTTCTAGCATAAATATTGTCAAATCGAAACATTGGTATTTTCATTTACATTGACAAATAAGACAAAAGTGAGATAATGAAAATATGTTTGGAACTTTATTAGTTCTTCAGTGATGTGAGCAACTGCTTTGCCAAATCAGATAGTAGTGTTAGGACTTGCAAGGCTATTTCCTTGAGTTTCTGTGCTGATCACAATATGAATATAAACATGCCTGATTTTATTTTTTTATTTTTTTATTTTTTCTAAATATTTTATTTATTTATTTGACAGAGAGAGAGATAGCGAGAGCAGGAACACAAGCAGGGGGAGTGGGAGAGGGAGAAGCAGGCCTCCCGCCGAGCAGGGAGCCCGATGTGGGGCTCGATCCCAGGACCCTGGGATCATGACCTGAGCCGAAGGCAGACGCTTAACGACTGAGTCACCCAGGCGCCCCAACATGCCTAATTTTAAGTTCATCTGCACTATTAAAATTCTTTCCATCACTTTCTTAAGTCTAGACCATCAACAAAACAATAAACCAAGCCCTGCTCTGTAGTCTTTATGGTGTTAAGACTCCCACAGTGGCTGATTTTTTACAGTGTGGTCCCTGAACATGGAGTTGAGAAAAGATGTGAAGTAGCACACCTTTATGTAGTATTTCCACCCCTACACATACAATAGTAGAAATCAGCTCAACAGCATAAACGATAGATGTAGTAAAAGTATTAAAAGATTATACATTTTTGGGCGCCTGGGTGGCTCAGTTGGTTAAGCGACTGCCTCCGGCTCAGGTCATGATCCTGGAGTCCAGGGATCGAGTCCTGCATCGGGCTCCCTGCTCAGCAGGGAGTCTGCTTCTCCCTCTGACCCTCCCCCCTCTCATGCTCTCTGTCTCTCATTCTCTCTCTCTCAAATAAATAAATAAAATCTTTAAAAAAAAAAGATTATACATTTTTGACTATTTACACCTGTGTTTATTTAACTCAGCAAGTGCTCACAAATTCCTGAAATTTTAACAATTAAATGGCTCCAGTACACCACTAACGAGTATTTAGCAAAATAAACTATTAAGGAAAATTCGTTACTACACGTCTCGGTTCTGGCTCTAGGATTTCTTAAGTGGTGGTGTTCTTAGAGCTGACTTGGTTAAGCAATAGGAAAAATATCCATAGGTTCAGGAAGAACAAAATGATGTTCAGATTTTGGTCCAGAAGTCCAGGATTTTGGCACCAGGTTCCTTGTTTTGCTTTCAGAGTCTAGCCATACTTAGTCTACTTGATGGACAAAACTCTTTTCCATCGGTCATTCCTACTTGAAACTTAGTCACTCTGAAGGAACAGATGCTCTCTACATTCAAAATATTCTGGAGCTTGTACTCTAGAAGTTGCCACAATAATTTAAATGCTACATTTTCTAATACTTTTATTCACACCTAGGTAAGATTGATGAGTCTTTCCATCATGTCCTCATTGCTTCGTGTGTGCGTATCTAGCCCCTTTGACTGCATTTCTTTGCAGACATTCATTTCCTGCTTCAAGTTGTTGGCTGTAAAATCCATTTGGACAAATTTTGGATACTATATGTATTTGACATTCTAGTTAGCCTTCAATTAAAAAATCATCAAATAAATATGTGAATAAGTGGCAACATAATTGTTTTTCTTGACCTGGTAGGTATCCTAGCAAAAAGTATGTTCTATGGGGCTGACATTTTCATATGCACTGGAACCATGAGCCCAAGTCGTATGTTTGTCCCTCATCTTCATTACTTGAAAGTAAGCCAATCATTTTGCATTACCACTTTGTATAGACTAGTTCCAGTATTAAATATTTGGTCTCATCAGTCAAAGCATCCTGTTTTCTGAATCTTTCTCAACTGAATAGTATACTTGTTTTGTAATTGTTAATATCTTTATGATCAAAGACTGGTGAAGCCTATTCATATGCCTTATTACCCTTTCTCTTCATTTATTAAAAATATTTCGAGCACCTATAATGTAGGACACAGGAGTTCAAGAATGGAAGTCACAAATATGACTAAGTTACGATAGTCTTTTAGGACTCGATAGCTTGATGATGAGGGAGACAAAGGCACATAGACTATGAAATGTAGTAACTGCTATTGCAGAACTGTAAACAAAGTGTTCTAGGAACAGACTTTGAAGCAGCAGATTTTGTTTTATCATGCAGGCTATCCTCCATTTTTAAAATAATTTTTTATTGTTAATGTTAATCACCATACATTACATCATTAGTTTTTTTTTTTTTTTAAAGATTTTATTTATTTATTTGAGAGAGAGAATGAGATAGAGCATGAGAGGGTCAGAGGGAGAAGCAGACTCCCCGCTGAGCAGGGAGCCCGATGTGGGACTCGATCCCGGGACTCCAGGATCATGACCTGAGCCGAAGGCAGTCACCTAACCAACTGAGCCACCCAGGCGCCCATCATTAGTTTTTGATAGGCTATCCTCCATTTAAAAGAAAATTATAAAAGGAGAAAATGGGGCCCTTAGGTTTAGGAAAGGAAATACTTCCCTAGGTATTTTAAAACACTTGTCTTTCAGGTTCTGAAGGAGTTAAGATTTTGTTTTTGTTTTTATCTTGTACACAAAGTTACTATAAGTCATTCAAGACTACAAGTATTTTGATTCCTATTTTTAAAGTTAAAAATAACACTATTTATAATCTTTTCAAAAGTCCAGAGTCCTGGGAATAGTTGAAGCAGTGTTCCATTTCTGAGTAAATATTAGTTTAAACTGTTTTTCAGTTACTGGTAGGCTCCTACTAAATGGAAGTTGTACACAGAAGTGATAAATAAATAAGGGGAGAGAGGAAATGAGGGACAGACATGGAGAGAGATTCCCATACTGCATTTCACTTTCTGTAGTTGAAGTGATAGTTTATTCAATCATAGCTATTTATATTTCTAAATGCAGAGCCAATATAGTTAGGCAGCTAATATCATATTGCAACTTTGTACAAATTAGAAACTGAATTAAGCTTGTAAAGTATATGTTTCACTTTCCTGCCTATGCAGGAGAAACTTCCACATTAAGCATTTCAGTTTTGGGGCAAATTTTAAATTTATCGATACTATTTTCATTAAATTAACCTATTCTTTATTCTTAGGGCTCTTTCCTGACAAAATTTGCAGTCACCTCTTAACTGGAATGTTAACATAAACTATATCATCTATGTTTCATCTGTATCTGTTTGTCAATCTATCATCTACATCTGCTGTCTGTCTACCTAACTACCTACCTACCTACCGATCTATCTAATGATCTGTCATCTGTCACTGTCTCTCTCTGTTTCAGCCTCCCTGTCTCTCTCTTACCTACCTCTGCTTCTAGTTTCTCTTATTCTGGCTAGCACTGTCTCTAAAACATAATTTTCTTATTTGCCTCATAATAAGAAAGTATATCAGTTCTTATCAGTTGATTGGATGAGATTATATAGTAACTGAAGAAAAAAAAAATACTATGCTGAAATGTAGGGTCTGGGAAACTCATTAAGTCTGCTAACAACCTAACAACCCCCCTCTCACAGATTAGACTCCCCAGACAGAGTTAGCATCAGTGAAACTAAAATTTACTGAGCCCTTTGTATATGCCAAGCACTCCGCTAGGCATTATCTGACCCAATCCTCACAACAGAAACATATGATGACCTGTATCTGTCTATAAGAAATAGGCACAGAGAGGTTGAGTAACTTGCCTAAGTTCCGAAAGTGGAGGAGCCAGGGTTCAGACCCAGGTAGTCTGATTCTAGCATCATTGCATTTTATTGAATTCAAAGGCCTCTTGATCTTCTGGGTATGCAAAATCTCATGCTTGGTTTCACTTCCTATTTTTCTAATTGAATGTACTGTTTTACCATGGAATTCACATAAGAGATATCTTCTACTACTTAATTCACAGGTGTAGTCTATGTAAAATTATGCATGTAAATATGAATTTATTTTTAGCTTTAACTTTTAAGGGACACACAATTTGGGATATTCCATCTATGAAATTTGTTGAATTAGGCATGACTTGATATTGAAATATTAACATTGCATTATATTAATATCATACTAATTAATGTAATTAATGACAGTGCATTGATATTAATGTAAAATATACTTTTGCTGATCATACATGTGGAACTGTTTGCCTAAGTCATAAATCAAAAAAGGATAAGCCAAACTTCAGTGTAGACGATACAGCTACATAGAGCAATTGGTTAAGTAAAGTAGTGTTACAAAAATCATTGCCAAGTTGGTCTAGTAAGGTTAAAACCTTAAATAAGGTTAAACAAAAAGACATAATTGAGTGAATTTGAAATGATTCACTTTGTCCTCATGACATTTACCCAGGACTTTTCTAGTTACAGTGCCATTTCTGCTCACAATTAGCACATATAAATGGGTATGTCAGCAAAATTTTAAATTGCTATGGGCTACGGATCACTGACTCCCTTGGGAATTGCTGAAATTACAAATGTTAAATCCATGAATGTCAGGGTTCTTGAGTAATCTGCATTATAACAAAAACATCATCCAAGTCGGGCAGTAATTATGTGACATGAGAAAATATTAGTAAATTATCTTTGCCAGTAATTAATCAAAGTGTGAATACAAGCCCTTTATGGCTTATTTGTTTAAACTGTTGAACAGTGATTATTCATTGCCCCCACAAATGTAAGTTCGTTATTTATAACTTACAAATATGTTTTGTTCAGAAAAAATTTAGTTTTATTAATGTTAATCAAATCTTAGGACTTACACCAGAACAAAATGAAGATATTTTTAAAGACCTACAAAATGAAGATAGTTTTAGGGCTTGAGGCCCTTCAACAAAGTGAATGCTTAATATGCCTAATGAAAAATAGATCATCTTTTTAAAAAACTCACACTTAAAGTAGGATTATAGGTATTGATTTATTTCTTTTTCCTTTTTTTTTTTTTTTTTTAATATTTTATTTATTTATTTGTCAGAGAGAGAGCACAAGCAGGGGGGAGTGGCAGGCAGAGAGAGAAGCGGGCTTCCCGCAGAGCAGGGAGCCCGATGTGGGGCTCGATCCCAGGACCCGGGATCATGACCTGAGCTGAAGGCAGATGCTTAACCGATTGAGCCACCCAGGCATCCCAGATTTCTTTATTGCATATGGCATATTTCAAAACAAACTTTCTATCTTCACCTTAAATCTCGATTTTTAAAATGTGGTCATGTTTGAATTTTATTATGTACACTTTTCTAGCATAAAGTATCTCTGCCCTTTATAATTTTTTAGCATGTACATGTAATGCTGACTTTCTATTTTTTTGTGTGTGGCTAGGAAGTATCAGAGTCTTTATAAAATATTGCTTTAGAAGCTTGCTTAGCTCACAATATGGGAACTATTGACATCTGCAGTTCGGTAAACATGTCTCACAGACTCAATGTACAAAATACAAGACTTCTCAAAGGTCAAAGCAATTCTCATCAGTATCAGAGAATGATAGAGTTGTATAGGGTAAATGTGGAGATACTGAATTTAGGTGCTGTGTGCTCTACAAGATAGAAGGCAAGATCTGCTAACCCCAACTCATTTTCTTTCCCCTGGTCACCTTCTTATTTCATGTTGGTCTTTTATATAGATATTTTCAAGTCAAGAAACTTCATTGTTGAAGCCTGTTTCTGCAGCTGTTTTTTTAAAATGTGTGTCCAAATTATATGTTTTCTTCTTGGAAATTTTATCGCAGAAAATCTGATTTTAATTAAATGTTGTTTCTAGTCTTATTTATAATTTTCTTTTCAAAAAAGGAATTATAATTATTGTGTCTATGCAAGAGATTTCTTCCTGAATTGCAACTTTTAGATGTTGAAAAAAACTGTTTGGATGTATTATGTTTTTCTTGAAGTAAATGCTGCTTGCATTATGTATCACTCATTTTTATGTGTGGAAATCTAATGAAACTGATATCACTATCTCCAAAATAAATGTAAATGATAATGTAACATTCCTTTATTTAGTTCTGTAAGAAGCCAGAATTCATTAAGCAATGTTCTTTTTAAATATCATGTGCTTATAACAAAAATATATTTACAAGGAAGAAAGTTGTGGGGAACCAAGACTAAGAGGCTAATCTTATTATCTTTCCTCCTTACTTCACTTCTAGGTTCTTAGTAGGTATCAGTTGAAGTATTTAAATTTTTGTATGTGATCATTCTGATGGGACTATTTTGACTAAGTTGTCTGGACAATAAAACAAATCAATTAACCTAAGTGATTGGCAGAATATTTAGCCAGGATATTTCTAGACATAGCTCCATTATCTCCAGAGGTATTTCTAGACTTAAGTATGTATATTACATAATACTACAAATATTATTTTGATTAGAAAGGATTTGGTGCAGTTAAAACCCTACTTTAATGATATCATTTGGGTTTTGAGATTCGTTCTCATGTTTCCTAACTTCTCCAATATATTATTTCTCATGTTTTTCTTCCTTATGAGAAAATTCTTTTATTTTTTCTCCTCTTCCACTTGATTTATTCTTTTCCATTTCTCAGCTTTGTGCCCTTGGCCTTCAAAGTCCTCCTTTATTTCATTTGCCATGTCTCTGGTTACAGATTTTCTGCCTATGCTCTTAGAACCTGTGTGATTGTCATTCAAATCCTTTGCTCAAATTTGCAGTACAACGCAACAGGCCATAAAAGTCTTCGATACATGTATTATTAATAGATAGGAACTAAAAAGATGCCAAGAAAATCTAAAAGCATTGCTTCTGTGGCAGTGTTTCTATAAAACAGGGAGTCATGAAGGTGAAAAACTAATAGGTGTTACAGGAATGAATTAGTCAACTCAAGAAATCTCGATCTAAACATTTCTATGCAAAGATAGCATTACTGAAGAGTTTCTATCTCACAAAGGCATAACATTATCCATCTTAGAATGCAAAATATTTTTATTTCAGATATATATATAGAGAGAGATAGGGAGAGAGGGGGGAGGGGCAGAGGGAGAGGGAGAGCGAAAATCTCAAGTAGACTCTGCTGAGTGTGGAGCCTCACCCAGGGCTTGATCTCAACCCTGAGATCATATCTGAGCCGAAACCAAGAGTTGGTTGCTTGACGGACTACTCCACCCCAGGCACCCCAGAATGTGAAATTTTTTTATTGGTGGTGGTGTGGTGGTCCGCCCAAATCCCATCTTTATTTCTTATGCAGAAATAACACTTTCTGATTTGGGGGTGGGCATATGGCTGCCGAAAATAAAAACTAGATTACCCAGGCTTCCTTTTAGTTAAACAAGATCGAGTATCCATGGAATAGAAGAGATTTAAGGGAAATGGTATAGATAACTTTTGAAAAGTATACTTACAGGAAAGAGACATGGCTTCCTGTTCCTATTTTTTGGAGTCAGGAGATAGACATATTGACTGGCTATGGAGTAGTTGTTTTGGACTACGAAGTAGAAGCTGTTGAGGTTGATGGGACAAGCTAGAAAAAGCTGTGGGTCTGGACAATCATGGAATTGCTAAACTAGGGCAAGACTGCTCTGGTTATATAAGAAATAAATGAATTTCTATATTTTTAAGCCAATGTTCATTTTTAGTTTTCTGTAGCTTTTAGATAAGCTTAATTTTAATGACTATAACCCGCTATTTTCCACAGCACAAACTGGACTTTTTGGACTATTTTGCTCTAGAATATTTTGCATTGGTAAATCCCAATTCTTCACTTTGTGTTTGCATATCTGTTCTGGGAGCTGGTTCACCATAGCAAGCATTCACTATACTATACTACATGATGGCTCAGAAGGACACCCTGTAATTTTCAGTGATGGAACACGAGAGAAGTGGGTTTTACCCCTTTGTTGACTTCTCACACCCTTCCCACAGCCTGCTATAATCTGTTCTTTTTTTTCCCTTTCTGTTCTCCTTTTTGTGTATGCCCCCCAGCTGCACATGACCTAGAACTGGAACCAATTCTAGAAGCTTTTGTGCCCCTTAATTACACCTTCCAATCTGTCACCTGGTGCTGTCAGTTCTATCTTTAAAATATTTCTCCTGTTTGTCCCTGACTCTGCATCCCTGTCTGTTTTCTTATTGCCCTGCCTCAGGCTTGTATCATGTCTCCACAGCATCAGTGCCCACACTTGGCACACTGCAGCTCTTCTCTCTCCATCTCACTTGCTGTTCTTATCACCTGGGAGAGATTGGGCATGCATACTGAGCAGGATGCTTTACTACTCAGAACTGCCCAGGGACTGCTCATCATCCCCAGCAGTGGTTACCTATGGTGTTCTCATGAGCCGTGGGGTCAACAGCAATGCCTGCATGGTCCTCAGTATTGATGTCATGGCAGGTGAGGCAGGGCTCTGGCCTGCCTTCCTCCACCATATGCACATTGCACAAGAACAGCCTCACTGGAATTTCTTCTCCAACAGCATGTATGTATGGTTATGCATCTGTTAAGGTTTTTTCTTTCACCTTAAAAACATCATTTCAGTACATTATATTTTGTTAGAAAATAAGCCATTTCCCTTAAGCTTTCAATGTTTTTTTTCTGAGTTGTACTTTGAATTTGCTCATAACATTTTTATATTTTCTTGTTTTTCATGTGCAGTTTGCATTCTTTCCTTTATCCTTAATCAGTCTTTTTAGAAGTTACCCATTTTATTCATCTTTGAAGACCCAACCCTTTGTTTTAGTAATGTTTTCCCTTTTTTGTTATTATTATTATTATTTTATTCTCTGTTCATTTAAAAAATGCAGTTCAGTCTTGTTCTTTCTTAGGGTTTAGTTATTTTCTTATCCTAATTTCTTCACATTAAATGAAGATGTTTTTCCTTCTTCATTCCCTCCCTCCCACCTTCCCTCCTTTCATCTTTTTATACTTTAAGTAATTACAGCATTCATGCCTATAGATGTTCCTTAGTTATATAACATAGGTTTTGATGTGAACTATTCAGCTTTTAATTACATTGTGTATGGTTGGAAATTTCAGTTTTATTTTTATTTTGATCTAGGTATTATTTAGGAAAAATATGAATTTCTAAGTATTAAAGTTTTAAAAAATATTTTACTTCTAGTTTTATTGATTATGAATCCAAGAATGCAGTCTGTAAAAGTGGTATATATGTTTAAACTCTTTACTTTGAATTTTTTGCCTCCCTGGTGTTTTTATGGTCTTTAATAGTTTCTAATTTTTGACCCAATGAATGAATGATTGCATTTTAATAGAGGAGTTTAACCCATTCAGGTTTGATAGCTCATTATTTATTTCTCAATTCTATTATTTTATGATTTTTAAGGAATGTATCAGTGTTGTTTACCTATACTGCATTGTTCTTCCTTGCTCCTAAAAACTGCTGATGAAATGCTTCTGCTTATTTTTGTTTATTTGTTTCAAATTTTTATTTAAATTCTAGTTTGTTAACATATAGTGTAGTATTGGTTTCAGGAGTAGAATTTAGTGATTCATTACTTACATATAACACCCAGTGCTCATCACAGCAAGTGCCCTCCTTAATGCCCATCACCTATTTAACCCATCCCCGAATCCCCTCCCCTCCAGCAACCCTCAGTGTGTTCTCTATAGTTAAGAGTATCTTCTGGTTTGCCTCCCTCTCTCTTCCTTTTTTCCCCTTTTCCCCTATATTCATCTGTTTTGTTTCTGAAATTCCACATATGAGTGAAATCATATGGTATTTGTCTTTCTCTTACTTATTTCATTTAGCATAATACACTCTAGTTCCATCCATGTCATTGCAAATGGCAAGATTTCATTCTTTTTGATGGCTGAATAATATTCCAGTGTGTGTGTGTGTGTGTGTGTGTGTGTGTGTGTGTGTGTGTGTGTATGTGTGTGTAAACCACATCTTTATCCATTCATCTGTTGATGGACATTTCAGCTCTTTCCATAATTTGGTTATTGTTGATAATGCTGCTATAAACATCAGGGTGTATGTGTCCCTTCAAATCTGTATTTTTGTATCCTTTGGGTAAATACCTGGTAGGGCAATTGCTGGGTCATAGGGTAGTTCTATTTTTAATGTTTTGAGGAAACTCCATACTGTTTTAAATTCTGTGGTAGGTGTTTAGCACTGCAAGGATTATTTCTTTGGATTCAGAAGTGGAAGTATGTATTTTTCCTCTTTGTCTTCTTTCTCCTCCACCTCTTATTTTTTTTCAAATTTCTATCCCTCTCTCTCCCTCCATCCTTCCCTCTTCCCTCCCCCCCCCAATTCTTTTCTCTTAATTGGGAGCTGTAATAAATGTAACATACACAACATTCTTACCTATTTTATCAGGCAACATTCTTGGTCACAAGTAACAGAATTGGTTGGAAAGATATATGGTAGCTTAAAGGATCTGTGGGAATGCTGGGAGGCCCTATGTAGATAATGAGCATGAGCCAGAACAGACTTTGCAGTCAAGAACAACTGGTTAGGATGCTACTGTTGCTGCCTCCATTATAGGACACTCATTGCCACTTGTTTCTATTACAGGAACAAACTGCCATCATTGCTGAACTGTTGACTTTTTGTTGCCACCATGATTAACATCTGGCTGTGCATCACTTCCTCAAGGTAAGAGTCGTAAGTGGCAGATCCTAGTTCATGTCTCTATATTCTCCACTCCAGGGTATAGAAATCATCTGCCTTCTTGACTTCCTGCCTACCATCAACCATACAGTGCTGGAGTTTCACAAATTAGGAAGGTTGTTTGTATGCTGAGTAAACACATAGCATATTTCTACTGCATTTAAACCCTTTGTCCTGTGGGTATACATAAATAAGATTTAAAAACAGGTGTATATAGGGCGCCTGGGTGGCTCAGTCGGTTAAGCGACTGCCTTCGGCTCAGGTCATGATCTCAGGGTCCTGGGATCGAGTCCCACATCGGGCTCCCTGCTCTGCGGGGAGCCTGCTTCTCCCTCTCCCACTCCCCCTGCTTGTGTTCCCTCTCTCGCTGTGTCTCTCTGTCAAATAAATAATAAAAATAAAATCTTTAAAAAAAAAAAAAAAACAAAAAAAAACAGGTGTATATATACATATATATACATATATAAAAATATGTTTGCCCCATTCTTTTACTTTGAAAAAGAGAAAATCTCCCACCTAACATGATGGGACTTTTCTTCATATGTGCTGAGTGCAGAATGTGCTGAAACCATTTCTGATGGGAGCCAGTTCAAATTGTCAAGATTTTCTGTGGACATCTCCAAGTTTAGAATCTCAGGTTGATGTCCATTTATCTTCTGGCTCAAGTTTGTTCCATTATTAATATTGTTCAACTTATGTGTTAATTTGCAAAGTTAACTACTTAACACTCCCCACATACAGTACTAGTTGAGAAGAAAACAAAGAAAATAGTAATCCATTGTATGTAATACATGCATGGTTTTGTCTCCTCTTAGAGGTGTTCTTCCGTTGTATACTACAACCACTAAGTCTGCAGGGTCTGGGATCATTGTGAGAGAATTTATCTTTAATGAAAGAATCATTTGGTTTAAGTAATGAGATGTGATGAACTCTTGATTTATGAATTCAGGTGTTCAATTTATGGGGAAAATAGTACCATATATAGGTTATGAGTTCATAGTATGTATCACATGCTGTCAGTAGTTGGCATTGTAACTAATTTTCATCAGCCCATAAAGTTTTCTATTTCTGTGTAAAGAGGCTGTCTAAGAAAGAAGTAATACCACATGGGATACCACAAAATTTAGTAAATAGAGAGATGATGTTGTATACAGACACATAATGAGTAAGAACAGCAAATTCAAATCCCGAGTAAGTCTGCATTCCAGTGAGTGTCAGGAATTAACCCTTTTGTGTTGAAAGCAATCAAATATAATCCATATACCACCAAAATAGCTGGCTGGTGCTTAAAATATGGTAGCCTATAGTATGTCACGGTCACTAGCAAATAGGTTCACAGCAATAGTTGCAGTGAGTCCAACTTGGTCAGAAGGGCTCATGTCACTGAGCTGATGCATAGCCTCCATTTCTTTTATCATAGACTCTCTGTTCTCGAGTCTATTGAGTAAATGCTATGTGAGCTGAGGAGGAGGCTGCCCGAAACAGGGGGTATGTCATGTTTCTATTTTATTAAGAAGCATCTTCATCAGGGGCTTTTAAGAAACATTCATGTGGGAACTAGTTCATAACTAGAAACCAACTCTGCATTATTTGTTCAGCCTAGAAAAACATTATATAATTTATTAAAAATTTTAAAGTCAGCCATTAGATATATTAAGAGCAGATTATAATTACTCTGCTCTGTAAAGAAAAAAAGATGTGAAAAGCAAAAAAAAAAAACAAAAAAACAAACCCAGAAATGATTTAATGAAATATTTAATAAAAATCTACAATGCCATTAAAAACAAAAGCCATTTTGTCCAAAATGACCTGTAATATCAATAGTAATGATAGGTCTCTTAACCAAATAGAAATTATGTATATATGTATCCTTACCATAATAAAACTGTGCACTCAACAAAAGCCACAGTAAAGTTAGTTGTGAAACACAAGAGACATTCCCACTATAATCAATAATCAGGAGGATTTCTACTACTTTCCTTATTTAACGTTGTTCCTGAAGTACTAGCCAATGAAGTTAGAAGAAAAAAAATGAGAGGCTTTAAACTTTATATGAAACAGAAAATACTATTCATAGAGATTACATAATTCCATACCTTGAAACTCTAAAATTTGCAATTGAAATTAAAAAAAGATCCATAAGGTAGTGGCGTTTGAACTAAAGTAAAGAAAACAAAAATGTTTTCCTCGTTATGAATTATTATTAGCCAGACCATACAATAGGAGAAATAAGCCTGTTTTCTACAGCAACCACAAAAGTAAAATACCTAGAAATAAACTGAATAAGACCTCAACCAAGCCTATATGAATGTAATGGTGAAACTTTACTGAAGGACGGTAAAATAACTTGAAATTATCAAAACAAAAACTGTATTCTTTTTTTAGAGAACAGCATATTTTAAATTTATCAATTAATCTTAAGACCCAATGTGATACCTGTGAAGGTAACAATAAGATTCTAAAGCTCATATTCAAAATAAACAAATAAGTAAATAAAGCTCATATGCAAAACTAAACATGTATAATGATATAAAAGGAGAAGGATAGTGGAACTACTTTTACCAAATGTTGAAATGTGTTATTGTGAAAAAGTAGAAAAAATATATGTTGGTCTCTGTTCTTAGTTCCTGGAATAGAGCCCTTAAAACCCTTGTAGTTTCCTAAGTGATACAACTACTAGGAGCATCTTTTGTTCTAGTATTTGGTCTTTGACCTCAGCTCCTAATACAGGGCTCCTGAATCCTTTGGAATTTCCTGGATGATAGG
This sequence comes from Halichoerus grypus, assembly GCF_964656455.1. Classification (NCBI taxonomy): domain Eukaryota; kingdom Metazoa; phylum Chordata; class Mammalia; order Carnivora; family Phocidae; genus Halichoerus; species Halichoerus grypus. Next base: position 100,380,877 of record NC_135712.1, on the reverse strand, counting down.
ACCATCTTTTGCTCTAATGAGGCAACTCCTGAATAGCGTCTGGATGGGGCTGGTCACCAGAAAGACCAAGCCAGGATTAAGAGCTTGGAAATTTCAACCTCACTCCCCATCCCCCAGGAGGAGGAAAGGGTCTGGAAATGGAGTTAATGATCAGTGTGTCTATGATCAATGATCATAATGATCAATGATGTCTATGTGATGACACCTTCATAAAAATTCCCAAAGTACAGAATTTGGAGAGCTTCAGGGTTGTTGAAGTACCAGGAGGGTGGGGTGCTTGGTGAGGGTATGGAAGCTCTGTACCCCTTGCCCATCTCTTCCATCTGGATGTTCATCTGTGTCCTTTATCATATAATTTTATAATAAATGGTGAATATAAGTAAGCGTTTCTCTGAGTTCTGTGAACCATTCTACAAATTATTAAACCTGAGGGGGGTCATGGGAACCCCAAGTTATAGCTGGTCAGAAGTACAGGTGACAACCTGTGACCTGTGATTGGCATTGGAAGTGGAACAGGGGAAGTCTCGTCGGACTCTGTCAGAATTGAGTTAAATTGTGGGACACCCAGCTGATGTCATGGGGGATTGCTTGGTGAATGAAAACCTCCACACATTTGTTGACCAGATCATCAACATGGAAATATTGTGAGTATGTGAGTAAAGGAGAAATGGAGGAGTGTGTTTTTCCTATACAATTACCATATTTAATACAGTTATGTCATGAAGTGTCATTTGGGTAAGATGTGAAGTAAATCAAGTTTGAAGCCTTATGGGTATCTGGAAGGAAGGACAATACAAGTGGGGAAAAAAGGCAAATGCAGAGGCTCAAGCCCCAAGGCAAGATTGTGCTTGGCATATTTGAGAAGCAGCAAATATGACCTTGAGCGTGGAGTAGAATGAAAAAGGGAAGATTAGGAGATGTGGTGAGAATGGGAATAGGTGGCAGGGTGGGTTGTAGGTCATATGTGCCTAATAAGTCATAAAAAGAAAATGCTTGGTCTGTACTTTCACTGAGATGGGAAGTCTTTGGAGGTCCTTGAACAAAGAAGTGAAAGGGTTTGACTGACATTTTAATGGTTTCACTCTGGCTGCTGTGTTAAGAATAAATGAAGGTGGACAGGGACAGCAGTACAGAGACCAGGTTGAAAACCTGTGGAAGTCCAGGTGAGAGATAATGCCTTGAATAAGAATTGTAGCAGCAGAGGCAAAGACACATAGTCTAATTCTGGATGTATTTTGAAGGGACGCTCAGTTGGACATTCTGATGAATTTAATGTGGAGTAAGAAAAATAAGGCAAGGGGGCGCCTGGGTGGCTTGGTTGTTAAGCGTCTGCCTTCAGCTCAGGTCATGATCCCAGGGTCCTGGGATGGAGCCCCACATCGGGCTTCCTGCTCGGTGGGAAGCCTGCTTCTCCCTCTCCCACTCCCCTGCTTGTGTTCCCTCTCTTGCTGTGTCTCTCTCTGTCAAATAAATCTTAAAAAAAAATAAATAAATAAAAGAAGGCAAGGATGACTCTAAGGATTTTGATTTGATAAACTAGATGGATGGAATTGCTACTTACCTAGATGATGAAGTGAAGTGAGATAAGAAAATGGATCATTGATTGAGGAGAAAGGGTATGAAGTTTATCATTATTAGAAATGGGAATATTTTGGCCCATGGTGTTATCTTCTGAATTCAGAACCAATAAAACAAGATAGATTAGCAGCACTGAATGTTTATATATAAAAGCAGTGTTTTGTAAGACTCAGATTTTGGGAGAGCGGAATACATTTGATAAAATCCACAGGGAACATTTTTGTGATATCTTTTAGTGTTTTTGTGCTTTATTCAATTTTTAATATTATCATATCATATATAAAGGATTTATTCCATGTAGAAGCATTCCTCGTTTATCTTACAAATTATTTAATATTTTTCTTTCCTATTAATAAGATCCCAACATTTTAAATGCACTGAAAAATTTTAAATGCAATCTTAAAAATAGTTGAGTAGGACATTGTAGTCTTAAAAAACTGTTTAGGATTTCAAAAAAGAAGACCCTTATTCTAAGAATTTGAGGGTGAGGTAACTAGAATAAGCAGTGCGATAGGTTTACACATAGCATTGAGGGCCACTTAGGGCAAGTGATCGGGACTAAAAGCAGCATTGCTGTGGTGTTTTTCCCTAACCATGCTCCGATGCACAGGTGCGGCCACATATGGGGGTAGAGTTGTATAAAAACATATATCCATCATACTATCATACAGAGTATTTTCACTGCCCTAAATATCCTCTATGCTTCTGCTTACTTATCCACCCCCCTTTTCCCCAATCCTTGGCAATCACTGATCTTTCCACTGTTTCCATAGTTTTGCCTTTTCCAGCATGTCATATAATTAGAATCATACAGTATTCAGCCTTTTCAGATTGGCTTCTTTCACCTAGCAATATGCATTTAAGTTTCTTCCATGTCTTTTCATTGCTTGATAGCTCATTTCTTCTTAGCACTGAAAATATTCCATTGTCTGGATGTACTATAGTTTATTTATCCATTCACCTACTAAGAGACGTCTTGGTTGCTTCCAAATTTTGATGATTATGAGTAAAGTTGCTGTAAACATCCATGTGCACATTTTTGTGTGGATGTGCATTTTCAACTCCTGTGGGTAAAGACTAAGTAGCACATTTGCTGCATCATGTGGTAAGAGTATGTGTAGTTTATAAGAAACTGCCAAACTGTCTTTCAAAGTGGCTGCACCACACTGCATTCCCACCAGCAATGAATGAGAGTTCCTGTTACTCCATATCTTTGTTAGTATTTTGTGTTGTCCATATTTTGAATTTTGGCCATTCTCATAGGTGTCTAGTGGTACCTTGTTATTTTAATTTGCCGTTCCCTGATGAGATATGATGTGGAGCATCTGTTCATATGCTTATTTGTCATCTGTGTATCTTTGGTAAAATGTCTGTTATGGTCTTTGGCCTATTTTTTAATTGAGTTGTTTGATTTCTTATTGTTGAGTTTTAATAGTTCTTTATGTGTTTTTAACAACAGTCTTTTGTCAGATGTGTCTTTTGTAAACATTTTCTCCCAGTTTGTGGCCGGTCTTCTAATTCTCTCAGTATTGTCTTTTGCAGAGCCAAAGTTTTTAATTTTAATGAGTGCAGCTTATCAATTAATTCTTTCATGGATGGTGTCTTTGATGTTTTATCTAAAAAGGCATTGCTATATCCAGAGTCATCTAGGTTTTCTCCTATGTTCTCTTCTTGGAATTTTATAGTTTGGCATTTTACATTTAGGTCTGTGATACATTTCAAGTTAGAAAGTTAGATTTTGTGAAGGCTGTAAGATCCGTGCCTTTTTAAGACCATGTTAGGGCAGGTGGTGTTTAAAGCTCCCTCCATTTCCTCTCCAATTTATTATAGTGACACAAGATCTAGCTCTAATATCCCTTTGCTGCCTCCCTTTTAATGCTGAAGACCTCATTTGGTGGAGGGGGAGATCTGAACATTTAGCTTTCTTTCTTTTTATATTTCTCCTCAAAAGATTTATCTGCATTATGTAGATGACTGTGACTGATTGGAAATACGGTCTTAAACATGGCAGAAAGAAAAGAGAATTACAAATATCAACATTTGAAGATACTATTTCACCACATCATTTAAGACAGAATACCTAGATGTCAAAAGGTGTAAGATGACAAATTTTACTACCTTAAATGTAAAGTCTTCTGTATGACAAAAACCTTAAATAAAAAATAATGAGGGAATAATTAAATATAATTTGTATTAATTGTGACCAAGAATTAATTTGCTAAAATAATTCTTAAAATTCAATAATATAAATAGCAAATCCCTCTAAAGGAAGGAGGAAGATAAGAAGGAAGGGCATGGACTGACAATATATGGAGGAATAAATACTCATGGTTTATAAGTAGACCAAAAGACGTTCAAAGTCCCTCCTATTGCACTATTTCATATTGTAAGTAGTGCAAATTAAGACAGCAATTAAATAGCACTTCCCACTTTTCATCCTGTCAGAAAAAAATTTCAACCATATACAATGTTGGAGAGGTTGGAAAACAGGAATTTTCATGCATCATTGACAAATTTGTACTTTGGTATAACAAATGTTATGGGAGTTTTTCAATATTTATGAAAATGTCCCTGATACCCGTCCTGCGATTTTCACAGATGTATGCACACACATGTTCATTATAGCTTTGTTGATACAGTAAAATCTGAACACATCCTGAATGATCACCTAAAAGGGGTGCAGCCACACAGTGGGACACTGCACAATGAGCTAGAGCTCTAGAATATGCTGCTAAGTAAATTAACGAGTTGTATGCACAAAAAGACACCAGAAAAGTGTTAAATCTGCATCCATATATGTAAGAAGTTATATGTGTATATAGGCAATGTATTTGTGTGAGTTTGAAAAAAATCAAAGGAAGATTCATTAAAACTGTGTCAATGACTATTTCCTCAGTCACATAGGAACATATTATGAAGTGGGAAAAAAGATACTTCTCATTGTGTCACCTTTCTTATTTGAATTTTTTATCACACTTTTGTATTTTGGTATATAGAAAAAAGATTAGAGAAAGAAACTGGAAGACTTTTAATTTAAAAACCTATCATATGAGGTTTCTTTTCCTTGGTTTTGGAATGTTGTTTCATCTATAGTTGCAGTCTGGTAACTGAAGGCACAACTCTGAAGATGGTTCAGGATTGAGAGAAGCTAAGGATGCTCTGTATGATTTTCACGGAGTAGTATTTTTACTAATTCAATATGTCTTATTTTATGAGGACTTAGCAACTGGTTCATTGATTCTTTGTTCATATATATTTGGGATTTAGAAATAGTGAAATGCTGTTGTGATTCTATAATAAATTAGCTGCATATTTATAATACAAACTAATGATTCTGTAGAAATGATTCGGATTCTGGAGAAAACCTTCATTGAACTGCAAATGAATTTGCAGTATTTCAACAGCAAGAGTATATGAACGTTTTCTTACTTTTTTTTTTTTAACATTCATTTGATACCTGTTAAGTGTGAGAGACTCAGCTATTGTAAGGGCTATATTTGTCTATCATTCATTCATTTTTCTTAATTTCCTAATTCATTCATCACTTATTTACTGTCTCCAATATTTGGGGAGCATTTTAGGTTTTTAGATTGAGTTTTTACTAGGAAAAGTCTGTGCTGTAATGGAGCTTATATTTCAGTTGTGACGAGGGGAGACAAACCAGGAAACCAACCCTCCCCCCAAAAAAAGGAAAGAGAAATAACAAAATAATTTGAAACGGGCAGTAGTGCTTAAAAGAAAGCAAAAGAGGTCAGTTTGAATGACAGACACTGGTGGGAATGGGGATGAGTTTGGGATTGGAGGTGGGTTCTGGGGTTTTATAGTTTATGACAGTTAAAGGGAACATATCATATGATAAGGTCCCAGAGCACTGAGTAGGTTTTGTTTTCTTTATATTTACTTCTCTGTTATTTTCAGCAGATTTTCTTTTCTTTTCTTTCTTTTTTTTTTTTTAGGGAAAGTAGGTGGGTTTATTCTTATAGATGCAAGATTGCCATCATCACAGATAATTTAAGTAAGGGACTCTGAACTTTATTTGAAGGCTATATCTCTTCCAAGTTAAAGCAATAGTAGATTTAATCAAGTCAGAGAAGAGAGTAATTTAATGTAAGACAAACTTTTATTTTAGACCATCTATTTGTTTTATTCATTCATATTAAAACACCCTTTTGAATGTGTCTTTTTGGTATAGCTCAGTGATATTAGATTTTCACTAATTTTGTCTTTTTTGATTGCAGTCTTGGGTTTTTTTGGGGGGGTTTGTTTTTGTAATTTCAAGTCATTCACCCATAACATTTGTTATACCAAAGTACAAGTCATCTTTCTTTCATATATTTTATTGTTTTAGATTGTATCTACTTACAGGCAGTGGGAACCCCTACCTAAATTGTTTCTTACAAATTGGTGCTTATTTATTTCTTATAGTAAGAAAACTAGAGGGAGATCAGTTGGTTTCTGGCATTAGTACAGTAGTTTAAGGAGTCATGCTTCTGCCTTTGTTCCATCATCACAATAGTCAGCATTTTACTTCTTGTCCTCAAGATGACTGCTACATCTCCAGGCATAAGGGGAAAAGTCAGTGCCAGAGCTGTTGTTATCACTCAGCAGGAAAGCAAAATATTTCCTAGAAATCTCTTGACAGGCTTCTGCTTTAGTCTCATTGCCTAGAACAAGTCCCATGGGAACCCCAGCAGCAAGGAGTGCTGAAGATGCAGGAAATAAGACTGTGAATGTCTTAAAACAATCTTTATACAACTCCTGGAGCTTGATACATTGCTGCTCCCAACAAAATCAAGAAATATGGGTGACAATGGATATTAGGTAGCCAACTATGAGTAATTTACCACAAATGCTGCTTAAAATACAATTTCCTTGAAAACAACAAACTATTTCAACCAATGCATTAAAAAAAAAAAAAGATGTTGCCTGGGGAAAGTTTTAGGTGTGTGCCATTTTCCCACTGTTATCTTTTTAAACTGGGCTTTTGTAATTATTGACTATAAATAAAGATTATCAAAATTAACTGGGATGATAATAATAGTAAACAATTACTCTGTGTTCTGTGTGCTTTACATGTAATAATTTAATCCTCACAACAGCTTTGGAAAGAAGGTACTATTATTATCCCCATTTCATGGAGATGTTAAGGAACGTACTCATGGTCTCACAGCTAGTAATGACTGCACCAGGATTGAAATTCAGGTACTTGGCCTCAGAGATGACCAATACCAAGGTGGAATTGTGAGAAGAAACAGTCGGTGGCATCTTGTTGCTGAGAGCTGCACCTGCAGACTCCTGGCAAGCATATGGGGGCCTCAGTTCTACAGCACAACACACTGAATTCTGTCAACAACTACAGGGGCTTGGAAAAGAACTCTTAGTGCTAGCAAGGGATGGAGCCTTTTTGACATGCCAGTTGTAGCCTTTTGCAACCCTGAGCAGGAGCCTAGATAGCCTGTATCTGGAATTCTGACCCCCAGAAAGTATGAGATAATACATATGTGTTGTTTCAAGCCACTAAGTTTGTGGTGATTTTTTATACTGCAATAAAAAAAATCAATACAATATTCAAGCTCCAATGATTGTATGTTATATCTTAAATGAGATGCTCATTCGTTTTGAGCCTTTTTTCATGCATTAACTCATAATAAATAATAATAGTACTAACCATGGCTAACATTAGCTGAATACTTTGCTACATTCCAAAAACTAATCAATGCTTAAAAAAACCATTTATTTAATCCTCATAGCTATCTTGATGTAGACATTGTAATTATCCTCATTTTACAGATGAGAAAATTGAGAAAGAGGAAAACATGAAGCAGAGTAACTTCTATAGCTTAGGCAGCTAAGAAGTAGCAGATGCAGGACTTGGATCCAGATATAGGAACCACAGGGTCTGAACTCATGACTATGATGCTCCACTGCTTGGCCTCTGTAAGTGGAGTTTGGGTCATTGTTATTTTCTTCCTTGGAACACAGTCTTCAAGAGGAAGTATCAGGTGGGCCACAAATACTTTTTAAAAAAGAATATAACTTACAGCAAATTAGGAGAACAGATGAGGAAAGTTAGATTTTCTTATAACTAGAGTGAGAATCTTTGTGAATTGTTGTATTGTAGCCATAAGATAAACATATCAGCATGCTTTCTTTTAAGGTGTACAACCTAAACATATATAATTTTTAATTGTCAATCATACCTCAATAAAGCTGGAAAAAGAAATATTTAAAGAAGAAAAGGTATCAGCATGAGAAAGCAGCAAATGGGTCCACCATTATTTGGGGATTTAAATGAATGTTTAAGAAGCTTAAAAAATTGTACATATACCAATATATGTTTCTTTTCTTTGTGATGTTGTATAATAATATTTCATCACATTGTGTACTTTTGAAAATGGATGATTTTAGGTAGAATTGTTCCAATGCTCTTACCATATTTCCTGCTTGCTTCAGTTGACTAGAGCCTACATCTCTTCAGATTCTTCCTTGGTCTTTTCAAGTTGAAGAGGAATTGTTTTGGGTCGTACATGAAATTTTTGCAATACATCTGCTTCTACATGAAGTAATATTTTGATGTCTATGTAACTTTCATATTTACCTCTTTTCTTTGGTCTAAATTAATATCTTTAAAAATGGATCTTGGAAGGAAGGAAACTAATATGTATTAGAAATCAATTGGATGTCAATCAAATCACTTCACATGGTACTTCATATAATCCTCTCATATACCTAGTGAGTTCATTTTTTATTGTTCATAGTCTACATATGGCAAATCTGAGAAAAGGGAAGATTAAACAATTGCCCAGGATCACATAACCCATTGATGGCCATTTGGGGATTTGAACCCAGGGGTTTCCTTCAAACACTGTGCTCTTTTCCTGTAAACACACCTCCTCTTAGGCTCAGTGTTATCGATCTGCTTCCTTCTTTTATTATTGGCAGTAGCCATCTGCCAAATAAATTTCAAAGTACTTTTGAAAAAATGTTGTTTGAAGTATGAATACATGTCTGTACTGATTGCAACACACAGTACAACTCCCATACAAACAGGTTTTAATGACACCATCTCCTTTGCTGTTGGAACTACTCATATTTGGGTTTGAAATCACTGCCCTATCTTGTAATAAGGATAAATTTCTCACCACAGAACTTCATCCACTTGAAAATGTATAGCAAGTGATTTAATTTCATAATTGAAATGTATTTGCAAAAGTTGAGCTTACTATTGCTTCCAATCAGCCATTGTGTATCTGAAAATAATTTAAAACTTGAGAAGTATATTTTATATGACATTTTCTCTGTATGTCTATTTCTAGTTATATATAATGCCTTTAAGAAGTTATTTATTTATTTATTTATTTATTTATTTATTTATTTATTTATTTATTATGTTCAATTAGCCAGCATATAGAACATCATTGGTTTTTGATGTAGTGTTCAACAATTCATTAGTTGCATATAACACCCAGTGCTCATCACCACATGTGCCCTCCTTAATATCCATCACCCGGTTACCCCATTCCCCCCACCCTCCTTCCTTCTGTAACCCTCAGTTTGGTTCCTGGAGTCCAGAGTCTCTCATGGTTTGCTTCCCTCTCTAATTTCTTCCCATTCAGTTTTCTCTCCCGTCACCTGTGGTCCTCTGCGCTATTCCTTATGTTCCACATATGAGTGAAATCATATGGTAATTGTCTTTCTCTGCATGACTTATTTTACTTAGCATAATCCCCTCCAGTTCTATTCATGTCAATGCAAATGGTAGGTATTCATCCTTTCTGATGGAGTAATATTCCATTGTATATATGAACCACATCTTCTTTATCCATTCATCTGTTGAAGGGTATCTCAGCTCCTTCCATAGTTTGGCTATCATGAACATTGCTGCTATGAACATTGGGGTGCACGTGCCCCTTCTTTTCACTACGTCTGTATCTTTGGAGTAAATACCTAGTAGTGCAATTGCTGGGTCGCAGGGTAGCTCTATTTTTAATGTCTTGAGGAACCTCCATACTGTTTTCCAGAGTGGCTGTACCAGATTGCATTCCCATAAGAAGTCTTGATATCTTTAGATACTGAATTTTCTGAACATTGAACTTCTTTTATGCAAAGAGACAAAATGGCTGGTTACTGTTTAATAGAGTGCTATTAAAATTAGTTTCTGATAAAGAGTAGGTAATTAGTAAATTATATGATGGTTGAATAAATTTTTTCAAGATCAGTAGATGCACTCTCCTTGACCAGGAATTTATAAGACTAATTTGAATAGTGCAAATGAGAGACTACTCAGAAAATAAGAACAGTGTTTATTATATCTGTAACAATATTATAATACTTAACATTTTCAAGTTCTTCATTTTTTTTTTGCTTTTTTCCCCTTTAAAATTGCTGACACAACTTGAACACTCTGTATATTATTTCTTTTTTTTAAATGATAACAGTAGTTTTACCTTGGAAAATTGAAATCTGGAGTCTTTAACCTGCCAAAACTCTTCATTATCTGTTTTCCTGAAATGATTCATAACTTGTAAATAGTAAAATATGGTTTCCATTATAAAGAAGATGAGCAAATGCATCAAAACGAAGAGAATATAGTGTAAAATGTATCAAAAACGGTATTCTAATCTGGTACTACCATTGAAGACTTATGTACTCTGTGGCCCCTGGAATGAAGAAAAGTAAACAGTTTCCCAAAAATGAGCCACAGCGACAATAGACTAATAAGAAATCTACCTTGAATTGACCAATCTCTGAATAGATCCCCCAAGTTTAATCTCATTCTGTTTGATGACTCTGAAATAAATGAAGTCTATGAGGTAGAGGCAGGAGTTGAGGGGAGGTCAGAGAAAGGGAGGCTTGAGAATAGGAAAGTCCCTGCCAAAGGCATACATTCAGCGTCAGCTTACGGAGAGGTGAGAACAGGATTCATGCAAGAGGAGCCATCTCAAGAAGGTTATAATAGGATTTCTCAAAGTGTGCTATGAAAACTTAAAAAAAAAGTGCATAAAATGATGAAACAGAATGAATTACATAAAGCTCATTTGGCTAGGAAAGCTGAATCTCTGGACTCAGAAATAAATACATACTCTGGAGAAGGACTCTCATAGTACCTCTAATAGTATGGTTATTTAAAACTCTAGGAATTTAGGTCTGATGGGCAACAAGGAGGTAGGAAGGATAATCATGGACTCTATTTAAAGAATATATTTCATAAACTCGTGTTTCCTATTTATACCTGCCGATAATGCAATGAATATCTCTTTTAAAAAACAATTCAACGTTTCCTTGGTGATTCGGGGTCTTTTCTGATTCCATATAAATTTTAGGATTGTTTGTTCCAGCACTTTGAAAAATGTTATTGGAATTTTGATCGGGATGGAATTGAAGGTATAGATTGTTCTGGGTAGCATAGAAATTTTAACAGTGTTTATTCTTCCGATCCATGAGCATGGAATATTTTTCCATCTTTTTGTGTCTTCTTCAATTTCTTTCATGAGTGTTCTGTAGTATGGACTCTGAGAAACAAACAGGGTTTTGGGGGGGCGGGGATTGGTTAGCCTGGTGATGGGTATTAAGGAGGGCACGTACTGCATGGAGCACTGGGTGTTATACGAAAACAATGGATCGTGGATCACCACATCAAAAACTAATGACGTATTGTATGGTGACTAACATAACATAATAAAATTAAAAAAAAAAAACAATTCATTTTGCTCTTATGTGTGTTGGTTACTAGAGTATATAAATGTCATTATAGAAGTGAAAATTGCCTCCATATCACAAATCTCAACCATGCAGATGTATGTTAACAACAAATTAGAGACGCTTTTGCAACCTCTCTTTTACCCTATTTAGCTTTAGCATTTTGTCTACATTGACATTTTCTTTTTAGTTGACCATTTTCTCAATAAGTAAGAGAAAACATATTCTTTTCTTGAAGATTTTATTGCTACTAATTCAAAGTGATACAGCACAAGAAACATATTTTTGGTTTATAAAAATACACTTGACCTTGATGTATGGAAAGGAATGCTCTTCCCTAGTAAATAAACTGATTCATTCTGTCATTAAAGCTATGAAGAAGTGATATACATAGAACATCAAGCTGTCATTTCTACTTTTTTTGGTTGTCCTGTTTTACCTAGGAACATTTTGAAAAACATTTTAAAAAATAGCACTCTTTGAGATATTTTCCTTATAACTATCAAAGACAAGCCTGTATTCAAGTTCTTGAGAACAGTGAGGGAGAGCACAAAGCCAAATTAAAAAGCAAGCCATTGTCATATTACCACATTATTATTATCATATTAAAATTCGGTATATTTTTATAAAACTGGTCTAATTCTCCACTGTTTCTCTTTTAAATCAATGTTTTATTTAATTCAGTCAGCATTGGGTATATGATTTTATTCTTATTAGTCTTTTTTACTCTAAGGAAAAAATGCTTTCAAGACATTAAACTTTATTATATTATACCTTAATGTAAATCAAAGAATAGGCCATTTCTATATGCTGAGTATCCTCCAGGCTATATAAGTTTCAGAAATGTTAACAGTCTTTTTGTAGTTAATATGACTAGCGCTCTGGTTTATTTTTTTAAAACACAAATGTTTCTCTTAAAAAAAAAACAAACTATAAAGCCTTTTGTTTTGAAAATTGTCCTCTATTGAAAATTAACATGAGGAGTAGGAAACTAAACAATATTTTAAAGGAAATAATATTGTCCAAAGGATTAAGTATAAGTTGAATCTCAGCAAATGGCAATGCTAGAATTCTTTCAAGCTCAAAGCTGTCATCTAAATGTGAAATGAAATAGTAATAAAATAAAAAGCATGTAGGCTCCCATATAAGAAAGAATTCAGGGAGTACTGGGCAGGCTATCAAAACCTTAGAAAGACCAATTTTGTATCAACTAGTTGCTCTTGTATTATACAAAATCTTGGCTCTAGCTATATTTAAGTCAACTTGGTTACAAAGGAAATACTGAAAAAAATGATCAATAATATTAAAGGTAACATATAATTAGCAAATGTAGACTTCAATGAGTTGGAAGATTGATCTATTATGAGACAGGCTTTTACTCTAGATGTCAGTAGTCTCTAATTTTCAGATATCAGTAGGACTTCTGGTGAGAAACTAGAAAAGTAGGAAAGGAAAGGTTATTTGAATCATAAGGAAGATGCTTCTAACTTCGAGCTCTGTCCTACATGATAGTTTGATCCTGGAACTCACAGAGTCTCTAAATAGTTGTTCTTCTAACCAGCATAAGGACATCACCTAAAGGGTTACTGCAAAAGGTCCTGGGAGTTGTTAGATATGTTCTGCATTACATCTTATTGTTCAGTAACAACAGGAAAAGAAACATGGTAGAAAGATAAACAGCAATTATTAATCTAGCACAAAGAAAAAATATTTATATTCTATTGACTCAAGTTTGAGTAGATGTAGAAAAAGATAGTGAAAATTTTTTCGCTAGTATTTTCTTATAGAAACTGTAACCAAATCAATGTTGGAATATATCAAATGTATGTATAACTCTGCACTTTTCTCTTAAAATGGGTTATATGTCACAATAAAAGTATAAAAATACATACATCTGCCCTCTCCAGGCCCTGATCCCAAGAATCTGTTATACTTTTAGAAAGTATTAAGGTACGCTATTACATTGGAACGAACGTGCTTTTACTTGGAACGAATCATCAATTTTTATTATACAGATATAGTTTACTAAATATAATACAACTATGATGACAAATGAAATTTGGCTACTTCAGTTCTTCAAGTTGGTAGTTAATTTCTCTTCCAATTTAAAATGCCTTGCATTTTTCTATAATACTTGTTTCTGCTTACACATATGCTCAAATACCTGTCCTCAGCTGTTGGCTAACATTCTCCAATATAAGCTACCATTGTAAATGAAAAGTCTTAACGGGAAGCAGGGGTACCAGTGTTGATAGCCAGGCTTTATGTTTGCATGCTATTTAGATTGGCAGTTAAAGACTTAAGAACGGTTATTGCTGAATGGTTTTCTTTAATTTTATTTTATTATGTTATGTTAGTCACCATACATTACATCATTAGTTTTTGATGTAGTGTCCCATGATTCATTGTTTGCATATAACACCCAGTGCTCCGTTCAATACGTGCCCTCTTTAATACCCATCACCAGGCTAACCCATCCCCCCCATCCCCTCCCCTCTAGAACCCTCCGTTTGTTTCTCAGAGTCCATAGTCTCTCATGGTTCCTCTCCCCCTCCGATTTCCCCCTCTTCATTTTTCCCTTCCTGCTATCTTCTTCTTTTTTTTTTTTTTAACATATAATGTATTGTTTGTTTCAGAGGTACAGGTCTGTGATTGAACAGTCTTACACAATGCAGAGCACTCACCATAGCACATACCCTCCCCAATGTCTATCACCTAGCCACTCCATCCCTCCCACCCCCCACCACTCCAGCAACCCTCAGTTTGTTTCCTGAGATTAAGAATTCCTCATATTAATGAGATCTTATGATACTTGTCTTTCTCTGATTGACTTATTTCGCTTAGCCTAATACCCTCTAGTTCCATCCACGTTGTTGCAAATGGCAAGATTTCGGGTTTTTTTTTTTGATGGTTGCATAATATTCCATTGTATATATATACCACTTCTTCTTTATCCATTTATCTGTTGATGGACATCTTGGCTCTTTCCATAGTTTGGCTATTGTGGACACTGGTGCTATAAACATTGGGGTGCATGTGCCCCTTTGGGTCACTACATTTGTATCTTTGGGGTAAATACCCAGTGGTGCAATTGCTGGGTTGTAGGGTAGCTCTATTTTCAACTTTTTGAGGAACCTCCATACTGTTTTCCAGAGTGGCTGCACCAGCTTGCATTCCCACCAACAGTGTAGGAGGGTTCCCCTTTCTCTACATCCTCACCAACATCTGTCATTTCCTGACTTGTTAATTGTAGCCAGCTGAATGTTATTTTTAAAATACATTATTTTTATTACAAAATACACTTAATAGAGTATATTTTAAGAATCTGCAAAAGCTGAGAAATGATGTAGAAAATAAAGTCATCATAGCTAGATATAAGGTTCAGCAAGAACACAATGTGTGTTGCATTGAAGTATATACATGTAATTTTTCCACAAAAAAACTGTATTGCTTTTTATTCATTCAGTAGTACATATTCAACTTTTTTTTTTTTCTGTGCTAGGTCCTAGTTATACAAATTTGTGCAAGATGGAGGTGGTCTCTGTTTTCAGGAAGCTTGGAATCTAGAAGGAACAGTCCATTTGAGTAAACATGGCAAAGTGTATAAAGTAGTATGATAAATGAAGTATCCAAGGCACATAATTAAATCTTTGGGTAGGAAATATAGGGGTTCAGAATATGTCACCCCAAATCATGTCATGTTGGAATATTGATTAATTTGAATTAAAGGTACCTGAGAAATAGTACAAGAAGAATACTCTGACCCACATTTGTCCTCCTGAATGCAAAAGATAAATATCCCATATGCCAGGATTCCCTGTACTAGGAGTGTAGAAGGCATCCTTATCACCAGAAAGTGAGAATGTAGGGCCAAAAAGGCTATATAAACAAACCTTGTTACTTCATTTTACTATCCCTAGCCCAAACCCCTTTGTCTTGTCAATTCATCACAAATTTTTTTACTTTTTTTCTTTTTTTTCAAGATTTTATTTATTTATTTGACAGAGAGAGACACAGCGAGAGAGAGAACACAAGCAGGGGGAGTGGGAGAGGGAGAAGCAGGCTTCCCGCCAAGCAGGAGCCCGATGTGGGGCTCGATCCCAGGACCCTAAGCTGAAGGCAGATGCTTGACCGTGGCACCCAGGCACCCCACAATTTTTTTTTTCTTAATTTAATTAAATTAAATGTGTAAAGCTAAATGTATAAATGTATAAAATGTAAAATGTATAAAAGCTTCCTGCTTTGGTTATTTCTTTGACTCTCATATCTTTGTGGGGCTCTCTAGTAAATACATAGTTAAATTTGTTTTTCTCCTATGAGTATTTTTACTACAGGAGGGTCTCAGCCAAGAACCAAAAGGGTAGAGGGTAAGTTTAGATTTTCTCCCCTACAAAATGATGGGATTAGGCACTGAAGACCTACTAATGGAAGTACCATCAAAATTAAGTATATATTTAAAGAATAACAAAAAATTACCCAGGAAAAGAGAGTAGGTAGGAATTTCCTAAGCAGAGGAAATGGCATCTGCAGAAGTCTTACAATAAGAGACAATATGGGACATGCAAACAATTGGAAGAAGTTAAATATGATAGGAAAACCAAATTAGTCAGGGGGAGAGGAGAGCAGTAGGTTTCCTGTCCCTCCCCCTGAAGTTTATGTCTTGCCACCAACCATGTCCTTCTTGCCTGCTGGTATTCTCCTATGTGCCTATATCAGCAATATAGGCTCTCTCTGGTATTTGTTCCCTGTCCCTAATCTTTCTTCTGAACATTCAGTGGAAGCTCAAGGAAAAGATGTTACAAAAGTATGAAAATTCTCCTTGTGTCTGGGTCTCCAGGGTATTCTAGACTAACAAATTAACCCAGATTTTATCTTTAGCATATTGTTCAGTTTCTTCTTACCCTCTTTGTACATGGCAGTCTAAAAACAAAACAAAACAAAACCAGAAAACAGCAAACAAAACTCCACAGAAAACAAAAATTTACATGAACCAATAATATATTAAAATTCCATTTAGGTGAGGACCTTAAAAAAATGAAATATGCACACACCTCTTAGAGAAGAATTGTTTTTCTTTTTTTTTTTTTTTTTTTTTTAAAGATTTTTTATTTATTTATTTGAGACAGAGAGAATGAGAGAGAGAGAGCACATGAGAGGGGGGAGGGTCAGAGGGAGAAGCAGGCTCCTTGCTGAGCAGGGAGCCCGATGCGGGACTCGATCCAGGGACTCCAGGATCATGACCTGAGCCGAAGGCAGTCGCCCAACCAACTGAGCCACCCAGGCGCCCGAGAAGAATTGTTTTTCTTAAAATATAACACAGCAGAAGCAGGATCTTCTTACCCTCTTATATGTTAACTCTGCTCACTGTCCCATTTCTCAGAGGATTCTGGTCCCCTTGAAATTCAGGTTATTTAGTTGCTTTATCATCCCAATTCCCTGATTAACTCAATAAAATTATAATCTTGTTTATCCAACTTTTTCTTGGTGTTACAGAGGAAGTAACATTCTTTGCTCCTTTCTACATCTTATATGAATGGAGAAGACTGGATATATGTTTGTAAGAATATAGTAGTGTTGTGTGGGAAGTGAACTGTAAAGTAAAAAATGTGGAATCAAGGAGAGAAGGTATTTGTTTGATGCTATAAAACAGATAAGAGAGTATCGTAGTTTAGACCAGAACACTACTACTAGGAGTGGGAAAAATGTGCTTGATTTCAGAAGAAATTTAGAGAGAATTGACAGGGCTTAGTAGCTAATCAGGAACATGACAGAGAGGGAAAAGTCAAAGATGATTTCCAGGTTTCTGCATACGCATATGAATAAAGGAGAATTTTGAGCCACTGGATTTTTTTAAATTGAAGTATAATTAGCATACAGTGTTATATTAGTTTCAGATGTACAGTATAATGAAAAATATCTGTTCCTGTCTTCTGCCCATTTTTTTAAATGGTCTATTTTGGGCCTTTTTCTATTTAGTTGTATGAGTTCTTTATATATGTTGGGTATTAACCCCTTATCGGATATATCATTTGCAAATATCTTCTCCCATTCAATAGGTGCCCTTCTCATTTTGTTGATGGTTTCCTTCACTGTGAAAAAACTTTTTATTTTGGTGTAGTCCCACTAGTTTAGTTTTGCATTTGTTTCCCTTGTCTTAGGAGAGCTATCTAGAAAAATACTGCTATGGCTGATGTAAAAAAAAAAAAAAAAATTACTCCTTATGTTTTCTTCTAGGAATTTTATGGTTTCACACCTCACATTTAGGTCTTTAATCCATTTGGTGTAAGAAAGTCATTTAGTTTCATTCTTTTGCATGTAGCTGTCCAGTTTTCCCAGCGCAATTTTTTGAGGAGACTGTCTTTGTCCCATTGTGTATTATTGCCTCTTCGTCGTAGATTAACTGACCATATAATTATGGGTTTATTTCTGGGCTCTCTATTCTGTTCCATTGGTCTATGTGTTTATTTTTATGCCAGTACACTACTATTTTAATTACTATAGGTTTGTCATATATCTTGAAATCTGGCATTGTGATACCTCCCACTTTGTTCTTGTTTTTCAAGTTTGCTTTCACTTTCAGGTTTTTTTGTGGTTCCATACAAATTTTAGTATTATCTGTTCTAGTTCTATGAAAAATGCTGTTGGTATTTTGATAGGGATTGCATTAAATCTGTAGATTGCTTTGGGTAGTATATTTATTTTAACAATATTTGTTCTTCCAATCCATGAGAATGGAGTATCTTTCCATGTGTTTGTGTCATCTTTGTTGTCTTTCGTCAATGTTATATAGTTTTTTTCAGAGTACAGGTCTTTTTACCTCCTTGGTTAAATTAATTCCTAGATTTTTTTTGTGTGCAATTGTAAGTGGGTCATTTTCTTGATTTCTCTTAGTTGGATCGTTTTTCTTTTTTTTATCTTCTTGATTTTTACCTTTTGCAACCACAAGTGGTATTATATTTTTTTAATTAATATATTGGGACCAAAGAAAATCTTAACTTGTCAGTTCATTCAAAAACATATATGCTTATGTTATCAATGCAAGTGCATAGTGACAGGTCTTTTTATTTTTCCAAATTTTGTGAATATGTATGCTAGACTCTTTTAGTTACTGCTTTTGTTCAGCTAGAGGGTTCAACTTATTTAGGGACTTTTCCTTATGTTTTTTCCATTTCTTGAAGACATCAAATGTAGATGCCATAATCTAACTTGGAAACTCAAATAGAAGTCTTGGCATATATTTGGAATGCTCTGTCTCTTCAAAATTCAGTGTAGAAACAAACTGCAGGTTCATGTGGGCAATTTGTTTTATTCAAAGACTGGCACATCTGACCTGTAATATGGACAGATGTCTTAGAAATTCTTCATAAAAGTTGATCTGTCCTTAAGAATTTTACAATACTTGATTCAAAAGTAGTAAGTGTTAATCAGCAAGTCTAGCATTAATTTCCCTTTAAATTGATTTAAAGTAGTTCAGCAAATATGTGGGCTAGGAAGAATCAATGACTTACTGTATCTTTCCAACTCAAGAAGTTAAAGTATTCAAAAATATCTTGACTTTTGGATTTTTTGACATGGCTATGTTTACTTTGGTCTCTTCCAAAGGATGACATAGAGATTGAGGGCTGGCTTGTTAGTATTGGGAGTTACGACTATTCACAACCATGCTGTTTGTCAGACGGGAACTTCAACCAGCTCAGTACATGTTGCCCTCTTGCAGAGCAGGTATCACTCAAGAAGTGGGAAACAGTGGAATGAGGGACAGATTTATTAAATAGTTTCAGGAGACTTAACACCTAAATAATATTCTTAAGTAACTATTTATTCTTACAATATTTCCAAAGGAAACATGTTCTTAGAAGACAAGTCTTGGTAAAAGAAATATTTATTAGTTTAGCTAAGACTTAAGCCCAGTTATCTGTCATCATTCCATGTTGTCCTGACTTTAATATGAAGTGTGAAAAAATTATTTTCACCATGTTTCACTGTGATTTATTCTTTTTTATTTTTGAGAGGGTGGGACATTGGGGACAGAACCTCTATAAAAGTGAGAGAGACCCACTGGATTCTTCTTAAATATCAGGCTAAATCATAATATAAAAATATTAAAAGTATCATTGTGAAATTCTGTTACCAATCAAAAAATAAAGGTTGTTGAAGAAGAATAAATCAGCTGGAAAATATAAAATTTACTTCTTGAAATGTATATATGGTGAGTATTTTTTTAAATAAATGGATAAACTATTTGGTAAGTTAGTATTAGAATAAAAAACATCAATACTTTGCCATTAAAACAAGGATAAGAAAGCATAAATATTTCTTTGAAATTTGGCTTCTCTCACCTAAAATGAGAATCCCACAACTAAATGAGAATTCAGTATATAAGAGTTCAAAATGTAAAAAGAAAAGGAAGTAAAAGCCTAAAGTTATAAAAAATACATTTCACCTTTCTTTTACTTTCTGGGATTTTTAATCTCACTCAGCTGTCAGTCATTCTCATTATTTTGAGCAAATTCTTCAGTCTAAATTGTTCCCGCAGTGGCAGCCAAACCAAATAAACAGTCAAACACTGAAGAGTGTGTGATTTCACCAGAGACCTTAAACAATAGAGTGCCCCAGAAATTTCTATTAAGTGAAAAGGGGTAGGAAACCTCAATGACAGCCTAAGACATAGAAGGAAAACATTCTCTCTAGTTTCCCTTCAAAGTACCTCATCAAAACCAGAAAAAATCTTAACAACCCCAAATAAATAACAGGAAAAATGGTAACCTTCTTGCTATGTACCAGATAAGAACTGCATTTTAACATGCAAAAATTTGTACTTTGAAATGCAAAGTAGCTCATTTAGTTTAGTTATGCATATATATTTGAAAAATAATGCAATCCTCTAGGTAAAGAAAGGATAAATATGGTCAAATTTTATTTAATATATTTTTAAAATTATGAAAAAATTATGCTTAACTGGAATTTTCTCTTGCCTAAATTTCTGCTTTATGACATCTGAAGCATCACACAATCATTTTACAAAGAAAATGATCTATATTAATGAGGAATTTTAAAATTTGAGCCTTAAATTTTTGAGAATCATGCTTTCTATATCTCTGAACATACACATTAGCATCTTTTTCCCACTTGCACTAAGAGCCAAACTAAATTAAATCTAAACCTGTGTTCATTTCCTAATTCCCTAATTCTGATACAGAAAAATCACAACAAAATTTATAGGTGGAATATTTCAATAACTTGAAATTTATGAATTCTTGGCCAAAGAACAAAAATTTAGACTTGAGCACTGAAACCTATTCACTTGAAGTGGAAATAATTATATTTTATTGTTAGGTGAAAGGATAGAGAAATCATATACATATAGATTAGCAGCTTGTTGTAAATAGATTAAACATAGTATTTTAAATTTTTTATTCTGCAGTTTTCATTAGAAACAACCAATGTTTGCAAATTTGATCAGTTATGCGTCCCTTTAATTATTTCCTAAGGTTTTTGCCACATTGTATACCATAAATATGTGAAGATGAGTAAATAACAAGTACCCAAATCAGTAATGCTTCGGACGCAACAGAAATTACTCTTGTTGAGAAACTAGTGCCATGAGGAAGCTAAAATTAAAAAAAAAAAAATGTTAAAATGCATGCTGCATACCAAATTATTTAAGTGTCAAACACAAAAACAGGTTGACATTTCTCCAAATTTAATTTGTTTAGTTTGTGAAGGTGGTAAGTAACAAGCTAACAGTATGATAACTTTATATATCCTAGAAAATGATGAAGTGTTATGAAAGCGATGATGAAATTAATAGTATTTTGGGTGTTTGTCACAATAATGAAAGTTACTCCACACCTTGTTTCTACATATTTAGTATTGACCATCTATTTCATTACCTCCAATTATATTGTAACTTTCAGAAATATTACATTTGTCCTAGGGCTCTCATTTTATTTTATTTTAGTATTATTTTTTGTAAATATAAGCAGTTGCTGTCTTTATTCTAGGGTTCTTATTTTAATTCTGGGAACAAGAAAGAAATATTTCAATCATTTAAATAACTATATATTTAAAAAATATTACAAAGTAAGACAAGTCCATTGTAGACAGAATAGCAATGCTGTTGACTAAGATTAAGAAAAATTATGATTCACCACTCATATTGTTAGTGTATTTTGTTTTTTCTTATTCATTTATAAGTATTTGTTTATATATTCGAAAACATGTATTTCAGTGAGAAAGGTCACCAACCACCCCCAGGTTTGATGACTCACTGGGAGAGTTCTGATGACTCAACATATGGTCATTCTCCAGACTATGATTATTTCATGAAAGGATACAAAGCAAAATCAGCAAAGGGAAAAGGCTCATAGGCAAAATCTGGGGAATCCAGGTGCAAGCTTCAAGGTTCCTTTCCTAGTGGAGTCCTGCAGAACATACTTAATTTCTTCAACAGTGAATTGTGATAGCACATGTGAAAGGTTAACAACCAGGCAAGTGTGTAACAGACTCAGTGCCCAGAGTTTTTATTGGGTGTTGATCACGTAGGTACCCTCTGTGGGCATATAACTAAATTTCAGACTCCCAGAAGAAAAGCAGGGTTTCAGTATAAACTGTATTTTTTTGCATAGTTTATGTACAATGAGCCACTCTTCTAAGTTAATGGTGTTGGGAACTCTCCTGAAAGCTAAATTCTCAGATGTCAGCCAAGAGACAACTTTATAAATAAGCCTTTTAAAGAATAACAGGTAGGCCTGCTATGTTAATTCTTTCTGCCCAGTTTCATATTGTGTTGTCGATTGTTTTGTATTTAATTTTTAATATATGAACATCTTTCAATATCATTAAATATTTTTTTCATATTTAATGGCTACACTGTTTTTAATTTTATGCATGTACCATGGTTTATTTAATAAATCTATTGGCAGATTTTTAAAAATATGGGTCCATATTTTCCCTGGAATAAAAATGCTGTGAATATTATTTCCTTGATATAAATTCCTAGAAGAGAGATTGCCTCATATGCACATTGTAAAGGGTTTTGATGTACATTACATGATAGTCCATACTGTCCTTCAGGTCTGTAATGATGTACATATCCGCCCACCAACAACGTATATAAGAAATTGATATTTACAATAATTTATTAATTTGTTAAGAGAAAATTTTGGTTGTCTTATTTAACATCTTTTATACTATGGGTGTTGACATTTAACAATTATATTTCTTAACCATTTGTATCTCTACTTCTCTAAATATGTATTCATTTATTTTTTTTACCAACAACTATTACAAAATAAAGTCACAATTGAAAAGAAAAGATATTAAAACACCAGTTGGAATTAATAGTAATGGACTAGGTACTATTCCATCTTTGTCCAAATTAGTTTTCATGTATCTAGCTTCATTCATTAATTTAATTCAGAACATCTCACTACTGGGGAATGATGCACATGGCACTACTTTTTTCTATATCAATACAAATGATAGATTTTTTCCTACAAAACTTACATTGAGAAGTTTTAGGGGTTTAAATAAACAGATAATCTTATACACTAAGTACATTCATAAGATCTTTTAAAACTTGGATTCTTAATTTCCTAACATTTGATTTGTTTTTAGGATTTAAGAGTTGAGTTTTTAAAAACAATTTGTTAATTTAAATATATGTGATAAGAAACTAAAATGTGTTTCCAGTCTAACAATGTAAGGTGTAAGTTATTAAATAATTGTGAAATTTAGATATTTTTTCCCTTCAAATTAAGCCAGCTTTCTCTATACCTACTTTATAATTAGGCTTTCTTCTTGCTACTATTAAATACTCGTTGGGCTCTTACCTTCGGGAAAGGAAAACCCATATAGAACAGTCTCAAATATTCATGTTTCAACAATCCGTTTTTAAACAAGTTTCTAATGGGCAGTGATCAGTCTCCTTCAATCCCACTACCAGAATGAAAAAGCAGTCAAAATCCTGGACAAAGTATGTTTTATCTTGAATGCAACAGTCAAGTTTGTTTACATTAACTTTTAAAAGGTTGGTTAAACAAGTTGAGAATAGAATGGGCCTGTTAAAAAAGCACAGGGTTGCCCTTTATTGAGAACGTATTAAAAAAAAAAAAAAAACAATTGGAAATACTGTCATTATTTACCTAGGAGGGAATAGAAAGCAAATGACAGATATAATGATGAGGGCTACACAATAGCTATGATTACAATGGAAATCAATGAAGTCTAATTTATTCTGTGTCACATTATGAGGCCAGGGAGCATTCTGAAGAGGAAGGCAATAAATTAGAAGTAGATATTAACTTTTTTTTTTTAGTACCCAAGTGTGAGATAGTCGAATAGTGATTGAAGGGGAAAAAACAATTAGAACTCAAACATTGTTAAATAACTAATACTAAAAATCTTTGAAACATACTGTGAGGAAATTTCTTTTCAGTTAATTGTTTGCATACAATCAGATAGGAAGTATAATAAAGAATGTTTGCTTAGCATTTAGAAGGCCACTCTAAGTTGATAGTCTAAATGAAGACTTCTATATTTGGAGGAAATTATTCTAAATTAATTCAAGAAAGAGTTTACAGGGTTTGGTTTTTGACAGTCATGAAAGAATTCTAGTACACCTGCTTAGGAACATTTTCCCCTTGTATAAAGGTGTCTGCTATTTTGCTTAGTTTGTGGTAAGTAATTTGCATAAATCCATAATGTAGCTGTCAGATTCTTTTTTTCTTCTTGTAGCATTATAATGCTAATAGAGAGGTGAAAAACAGAATTAAAAAAAATCTATTTAGACCCAACACCACTACACTTGACATCTGTATACTCTCTGTGATAAATATAGCATCAGCATTTCTATGGTAATGCTTTCATAATCTTAGCTTCTGGACAGTAGTGCTACACAGTATTTGTAGAGGACAATAATATTTTACTAATGGAAATTAGAAGTTTTGTAAGGTGTGAGGCATTCTCCTTTCGTTTAAATGGGTAGGAGCGGATTGTGGATAAATAGTTGAGATAATATTTGAAAACTTATAGGCACCATTTGCCAATGACTTCCTCAGTGTTTTTCATCTGAAAGTTTCCAAATAAAATGTTGTAATTAAAGTGAAGCTGTGATACAGAAATATTGACACAAAAATAGATTACCTTATCAACTATTTAAACTTTATAATTTCTGATCTAGGAAAAAGCTCTCAAATCATTCATCTCAAAGATATGAGTCTGTCAGGGCCTTTTGGGTGCTCATCATTTTGAGAAAGCGTTAGTGATGATAAATAGAAGTTTGTCTTTCATAAATATAAAATTTATTCACGCTCAAAGCTATAGTAAGAAGTAAGAATTTTTCCAAAGTCAGGATAAATTCAAATCAAACAAAAACAAACATATAAACCAACAAAGTATAAACTTTATTATTATTGTTATTTCATCTTATGTCCTAACAAGACACCCTTATATCAATAGGTTTAGAGCAAGTAGTCTCATTATAGCTCAACAGTTTCTGGGGCCTCTAATCAGAAATTGGTTTCTTTGCACATTTATTTTTTTTTACTTTTTTTTTTTTATTATTATTATGTTATGTTAATCACCATACATTACATCATTGGTTTTTGATGTGGTGTTCCATGATTCATTGTTTGCGTATAACACTCAATGCTCCATTCAATACGTGCCCTCTTCAATACCCATCACCAGGCTGACCCCTCCCTCCCACCCCCCTCCCCTCTAGAACCCTCAGTTTGTTTCTCAGAGTCCATAGTCTCTCATGGTTCATCTCCCCCTCCGATTTCACCCCCTTCATTTTCCCCTCCCTGCTATCTGCTTCTTTTTTTTACCATATAATGTATTATTTATTTCAGAGGTACAGGTCTGTGATTCATCAGTCTTACACGATTCACAGCAATTCTTTTTTTATTTTTTTATGTTATGTTAATCACCATGCATTACATCATTAGTTTTTGATGTAGTGTTCCATGATTCATTGGTTGTGAAGGGGGGGAAATCGGAGGGGTAGACGAACCATGAGAGACTATGGACTCTGAGAAACAAACTGAGGGTTCTAGAGGGGAGGGGGGCAGGGGGATGGGTTAACCTGGTGATGGGTATTAAAGAGGGCACGTTCTGCAATTCACAGCACTTCTTAAGAGAGTATTTAAAATAGGCCACTTTCCTTCCCATTGACAAGGAAGATGTTAGTGTGCTGGAAAAAAAAAATGAAAATTTTAGAGGAGAAAAAAATATATATATAAAGAAAGCTGCTAACAAAAGCAAGTATGCAGTCAGGATGAGGGGGAGCCTCTGAATGATATGGCTTATCAAATAAAGACCCTTGAGGAAAGATATACTACTAGGTTGTCAATTTACTTCAAATTGGAAAAGAAGTTTAAGATTCTTTCTCTATTTTTTTTTTTTTTTTGCCTCTGTATATCTCTCTCACACACTAACACACACAAATACACACAAGTGTGAAAAATAAATTTTTAAAAAGCCCAAGTGCTTGTAACAAACAAAACAACATTCAGGGCATCTCCAGGTGTTCATACAGAGGGATGGATAGGATGGCTAGAAATAAACAATAAACAGTTTTCTTCTAGTGTCTTTGAAAAATTATTTATTTCAAGGTAAATTTTACATATGGTGGTATCCACAGCTGTTAGGGTTAAAATTTCATGAATTTTGAAAAATATAAATATATCTTATAGTCAAGATATAGAACATTTCCTTCATCCTATAAATTTATCTCATATTTCCTTTAGGTCAGTCTGCCGCTCATATAAGCTATCACTCTTCTGATTTCTGTTAGAAGTGTCTATCAGGAATTCATGGAGAAAGCTTGTCCTATGAAAATCAGGCAGTAAGATAAACTGGCACTGGCCTATGGACAATTCCAGTGAGATCTCTTGATATTATCAGGTACCAGAGACAACCTGAACTTTTCCTGGTTGTTTCTTGGTTGAGGCCTGGAAACATGCCTGATTGTCCACTGCACACTCAACAGGACAGATTGTCATGAATGATACTAATGACATGGTATACTAACAATCTTGCCACCATGTAAACCATCACAACTCTTGGTCCTCTACCCGTAAGTTAAACAAAATGATGAATAAGCAATAGCAGAAACACAGCACTAACATGTGGGCCCTAGAGGATGAGAGAGAGAGACAAAGGGAGAGAGAGAGAGAATGGGAATGAATGAGAATTTCACATATTATCAGAATAGCCTAGTTATCAAAAGGTACAATTCAATGAAATGACATTTTTGAAAGGAACTAATAACAATATGAACAAAAATTAACCCAGATAAAAAGAATCAATTTTTAAATTTAAAGACCCAGTAGATAAAATGATGAGGATATTCACTCTTGAATTTGAATATGTGGTCAGGAGGAGATGGGAGAAGTATTTCAAAATACAGAGCAAAAACAGTGATGGAAACTGTGAGAGAAAAAAAAAAAAAAAGAGAAATGGAAGATCCAGAAGAATTAATTTAGAAATAACTTGCTACCAGAAGGAGAAATAGGAATAATTGAGCTTGGGACACTAGTTAAAATATAACTATGTATAGTTATATAGTACACTATATTTTTATAAATAACAATTTAACAGACTGGAGAAAGCAGATTGAAACTCTATACTAAGTTTTAGGCAAGAGTGACTAGAAAAGCAATATAAAAGTATATCCTAAAATAACGCTAGACTAGAGGAATAAACAGAAATCATACCAGCTCCCATAACAAAATAATACAACTTAAAAGGAGAAGAAAGGAATTGGTTAGGTGTTGTAGTTTTCATCTGTATCACATATACATTATTGGAAAAATAATAATCAAATACCAGCCAAGATAACACTTAGCTGTTAGGGGCAAACATAGATATTTGCAGGTATATAAGCATCTAGAGACTATCACAGGAATATCCAATATGAGAGGAAAACTCTCAAAAAAAAAAAAATTGTCTCACCAAACAAAAAATGAGTTAGAACACAGATCTCAATATAGGAATAAAGAAATGAGTGGAAGAAAAAGTCATGAGCCCCTGTGAATTCATCCATGCAAAATACAGAATTGAGAATTAAGATCTTATGCAAAATCATTATAAAATTCTCATTTTGCTGGTTAGGATGAAGTTGTGAATAAATAGAGCCTCTTGGTGTTTGACACTATTATTAGCATGTAATAGTTCTTATGTAATAGTAGAGAGATAAAAATTGTAGTCCCATGAAGGGGAAAATAAGCCAGTTACAGTCCTGTTGTACACTACACAAGGACATTGCATCTAAGGGGTCAACCTTTATATGGTAAATGGACATGTACTTTATTATAACTTGTAATTAGCAGATGTAATTAAATGAATTTAACAGATGCAATTAAAGTTATTCTAACACAATCTTTGTATTATGGTCATTTTGCAACTGATGGAGGTATAGTGTCTTGAGGAAACAAACATTTTGATATCAACAGGAAGGGGCCAAAAGAACTCGTAGTGGCCTTCCGGCTTTGGTACTGCAGACAGCTGAGGTAGCTGGGGTGCTTTAATGAAATTCCTGAAACTTTTCCTCTGAAAACTTTTCACTGATGCTTGATTCTCTTGTTCTTTCCACAGTTTTGTAAGTAATTCTTTGCATTAAATGCGTTCTTGCCTGAAAATGTCTTTAGTGTAACATGTATCTGACTGAGGCAATAATGTTGAGAATCTTCAAAATCTTTGAGAATTTTCCTGTTTTTATTGCTAATATTACTGTTTTGTGTCTGGCATGATGTTATGTGATTTCACATATTATACAATTCCCATTACGGACCTGAATGGTGGACATAATATTCACTTTTTAGGGATGAGAAAATATGGATCAAAGAGGTTAAGTAAATTTCCAAAACAAACTGGTAAGTCATGAGCCAGGATTTGAACCTTCTATATTTTGGACTTGAAATTCTTTACCCTTTAAATATCTCTTGTTTCTTCTTATCAATGATTTCAATTACAAGATTAATTTTTTTCACTTTTTTTTCTTAAACCTCATTAAGATCATTCACATTTAAGATCATTTCCCAAGGGGCGCCTGGGTGGCTCAGTCCTTAAGCGCCTGCCTTCGGCTCAGGTCATGATCCCAGGGTCGTGGGATCGAGCCCCGCATCGGGCTCCCTGCTCAGCGGGAAGCCTGCTTCTCCCTCCCCCACTCCCCCTGCTTGTGTTCCCTCTCTCACTGTGTCTCTCTCTGTCAAATAAATAAATTAAAAATCTTAAAAAAAAAAAATCATTTCCCAAGCAATATTGTTTATGTAAACTTGTATTACTATACAGTCTATTCCAAGTTCTTTTAGATAACCCTTATGTAGCCTAATAAAATCACTCATTTTCTTGGCATATTGGCTGTGGTGAAACTTACACTAATCGCATTAGACAATTAACACCTCTTTAATATAGCATATTGTGAATTGAGCTATGGTGACAAGAAGACATGGTAGCAAACTAATTAGCAGACTGAAATTGATTCTTGCTCAATAAACATTTAAGAGGAAATAAAATTTAGCTGTGAAAAAAACTGAAATGGCTTGATGTTCAACCAAACAAAATACTGAAGGTATATTAGCAGGTGGTAGTAGGGACTTAGTTTTATGACTAAAGTAAGTCAAATGTTTCTTTTGACAGTCAGTCACAAGTTGAGATGGTTCTTTAAAGGACATGGGTAGACTTATTAAAGTTCCTTTAAAGATATATTAAAATCTTAATATTTTTATGGGGAACCTTTGGTGACAAGCAACAGAAACCCATCTCAAAACTTTAGCAAAAGAAAAAAATTTCAAAAAAGAGGAATTTATTGACTTCTTTAAGATATCTAAGTGTCATACTGTTATTAGCCACATTCGGGCACAAGGACTCATCATATTTTTAGTATGTTGTGTTTCTCCATAGTTTGATTCTGCTGCCCATTGTGCTACTGACTTCATTTTTCAGTTTCTCTATGTAGTAACAAAGAAGGTTTCTGACTCCTCAAATGTACCTCTTGCTATGGTCTGAATGTTTGTGTCTCTCCTAAAATCAAATATTGAACTCACCTAACCTCCAAGGTAATCCTAAGAGGTAGGGATTTGGGGAGGCGACTGGGTCATCAAAGCAGAGCTCTCCTGAATGGTATCCTTGCCCTTATAAAAGCTGCCTGAGAATGCTCCCATGAAAAGATGCTTTCTAAGAACCAGGAAGTCAGCCTCACCAGACATAGAACCTCACTATACAGGTACCCCAAGCTCTGACTTCCAGACTCCAGAAGTGTGAGAGAAATTTCTTTGTTTACAGGCCCCTAGTCTGTTAGAGAAGCTTGGGCTGTTTTGTTATAGCACCCTGAATAGACTAAGACCTCTCTTTGTTCCCTTCATCTCCATTTCCTGACTTACCTTAGCAGACATAGTAAAAAAGATCACTTTTCCTCCCACACATCCACACTGAGTAGAATACTGAGTAATTACGTATGATTTTAAACAAATGTGTTTATTTAACAAATGTTTATATATTATATTACATACTATACTCCAAGCGCTCCTCTAAGTGTTAGAAACATTAGCTCATTTGTCCTCATAAAAATCTCTAAGAAGGGTATACTATTACTATCTCTCCTTTACCCATGAAGGAGTTGAGACACAGAGAGATTAAAGTCACATATTTAATAAGTGACAGAGCCAGGATGAGACCACAGCAGTCTGATTCCAATAAAAATGCTATATTGATTCTCCATGGGAGCAACAAAAAATGTTGCCAAGGTAAAAAGTGTTCTTCTAATTAGGTCACCATTAGATAGGGCTTACGTCTGAGATAGGGGAAGAGTCATTTTTGAGATTAGAGAAAAACAAGGAGGAGAAGCTTTCCAAAGGAATAGGGATGTTGGGCTGGAAAAAAAATACATCAATACATATCTGCTAAAACGAGAGAATGATATTTCTAGAAAAAAAAATGTGTGTATATGTATATGAGAGAGATGCATACAGAATTTTGTAATACATAAAAAGGCTAATTAATGAGTGTTAATAGTCAAAATAAGTACATTGTTATGATCTTGAGATTATAGTGGAAGATAATCAAGCTGAGAGAGTCTGTGCTTATATACTTATAATTTTAATTTAAATATGATTGTGATGTTGGATAAATAGAAAACTTAACCCCTGGGAGAAACTATTCTGTGTTTTGTTTTGCTTTTTAAGTAAGCTCTACACCCAACATGGGGCTTGAACTCCTGACTCTGAGATCAAGAGTCGCATGCTCTACAGACTGAGCCAGCCAGGCACCACAAAAATTATTCTGTGTCTTAGTGATGTTCTTTCCTCCATTTAATCACAAATCTCACAATCTTTGACTTTCTTCCTGAGCCGATAGTCAAAGAGAACTTTCACTGATAAGACATGAGACAACTTGCTCCGTTCTGATGAAGTCTGTCCTGAACCATTCTAAATGAGCTGGATTATTACTGTATTTTGATGATTTTACTTGAATTATAAAAAGTGAGCTGCCATAGTAAAATCTATGTGCATTAAAAAAAAATTCTGTAACTTAGTGTCTTTTCCTAAACTGTCTAGAATGTTTTCATCCTTTGCCCTATTTCATCAGCTTCCTGGTTTTAATTTCTTTGTGCTACCATTGTATTTTGCTTGTAATGATATTGTATTAGTAAAGGTTCTTCAGAAAAATAGAATCCAATAGGAGATGATATATACAGTTTTAATTATTTAATCTATCAATTGATTTGTTGACTTACATGACTACAGAGGCTAAAAAGTCCCATGAACTGACATGTACAAGGAGGAGGCCCAGGGAAGCCAATGGTGTAATTCAATCTGACTCCAAAGGTTTAAGGACCAGTGTAGCTAATGGTGGAAATCCTGGTCTGAAGCTTGGAGACCATCAATGTCCCAGCTCAATCACTCAGGCAGAGAGGACCTAATTCCACCTTCCTTCACCTTTTGTTTCATTTAAGCCTTCAGTAGATTAGATGGTGCCCACCCACGCTGGGGAAGGCCATCTGCTTTTTTTTTTTTTTTTTTTTATTATGTTATGTTAATCACCATACATTACATCATTAGTGTTTTTTTTTTAATTATTATGTTATGTTAATCACCATACATTACATCATTAGTTTTTGATGTAGTGTTCAATGATTCATTATTTGCATATAACACCCAGTGCTCCATGCAGAACGTGCCATCTATGAAAAACCCACAGCAAATATCATTCTCAATGGGGAAAAACTGAGAGCTTTCCCCATAAGGTCAGGAACACAGCAGGGATGTCCACTATCACCACTTCTATTCAACATAGTATTAGAAGTCCTAGCCACAGCAATCAGACAACAAAAAGAAATAAAAGGCATCCAAATCGGCAAAGAAGTCAAACTCTCACTCTTTGCAGATGATATGATACTTTATGTGGAAAACCCAAAAGACTCCACCCCAAAACTGCTAGAACTCATACAGGAATTCAGTAAAGTGGCAGGATAAAAATCAATGCACAGAAATCAGTGGCATTCTTACACACCAACAACAAGACAGAAGAAAGAAAAATGAAGGAGTCACTTCCATTTACAATTGCAACCAAAACCATAAGATACCTAGGAATAAATCTAACCAAAGAAGCAAAGAATCTGTACTCAGAAAACTATAAAATACTCATGAAAGAAATTGAGGAAGACACAAAGAAATGGAAAAACATTCCATGCTCATGGATTGGAAGAACAAATATCGTGAAGATGTCAATGCTCCCTAGAGCAATCTACACATTCAATGCAATCCCTATCAAAATACCATCCACTTTTTTCAACAAAATGGAACAAATAATCCTAAAATTTGTACAGAACCAGAAAAGACCCTGAATAGCCAGAGGAATGTTGAAAAAGAAAAGCAAAGCTGGCGGCATCACAATTCTGGACTTCAAGCTCTATTACAAAGCTGTCATCATCAAGACAGTATGGTACTGGCACAAAAACAGACACATAGATCAATGGAACAGAATAGAGAACCCAGAAATGGACCCTCAACTCTATGGTCAACTAATCTTTGACAAAGCAGGAAAGAATGTCCAATGGAAAAAAGACAGTCTTTTCAACACATGGTGTTGGGAAAATTGGACAGCCACATGCAGAAGAATGAAACTGGACTATTTCCTTACACCACACAGAAAAACAGACTCAAAATGGTTGAAAGACCTAAATGCAAGATAGGAGTCCATCAAAATCCTCGAGGAGAACACAGGCAGCAACCTCTTTGACCTCAGCCGCAGCAACTTCTTCCTAGAAACATCACCAAAGGCAAGGGAAGCAAGGGCAAAAATGAACTATTGGGACTTCATCAGGATAAAAGCTTTTGCACAGCAAAAGAAACAGTCCACAAAACCAAAAGACAACTGACAGAATGGGAGAAGATATTTGCAAATGACATATCAGATAAAGGGCTAGTACCCAAAATCCATAAAGAACTTATTAAACTCAACACCCAAAGAACAAATGATCCAATCAAGAAATGGGCAGAAGACATGAACAGACATTTTTCCAAAGAAGACATCCAAATGGCCAACAGACACATGAAAAAGTGCTCAACGTCGCTCTTCATCAGGGAAATCCAAATCAAAACCTCAGTGAGATACCACCTCACACCAGTCAGAATGGCTAAAATTAACAAGTCAGGAAACGACAGATGTTGGCGGGAATGCAGAGAAAGGGGAACTCTTCTACGCTGTTGGTGGGAATGCAAGCTGGTGCAGTCACTCTGGAAAACAGTATGGAGGTTCCTCAAAAAGTTGAAAATAGAGCTACCGTACGACCTAGCAATTGAACTACTGGGTATTTACCCCAAAGATACAAATGTAGGGATCCAAAGGGGTTACGTGCACCCCGATGTTTATAGCAGCAATGTCCACAATAGCCAAACTGTGGAAAGAGCCAAGATGTCCATCAACAGATGAATGGATAAAGAAGAGGTGGTATATATATACAATGGAATATTATGCAGCCATCAAACTGAATGAAATGAGGTATGTACCCTCTATCTATACTCTGAAGACTTTTGATCAAGAAAGGAAGCTGTACTTTGTCAGATGCTTTTCCTGCATCTATTGAGAGGATCATATGGTCCTTGTTCTTTCTTTTATTAATGTATTGTGTCACATTGATTGATTTGTGGATGTTGACCCAAACTTGCAGCCCAGGGATAAATCCCACTTGGTCGTGGTGAATAATCCTTTTAATGTACTGTTGGATCCTATTGGCTAGTATTTTGGTGAGAATTTTTGCATCCATGTTCATCAGGGATATTGGTCAGTAATTCTCCTTTTTGATGGGGTCTTTGTCTGGTTTGGGGATCAAGGTAATGGTGGCCTCATAAAACGAGTTTGGAAGTTTTCCTTCCATTTCTATTTTTTGGAACAGTTTCAGAAGAATAGGTATTAATTCTTCTTTAAATGTTTGGTAGAATTCCCCTGGGAAGCCATCTGGCCTTGGGCTTTTGTTTTTTGGGAGATTTTTGATTACTTCTTTAATTTCCTTAGTGGTTATAGGTCTGTTCAGGTTTTCTATTTCTTCCTGGTTCAGTTTTGGTAGTTGATACATCTCTAGGAATGCATCCATTTCTTCCAGATTATCTAATTTGCTGGCATATCAGTGCTCATAATATGTTCTTATAGTTGTTTGTATTTCTTTGGTGTTGGTTGTGATCTCTCTTCTTTCATTCATGATTTTCTTT
The DNA here is from genome assembly GCF_964656455.1 of Halichoerus grypus. Taxonomy (NCBI): domain Eukaryota; kingdom Metazoa; phylum Chordata; class Mammalia; order Carnivora; family Phocidae; genus Halichoerus; species Halichoerus grypus. The sequence goes on along the minus strand of NC_135712.1, from coordinate 100,346,885 downwards.
ATTTGAGCCCTTTCTCTTTTCTTTTTGATGAGTCTGGCCAGGGGTTTATCAATCTTGTTAATTCTTTCAAAGAACGAGCTCCTAGTTTCGTTGATCTGTTCTACTGTTCTTTTGGTTTCTATTTCATTGATTTCTGCTCTGATCTTTATTATTTCTCTTCTCCTGCTGGGTTTAGGCTTTATTTGCTGTTCTTTCTCCAGTTCCTTTAGGTGTAGGGTTAGGTTGTGTATTTGAGACCTTTCTTATTTCTTGAGAAAGGCTTGTATTGCTATATACTTTCCTTAGGACCGCCTTTGCTGCATCCCAAAGATTTTGAACAGTTGTGTTTTCATTTTCATTGGTTTCCCTGAATTTTTTAAATTCTTCTTTAATTTCCTGGTTGACCCATTCATTCTTTAGTAGGATGCTCTTTAGCTTCCATGTATTTGAGTTCTTTCTGACTCTCCTTTTGTGATTGAGTTCGAGTTTCAAAGCACTGTGGTCTGAAAATATGCAGGGAATGATCCCAGTCTTTTGGTACCGGTTGAGACCTGATTTGTGACCTAGGATGTGATCTATTCTGGAGAATCTTCCATGGGCACTCGAGAAGAATGTGTGTTCTGTTGCTTTGGGATGGAATGTTCTGAATATATCTGTGAAATCCATTTGGTCCAGTGTGTCATTTAAAGTCTTTATTTCCTTATTGATCTTTTGCTTAGATGATCTGTCCGTTTCAGCGAGGGGGGTGTTAAAGTCCCCCACTATTATTGTATTGTTCTCAATGTGTTTCTTTGCTTTTGTTATTAATTGGCTTATATAATTGGCTGCTCCCATGTTAGGGGCATAGATATTTACAATTGTTAGATCTTCTTGTTGGATAGACCCTTTAAGTATGATATAATGTCCTTTCTCATCTCTTATTACAGTCTTTGGTTTAAAATCTAATTTGTCTGATAGAAGGATTGCCACCCCAGCTTTCATTTGGTGTCCATTAGCATGGTAAATGGTTTTCCACCCCCTCACTTTCAATCTGGGGGTGTCTTTGGGTCTAAAATGAGTCTCTTGCAGATAGCATATCGATGGGTCTTGTTTTTTAATCCAATCTGATAGCCTGTGTCTTTTGATTGGGGCATTCAGCCCATTTACATTCAGGGTAACTAATGAAAGATATGAATTTAGTGCCATTGTATTGCCTGTAAGGTGACTGTTACTGTATATTGTCTGTGTTCCTTTCTGGTCTATGTTACTTTTAGGCTCTCTCTTTGCTTAGAGGACCCCTTTCAATATTTCTTGTAGGGCTGGTTTCGTGTTTGCAAATTCCTTTAGTTTTTGTTTGTCCTGGAAGCTTTTTATCTCTCCTTCTATTTTCAATGACAGCCTAGCTGGATATAGTATTCTTGGCTGCATATTTTTCTCATTTAGTGCTCTGAATATATCCTGCCAGTCCTTTCTGGCCTGCCAGGTCTCTGTGGATAGGTCTGTTGCTAATCTAATGTTTCTACCATTGTAGGTTACATATCTCTTCTCCTGAGCTGCTTTCAGGATTTTCTCTTTGTCTCTGAGACTTGTAAATTTTATTATTAGATGTTGGGGTGTTGACCTATTTTTATTGATTTTGAGTGGGGTTCTCTGTGCCTCCTGGATTTTGATGCCTCTTTCCTTCCCCAAATTAGGGAAGTTCTCTGCTATAATTTGCTCCAATATACCTTCTGCCCCTCTCTCTCTTTCTTCTTCTTCTTCTGGTATCCTAATTATTCTAATGTTGTTTCGTCTTATGGTATCACTTATCTCTTGAATTCTGCCCTCGTGATCCAGTAGTTGTTTATCTCTCTTTTTCTCAGCTTCTTTATTTTCCATCATTTGGTCTTCTATATCACTAATTCTCTCTTCTGTCTCATTTATCCTAACAGTTAGAACCTCCATTTTTTTTTTTTTTTATTATTTATTTGACAGAGAGAGACACAGCGAGAGAGGGAACACAAGCACGGGGAGTGGGAGAGGGAGAAGCAGGCCTCCCACGGAGCAGGGAGCCTGATGCGGGGCTCGATCCCACAACCCCGGGATCATGACCTGAGCCGAAGGCAGACGCTTAACAACTGAGCCACCCAGGTGCCCCGGAACCTCCATTTTTGATGGCACCTCATTAACAGCCTTTTTGATTTCGACTTGGTTAGATTTTAGTTCTTTTATTTCTCCAGAAAGGGTTTCTCTAATATCTTCCATGCTTTTTTCAAGCCCACTAGTATCTTTAAAATCATCATTCTGAACTCTAGTTCTGACATCTTACTAATGTCCATATTGATTAGGTCCCTGGCAGTCGGTACTGCCTCTTGTTCTTTTCTTTGAGGTGATTTTTTTCTGTCTTTTCATTTTGTCCAGAGGACAATAGGTGAATGAGAGAACAAAATGCTAACAGGGTAACAACAACCCCAGAAAAATGTACACTAAACAAATCAGAAGAGACCTGAAACTGGGGGAAAACAAAGGGAAAGAAAGAAAAAAGAAAAAGAAAAAGAGAAAGATACAAACAAACAAACAAACAAAAAAACAGAATATGATCAAGTATGATCAGGCTGGTGAATAGATCAGTGCCACATACGATTTTGGGCGTATTTTCGTCGGTTAGAAGAAATTGCCTCCCAAAATTTTAAAGAAAGAAAAACTTCTATATGTACAAAAGTAAGGGTAAATATGAAGGGATGGGATATGACTGTGGAGATGAAAATTAGAAAAGATTTTATAAAAGGAACTGATAAGTTGGTTGAAAAAAGAAAGAAGAGGATTTAAAAAAAAAAAAGGGAGAGAATGTGATCAGTCAGGAGACTAGAACAAAGCCATACCCTAGAGATTCAGGGTATATTTTGGTGTGTTAGAAGAAACTGTATCCCAAATTTTTAGAGAGAGGACAACTTATATATGTACCAAAAATAAGTTTAACTACTATGAAGGGATAGAATATGACTCTAAAAATGAAAAATAAAAAAGATTTTTTAAAAAAGGGATTGATAAGATGTTGGTTGAAAAAGGGAAAAAGAAAAATTCAAAAAAAAAAAAGTTAAAAAAAAAAAAACTTTGAAAGACTCAAGAATCAGGGGGAATAAGCCATGAATTCTATGTGCAGAATTCCCCTAGCGCTGGAGTTCTGCCGTTCTCATTGATCAGTAAATTTGGTCTTGGCTGGCTGTTCTTGCTGATCTTCTGGGGGAGGGGCCTGTTGCCGTGGTTCCCAAATGTCTTTGCCGGAGGCAGAAGTGCCCCGCCCTTGCCCCGGGCCGGGCTAAGTAATCTGCTTGGGTTTGCACTCAGGAGCTTTTGTTCCCTGCAGGGTTTCCCTACAGCTTTGGAGGACAAGAGTGAAAATGTTGGCCTCCCAATCTCTGCCCTGGAGGAGCCAAGATTGGGGCCCCACTCCTCAGTGCACCCCCAGAGATAAGCAGTCAATCACTCCCGTCTCCCTGGTCTCCGGCTGCACTCCGTGCTCACCTGGCCTGTGACTGAGAGTTTCTATCTCTGGCCCCCAACCCTGTTTGGAGTCTCCAAACCCAGCAGATCCCTGCAGTGCACTTCTGCACTGCTCCTCCCAGGGGAGAAAGGGGATTTTCCCCGGATCTTCCGCTTGTTGGGTCCCTGCTGGAAGAGCAGTGGCCCGAATGTGCCGTGGATCACAGTTTATGGCAACCCCGAGCTGAGAGCCCACTCCTCCGTTCTGTCTCTGCAGCTGGCTTCCCCGATCCGATACCTGGGAGCTCTGCTGCACTCAGGCACCCCCGGTCTTTCTGTGACCCCGAGGGTCCTGAGCCCACATTGTCCCAGTGAGGTTTCCAACCCGTGCTTAGCCACTGGAGTGACGTCCCTCAGCAGAGCCGACTTCTAAAGTTCTGATTTTGTGCTCTGCTGCCCTATCACTTGCCGGTAGTGGCTGATAGAGGCCCCCTCCCCTGCCATCTATCTTCCCGAATGTCGCCTCGGATTCACTTCTCTGCACATCCTACCTTCCAGAAACTTGTCGCTTTTCTGTTCAGACAGTTGCTGCTATTCTTTTCTTCAATCTCCTGTTGAGTTCGTAGGTGTTCAGAATGGTTTGATCTCTATCTAGCTGAATTCCTGGGACCACACGAAATTTAGGTCTCCAACTCCTCTGCCATCTTGCTCCTCCCCCCGGGCCATCTGCTTTACTGAGCCCACCAGTTCAAATGTTAATCTCACCCAGAAACACCCTCACACATGCATCCTAAATAATGTTTAGCCAAATATCTAGGTACCCTATGATCCTCTTAACTTGACATATAAACTTAACCATCACAGATGAAATAGCAGAATTTAATATGTACTATAAAACCAAGTGCATTTCACCAAGAATTTGGAATTGTAAAAATATCTTTTTGTTAGATTCATTTTTAAAAGGTTGGCCAGAAAATAGAGAAACCCATCTTTTAAAATTAATAAATTGCCCAATTAAAGACCAGTCTTCTATCATCAGCAACAAAATTGGAAACCAAAGAGAAAATGCCCGTCAAGGACTCAGTGGTCTATCTATGCTTGAATTATATTGCTGGAAAGGAAGTAAACTGAGAAGGAATATTATCAGGCTTAACATATAAAATATATCAAAGAAGAAATTAGATTTATGGATGGTGCCAGTAGTAGTTTATGAGAGAAAATAAAGATAGCCATGTCCTTCTACAAATTGTCCCGAAGCACTGGCATTTAAAGTGAAGACACTTTCAAGTGGAATGGGTGGGACTAGATTTCCTCAAACTCTTCTTATTAACTGAAGAATTTGTCATTCAAATGAAATAGTTCATAAATGGGTGAACAAAGTGATAAATCAGAACTGTTCTGACCTTTAGATTCCTTCATCCTCTGTCTATTTTGTCTTTGATGGTGACTTTCAGCAACACTCTTTGGCTAAATATATCACCCTTCTTTAAGTTTCTAACCCCTGTTAAAACAAACAAACAAACAAAAAGATTTATTATAGCAGACTGATTCAAAGTCGAGAGCTGATTAAGAGGAGTCCCTGTTTAGGCTACCCTGAGCAGATCTGTCATTCCAGCAGTTTTGTCTCGTGATCACATCATGTCCTCAGCTAATGAGAAGTAGATACAGAGACTAGAGTGAGCAGCAAGAGCTTGGTTCAAAAGGCCACAGGGCAGTGCTGTCGAGGATTTACGAAATGAAAAATCTAAGTAAGCTAGTCAAGAGGGTGACGAGAATGCAGTACACACACAATGATACAGATTGAGGTGATAGACACCATGTGGACCTCTTCCTGAGGGTGGGCTGGAGTGCCCTCATTTTTCAATGATGTTCCTATTCTTTAAGTTCAATTTGCAGCAGGCCTGGCATTTCCATAATTCAGACTGTCTTAGATATCCACTTACACACACACAAAACTTAGCTTTCATTTCATCAAAATTTAGAGGGAGTCTTGTTCCTCGTATTCAAAAGATTCTGTACTGGAAAAAAAAATTGAGCTATGAATGTAATTGCAAGCAATGGGATCTAGAAAATTTGCAAGACTAGTTAAGGTGTCATGTCTGGGAAGAAGGCATGCCAAACCCTTCATTCAGGAAGAAAGTTATTTGTTCATGGATTTGTGAAAGAAAACCAACACAAACTTTTAGAATCTAGAACACAACTTTTTAGGAAGAATTGGGGGCATTTAGAATAATGACAGGTTGGAGATGTTTACTGTTATTTTTTGGTTACTCCTTATAGCTTATAAGAACATTGAGGTCATCAATACACTCCTGTTTAGGGGTGCCTGACTGCAGGCAGATGATTAAAAATGAAAATAATTTTATGAAATTTTTGTATGAAGCTATTTCTACTGTTGGGGTTCAGCTACAAAAATCAGCTTGCCAGTTGAAGTTGATATTCCAAATGTGTTGTGTTTTAGGTTAAAGTCAATGATTTAATTGAGGAAAAGCAATACAAGAAAGAAACTTCTGGCAATTGCAATTGATGGTCTGGAAAGAGCAGGAGTCTCTGAGTTGTTGGGAAACTCTTCTTGGGGAGTCTTAGGAGTACCAGCATGTGTAGGTAGCCAGTCTGCTAATCCATCCAGGGTCTATTGTGTTGAGTCAGATGAGGTTGTTCATAAATTTTAGTCATATATATAATAACATTTTCTTTATCCATTCACCCATTGATGGGCATTTTGGTTGCTTTCGTATCTTGGCTATTGTAAATAAGGCTGCAATGAACATGGGAGTGCATCTATCTTTTTTGTGTTATTGTTTGGGTTTTGTTTTTTTGTTTTTTGTTTTTTTTTTCAGATAAATACCAGAAGTAGAATTGCTGGATCATATGGATAGCTCTATTTCTAACTTTTTGAGGAACATCCATACTGTTTTCCACAGTGGCTTCACCAATTTACATTCTCACCAACAAGTGCAGAATACTTGTTTCTCCACATCCTCACCAACACGTTTTATTTCTTGTCTTTTTGATAATAGCCATTCTGACAGGTATGAGGCGATACCTCCTTGTGGTTTTGATTTGCATTTCCCTGAAGATGAGTGATATTGGGCATCTTTTCATGTGCCTATTTGCCATTTGTATGTTTTATTTAGAAAAGTATCTATTCAGATCGGCTGCCTACTTTTTAAATTGGGTTATTATTATTATTATTATTATTATTATTATTATTTTGCTGTTAAGTTGTATGAGTTCTTTATGTATTTTGGATATTTACTCCTTACCAGTTATATGGTTTGCAAATATTTTCTCCCATTCAGGAGGTTGATTTTTTTTATCTTGATGTTTTCCTTTGCTCTGCAGAAGCCTTTTAGTTTGATATAGTTCCACTTGTTCATATTTGCTTTCGTTGCCTTCACTTTTGGTGTCAAATCCAAAAAAATCATTGCTAAGATGTCAAGGAGCTCACCACCTATGATTTCTTCCAGGAGTTTTATTATTTCAGGCATAATTACTTTCTTTATTGTCTTATTCCAGACTCCTGATCATTCCACCGTGATTATTGCTGCCTCTCCCCTTTCTAAGCCTTTCCATTTCCTTCAGAATTTTTTGGAACTGAGCCAAATGCAGTAGTTCATAGACTACAGACCTACAGATTGCTGAAGGACTTGCACTGCCCTGCTTCAGGGCTTTTGTGTATGAAACCCTAAATTACTTCAGTGCCTTTGGATCACTATATCCTATTTCAAGTGCATTTTGACATTTCAGATATTTCCTTAGTTCTCCCTGACATTTCACAAACAACTGGCCATTGATTTTTTTTCATTAATTATGTGTCCCAAGCCCATGTGGCACTCAGCACCTGATCTGAAGCACCCTATTTTCAAGTATAATAGCTGACAAGCTGCAAGGGCAGGTCTTGACTAACCAAACTTCTTTCATTCTCTGCCACGATGTAGTAAACCTTATCCTGCCACAGAGCTGAGAAGCTTCTGCTATCATGACACCCAGGGAGAATGCACAGTGTGAAACCGTGGTGAACAGCAGAAGCGTACTCTGGTGACGAGGGACTATTCACTACAAATAGCTTAACAGAGGGTAGTGGCAGGTATTCATGCGGTATAATGAGGATTTATTTATTATGTGCTGCTTGGAACTAAAGGCACTTGTTATTATCATTTATGTGAAGATCATCTTTGGAAAAAGCAATCAAAGCAATAAAATAGCAGCTTATGCATAACAAAGCAGCAAACTCAGATCTGATAAGCTTACTATTACAGCAGTAATTTAATATTTATGTAGTATGTTAAAATTATATTTCTTATATTCTGCTCTAGGGAAGTAATACTACTTTGTGTCATATGTATAGTTCAAGGTTTTTGTGATTTGAAATGTGTTCTAAAATTATAAATCATTTCTTGTAAGGTCATCTTTTAAGAGATTTAAAACCTAGCCTGCTGATAAACACAATATTGTTGACCTATGAATAGTTAATAATGTGATTGTCTGAGATACATTTCGAGGTGATTTAAAAATGTATATAGAGATATAGGAAATAGTTTGTGCAACATTTTGTATGTATGTGTGCGTTTCATAATTTAAAGATTGAAAAAGGAAGCAATTGCACCATAAAAACAACACTGACTTTCAAAGAAACACAAGTCCATATATTATCTCTTCTATGCAAATTTCTGTCTCAAGCAAGTTACTTAAGCCTCCTGTATTTTTCTCAGGTCTAACATCCTCAGTTGTAAAATATGAAAAAAATACTTGCCTCATAGGGTTGTTAGGATTAGACAGGCTATTCCATAAGAAAAGCCCTATAAGATACTTGAAAGTTAGTACCCAAATATATATAATATATGTTAATAATAAGTATATAATCAATAATGCATGTTTAATAATTAATATCAATATATATTATATTACATAGTTTTAATGATTCATTAAACATTTCATTATTTTCAAGGGTCCAGATACTTTTTATAGTGATATATTTCAATTTTGAGCAAGAAGAAAAACTCAGCAGAGATGAAATAGCTACACACACACATTATAATATACACTTTAAACTTCCTGAAATGTTTCATTATCATTATCCAGGAGTTCATGTTTTATGTAGTTGGTTGAACTTGTAATTTTCTTTCTGAATTTTTATTTCTGTATCTCACTCTTTGAAATTTCTGCATAAGTCCAACAGGAAATTTATTTCGATTTTCAATATTATGCAGCCAAAGATTTACTATAAAAGGCTTATGATATACATAATGTACTAGTATTAACATAATCAATAAATGTTTAATTTGTAATTAGACAACATTTTATAACTGTCACACTGTAGCTGCAATAATTTATATGTCACAATATTTATTGATATCATTGAAGTAATTGGAATGTTCTATTTTATTTGATAGCTAATATCTTGACTGATACTTATGACATCAGCGCTATGGGATGCAAAACTATATGCCACAACTTTATACAACTGAATTTCTGGGAAATTGAAACCAACGGGGATGGCTTGAGCGACATTTTAAAATTGGTTTTTTCCTCTGAGTGGTTTTCATCTAATCAAAATAATACTTTGGGTTCTATCTTAGGCCCTGAAGTCTTTTGAGGGAACACGGCTAACAAGACATATGTCCTTTTATGCTATTTTCATTTGTTAATGTCATGGGATTGTCTTTGCAGTGACCACAATGAGTTTATTCAAGGAAATTAAATGCAGCTTGAGGAAAAATAGAGGACAAAACAGGCTAGTAATGGAAATAAAATATTGCCCAAGAGGGGCTTTTGGCAAAATAGACTTATCACTTTTGTCATACATTGTTAAAGTAGCTATTTGGAGCATTGTCTATGGAGAGGATGTTGATGTTTAAGGCTAATAATGAAGTAGGCTGCCTGTGGGAACACCTCCCATGGTCTCCTTCCAGCTATACCCATAGGTCCAATTCTTGGTCTCTCACCAGCAAACTGGGCTTAACTTTCTCTCACAGGTCTCATTAATTTAGTCTGTGCTACTTTCTCCATGTGACTGACACTCTCTTCTACTCTATGGAGTCTAGTTCCCTCTTTAAAATAGTATGGATAAGGGTCTCAAGTTCCAGTTCTCTTTAATGCATTTTCTTATATCACTCAGGCATCCCACTTATCCTCCCTTTGTATGTTATGCCTTTGGTTACAATTTTGTCAGACAGGGGAAGTTCTGAGGGTTTCCACTGGCTTGTTTATTCTCAGGAACTTGGGAAATTACCCAAATCCATTGGGTTCTTTGAGAGATTGACCCAGGTCATAACTCCATTTATCACCTAATTCCCATAAGCCTCAACTTCAACCAGTTGATCTCAGCAGTATTTTGGGTCCCCAGACAAAGTAAAATCACCATCAGTGTCTTTCAGTCTCTGAATGGTGTGTGTGTGTGTGTATGTCCCCCCCCCCCCCCCCCGCCGTGTATATATCTAGCTTCCCTGATAAATGGCCAAAGGGATCCCATCAGGGAAGTTTAAGGAAGATTTATAGAACCTTCCTGGCATGGCATCTCAAGGTCCTTCTTTAAGTGGACTTGGCCTCTCTTTCATTCAAAGGGTACCTAGTCTGTGATCAAGCTCTGGATGGAAACTTGGTGAGGAGGTGAGACTCTTCATTGTGGTGACTGAAGTCAGACCTGTGCTCACAAGTCCTAGTGTTTCCCTGTGCTTATATAGTGACAAATTATATAGAAGGATGAACTTTATTTTATTTCTAGTGACTAATTAACCATAGCTAAAGATGTCTCCGGGTCAAAATATTCTCACTACTTTTATAGTAACTGTGACTACCCTGCCTCAGGAGTAAGGTGCTGCCACGTGGCCTCTGCCAGCTCAGAAATTCACATTTCAATGGTAACAGCTCTGACCTGCAGAGAACAACCATGGAAACTTCTAAGAATGTAGAAACCTCCCCCTCCATTAGTGCGCTTTGCAAATTTCAGAGATGATTGGGGGGGAGGGTGGCTGGTGGGTGGGTTGCACATATACAGTTATGTACTCCAATATTCATATGTCCTTATGCCTTTGGATTTTGCCTCTGTATCCTAATCAGGAAGTTCAGGCATCTCAAGCTCATTTGATATAAATCACTTTCGAGTCCAGGTCCTAGTCAACCAACCAATTATTGTTAAAGCCACTGCCAGCAGCTGAAGCAAACACATTGAATAGAGGGACTTTGGGAAGTTAATCACATTGATAAATTTAGACATTTAATATAGGAAATTGATTAGTAAAGCAGAGTGCAAGAGGGAGAGGTAGTGGAATCCAGAGCTTGCAATCACACTTGCCACAGAGGCTCCTGGAGCGATGTTCCTGCTGCCTCTGATGCAGGGCAGGGAGCCAGGAGCCCGCAGTCCTGCTGACAGTGCTGTTGCTGCTGATGTTGCTGGGACCTTCAGTCCTTTGTGGCCGATCCCGGTAACCTACTGCTACCATTGTCTTGCCCATCCCCACAATATTAGGGGCTCATAGGCATTTCTCATGGCACACAGTTGCTCCCTGGTGCCACTACAGGAATTAGAAGCAGGAAAAATGGCATCTCCTTTCCTTTTATCCTCTATTCATTCTCCAGCTATTGCCTCTTATCAGCAGAAGGCCGTTGAAACCTTGGAAGCCAGTGCATATGAGGAATTCAGCTGGAAGGCTTCCAGGACCTGCCTGTGTAGAGTAGGGTGGGAAGGGTGAGTTTCTGGGTTGACACCTACCCCTAGCCCACTCTCAGTCTTTTTCCTTTTTAGAATTTACAATAAATCTTTTCAGGCAAGCTGCCAGAAGTAACAAACATGGCAATCAAGGGATTGTAAAAATTTCCAGAAATTTAGAAGCTTCAGGTGACGTTAATTTTTTTTTTTTCTTCTCAGGATTTTAGCTGGTTCTGAAAATGACACTTTCTTCTTATTGTGGACCCTTTTCTTATAAGAGAGTGGGATCATTCCATTTTGTCTCTCATTTTCCTTATGATTTCTTTTTGCTTTACTTAGAAAAGGAAAAAAATAAATATTTCATCATACTGTTGATAAGTGAAAAACAATATGAATCTATTTCAAAAATATACTTATATAATGAATTAATTAATCAAGTTTTGTTAGAGAAAATAAACACTCTAAAATAGATTTGAACAACTTTTTAAAATTTTATCTTCATTTCAGTGTCTTGAGACTCTTCAAGATTCACATCAAATGTCATTTAAAAGTTTTATTGAGGTATATGTTTTTTTATTTTTTTATTTTTATTTTTTTACTTTTTTTTTTTTAGATTTTATTTATTTATTTGACAGAGAGAGACACAGTGAGAGAGGAACACAAGCAGGGGGAGTGGGAGAGGGAGAAGCAGGTTTCCCGCGGAGCAGGGAGCCCGATGCGGGGCTCGATCCCAGGACGCTGGGATCATGACCTGAGCCGAAGGCAGGCGCTTAACGACTGAGCCACCCAGGCGCCCCTGAGGTATATGTTTTTTAAAGATTTTATTTATTTTAGAGAGAGAGAGTGAGTGGGGGGCAGGACAGAGGAGAAGGAAAGAATCTCAAGCGGACTCTGTGCTGAGCATGGAACCTGACATGGGGCACAGAGCCCCATGTGGGGCTCAAACTCATAACCCTGAGATCTCGACCTGAGCCGAAACCAAGAGTCAGACAGACAACTGACTGAGCCACCCAGGCACCCCTAAGGTATAACTGACATATAACATTAATATTAGTTTCTGGTATATAACATAATGATTCGATATCTGTATATATTACAAAATGATCACCACAATGAGTCTAATTAATATCACCAAACATAGCTACAAAATTGTTCTTCTTGTGATGAGAACTTTTAAAATCCACTCTCCTAGCAACTTGCAAATATGCAATATGATATTTTAGCTGTAAATTACATCTTCACAACTTATTTATTTTGTAACTAAAAGTTTGTACCTTTTGTTTATACATCAAGTTTGTACCTCAATTATCATACTTACATTATAAGATGGAGTAGATTCTGGTCACCATAATTTCCTAAATTATATGGTAATACATATTTAAAAAGTTATACTACATGTGCTTTCTCATTCCGGGAAAAAAAATAAAAGATCCCTATTTTCTAGTATGGGAACTGCATTTCCACTAGTTTACATAAACAATAAAATGTTGTGGCATGCATTTCTCTCCCAGAGCACATACTCAAGTAACTGGAAAGTTTGTGACTGCTAAAATGTGATTTTTAAACTGTGACCACTTAGATTTTGCAATTTTATAAAAAAAAATCTGTGTATAATAGGCTTTTCTTCTAATTCTTTTATTTCTTAAGGTTTGTTTGGTCACTGTCTTTGTCTGTTCAAGTGGCTATAACAAGATACCATAGACTGAATGGCTTAAACAATTAATATTTATATCTCTCAGTTCTAGAGGCTGTGAAGTCCAAGACCAAAGTGCCAGGTAGATTTGGTATCTGGTGAGAGTGCCTAGTCCTGGCTCCGAGATGGCTGCCTTCTGGCTGTATTTTCACATGGTGGAGACAGGGCTCTCATGTCTCTTTTTTCCTTTTATAAGGACATTAATTCCATCATGAGGACTCTACCTCATGACTAAACCAACTCTAATTACTTCCCAAAGGCTCCACCTCCAAATACTATCACACTGGGGATTAAGGCCTCAACATGATTTTGCAGAGGACACCAACATTCATTCAGTCCTTAGCATGCACCTTCCCAATGATGAGTACAGAAGTGGAAGCTCTGTATGAAATTGTTCTGCCATGGAGCTGTTGCTAGTCCTTCTAAGAGAGTTTGTCTGGTTCATCTTGGGAATGATGAGTTTGTAGGCTTTCTCAAACTTTGCGTATTTACACCAATTTCTGCCTCCCTTATAAGATCCAGAATCTTAGGTTTATCCTCAGAACTGATTTTTGCTTGAAACTTAGCATCTGACACTGTTGTTTTGGGAGAGCACTTAAGTGGTTTACCAATGTTTGATTAACATTAGTCTGTTTTACATGTATATGAAGTACATAAGGATAGTATTTGTTGGTATCTGTCTGGCTTATCATTGAATCTCCTGGAACCTAACACCTTGTACCATGCTTGGCATTCAGTAAATAATTTTTGCACAAAAATATGAGAAGGGGGGCACCTGGGTGGCTCAGTCGTTAAGCGTCTGCCTTTGGCTCAGGTCATGATCCCAGGGTCCTGGGATCGAGCCCCGCATTGGGCTCCCTTCTCCGCGGGAAGCCTGTTTCTCCCTCTCCCACTCCCCCTGCTTGTGATCCTGCTCTCACTGTCTCTCTCTGTCAAATAAATAAATAAATAAAATCTTAAAAAAAAAAAAATATGAGAAGGAACTAGTGTTTGGAGTGTTAGAGCTAGGTTCAGAGAATGTGTAAGACTTCCATAAGCAAAAAAAGAAAAAAGTAGACTTTGGAATAGAATAGAAAGAGTACAATTTGTTTTCATGCCATGTCAAATAGTAATGCAATCCAGGAAGGCCAGATGTTAGTTGTCCTGATAGTGTCAGGAGGGAAGGAACACATGGGGCCTTGTGACTTTAGGCACGGTCAGGACAATAAAAAGAAGTGGCAAAAGTCAAGAGACTTAGGGAGGATTCGAGAGATAGGACTTGCGGGTAATTGGCTGTGGGAGGCAATACGAGCTTCCGGAGAGGAGAGCGCCTTGAGTCAACCTAGAGAACGCTGAACGAAGAGCTGATTTGGAGAAATGATTATTTGTGCAGCTTTAAATGTGTTCAGTGTGTGGTGTTGCTGACATACTCATCTGGTTGATCATTTAGTTTATTGAAGAGAAGGTGGATTGGGATGTCATTGAATTCAGACTGAATTCTGCTACTGTCTGAATTTTGGAAAATCAACTTGGGCCTTCTGTTAACTGTTAAGGAGCCTGTTCAGGGGCTGGATGATACCTGAGGTCCCTTCTGTTGTCAGGTTTGCCTTTCCATCCTTCCAAAATTTGCTCAGTACAAAATAGACTTTTTTTTTTCCTTTTAATTGTGGCAAAATATATGTGACAAAATTTACCATTGTAACCATTTTTAGGTATACCATTCAGCAGCATTACTGCATTCATGGCGTTGTGCAACTGTTGCCACTTTCCATCTCCAAACCTTTTCTTCATCCCAAATAGGCGCTCAGTACCCATTAAATAATAACTACTTTTTGCCCCTCTCCTCTCAGCACTAGTAACCTCTATTATACTTTCTGTTTGGTGAATGAGGTATATAGAATAGGCAAATTCATAGAAGACCCACTTTTAAAAATCGAGTTATTATTGCCATTTAGAAATTTACCAATTTCTGTACCATTTTGCTTCCATGTATAATATGTAAGTACATATACATATAATATCAGGAAAATTAGAACATATTATTAGTGGCAAAAGAGGTGAATTAGAATACTTTTTTGTAATACATTTAAATCTAAATATTATAATTTAATAACACTAATAACACTTTGTCATCTCAATTAATTGTATATACAAAGAATACATATGGCCCTAATATATATTTCCAGAAATGTATTATTTTTTTATCCAGGTATAATAATAATCTATCAGAACAATCTCTCTGAGAAAATTCCTTTAGAACTGAAAGGATTCTAATCATGTTCTAGAAAAATAAGATATTGCAGGAGGACAAAAATGAAGGCTTGATGGAAATTCTTCTATAAAAGTATAATTCTTCAGTGGTCTGACTTCTGCCTTTGTCAGACAGTGAATAAATACAGCGTACAAAAAGCATAATGTTGGTGGTTTATAGCTCAAGCATCAAAAATATCTAACATGAGCCCAAAGCTCATGCTTCACACTAAGAAAATGAAAATGTCTTTGACATTGTCTGACATTGATCATTTTAACTAGGTTCCTGAGTTCTTTTTAAGATTCATTCACATCAAATTTTAAATCCACTAATTATTGATATAATTATCTTCTGAATATGCTCTGAAATTAATTTAATCTGGCAATTTTTCATGTAATTATTTTATGTAAACTGATCCTAAAATATACATATTTTTCAGATTTAATTTTATGTGTTGGTTATATATGACTGACCTTCACCATTTTGATATCCTTTTGTCCCTGAATGTCTAGGAGCAAATGCTATTTACTCCTTTTTCTGGTATCTAGGGAGTTTGTGTGTGTGTGTCGGGGGTTGGGGGGTGTTGGTGGTATTGGGAAATGGGCACAGTTCAAATGCTTACTTTCCAATAGTTTACTAAGTGAAGAAAGAGATAATTAAATGTTGAACTAATAATATTCATAATATATTTAAGGGAGTCTAGAAAAAGGTATACCAATGTAAATAATAATATGGATTGTCTTCTTGAGGTATATAAGCTTAACTCATAGAGATGTTTTAGATACTGTTATCTTTCTGGGTTCTGTTTTGGAAGAAAATTATCTCAGTTCCCTCTGTCAGGGACAGATCAGTTTTTATTTATTCATTTCTTTACCCAACAGATATTTTATGAATATTTCTCTAGGTCCTGGGGGGTATAGTGGCAAACAAGATGACAAATTTTCTGTTTGCAGGGAGATTACATTCTAAAGAGAGATAATAAACTCATGAAATACAGTTAATAATAAGTGCTCTGTGGTGGATTAAAACACAGAGATATGGTAGTGTATGACTAATTAAGGTGGAAAGTCAGGCCAGGCTTCTTTAATGAAGGTGAAATGCAAGCTGAGATCTGAGTCACTAAAATGAGCCAGCCATGTGATAATCAAGGAGAAGGAAATTTCAGATACAGAGATGAGCAGGTGCGTAAAACCTGGAGGTAGGATAGGGTTGAAGCAGAGAGCAGGAAGGAGGTAAATATAGGTGAGAAGTGTGGGTTCATGAGGAAAGTGATGTGAGTTGAGGTTGTGGAGAATAGATGTCTGATAAAACCTACATCCCTGGTCAGGCATTTAAGACCCTCCATAAAAGGCCACAGTCTTCTTATCTAATTAAATTTCCACTACGCTCACTATTATCAAATAAACCTGTGTCCTTTCAATCTCTCATTTTATAGTAGAATTCCATCCAATTTAGAATGTATTTCCCATTTTTCTACATACTCAAATACCAATCACTCCTCATGGCCCATATCTCTGTGAGCAACTAAACTGGTATTATTTTTAATATAAAATCATGTGGAAAATATTTCAGAGCAGTTAATTTAAAAATTATGTATGACATTTTGATGTAATGTCTAGGTTGACTCAATTATAATGTTTATTTCTTTTTTAATAATTGCCTTTTCCTTATTAAAAATTAAATATATGTTCCTGGCAAAACATTTTGAAGCCACAGATACAAAAGAAAAGAAGGAAAAAGAAAAATAAAGTGTGTTATTACCACCACCCAGAGGTATTCAGCCAACATTTTAATCTGTCTATATATCTGTCTTCCTATCATCTATGTATTAATCATCTATCTTTCTCCCTCTACCTATCTCTATTAATCCATTCATATCTAAATGTAAACAATCTGCTATTTTCAACTTAACAATATTTTTTGGACATTCCCATGTAACATAATTTTTTAAATTTTATATAAGTTATTTCATTTTGTGGCTATAACATCCATATTTAATCTTTAATCAGTACTCTTGAGTTATATATTTGATATTTTAGATTATTTGCTCAGGTAAACAACATTCCAATGAAAAAAAATTTTGCTAAATTTTTGTTCAGTTATACACTTATAGCTTCAAGAGAAATTCCTAGAAGTGAAATGACTAGATCAAATGTTATACAAAGTGTTATGGTTTAATTTAATTTAATTTTAGAGAGAGATTGAAGGGTGTACAAAAAGTTAAGGCTTTTGATATTTATTGCTGAATTGGCTGTACTGAATTGAAATAACAGTCATACAACTTTTACTGTTGTCTAATACTGCACACATTGGGAGCTTGTGCCCTCTATCAGTTACTTGAGAGTGAATCCTTTAATTTGAATCCTTTGTATAACTTAACAAAGTGCCTTCTTCCATAGTAAACATTTTAGGCCATAATTTTCATGGACTGAAAACAGAATTCTCCTGGAATACTAATGGGCCTCGTATCATGCTGATTTATCTTCCACCCACTCTGCAGAATGATGACTTGGATTTTCCACATTGGCTTAATGTGAGCACTAGATTTTTAGGCAATGGTTAAGCCTATATTTTCAAGCTGGGGTTCAGGAATGTTGTCTTAATAGAAAATTAAACCATACAGTTTATATCCTCAATAATGATGAATTATTTTATGAGTCATAAAAACAAAATTTCTCTTTTGCAATGATAACTCACAATTGAAAATATGTTCATAGAATAAGACTTAATTTTAATTTTTAGGCTGCATTTCCCTACCTATGGTAAGGCATTCTCAAGTTTGATGTAGATTTGAGATATACTGAACAATGAATTGAGAAGTACTTATAAGAACAATCTTTCTTGTTCCCAGTTAGCACTAATCTTTAAATATATCCAATATCTTCATATAGCTGCAACTTCAAATTTAAAAAAGTTTTATGTCTGTTCAATTATTTAAATATCATCAAATAACAAGTCAAAATTATTACTTTGAGTTGCAGTGCATTCTGCAGTCCATTGTAACAGTGTCCGCTTAATGAACAGTGAGCATTTGAATTCTAACTTTTTTTTCAAATTTTCACATAAATAGCAGAGCAGAAATAAACTAGAAATTAATGATTAAGGAAAGGCAAGGCTTTGATTTCTTTCCCCTGTTGAGAAGGGTACTTTAGTTGATGATGATGCTATCTTTCTTACACTTAAGTAAATGTCCACCCCAGGGGTCAAGCAAATATAAAATAATACATTAAAACAATCATAAAAATATTCTAATTTAGAAGCAATTTGGAACGTCTGAGAGATTGCCTGCTGCCTTTCTATGCCTCTTTTTGGCATGAGGCAGTTCTCTCAAAACTGAAAACAGATTAGCCAAAGAAAATACTGCCTTTTTATTTCTCATATATTAGGACTTTCAATCTCATTTTTTTTAGAATCAGAAAGAAGTGACAATATCAAGAAAAAGAATAAATTTAACTTGAAATGTTGTCAGGTTTCTGATATTCTATATTTTAAATAAACTATAGAAAGTTATTATCCTAAAAAGTTACAGCATATTATTTATACGTGACCAGATAAAGCAATGTCAAGCCTCATTGTGAATTTCAATCACTATGATCCTATCACAAAACAGTGTGATTCTACAGTTATCAAATCACAAATTCAACAGCCAATCCAGTATGCATGCACTATCAGTCGAGGGCAGATTGGGATCGACTCATGTCAACAAGGCCGTTGCACATTTAGGCACATTGTGGGTATTGGGTGTCATGCCATTTAAATACTTGCAGCTTTTTTCTCTATAGCTGTCAATTTCCTAAAATGTCTCAGAATATTGTTTTTCCTAGATGGTATAAACATGTTCACTGTCAAAGCCATTAAGCATTAGCGTCTATGTTAAGATATCTACAGATTCAATTAATCTCATTTAGTGTCTCAGTCATGATAAAGAAATTATTTGGTTAAGTATTTAGAGGATGACTCTGAACTAGCCAAGGTCATGTTGTCATATACCTAAAGCATAGTATCAATGCTACATCAAAAAGTAACCACATGTAAAAACACTAAGTGCACATTTTAGAAGAGTGAAAACATCCAAATATTTAGGTAAATTTTTTTATTCTCATTCAGACATTTGGTATTGGGCCCAAAGCAAGACTGATCATTTTTCCTTTTTAAAAACAGATTATTCTTATGACTTCCAAATTTCTGTTGGAAATGTCACTAATGTTTATGTCATTCATATTCATAATCAGGATATTATGCCTTAATTATCTATTCCTTTCACTTTCCCATCAAATTTATCACCAAGTTTTGTCTATCTAACTTCTGTGCTATTTTGTTATTAGATTCATTTTTCCATTCCTGTTGTTAAAATTCCCACCACATATGCCCTAAACTATTTCAATAAATTCCTGGGATTTATGCTTATAATCTCTTTCTATTTTGGGAGTATATCTTTTATCTTTTATACTAACTTCCTGATTAATCCTCCCAAAGTAAGATTTGATCATAGTACTGTGTTCTCAAGAAAAACCCCAAAAACCAACCAAATAAACAAACAAAAAACAACAGTATCACCATTCCTTGCTAGTTAAATGCAAATTTCTCTTATTCTGGTCGTTAATAATTAAATTTCAAACAAGATGTTCACATTTATCTCTTCTTTCCATACCCTATGCTTGGAACAAACTGGATGACCAATTGTTCTTAGGAAAACCACAGATGTTCCATCTTAGTAATTGGAATTTGCACTGAACAGTAAGCTCCTTTAGGGTGGAGATTTAGCTTACTTATCTGGAACATAGCAACACATTATAGATATGAACTGTGAGTTGAATAAAGTATTAAAAAAGCTAAAATGTAAGTTGGATAGAGAGTTTCTCAATAACAGCTTTTCTTTTTTAAAAAATTATTTACTAAGTAGAAGATAAACTTACAAAATGATCTCATATACTACAATGTCATTTTCCCAATGTACTTATTTTATAGTACTCTAGGTCAGGAGTCCAGAATGTGTCTCAACAGACTAAAATCAAGGTGTCTGCAGATTTGCTTTCTTTTCTGAAGTTTCTGAGGGAGAATACATTTCTTAGTCATTCAGGTTGTTGGCAGAATTCAGTTCCTGTGTTTGTAGGACTAAGGTCTTCATCTTGCAGCCATCAGCGTTGGGCTGCTCCCAGCATCCAGAGGCTGCTTATATTCCTTGGCTTATGGCTCCCTTCCTCTATCTTCAAAAACAGCAAAGGCAGGTCAAGTCTTTCTTATGCTTTGCATTTCTCCTTCTTCTTTTTCTAACCTTGAATCTCTCTGACCTACCCCTCTGCCTTCCTCTTCTATTTTAAGGACCCTCATGATTAGATTGGGCCCACACATATAATCCAGTATCCTACCCATTTTAAAGTCTATAACCATAATTGCATTGGCAAAGTCCTTCTTGCCATGGAAGGTAACACATTCACAGGTTCTGGAGATTAGAGCATAGACAACTAGAATAAATTGGACTTTTGATTAACCGTGATGGCGAAGGAGGCCTTATACATGATGCTTATATTACAGTTACAAAATTTTTTGGTCATTAACTGAGATAGTGAACAATATAATTTCTACTCTAGAATTATTGTTGACAATAAAGCTGAAACAAGTTCTTCACAAAAACCCAGTGGCCATAAAGATAGTGCAAGATTGCCCATTGTGACTCTCTTTAGATATCTGATTATATTTAACAAAAGATAGCAAAGGTGAATGGTTACACATGTGTGACCTGGAGACAGTCTGGCTGGGTTTAAATCCTGCCATTGGTAATTACTAGATATACAATATCTTAATATCACCTTAAATGGGATAAACAAAGACTTGAGTGTTTGTGTGTGTGGAATAAAGTAATTCATGAAGGCACTTAAGTAGTGTCTGGCCCTGGTAAGCACTTAAAAAATGTGAATTTTATAATTTAAGTGGTTTGTTTCTACTAATGACAAGAAGCTATACTATATTTTGAACATAGAGCAGCAAAGATCAACTTGTTCTGCTAATGAATAAAATTCACTGGTTTTCTGAGTAATTTTAAAACATTCTACCTGTTAGTCCTGAAAATATTTTTCATGTATTATATATTTCATGCATTAGACTCACATTTCAGGAGGCAAATATGACATATAATAATGGATATTGGGGGGAAAGAGGAAAGCATATTTGTGTTCATTTGTTCTTACTGTAACGAGTCTTTAAAGAAATGATTTTTTCCATAGGCAGTTTCCTTTTATCTTGTAGTACTTTAAGCTATTTCTTACTGATTGCTTTATATAGGGATATATTTAGACCTTATAGAATATCATGTTTTTCTCTTTTTGTTTTCTTTTCTTCTTCTTCCTTTTTTTTTTTTTAAATTCAGAACTTCTCTTCTGATATAGCTTACATAAACTGCTTTACCAAATCAGCATGCAAATCTGGTTGCAGACATTTAATTTTTCCAAACAACCTTTTTGAGTTCCTACTGCCTCATCCTCAGGATATTCAGTAACTCCCATCTAAGGCCATCCTTCTCTTTTAAATTGCTGAGTAATACTGACCTTTTCCATGGTCTGAAAAGCATCAGTCTAAAATCCATGCCCAATTAGAGTGTGACTGGAATCTGATCAGTTTACCATGACCCTTTCTGTCCTCAAGGACCTGGCGTCCTTGTTGAAGATGTGCTGACACAGCATGAAAACCATGCGTGACCACTGCCTTGACGATGTTCCGCCCTCCCACGGGTGGCACTGGCTGCTGTGGCTCCTCGTGAGGGGACAGTTCCCCTCCTCCGAGCTAGCGAGTCCCTGTTGTATCTTCTCAAGATTAGAGCCCTCAGTGGTCAGATTATTTGACTGTCATTCATGATCATCTCCCAGGCTGTGCACTGGTTCAGGAGCGTGGAGTTAGGTAATCTCTAGATTCCGACCCCTCATGGACCCAGAGCTCCTATTTTTCTTTCTGCCTAAGTATTAAGCAAAATTCTCTTAATCTTAATAATCTTCTTGTAAAATAAGGCCACACTACACCGTTTCCTATGGACAGTGGGATTACTTGTGACATTTCTAAGTGCTTTACATGAGTGTCTGCAAGGTGCTTTATCCTATCTACCCATGCAATTCCCAATACACAAACTTCAGTCATGCAGTCAATGGAGGAACATGCCTTTATTTGTTCCCCCAAATTTTCAGATAACCTCCTTATTACCATGCATGTGTGTGGGTGTGCATTTCAGCAAGCCTCTCCACTACATAAAAAGAAAGATAATTTTAAGAAATTAACTGAGGGTTTTAGAGGGGAGGGGGGTAGGGGGATGGGTGAGCCCGGTCATGAATATTAAGGAGGGCACATACTGCATGGAGCACTGGGTGTTATACACAAACAATGAATCATGGAACACTACATCAGAAACTAATGATGTACTGTATGCTGACTAACATAATAAAATAAAATTAAAAAAAGAAATTAATGTGTTTATATATGCATATATACACACAAAAGGGAAAAATGAAGTGGGGGAATCGGAGGGGGAGATGAACCATGAGAGACTATGGACTCTGAGAAACAAACAGGGTTCTAGAGGGGAGGGGGTGGGGGGATGGTTTAGCCTGGTGATGGGTATTAAAGAGGGCAGGTTCTGCATGGAGCACTGGGTGTTATACGCAAACAATGAGTCATGGAACACTACATCAAAAACTAATGATGTAATGTATGGTGATTAACATAACATAATAAAATAAAATTTAAAAAGAAAAAGCTTTAGATTTGAAAACATAGCTTACTCATTATGATTTTACAGCTTTGGGTTTTATTTTTCAAAATTAATTTTTAAATCAGTTTTTAATTGAAACTGATAACTAATCTTTAAAAATTATAGAATCTTTAAATTTTACTTTTTTTTTCCCTTAGAGGTAAAAACTTCATTAATGCCTTAAATACAATGACATCCCATAAGCTTTGGCTTCAGTATTAAGGTTGGGATACATGCACCTAGTTGATCCTATCAGTTGCTGCTATTTTGGGATAATAATGAAGCATATACTTGCCTAGAACTAATAGTTTTAGGAACCAAATATAGATTATATGGAGAAATTTTACAAGGTTAGCTTGTGGACAGCTAGATTCGAGGATTTGGAATATTATTCACTCCCAACAGGAAGATCAGAACATAATATAAGGTAAATATTGAAATGGTGTTTCAGAGTGGGATCAGATGTTCCAACCCTATTTATAATCAAACATAATGTACTAAAATAGCAGTGTGGGTGCCCAGGTTTACAAGGATAACGAAGATGACTAGAGCCATACAGTCATGGTGAGATAATCAGAGAGTCCAACAAAGATGAGGCAGAGCAAAATGAGAACCAGATTCAGCCCTAGGACCTGGGGCTGGCAACAAGGAAGTAGAAGAGTACCCTTCAAATCCATCCTCCTCACAGAGGCCAAAGGGATCATTTTGAAACAAAAGATCAGGATCATGTTCCTGCTTTAAACCCTCCAAAGATTCTCCATTGCTTTTAATAAAATGCAAACAACTTCACATACTCAATAGGCCATGTTTTCCCTACATGTCTCTCTTCTTTTACCACAAACCCACCTGCTTTTTGCATTTCATTTGTTCTTCACATTTAACTTGTTTCTATTTAGGGGCTTTGCATTTGCTAGTCCCTCAACATGGCTTATCAACCTCAGAACTCCCATTTGTTCCCAAAATGCTTTAAGGATTTATGAAAATAGTGCAGCCTATGATAAATAATAGAAATATGTAAGGTGAAGCACAGGAATACAAATAACTGGGACCCATACGGCAGACACTGGAGAAATGAGCGTGGTTCTCAATGACTTGTGGATAGCATATAGACAAAATATAATGGGAGGAAAAATAATGTTTTCTAGCAAGTAATTCCTATTAAAAGAATTGAAAATAATACTTTGCTTTTTAGCATGAAAGGATTATCTAGAGGACACTAGGAAAACTGTTTCTCTGTGGCTTAACCGAAGTTTACAACAGAGTTTAGAAGCATTTTCAAAGGATTTTTTTCAGTTATCTATTGAACTACTCCCAAATGTTGTAACTTAAAACAACAACCTTTTTATTTTAGCACAATTTTAGGATCAGGAATCCCTGTAGGAATCAGACACATGATTTCTCTCCTCTCCATGAAGTTTAATGAGGTCACTTCATGTACCTAGCTGGTGAATGGCTGGTCTGAAAGGTCCCACATGGCTTAACTGACAAGCCTAGTTCCTTGGCAGAGACCACTGGAAGGCTGAGCCCAGCTGGAACTGTGTGCCAGAGTACCTGTATGTGTTCCTAGCACAGTCAGGTTTCTTATAAGGCTGCTCAGGGCTCCCAGTGACAGAAAGGAGAAGCTGTCGGTCTCTTAAGAGCAAAGCTCCCAAACTGGATTAACATCACTTCCTACATATTCTGTTGTAAAATTCAGACACAGAGCCTGTCCAGATTTAAGAGGAGGGAGACAAAGACACCAATTCTCTATGACAAGAGGGTTAATGAACTTATGGCCTTATTTAATTTACCTATGGATGTTAAGTGTTCCTATAGTATTAGCAAGGCCATGCATAACGTGAAAGTGGGTGCAGATGGATTTTTAAAATAAAAGTATGTACATATCCTCAGAGGTATGCAAAATGAAGATAATTTAAGAATTTTATTTCTACATTTAAAAAAAGTTTATAAAGCTATCTCCCCAATTCCATGTTTTCTCTCTGCAGATAAAATAGTATTTATGTTTATCATGATGACCTTTTTTATTTTAACTTTCATATATATGTGCTACTAAATAGTACTGTGATTTTGCAATACTTAAAATTTGATAACAAGTATATAATATATATTTTCTGCATTCTATTTGCTTAATATGTCAATGATATTTTTCTATGTTGATATGTATGTAACTTTAGTTTATTCATTTTAACTGTTGTATAGTATCCCATCATTTGAATATAACATAATTCTGTTGATGGACCTTTAAATCATTTCCAGTTTTTCAGTACTGTGCATTGCTACTATGAACATCATTATAAAGTCTTCTCTACAAGAGATTTCTATGCAATTCATCTAGAAGTAGAAATTATGGGTCATAGGTAAAAGCAACATCTTTTTACTAGATAATGTCTCCATCATCTCCAAAGTTATTTTAACAATGCTCAATTACTATCAGCTGTGAATGAGAATTCCAGTTCTTTTCTTCAAAAACTTTAGGAATTACCCCAATTTTAACTTGTTGACAATTGGATATATAAGAAAAGTTATCTTATTGTCTTTTTAAAAAATTTTTTGAGTGTAATTGATACACAATGTCACATCTCACACCCATTGATTCAAAAACCCTAGAAGTGGGACCCAGCGATCTGTGTATTAACAAGCCTTCCAGGTGATTGTGATATACAGGAAAGCTTGAGAGCCACTGAACCCATAATACCTGACATGTAGTAGAAGCCTAATATATATTCTCTGAATTTGCTTGTATCAATGATAATGTAACCATTTCCATAAACAGCACTTCCCCTACATTATCCACCTTACTTTATCTGATTCTGTGATTTAGATAATAATAAAGCTGTATGTGATTTAAATAAAAATAAGATATAAATTTGTGTGGAATGGAAAGTGAAATCAGTGTTGTATTCTAGAGCATAAACAAGTCAAAGGAGATGGAAAATTTGCACTGTGTTACAAGTTCACAATTGCAGCAATGGAAAATCTGCACTGTGTATGGTTAAATATCACGGCAAAACAGTCTCCTCAGCACAAAATCACATGGAAAAAAATGAGCTAAAAAGCAAAAGACAATGTGTGGGCATTGCAGCTGATTTTTCCAAAACTGTGACCCCAGATTTGAAGTAAACTGAGAAGGATTTTATTATTCTATCTTGTTTCATCTCTTCTGTGATAATTTACTAACATAAGCATTCACAATCAGACATTGAGAGAAAGACAACAAGAAACATGCCCATTTCCACAGTTATTGAGAAAATGAATGCCATTTAAATAATGGTCTCTGTAACTTGATTAGTCAGTAAATCATCATTATTCCGAGGAACACACTCACAGAGCCAAAGAGAAAGTGGCAATACCAATCTCATTAGACAGCTTTTCATGTCCTGTGCTAACACTGGAGCTGTCCTATCTTTTTCTCCAATGACCTCCTCAGTTTTACACTCAGTTTTAGTAAACTGGCCCTTGTGTATCTTCCCTGAAATTCACCACTGGATTAATTTAACCTCAAAAGTTCCATTTTCCTCATAGAAATGCATTTATAATCATGTTTATCCACTGAGGGTAGAATACCCATCTCATCTCCCCACAGCCAGTGTAGCTAAGTGATTTCAAGCTGCCTCTCTTCAAAAACACATACAAACAAACATGCTACCACTCCGTCACCGTCTCCACCATCAACTCTGCTGTGGCCACTATGAAGCACTAAAATGGTCTCCTCTTTCTCTCCTCAAGGTTTCTCAGAGTTGAGTTTGGTGAGATTATTCTCTTTTTATCCTGCCAGCAGAGCTCATTGATTTTCAACCCTGGGTAGACATTAGAATCACTTTGAGAAATGGTTTCAAAAAACAAAGCCAGTGTCTGGGCTCCACATGAGTCAAATAAATCATAATATCTGAAGGTAAGAAAAAGACATCTCTATCTCCTCACGTGATGACTACATGCAGCCAGGCTGGAGAACCACTGAGTTTCTTCAACTTGTAAGCTTCATGCCTGAACAGGAAAAAAAAAAGTTCTGCTCAGCTGGACAGCCCAATTTGGGCACTGCACTTTCGTAACAGAAGTAAATTGAGTCCTTCTGCTTGGGTAAGGACTCTTAAAAACTGAAAGTGTTTCCTTGACTTGAGATATTGCAATGCTAACTAAAATAATAGTTTATAAAGTGTGAATCCACATTATGAAACCAGTTCACTGAAATATGTCCAATTCACTGAAAAGTTGACTTAATCAGATACTAAGTTCCCAGGAAAGTATGAACAAGCCAAATTAAAACACCCATAGTGGTTTTCTAACTTCCTTCTTATCTGTAATCTAGTATCAATTTTGACAACAAAACTGGCATCCTGGCTGGGAACAAAGGATTCTATTCTCATCATTTGCTTTCCAGTGAGTATTAGCCTCTTTGGAAAATCATGTATCTTCTGAAGACTAGCACTAGTCCTGATCTATAGTAAAGCCTAGAAATAGTTCATTTGTCCAAATTTCTAATACAATTTAATGTTTATGCACAAAAACTCTGCTTTAGACATAAGATCTAGACACTTAAAACAGAATGTCAGAATTGCAGCAGGCAAAAAAGGATGTAGTGCATCTATCCTCCACTTTTCTCAGACTTGGTCCCAGCACAATATACCTCAGGATGTATTTACTACTGATGGATGCACAGTAGTAACTCATCTTGCATGGCACTCATTTAGGCTTAACTTCTCTGAGTCTTAGTATCTTCTACTGGGGAGGTGGGGAGGAGGGTACCAAATTACTTTGTTTGAAGGAAATGGTACTAATGAAATAAGTTAAGTAGATGTTTTGGGACAACTTAAAGAAAAGGTAAAGGTAACTCCAACATGCATGCATTGCCTTGGTGAACAGGGAAGTCACCCTTGCAGCTATGGAAAGACAGCCTAAGGCTTAGCTCTCATTATCACTGTTTCCCAAAGCATGCTTGTCAAAAAGATACTCTGCCATGCCAGATTTGGGAGCCCCTATCTTGTATAGGTTGGTTATGTGGTCACCCAATTCTTTGACGGATTTCACCTGCTCATTCAGGTGAATAACTTCTGAGTCTTAGTATCTTTGTGTTAATATAGAAATAATGGCATCTAACTCATTGAGAGTGTCATAAGGATTAAATGAGAAGATAATGAAAACTAACTCCATACGTGATTACTACTGGTTGAGGAGAATATGGTAAGAGAAGTATCAGGAAATAGAAAAGGTTCAAGATGAGGTAATAGAAAGTCACAGAAAGATAGCAGTCTTCTCTAGTTTATTGATATCTGACCTCCCCTCTGATCTTCTGAACACCCCCCCCCGCCCGATACGTGAGCACTCTCATCGCAAACACCACCACAATGAAGTCAAAACACCAAGAGCTATCATCTGAATAGATGGTCAGTGAGGACAGATGTGAGGTGGGTAGTCAAAGAGATGATGAATGTCTTTGGAAACCTCTTTGGAGACCTGCCCCAAATGTTTCTCCCAAGACTCAGAATGCATAATGTACTTTGAGAATATCCTGTACTCTCCCTCATAATATGTTTCACCGTGGTAAAGTAAATAATGAATTGTTTAATTATACTTGTATAATTGGATCTTCTTTGCTAGATCCTAAGATGTCTGAGGGCAGAGATTTTTATCTAGTTTAATCATTGCTGTATCTGCTGTGCCTGGAACTTAGTAGGAGCTTAATAAATATGTCAAATGAATAAACATCCTAAAATTTTTTTGTGGTGAGATCATCATAATAATACTGTTATTTAATTTTTTGTCTCCTTATAATGTCTCTAAACTAAGAATGACTAGAAAAGTGTTATTTTTGTTGTGGTGGTGAATTATTGTGTTTGTTTTACTTGCTATTTCAGAAGTCCGTACACATTCAGGAGCTATAACTCTCCTAACTGCCTCTTCTAATGTCATCTATAAAAATGCTATCACACAACGCCCTCATAAAAATCTGTGTTCCTGGAATGAGTGCAACAAATGACTATAGGTGGGAAAATATGATCTTCTAGGTTCATTGCAGTATTTAAGGCTGTCTCCAAATTGTGTTAAGACCTTTCGTCTATGGTTGTTCACTCTGTTCCATGTTAAAATTTCCTTTCATTTTCCTCCACATGCCAGCTTCCTCCCTAGTAGATGTTAGAAACTATTCGCTTCTTCACTGGATGATTGTTATGTTATTCTTCTTGTGTAGGTAGTTGTTTGCCAAAAGAAAGGTTTGGATCAAAACAACTTAGTCAGTGATTATATGTAGACAGCCTACATTTTCTTTCTGACCTGCTGTCTTACATGCATTTAACTACCCCTTATGACTTTTAGATTATAAACATTTAAACAGAAACTTAATTTCAAGGCTTGTAGGGAGGCTTTATTTCCTCAGGAACACTTTAATTTTCTTGGCAGACCAGGATCTCTAGGATTAAAATATAACAAAGTGACTTTATTAAGTGTTCTTAATGCCAAGTTTTTGGCCACATGAGTATGAGAAACAAAACATTTGCTGAGGGTGATATTGCATTGGCAGATTTTCAACTATGAATAATGTACATAAAACTGTTATTTTAGTTACACTATTAAAAATGGATTAATATTCACAAAGTAGGGTTAACCTTAGAGGTAGATATCTGAAGAAGATATTTCTAAATTTTTTTTCAACCACCATTCTGTTCGAGGTTAGCAATAGGATTTTATATCGCCCATCAGATATATTGCCTGTGCAAGGTGAGTTCTAAAATACGTTGCTGTATGATTTTTTTAAAACCCCAAATATTTCAAAGTAAAATATCTTTAATATTGAATATACTAAAACAATATCTCTATCCCATTCTTCACAGTTTTTTTTTTATTACGTACATGTATTCCCTCAGCATGAGATAGTATTTGCCAAAAGTAGAATAATTGTTGCTCCTCATAGAAGAATGGTCCAAGAAAGCCTCCAGGGATTTTTCTAAGCTAGTGCAATTTTTTTTCATCCCGAACTAAAAAAAAAAGAAAAATCATGCAATCTGCTATTTTCATATAATTTACACAACACAGAAGTAGAAATAGAACAAGTTGAAAGCTACCACATATCTCTTGGGAAATTAGGACATTTAGAAAGTTTAGTAAACCTGTGGCGTATTTTTTCGTATTATGTTTTAGTTATTGGTAAAGGAGTAAATTTCAGCATTTCAATTACCATGAAATCTTTGATTTTCCATATATGCCACTGTATTTACGATAGAAAATTTGGTTTCTGAGGAAAGAAGAGACTAGGTCATGGAGGATCTTGAAGGTAAAATCTATGGTCAAAATATTTGATTCTTAAAAAATTTCTTATGATAATCATGTATATTATGATATATAAGATGATTACCATTAGAAGACTACAAATTATATCATCTGAATTCCAAATTACTTTTCAGCTCTTCATATTTATTAAATCCCTAAATCCCTCATCCCCCACCCAGAGGTGGGGGACAATGTGTCCTCTGGGTGGGGGATGAGAGCACTTCTGAACTTCAGCCTCTCTGCATCTCTTTGTTGCGTGTCCGATACTCACCCTGCTAAGTACATAGAGAAAAGGGAAGTTGCTGATTTAACTGATCAGAGTAAAGGATCCAAATTAGGTCACAATTACTGACTTGCTCTTTAGTTATGAATATAGTGTCATTTTGCTTTTGAAAATGCAATCTTGTATCCAAGTGAGGTGCTGGCTCTGTTTTTTGTTTTTTGTTTTTGGTTTTTCTATTAGGGGGTAGGAGAGTAGTGGTGGCAACTGGCATCGATGCAACTTTGGTTATCATGTTCTCTTCTGGCTGCATCTATCAGAAGAAAAGATAATCTTGAGAGTCTGGTTTTAAGAAAGGAAGTGGAATTTATTGGTTTTTAGGTAAAAATACATATATCAACCATCTTAAGCAAAGATTTTCATGGGGAAGCTGTGAAAGGACCTTGTTTCCGTTACTGTACATTGCATGTATGAATTCTTTATGAGAGAGAACAAAGGCATGGTTCACATAATCTGTGGGCACTCCTGAACATTATTCCATCTTAATATTATAAGAACCCTTGCTTTTACTTATACTCTCTGTGTATTTTCGTGTTCTGGAGGAAAAGAGAAATGACTCAGAACCTCTTCAGGTAATTTCTTCAAGGAGTTTATAAGTTTCCCTCTTCCTCTTTTTCCTTCTCTCCCTCTTCCTTTCTTTCCCCTCTCTTTTTTGATGGAAAGGAAGGAAAAGCATGATGAAAAACATTGGAAACATACCGATATCAGAATGTGATACGTACTAGAGGAGAGGTACAGAAAATTTGTACTGACTGCTTATATTAAGATAGATTCTTTCCATATTTTATGGAAAGGAGGGTATAAGGAAAGGGATCTATAAAAAGAAGGGTTTTGTTTGTTTGTTTTTCTTTATGGTTTATTTTGTTAAGTTTTTTTCTAAACTAAGCCATAAAATTCTGGCCAGTCTGGATAGCAAGCTGATATTCTAAGGTGAAACAATGATATGAGCAAAACAGTGGTAGCAAGAAAGAGAAGAGGTTATCTAGAAGAAGTCCCACATGCATTGACAAGTCATCAGAACAGAGAATGCTTTAAAGGTCACATTTTTCCCACATAGAAGGGAGGCAGTTTGGGATCAGACAAGAAGTCAGATAGGAATACATTCCAGGTATTATTTTAAATATTGGCTTTGGAATTTGGAACTGAGCAAGTTCCAAGCATTAAAGATTTCTGAGCTAGAGACTGATCTTTGGGGAATAACATTTTCTGGCATCAATTTGTAGGATGGATTTAAAGAACAGATACTGGAGACAAAGATATTTTTTTCTTTGCATGTATTGTTGCATATACTGGTTGGGTAATAAGAGTCTGAAACAGAGTGGTGTCAATAGGTAAATGAAGGAGCAAACAGAATTGAGAGGCACTGTAGATGTAAAAATGACTTACTTGGTAACTGATTGAAAGTGGTGATTGGGTTGATAGAGACAGTAAGTCAAAATAGACTGTCATGTTGTAAATATGGGTGCCCAGGAGAATGGTGATGCATTCAATGGAAATATGGAGGACCAGAGGCTGCACTATAGATGATGAGCTCACTCTTGGACAAACTGAATTTAAAGTGCTCATGGTATGTACAGATGGAGATGTCTCTAAATATTGCTCCGGTATTCAGTGGATGGGTTAAAGCTAATCATCTATACCTCTGTGTGTCTGCCCAGCTCATTCTTTTTTCCTTAAGGAAAATTAATCACTCACAACTCCTAACCCGACCTCCCATCCACCCACCCTAAGACCTCTCCAGCAGCACTGCTGAGTTGATAGCTGGCATTGTGACTTGTCTCCCAGCCATAGTCGAATAGACATTGGAACCAGGTTGGGTCAAATCAGAATCTTTCCCATCTCTCCCAGGAATTTGAATTTGGGTTTCAAAGACATTTCTTAGTGTTCAGTTTATCGCTTGAACTTGGGTTGGAACAGCCATATGTATGCTGAGACAGAAAAAATATGATCAATAAATATACAATAGAGTTAAACCATGCACAAAAAGATACAGAGATGAGAGAACACGTAGAACCAGGGGAAAAGGTATGGTTGAACATATATATGCAGGCAAATTATCTATGTTAAAAATTCAGCATTGGCTATGAAAAAATGAGCATTGGCTATGGAGAAAATACCATTTATATAACTGAATGATAAAAGCGCTTGCTGCTCAATTATAGCAGATATCTCTTGTGGTGAAACTCCATCTCATAATAATTTTGCCTTCTTGAACCTGCCACCAATATCAAGATGGAGCCTCAAGAACTCTATTTTCATCATGTGATGCTAACAGACTTGAGTTAGACATTTTAGCCAACATAGGTAAATCCAGTTTCTCTTGAAGAAATGTGGAACTATTGAACTGAGTGATAGTCACAATGTGATTGTGGCCATAGTATGTAACCTCTAGTGGAAATTCCTCGAACCTGCCAAGGTCCCTAGTGCCAGCTTGCATCCTGCTCATCCTGGGACTTGGTTAAGACTTGGATCTGATAATTTTTTTTAAGTTTTTTATTTAAATCTAGTTTTTTTCCATGCTTTCACTTAAGCAAGAATCTTTTTGTTGTTGTTATTACATGCAACTAAAAGAAATTTAATTCAGTACATGACAGTAGGAGAAAGACAGTTATAATACAAATGGGCATCGGTCAATGGACAGGTGGCATCCAAGCACTTACGATGAATCAATTGCAGAGCTTTGTGTATGTTGTTATGGGGGTTCCAACAAAGTAACGTGACCCTATTTTCAGCTTTTTTTTCTTTTTCTTTTTCTTTTCTTTTCTTTTTTATTATGTTATGTTAATCACCATACATTACATCATTAGTTTTTGATGTAGTATTCCATGATTCATTGTTTTCAGCTTTTTTAGCACTTTACACTTTTTTGAGGCCCTTACCTGTGCGTGAAATTTTTTTGGTGTGTACATTAACCACTTAAAGAATATATTCTTATTTTTATCTGCATTTTATAGATAACAATGTGAGGGTGAGAGAGGTTGCACGACTTGCCCAGGATCCTGTGACTGGGGAGTAGCAGTGGGCTTGGTCTCCAGGTTTTCTAGTTTCAAATCACATTTATTTTTCTCACTACATTGCATAACTGTAGTTACCAATTCAAACAGTTACGAAACATTACCTAGATTTTGATACTTAAATCAAATTTAAAACTAATTTTTTTTTAAATTAAAGTAAAAAAATAAATAACAAAGCAATAGCCATTTGAAATCTATAATAAAGCTTAAAGATTTTGTGGTAGGAGCATCTGGGTGGCTAAGTTAGTTAAGTGGCCGACTCTTGATTTGGGCTCAGGTCATGATATCAGGGTCCTGGGATGAGCCGTGCGTAGGGAATGGAATCAGCTTGAGGATTCTCTCTCTCTCTCTCTCTCTCTGTCTTCCTCTACCCCTCCCACTGCAGAGATAAATAAATAAATAAATAAATATATATATATTTTAAAGAAGATTTTGTGGTAGAAATACTGAACATTCCTTTCTTATTCTCACACCCCCCCCCTTTTTTTTTTTTAAAGATTTTATTTATTTATTTGACAGGGAGAGACACAGCGAGAGAAGGAACAGAGGCAGGGGGAGTGGGAGAGGGAGAAGCAGGCTTCCCACTGAGCAGGGAGCCCGGTGTGGGGCTTGATCCCAGGACCCTGGGATCATGACCTGAGCCAAAGGCAGATGCTTAACGACTGAGCCACCCAGGCGCCCCATCATACCCCTTTCTTAAAGACCCTACCTTTCCCATAACCTTAGAGTTTGAAGCCCTATGTTCCATATAAATTCAGTCCCTTGACCGTAGTTTATAGGATCAGAGATTGGTGTCTAACTTATGCCAATCCTATCAGTTTCTCTCTACCAAGAATTTGGATTTAGAGCATAGATAATGAGTTCCAAGTTCTGGAAAAAGCTGGTAAGGTCAAGCAGACTCAGGAGTTGAGATGGCAGTTTTGGGGTAGCCACTAAATACAGTGTGCAAATGATTGAATAAGCAGAGAATTCTAATGTGCAAAAGTAAAGCAGAGAAGTGGAGAAAAGTAGAAGTGATAGAACATTCAACCTACAGAAAAAATAGAGGGAAATTAAAAGAAAATATGTTGTGGTTATTGTTTTTCTACTTCTTGGATCTCTTCCTATGGAAGGCCCAGTTTTACTTCTTGTTCTTGGGTTCTGTGTGAAACCCTGATATCCTTCCTCCAAATTCTTCTTTAGTTAGAACAGGTTTCTGTAATACTATGTTGTCTGTTTAAGAAAACATTTAACGTTCTCTAAAATAAAGGTATTATGCAGCCACATTTGCATGTAAGTATTTTAAGCAATAAATGGCAATAAAATATAACATAAAGTCACCTAGAAGTAAGGGATGAAATATGAGTTTATGTCTCTATGGATTTTACTTTGTTTTGTTTTTATTTTTAATTTTTTTTTAAGATTTTATTTTTAAGTGATCTCTACAACCAACGTAGGGCTTGAACTCATGACCCCAAGATTTAAGAGTTGCATGCTCCACTGACTGAGCCGACCAGGCAGTCCTCTATGGATTTGATTGATTGATTGATTGATTGATTTTTTAAGATTTTATTTATCTGACAGAGAGAGAGGGAGAAAGAGAGAGCACAAGCAGGGGAACTGCAGGCAGAGGGAGAGGGAGAAGCAGGCTCCTCACTGAGCAGGGAGCCCAATGCGAGGCTCGATCCCAGGAATCTGGGATCATGACCTGAGCCAAAGGCAGATGCTTAACCCACTGAGCCACCAAGGTGCCCCTGGATTTTATTTTAAATGACATTTTGGTCACTGTCTTCAATCTATTATGTATAAATAATATATATTGCTTTCTAATCATTATTTATAAAATAATTCATGAAATAGTTTCCTATTCTTGAGGAATTACTGAGCAAAGGAAACATAAACAGTTTTTCAAACCATAAAAATTGGATGTGATAGCAGGTTGGTAGTTCTCCAGTTATCATGCTGCCCTCTGTATTAATTTCCTAGAGATATCATAAAAAATCATCAAACTAGATAACTTAAAAAAGTAGTAATTTATTGTCTCGCAGTTGAGACTAGAAGTTCAAAATCTCTTTGAAGACAGTAGGGGAGGATCTGTTCCATGCCTTTCTCTTAGCTTCTGGTGCTCCTGGCATTCCTTGGTGTTCCTTGTCTTGTATACACATCACTGCAATCCCTGCTTCTGTTATAACATGATGCTCTCTCTGTATGTCTCAGTCTTTGTCTCTTCTCCTCATCTTATAGGACATTGGTCATATTGGGTTAGGATCCACCCTAGTTCGATGACCTCATTTTACCTTGATTACATCTGCAAAGACCATATTTTCAAATAAGGTCACATTCACAGGTACAAGAGGGTTAGGACTTTTTGGGGGACACAGTATAACCCAGAACACCCTCAGAAGAGGGGGAAATGGAGACTAGTTAGGCAGAAAAAATAGATATCACTAACAGGAACCTTAGCCCTCCTACTCTGGCCATGCTTGTTGGCATTAAAAAGAAAATTAAATATAATCAGTACATGGTCAAAATAATAAACAATATGGAACGGATCCAAAATTGTTGCTCTCTCCATCGTCCATGATGAACATGTGGGAGTTTTCCAGTTAATGCTTGTCATATCAGAGGACAGCAGAGGGGAAGAGAATCAGGAAGGAACCATACTTCCTTACCAACTTGACAGGGTGAAGGCAGAAAATTAGGTATAGGTATCAATCAGTTCCAATGCCAATTAGTTGTCATCTAAGTAAAAGTAAATATTAGATCATGATACACAGGGCTTGT
Organism: Halichoerus grypus; assembly: GCF_964656455.1. NCBI lineage: Eukaryota > Metazoa > Chordata > Mammalia > Carnivora > Phocidae > Halichoerus > Halichoerus grypus. The sequence goes on along the minus strand of NC_135712.1, from coordinate 100,310,839 downwards.
AATGTATAGGGTCTTGCTGATAACCAGGTCAACTTACAGCTTTCTCCAATACTGTCAACAAAGAAATGTCTTGAAAAAGCTGCACTAAAAAATGGCCAACAACCCAAAACAACTAGCCAGGGCCTAAGAAAAGATGGGGAAAAAAAAAAGGAGATGAATGTGAAAACTAAAACAGAGATGAGAGTCATGTACCAGGATAATTTTACAACCAAGCAAATGAGAAGGATGGCAAGCAATTAACAGCCAGGGGTTGCAGGACACTGACCGGTCTGAATGGATACTAGCTCCTCACAGTGAACTTCCACCCTATGTTCTTTGGGGCCTACTAGACATCTTCCTGGTGATACAGACTAAAAGAAGAGGTATCAAGGCCTAGAAGGAGATGAAAAATGATCTGGAATATGTTAGAATAAATGGAAAAACAGAATCATAAACTCAGTTTGGAATCTGAATAAAGAATAGACAGTGCTGAAAACAGGGACATTCAGTATAGACATGAGAAAATCAAGCAAAATGAAATGGGGGAAATATTAAATGTGGAAGAAAAAGGAGATTGGAGCAAACATAACTAGAGTCCCTAGAGGAAAGATTGGAAAGTGTATTAATCATTATAGAAAAACTTTTCTCCTATTAGGTATTATAAAAAGTTGATCCAGGTGCATTCAGCACTGATACATACATTGTTAATCTTTATGGACTTTAAAGATTTCTGCAGGGGCATCCGGGCCAAAAAACACATCATGTATAAGGAAGAAAAATCTCTACAACATCATTCAATGTGAGAAGGCAGTGGCACTAATTCTACGAAAGTCCTTGGTGATAGACATATTTCACAATATATACAAACACATGGGATATAGTGTTCATGAGCTCTTCTTTGCAACAAACACAAATATAAACCATGATAATGTAATCCAGGCAGTAAGACATGAATAAGGAAACTAATCAGATTTAACCATAGAGCTCTCCAAAGGGGCAGTTCATGGAGACTCTTTTCAAATCATTAAATCTCACTATTTCTAGTAACAATGCTGGTGAACTGGTATAAGTTACTCCAGATGTCCTCAGACTCATGGTTACAAAGCAACACCATTAAGTCATATGTTTAATGCCTTGACTGGGGTCAGTGCCATGCTTGAACTTTAGTAAAACATCTCAGGCTACTTCTGCTGGATGGACTGTTGGAATAAATCCTTAAAGCACAGTTCCCATCCCAATCCTAGGAAGAAGATTCTTTGGTTGTATATACAAAATATATACCTCAAAGTCTTAGGATGCACTTATGTGCATTAATTTCAGTAAAATATTCTACATTGCCTTGCAGAATACCTATACCAAGAGTGTTTCTTGGTTTGTCTTCTCTCATTTTTTTTCCTTTTGCTCATTTTTGTTTCTTAAATTCCTGAAATGAGTAAAATTATATAGTATTTGTCTTTGTCAAATAAGTATTTGACTTATTTCACTTAGCATAATACTCTCTAGCTCCATCCATGTCATTGCAAATGGCAAGATTTCATTCTTTTATATGGCAGAATAATATTCCATTGTACATATATACCACATCTTCTTTATCCATTCATCGATTGATGGACACTTGGGCTGCTTCCATGTCTTGGTTATTGTAGAAATGCTGCTATAAAGATAGGGATTCAGGTATCCCTTCGAATTAGTGTTTTTGTATTCTTTGGGTAAATACCCAACAGTGTGATTGCTGGATCATAGGGTAGTTCTATTTTTAACTTTTTGAGGAGCCTCCATGCTGTTTTCCACAGTGGCTGCACCAGTTTGCATTCCCACCAACAGTACAAGGTGGTTCCTTTTTCTCCACATTCTCACCAACACCTGTTATTTCTTGTGTTGTTGATTTTAACCATTCTGACAGGTGTGAGGTGATATTTCAGTGTAGTTCTGATTCACATTTCTCTGATGGTAAATGATGATGAGAATCTTTTCATGTGTCTCTTGGCCATCACTATGTCTTCTTTGGAGAAATGTCTGTTCATGTCTTCTAACCATTTTTTAATTAGATTATTTGTTTTTGGGGTGTTGCGTTATATAAGTTCTTTATATATTTTGGATACTAACCCTTTATCAGATATGTCATTTGCAAATATTTTCTCCCATTCCATAGGCTGCCTTCTAATTTTGTTGATTGTTTCCTTTGCTGTGCAGAAGCTTTTTATTTTGATGAAGTCCCAATAGTTTATTTTTGCTCTTGTTTCCCTTGCTTCAGAGGACGTATCTAGAAAAATTTGCTATGGCCAATGTCAAAGAAGTTATTGCCCGCATTCTCTTCTGGGATTTCTTATAGTTTCAGGTCTCACATTTAGGTCTTTAATCCATTTTGAATTTATTTTTGTGTATGCTGTAAGAAACTGGTTCAGTTTCATTCTTCTGCATGTGGCTGTCCAGTTTTCCCAACATCATTTGTTGAAGAGACTGTCTTTTTTTCCACTGGATATTCTTTCCTGCTTTGTCAAAGATTGGTTGATCATATAGTGGTGGGTTCATTTCTGGGTCTTCTATTCTGTTCCATTGATCTATGTCTCTTTTTACTCCACAGGAATTCTTGACTACCTGTATTGTTGCCAACACTAGATGATATTAATTTTCTACTTTATAGACATAATATACTTTTTCATTGTTTACTTTTTATTACTCTGATGATGGATGAGATTGAGGATTTCTTTATTTTACTTCCTGTTTAGTTGTTCTGTGAAATTTCTGTTTATCTTCCTACTCCTATTTTCTACTAATTTCTTATAATTTCCTTGGGTATTTTTGGGGGGTGAGGAGTGGTATATTTTAGATATTAATCTCAACATTTTTAAATGTTGAAAATATTTTCTCTTATTTTTGAGTCTCTTTTTAAAGTTTGTGGTTGAGCAGAAATCCTTAATTTTAATGTACTCAAATCCTTATTTTTTGCCCTAAATTTTGTGCTTTGGAGATATTTTTAAATAAACCTGTTCTACTCCTAGATGAAGTTCTTCTACTATTTTTTTTTCCTTTTTTAAAAATAAAATCTTTACATGGTTTAATCCATATGCAGTTTTCCTTTGTATAGTATGTACATTAAAGAATATTTTTTATGTAGAATTAGCTAATTCTCCCAATATCAATCTACTAAGCAATCTATAATTTCCCATTGTTCTGTGTTATCATTGTTAACATAATTTCAAATATATCAACTGCATATCAGAATTCTATATTCTGTTCCATTTGTTTCTTTCTGTGATATTCTATAATATCTCTATTATTTGGTCTTTCCATTATGGCTTACTATCTGGCATAAAGAATGTATCTCTGTTATTCTTTTTGTTTTTTTAAGTTGAATTAGCTTTTTATAGACTTTTTGGTATGTATTTTATATGGAGCAATGTGTTTTCCAGATGGAATTTGAATTGTGACAGTACTGAATTTATAGATAAATTCTGGGCAACTGTTACTTTTTTCTAAATCATATCACTATTAGATATTATATTTCTCCATAGATGGTAAATCAATTAATCAACATTTAATTTTCAAATTAAATGTATTTTCCCTCTGAATATTACCACTCTTACTGCAATAACATAAATAACTGTATAAAATCTGGAAAAATAGTAAAAAAAAGTACGAAAATAAAATAAAAATTAAAGTTTTTTTTTTTTTAATCCGTGTAGCTGGATATAGGATTGTCTCTTTTTACAGACTCAAACTAATAAGGTTGTACATTCTTTATGTTATTCTTACATTTGAAAAAACAAAGCATCTCAAACATAGTGGTTCCAATTCCAGGTTGTTTTATATTATGGTCACTATTTTTCTTTCCTTCTAAAAAGTAAAAGCTAAAGTTAGTATGACATTCCATAAGAGAAAAAGTACAGGAATAAATTATGTCAAATATAACTGGATCAATCTATAATTAGTTGATGTCCACTATTTTATAAGCACTTGTATTCAAAGTAGATGATTAGCTTAAAAGAAAAAGCATGCATTTCTGAAATGTTAGATTAAGAGTCAAGTCAAAACAAATCAAAATGAAAAGGTTAGCATGTGCCATGCTCGCTGTCTTCCCTAGCTGAAAATTTGTGAGGAAAAAAAAAAAAAAGCTAAAAGATTTGGTGATAGATAAATTTTCAGGTTTTTTAGATATATAATTGCTGTTGAGTATTAATTTCTTTTGATGAAGTGATTAAACAGCATGAGTGTAGGAAAACCATGACATTTGCAATTGGTATCACACTGGAACTCTTACACGTATTTTGACATTTGAATGGGGTTTTAAATGAATTAGCTTTATTTTTTTGTTTGTTTGTTTTAAAAGATTGCCCTATAGGTATAACAAGAATCATAAAACTCTCCATTGTAACTATTTACTTTTATCTAACTTTCCAGTTACTTTTCTTACTGTATAATTATGCTTACTACTCCCCTGGGGCTATAAGTCTTAATAGCTCAAAAAGTGTGTTTAGAAACTCTGAGGCTTAGAGGTTATCCTACAGGTCCTTTTTCTTTTTTTTTTCTTTCCTATTTTTGAGTCAAGACTGACAGCTGCTAACAGAGATAAGATGTCATTCATGGTGTGTAAAACTTTGAATAATTTTAAGTAAATATTTAGTGTACCATAACAGAATACTTATCCCGTACAAAGATCACTGAGGACTGAAGACCGACTTTTGAAAAGCAAAAATTTTAAATATTTATAAGAAATATCTATAATATAGGTTTATAGATTTGATGAACTAAAATATTTCTTTAAAATGATTTCTATAAAAAGAGAAAGCACAAGTCATGAAGGAAAACCCTGATTATTTGCTTACAATAAAATGTTTTTTCACATTTATTTGTATTTATGCAACATAAGACCCTATAAATAAAAGGACAAGCTACAGATGAAAAAATGTTTCGGGCATCTGGGTGGCTCAGATGGTTAAGCGTCTGCCTTCGGCTCAGGTCATGATCCCAGGGTCCTGGGATCAAGTCCTGCATCAGGCTCCCTGCTCCTTGGGAGCCTGCTTCTCCCTCTGCCTCTCTCTCTCTCTCTCTGTCTCTCATGAATAAATAAAAATTAAAAAAAAAAAAAGGAAAAATGTTTCCAAAGCACATGAGCAATGAGGTTCTGCAATCCAGAATTTACAAGTTTCCATAAATCAATTAAGGTGAAAAAAAACAAAAACAAAAGAAAAGCAAGCTAATAGCAGTCAATTACAAAAGCAGTAAACAGACACTTTACAGTAAAGAAAACTAAATGGCCAATAAACACATTATGCTCAACCCATCATTAATTTTACCAATCAGGTTATCATTTCACACCTATAGGAAATTTTAAAAAAAGGACATACCAATATTGGGTTGTACTTTGAGAAATAGGAATTCTTATCTGCCAATGAAGAGGTTGGATAACATAGTAGTTAAGAGCATGGGTTCTGGAGTCACTCACTTCTGTTTCAAACCCTTTAACAATCCTTATAGTAATGAGCCTTGAGCAAGTTACTTCTCTTGCTGTGAAATAAATCTCCATGGGTCATGCTTTCTGCAGGTCTTGTGAATGAAGCACTGACTGAACTTTGTTTACAATGATCTTTTCAAGAATATTTGTATAGTAAACAGTCTTTGAAGACTCAGACCTTCCCAGTCGTTTGCAAATGTGTCTTCGCCTGGTTTATTTTTTCTTGTCTGTAGAATAAAGGGGTGTGTGTGTGTGTGTGTGTGTGTGTGATATTATCTATTCATAGGACATTATTATCTTACCTAAATTAAAAATGTGAAATATTTAGAACAGTGTCTGGTACAGAACAAGTGCTCAATCTGTTTTTGTGTATAAAATTCAAAACACTATAAAGAATTACTATAGATTGTTATGGCTATATATGCGTATAAAAATAGCATTTGGAAATATGTAATAATAGACTTCAAATCAATTGTAGTTATTAATTCTGGGGAGGTAAGAAGGCAAATGGGATTAAGAAATTTACACAGGATGCTTCAACTCTGTTCTGTTTTAGTGTTTTAAAAAGTGTCTCTGAAACAAATACAAAAAATACATTAAGATTTTAAAAGGCTAGATCTTATTATATATATATTATTTTGCATTTTATTATTATGCATACTTTCCTGTATATTTTAAATACTTTATAAAAATAAGATTTAAAAACATGTGCAAGACCCAATTATTTTCAATGATCATTGTAAGGCTCCAGAGTTGTCATTCTATTATGTGAAAAAGCATATTTAGAAAGTGCTTTCTACTTATTTGAAATATAACCGAAACAACTATGACTATTGTATCTAATTTTTCCACCTCCCTATCTTTAGACATGATTTTTTTCTGACAATTAATGTGTTATAGTGTGTTGTGGTTTTAAAGAAGTGACACTTGGTTAAGTCCCAAAACTGCGTCACAGGGACCTTACAGCTTTCATCCCGTTTGCTGGAATATTCACTCTTGGAACCCTGAACCACCATGGAAAAAGTCAAATGTCTCGGAAGTAACCTTGCTGCAAATGCAGGTGTTTTGGTGACCCCAGCCCAATGCTGGACAGGTGAGAGAAAAAGCCTCTGTCTGATTCTTGCCCTCAGCCATTTGGTCATCCTTCTCTTCCCACCTGAGGTGTCTGACTATAGCAGTGACAAGCCATCCCCACTATGCCATCTTCTAATTCCTGAGTTATTGCCACTCACAAAGTTTGGGGATGTTTGTATGTGGCGATAGATAACAGGAGCAAGCTCCTCTTAAAAATACCTAGGCTGATGGTAATGGTGATAGTGAAGCTAAGCTGAGGGCACAAGCAATTTAAATGTTTTCAGCATTTATTCAGATGACCAGAGTATAAAAGGAATCTTGCACACAGTAAGAAGCTTAAAGGATGGTTAAGAAGAAAAAGAAATGAAACAAAGAAACAGAAAACAAATGCAAAGTGGTATTAAGCATGTTAATGTAGTCTGGTATATGTAAGTGTCGGGAAAAAAATGAGAATGTTTTCACATCAACAGTTCTAAAACCAAGATCATAACTGAAATGTGTCAGCATTTAATTTAAGGCAACAACACAAGCAGGCCAATTTATTTTATAGATTAGAGATGAATCAGATTTTATTTCCTTTTTTCTTGAAATTTTATCAGAATATTGTAGGGATTTAAATTTTATATATAAAATTTTATGTATATATATGATTTGGGTATATTATTATGAAGTATATAATATATATAAAACTATATACTAATCATATATATGTGTGTGTGTGTGTGTGTGTGTGTGTGTGTGTGTATACATATATATTTGGTGGATAGTTAGTGACACCTGTTTTATGAGTTTTCCAGGCTAAAAATCTTTACAAAGCAGCTGCTGAAATTTGAGGGCTTCCATCATTTCATACATCTTTTTTTTTAAATTCATAGACAAATTTTATAGAATCATCTATTTTTGTTTTTGGGTAATCCAAATTATTTTCTGAAAAAAAAAATTTGCCCTGCCCATGAAAACTTCTTCTCAGGTACCTATTTTGATTAGGTATTTCATTTTATTTTAAAACATGACTAAAAATAGGACAGTTTTATTCTTTTCCATTGATTTTAGTATTAATCAGTAACAAAAATGTTGGCTCTCTAGAACTTTACCAGAAATTATACTTTTACACTCTTTGCAAACAACTTTTATCCAAAACTGTGTGTGAGAAATAACTTCATGAAAGTTTTCCCAAAGAATAAGCAGCCTATTTATTACTCCAGATGAGTGTTTTTGAAATTGGGGTTCAAGGATCAATTGCTAATAACTGCTTTAGGTGTTGGTGGAAAATAAACAAAACAAAACTGCAGATTTGTGAGACCCATCAAAGGCCTACTGAGTCAGTATCTCCAAGACCCTTCATTTTTCATAAATTGGCTGGGCAATTCATATATATGTGTGTGTGTGTGTATAGGGAGAGGGAGAGAGACATACAAATACAGAGAGAGAGAGAGAGAGGGAGAGAGAAAGTAAAAAGTCATGCACTAACCAGTTTGAAATTTATCTTGAATCAAACTTGATTTAAAAAATTTATATCTTTATCATTTTATATTGAATGTCTGCTAAATTGTGTTCCCCATAGCTTCATTTTCTCAGCTTTCTTTCAGCAAAGTTTTAAGATAGAGCCATATTAAATTTCATATTATAGTTGCATTTCAAGCTGTTGTTGAGGATATTGGGTAATACATAATAACGACTCACAAGAGAAATGTCCCCCAAACTTTATTACTAGCAAAAGATGTGTTTCTTCTGAGTAAATTAGTTATCCCATAATGTTGTGGAGATTATTCTTCTCCATTTGCTTTTACCACTGACCCCATTTAAAAAATTTGTACAAAAGGCTTTGTTCTATTATAATTTTTGTTTAATACTCAAAGTATATTTTCCCATTGCCACAAATGGTTTACTTCTTTAATCTTATGTCATTAAACTTAATATTATCTGCTTCCTTAAGTTCTCTTTTGTAATAGTTTAGGAAAGATGGGAAGGAAGGAGAAGGGAGGGAAGAAAGGGAAGGAAGGAAGGACAAAAGGAAGGAAAGCTTTAGAATATTAGGTCTAGTTTTGCTTACCACTCTTTACAAAAAATGTGGACAAAGTATATGGTGTTAAGAGAAAATCACATGAATAATGGAAGGAATTAAAGAAAATTATTAGAAAAGACAAGAAAAAACAAGGAAGCACAGGGAAGAGAAAACTAATAGATAACTTGCTTTCTACCTTTCAACACATAGAAGTTTTTGAGAAGTCTCCTAATCTTTTATATGCTGTATCTATGACCTTGGGAGCTCAGATAGAAGGAAATCAGGAATGATGGGTCAGTGATGAAAATTAATAGAATTGTAATGTAGGTGAAGACTTTGAACTAAGAACAAAAAGTCTTAAGAAATATGATAGAATTTTTTACCTGGTTGCTAACAGTGAGTGAGTAGAAGCTGATATAGCTGGATACCAGGGGTAAAAAATGGGAGATTTCCCCATGAGATTGGAAAGGAAGAATGATATTGTGAGAATTCTGATTCATCTGCTCTTATTTTCTCTCCTGTCCATGTGCTGAGATAGTGGGAATCTGAGGTTGGAGGATTGGGCACTAGAAAATGCCAGAAAGAGTGCTAGGTCCTGGAGAATGTAGGTACCTGCAAGGACTGGGGAATGGGAACATTCTTTGAAAAGAAAGGAAAATGTGGAGAAATTTGCTGACTTTATAAACCCACATAGGAATATTCTGAAGGCAGATTTGTGTTGGATGGGGATAGAAAATGCCAGAGAAGGGAGCACAAATTATGTGGTACAAGAGGACAGAGTTAAGAAAAAGTGGCTGCAGTTGTGACAAGTGACCAAAGAGGTGAGGTGTCCAAGACGCAGATAGAATTAAGTGATCCATAAGGTCTCAGATAAAACTTTGTAGTAAATGTATTTTTGGTGCTAGGACTGATGTGGGTTTGAAGATGTCACACAGGGGCTGACTGGCATGTCGCTGTCTCCTTCCTGATGGCTCCCATAAAACTAACACCAGCTTTGGGAACATTGTTTGTGTTAGCCTCCTCCAGCCCATTGGTAATTAATGGACTTGAGTAGGTCTTCCTGGTGAAGGAAAGTTAACTACTTGAGTAAGAAATATGAACCATTAATTTCTTATAGCATAGGGAATAATGATATCATTTATTATAATTTAGCAAACACTACTTAGTGCTTACTATACGCAGATACCTAGGTTGAGCTCTAAGACTGATACCTAAAGCAACAGTTTTAAAAACTGTTAAAAATCCAAAACTTAGAATTGTGCACAAGTAAGAGTCAATAAGGCCTGAAAGAAGGTCTTAGAGACCTTCATAAAATAATAAATAAGAGGATTAATAAAATGCTAGAACTGCATCTGTCACTGAGGAGGCTATTTCAGTGACACTGCAGTATCTTTTTACTTCTTGGCTTTCGACTGAGTGTCTTAGTCAGTTTGAGCCGCTCTAACAATACCACAGACAGGTGGATTAGACAATGGAAATTTGTTCTTTGCAGTTCAGGAGGCTTGAAGTCTCCAGACTTCCAGACATACAGGGTGCCAGCATGGTCAGGTTCTGGCGCTGTGACTCTTCCCGGTTTACAGGTGAAAGCCTTACTGTATCCTCCTGTGGTGGTGGGGGGGGGTGGAATCTCTCTCCTGTCTCTTCCCACATGAGGGCTTCACCATTATGACCTATTACCTCTCAAAGGCCCCATGGCCATATACCATCACCCTGGGGATTATGGTTTAAACATATGAATTTGGAGGGAAAACAAACATTTAGTCCATTGCACTGAGCACTTAATTATTTTGATTGCCAAAATTTTAAACTTCACTGTAATCAAGCTGTACTGTAATATAATTTTTGTCAAATCTTTGTTGTTGGTATTTATTATAAAGATAACATTATTAAGTTGTATTTTTGTTATATATTATATAATTATATATTTTACATAATATAAGTAACATAAAATTAAAACGATACAATTTAAATAAAATGAAATAATAAAATAATTCTATAATTCAATATTATGTACATATTTTTATAAACTCAGACAGTATCTGCACCTAGAAATGTTCAACACCAAAATAGAAGGGGCACTTGGGTGGCTCAATCATTTAAGCCTCTGACTCTTTTTTTTATTATCATTATGTTCAGTTAGCCAGCCATCATTAGTTTTGGATGTAGTGTTCAATGATTCATTAGTTGCATATAACACCCAGTCCTCATCACCACACGTGCCCTCCTTAATACCCATCACCCGGTTACCCCATCCCCCCATGCTCCTCCCTCCTGTAACCCTCAGTTTGGTTCCCGGAGTCCAGAGACTCTCATGGTTTGTCTCCCTCTCTGATTTCTTCCAGTTCTGTTTTCCCTCCCTTCCCCTGTGGTCCTCCACGCTATTCCTTATGTTCTATATATGAGTGAAACCATATGATAATTGTCTTTCTCTGCTTAACTTATTTCATTTAGCATAATCCCCTCTAGTTCCATCCATGTCAATGCAAATGGTAGGTATTCATCCTTTCTGATGGCTGAGTAATATTCCATTGTATAAAGGAACCATATCTTCTTTATCCATTCATCTGTTGAAGGGCATCTTGGCTCCTACCACAGTTTGGCTATCGTGGACATTGCTGCTATGAACATTGGGGTGCATATGCCCCTTCTTTTCACTATATCTGTACCTTTGGGGTAAATACCTAGTAGTACCATTGCTAGGTTGTAGGGTAGTTCTATTTTTAACGTCTTGAGGAACCTCCATATTGTTTTCCAGAGTGGCTGTACCAGCTTGCATTCCCACCAACAGTATAAGAGGGTTCCCCTTTCTCCACATCCTTGCCAACAATTGTTGTTTCCTGTCTTGTTAATTTTTTGCCATTCTAACTGGTATAAGGTGGTATCTCATTGTGGTTTTGATTTGTATTTCCCTGATGGCTAATGATGTTGAACATTTTTTCATGTGTCTGTTAGCCATTTGTATGTCTTTGGAGAAGTGTCTGTTCATGTCTTCTGCCCACTTATTGACTGGATTATTTGTTTTTTGGGTGTTGAGTTTGAGAAGTTCTTTATAGATCTTGGATACTAGCCCTTTATCTGTAATGTCATTTGCAAATATCTTCTCCCGTTCCGTGGGTTGCCTCCTAGTTTTGTTGACTGTTTATTTTGCTGTGCAAAAGCTTTTATCTTGGGATGAAGTCCCAAAAGTTAGTTTTTGCTTTTGTTTCCCTTGCCTTTATCGACATGTCTTGAAAGAGTTCACTGTGCCCAATGTCAAAAAGGTTACTGGCTATGTTCTCCTCTAGGATTTTGATGGATTCCTGTCTCACATTGAGGTCTTTCATCCATTTTGAGTTTATCTTTGTGTATGGTGTAAGAGAATGCTCCAGTTTCATTCTTCTGCATGTGGCTGTCCAATTTTCCCAGCACCATTTATTGAGGAAACTGTCTTTTTTCCATTGGATATTCTTTCCTGATTTGTCAAAGATTAGTTGACCATAGAGTTGAGGGTCCATTTCTGGGGTCTCTAATCTGTTCCACTGATCTATGTACCTGTTTTTGTGCCAATACCATGATATCTTGATTATTGCAGTTTTGTAATATAGCTTGAAGTCAGGCATTGTGATGCCCCCAGCTTTGGTTTTCTTTTTCAACAATCCCCTGGCAATTTGGGGTCTTTTCTGGTCCATACAAATTTTAGGATTGTTTGTTCCAGCTCTGTGAAAAATGTCAATGGTATTTTTATAGGGATTGCATTGAAGGCATAGATTGCTCTGGCAGCATAGACATTTTCACAATGTTTATTCTTCTAATCCATGAGCGTGGAATGTTTTTCCATCTCTTTGTGTTGGCCTCAATTTCTTTCAGACATGTTCTGTAGTTTCTAGAGTATAGACTCTTTACTTCTTTAGTTAGATTTATTCCTACGTATCTTATGGTTTTTGGTGCTATTGTAAATGGAATCGATTCCTTAATTTCTCTTTCTTCAGTCATATTGTTAGTGTATAGAAATGCAACTGATTTCTGTGCATTGATTTTGTATCCTCCCATGTTGCTGAATTGCTGTATGAGTTCTAATAATTCTACCAAACATTTTTCCACATAAAGTCTCATGTCATCTGCAAAGAGAGAGAGTTTGACTTCTTTGTTGCCAATTGAATGCCTTTTATTTCTTATTGTTATCTGATTGCTGAGGCTAGGACTTCTAGTACTATGTTGAACGTAAGTGGTGAAAATGGGCATCCCTGTTGTGTTCCTGACCTTAGGGGAAAAGCTCTCAGTTTTTCCCCATTGAGAATGATATTCACTGTGGGCCTTTCATAGATGGCTTTTGTGATATTGAGGTACGTTCCCTCTATCCGTATATTTTGAAGATTTTAATCAGGAAAGGATGCTGTATTGTCAAATGTTTTTACTGCATCATTTGAGAGGATCATATGGTTCTTGTATCTTTTGTTGACAAGATTGATTGATTTGTGAATGTTGAACCACCTTTGCATCCCAGGAATAAACCCCACCTGGTCGTGGTGAATAATCCTTTTAAAATACTGTAGATAAATCCCAAATGCACAAGCTAAACTTACCTAAAGGAGCTGGAGAAAGAACAGCAAATAAAACCTAAACCAAGCAGGAGAAGAGAAATAATAAAGATTAGAGCAGAGATCAATGAAATAGAAACCAGAAAAACAGTAGAACAGATCAACAAAACTAGAAGTTCGTTCTTTGAAAGAATTAATAAGATTGATAAACCTCTGGTCAGACTTAGCCAAAAGAAAAGGGAAAGGACCCAAAATCAATAAAATCATGAATGAAGGGGAAGAGATCACGACTAACATCAAGGAAATAGAAACAATTATTAGAAATTATTACCAGCAACTATATGCCAACAAATTAAGCAACCTGGAAGAAATGGATGCCTTCCTGGAAACTTATAAACTACCAAGACTGAAACAGGAAGAAATAGACAATCTGAGTAGACCGATACCCAGTAACAAAATCGAAGCAGTAATCAAAAACTTCCCAAAAAATAAGAGTCCAGGGCTAGATGGCCTCCCAGGGGAATTCTACCAAACATTTAAAGAAGAGATCATACCTATTCTACTGAAGCTGTTTCAGAAAATAGAAGGAAAACTTCCAAACTCTATGAGGCCAGCATTACCCTGATCCCAAAACCAGGCAAAGACCCCATCAAAAAGAATTACAGACCAGTATCACTGATGAACATGGGTGCCAAAATACTCACCAAGATATTAGCCAATAGAAGCCTCTGACTCTTGATTCTGCTCAGGTCATGATCTCAGGGTCATGGGCTCGAGCCCCGAGTCAAGTCTGCTTCAGATTCTTTCTCTCTCCCCCTCTGTCCCTCCCCTTCTGCCCTTCCCCACTGGCATGTGTGTGCTCGTGCTCTCTCTCCCTCTCACATAAATACATAATATCTTGAAAAAATCCCCACCAAAATATGGATATGTTTAGAATACTGATCAAGAGACAGAATTGGCAAGTGTGGCAAAAATGACATACTATTAACTAGTAAGGTCCACAAAGGCTTCCAGTTTTGAAGGGAGGTAATGAGGGTGATGGAGAGTGGGGCAGATGGGAAGGGCCCCCACCCTCCATGCACATACATAGACATACACATTACTCTTTCTCTCCTTGCCAGATTTGTAAGCACCTGGATATCAGAATATTGGCAACTGCAGAAGAGCAAATAGCAAAATAGAATTTAAAGTGTTATGTAATAACTCTAAGCACATCTGTTCTATATCAGTTTCCCAAAGATACATTTCATTAAAATCAGTCTCACCAGCCATTGTCATTTAGTCACTGACTCTCTGTCACTCTTCTACTGCCACCTCCTTGACAGGATTCTGACAAGATCCAGAAGGTCAGTTAAGCTATTTGCTACTCTTTTCCATTAATGGTTTATTAACTAGGCAAGGCTATATATATTCTTTTCAATTACGTGTCTCCAGCCAAAACTAGCTCTACAGGATGGTAAATTTCCTCCTAAATCATTTTAAAACTGTCAAGTATCTTCCTCCCCATCTCAGAAAGAATACGTGTGCTGATGTTTCAAGTTACTTTTATACATAATTTTGGTTTTATTAACTACACTGGACTGGATAAATCCTTTATTTCTGATAAAATCAGCATTCTTTTCAGTTTTCTTCACCTTATTTGAAAATGTTATCTTTTTCGGGGCGCCTGGGTGGCTCAGTCGTTAAGCGTCTGCCTTCGGCTCAGGTCCATGATCCCAGGGTCCTGGGATCGAGCCCCGCATCGGGCTCTCTGCTCTGCAGGAAGCCTGCTTCTCCCTCTCCCACTCTCCCTGCTTGTGTTCCCTCTCTCACTGTGTCTCTCTCTGTCAAATAAATAAATAAAATCTTTAAAAAAAAAAAAAAAAAAAGAAAATGTTATCTTTTTCATTTTTCCTTCCAAGACTTTTTTTCTTTTCTCTCAGAGCCTGATTTAGAATGTCTCCCTTATTGTTAATTATACTCAGTAGAAGTCACTAAAATACCTCTCTCAGTTAACATCCAATTAACTAAATAACTTTAGTGGTAACCTCCCTCTGAAGCATAATCACCATATTCATGGCTTGTTTTCCTTCATTCTGCTTGTCCTACAGTGTTTCTTTCATAGTAGAACCAACACAGTGTATTTCCCTATGGTCTAGTTCCAGTAGGATCTACTCTTCTCATTGCCCTAGTCACAGGGTTTTCCCTATTATCAAAAGGAGGGTCACTTGCCATCAACATATTTCTTAGAAACAGATTTTTAAAGTATGGGATTGATGGAAACTGGGGTATGTACAATGGCCTTTTCATAAATATGAACCCTTTGAGAGTACATGCTAGAGGCAGGTTTAACTGTAAATTTCTAGGGAGACTATACATAGATTTTTATCAAATTCTCAGTGAATCTACAGTCTTACAAAATTTAAATAGCTAAAGAGATGCACAATTCTTGTATTTGCCTATTTAATAGATAACATGTGGTACATGTGTAAGTATAAACTTTTAAGCAAAATAGTCAATGAAATCCATACCTAATTTAGATTTTTGTGTACCGTCACCGTGCCTTCATTCCTTAAGTTTAGTTGAAAATGGCTAGTAACTTCTAGCCTTTATTTGCCATCCAGCACATTGGCTGGGAGTTCATGCCAATATGTACACAGATACATTCATACACACACACACACATCACAGAAAGATTTAGCCTGGCAATACAAATTGCTTATCCCCTACATTGGTATACTCTGTTGATTCTTCTACATCTATCATTTTGTAAATTCTGTTTCAAATATTCTGTGGTTGGTAACATGACTCTTGTTTCTTTATTTCAGATGAACACATTATTTTTCCTTGATAAACTTTTTGCCTATGTTGGTTTTTCATTGTTTTTTGTTTGTTTCAAAGGATTGAATTTCACTCAATGATCCATACAACAAATAAGCAATATTTAGTAAACTTTTGTACTAAAAGATATGAACAGACTTGGGCCAGAGAAAAAATTAAACTGATGCAAAAAAATGTAAAAGACAAATTAATATAATACAGAGTGTTTAATAATGTTAAATTTTTGGACACATTACGTGGATTTAAAGTGAAGTTGCTGGGAGATTCTTCAGTTTGTTTTGCAGAAGCCGTGAGTCTATAAGTATAGCAAATGATGTCCACATGAAAACACTCTTTGCTTAGTGAAAACAACTGATTGGTTGCTGACCGAAATTGTGCCTAAATGTGGTAGCTTCCTTAATTATCCACAAAAAATGTCATTTTATTTCATATCATTTTATGTATTAAATTTCATTGTAACTTATTTTGGGGAATTCAATTGTGTTTTTCTTCCCTGCTTGGTAAGTGAGAGTAAAAAATAAATAAAGCATTAAGGAAAATTCACCTTTGCCTTCGTACTCCCATGGCTGGCAGGGTCAGTGAATTATCCTGCTGGGAGACTAAACACATTTTAAGATCAGCAGAAAAAGCGTCACAAAGTGGTACACACAAGAGAAAGAAAGGGAAGGAGGGAAAGAATAAAAAGTCAGCCTCAGTGAACTTATTTTAGAATATATGTGTATTATTTTTCATTATGTAAGATAGTTGGTGGGGTTGGGAGGGGAGGATGTGCCATAACATATTTACTGCTTGGACTCCTGAGGTTGCCCTGGATAGTGTCTATTCAAATTTAGATATTTCTTCTTAGGGTGAAATTCATTTTTTAAAACTTTAACCAGATGTTTTTATTTTTAAGTTATTGGAGGTTATTTATGTTAGAGATAAATGAAGAATGCATATATTCAACAGTTAAATTGGATATAGAGGAATACTTACACAAAACTGCTTGGGTTTAATTTTGACCACCGCTCCATTTTCACTGAGGCTTGGCTATTATTGCAACAAGACTTTCTGAACTTCGGCTGTCATTGCTTTTCCTCTTACTCCACTGTCATTGTTGCTCCATTTTTCCTTTGGTTTTGCAAAGGGCTCTCTCATACTCCATCCTGTGTTTCACATAATCTCATGGGATTTGCCAGAGTCTAGATTAGGGAAAGAATGACAGTGTGAAAACATCCCAGCTGATAATGACTCACCTTCCTAGCCACACCTGTCTTGGATGGGGAAACTATTGCAGCTCACTCAACATCCAGTGTCCTAGTACTGTACCTAGTATGATGACTTTCTTATCCTCACCGAAAATCTGTAGACACATACCTCCTTCCTCTTCTCTGAGCAATTGCTGCCTTGCATCTCTTCTGCCTTGGAACCCACAGTGAGAACACTCCCTTTTAGTTTAAATTGTTGTGCTACTTCAATCTGATTCCTCTGCTGTTACAGCCCCTCTCTGGCTTTTGTGTTTGAGTCTCTATTTCAGGCTGCTGCTCTGTTAAAGAGCTTTTCCCACAGCCTGTCATTGGTGTCGTTGGGCTCTGTTAGGGCTACATTCTCTACTAATTAATTAATTACTGAGCACTTATTATATACCAGAGGTATGATGATGGGTGCTATGAATAAAATAATAGACATGACAGACAAACTCCCTGCCCTTGTGAAGTTTTCAGTCAAGTGGAACTGATAATATTCTGAGGACATCTTTACTTTTATCAGGGGATATTTTTATTTCTTTAGGGAAACTGTCAACTCTTGGTCTTTCTCCTAGGAAAAAAATCAAATATGCATTTCTGGTGGGTTTTTTTGGTCACTTTTTAATCAAGCATATACTGTACATTCCTTGAATTCAAAATGCCTCCAATCTAGGAACACTGGTACTATATATATTACCATGGTAGAATTTTAAATGTGGAAACAGCAATCTGCCTTGTATTTGAATCCAAATCATTAATTGTGAGTGCCTTATCCATTCTGTTCTCGTGCTGCCATTCCTATACAGATCTGCAGTGTGGGCACCTCGATGGAGGCAATCAATTGTGAGATAATAATGTGGTCAACCAGTAATCAATATCCTTGATTGAGGGTTTATTCTCACTCTATTCTCATTCCCAATTACTACAGACTGCAGATTTTGCCTAGTGAACATTTCTCAAATCCCTCATTTTTCCCTCCCTTCTTCCCTTGTCCTCAGGTTCAGGCTTGGCTGGCAACAGTTCCTAAACTACACTCTTTTATCCCTCACCATCATTGTTTACATATTAATCATCACAATTTAAATGCAGTTTAAAGCACATTATCCCATATGTCAGTCTTCCCTTTGTTCAGAGTGTTAAGCCCAAGCTGCTTCCCACAGCCTGTATTCTTGCATTATGGTCCCGGCCCTCGTCTGGCCTTCGTCTGGTCAATGCCCAGCAGAAAAAGACCTTCAGGAACAGAGCTGCAGTCAAACAACAAACAAAAGTAGGTTTACTAGTACTACAGTAAGGAGCACTGTGCACCATAGGTCATGATAGGACATCTCACTGAGAAAGTTTAAGAAGACACTGGTTGATTTATGTTATGTAATTTGAAGGAGGGTTTGTGAAAGCAGGAGGTGTGCTCTGCTTTGGGTGCTGGCAGGAAGTGGGTTAAATATAGGGTTGGGTATATTAAGGACTTTTTTTTTAAATCTAGGAGGTTGAAGGAAAGGATAGGGACTAAAGCTGTGATGAGTTAAGAAGATACAGTCACTTGTGTTAGGAAAGGAGGACGTTTGGCCATTTTTGTGGTTTACAGTGTCCTCACTTTTGTCTCTGGGCAGATGCCACATTATGTTTAGTTGCCATGTCTCCTTAAGCTCCTGTTAGCTGTGACAACTTCTCATATTTTCCTTGTTTTTGATGACCTTGATGGTTTTGAGGAGTGCTGCCCATGTATTCTGTAGGGCATCCCTCTACTGGAAATTATCTCATGAGTAGACAGGGGTTGTGAGTATTTGGGAGGACGATCACAGAGGTAAAGTGCCATTTCTATCATACTATGCATGAGAATATACAATCCACACGATTAATCATGGCTGATATTGACTGGCTGAGGTGGTGACTGTCAGGTTTCCCCCCTGCAGGGTTATTTTTCCCCATTTTTCCTTACTGAACTCTTTGCAAGGAAGTCACTATGCACACAGAGCTCACACTTAAGAGAGTGGGTATTTATGTTCCCTCTCCTTGTGGACAGAGTATCTACTTTTTTTTTTTTTTTTTTGGAATTTTTAGGCAAAGGAGGTTTATCTCTTCTCCCTTCTTTATCTTCTTATTCAGTCATTTACTTATGTCAGTATGGGTTCATGTATATTTATTTTGTACTTCAGGCTATAATCCCATATTACTTTACTTTATTTTATTTTATTTATTTTTTAAAGATCTTATTTATTTATTTGAGAGAGAGAATGAGAGAGAGAGAGAGAGAGCACAAGAGGGAGCAGGGTCAGAAGGAGAAGCAGACTCGCTGCTAAGCAGGGAGCCCGATGTGGGACTCAATCCTGGGACTCCAGGATCATGACCTGAGCCGAAGGCAGTCGCTTAACCAACTCAGCCACCCAGGCGCACCCATATTATTTTATTTTATTAATTTCCTGTTCAAATTTTTCCAACTTTGGCCACTGGGAGCTCTTTTAATTGGCTCCTGTGCCCCTCTGACATACCCCCATCAGTTTTTTCTTCTTATTGAGCACCTCCTCACTTTCTGGCTCCCTAAGATTCTATAGTCTCTTATCATATATTTCCTGCACCAGGAAAATATATTTCTTAGAACCAATCCTTTGTCCTAGGAGGCTGGTTCCTTTTTGCTGGAGAAGGGTATTAGGATCTTGGCTCTAGTTGTACTCCTACTAGGGTTATCAGGCCTTTTCAGTTATCAGAGCAAGGAAAGAGATATGTGTATGCTAACCCATGTATATATGTATATAAATAATTCTATATGCAACCACCTTTAACTCTGTTAAACTAAACATGAGTTCATATTAATGTCTCCAACCCTAATCCATTACTACGTGTTCATTCTAACCTCCTCCCTTACATATTTACAAATTTTACTCCTGTGAGATACCTGCTCCCATATCTGCCATACATTTACTTAATTTTTTACTTGCAATATATATGGATAGCAGAATCTGAATTCTTAATCCATACTCCCGTGGGAAACAACTAAATCAACTAGAGTATAGTTAGGTGAAGTTTTTTTTGCCTTCACTCTTGGAGATTTCACACATTTTCCAGTTACTTAGGTTAGCACCTTTTCCTTCCATTTGTTTCACTGAGATAGTTTCATACATTTTCTCTTCTTTTTGTTATACATCTCCTCAATAATGTAAAGATAAGACACTAATTACAGTCAACTTTCATTTTTCATAATATATATATTCTATACAGTCGCTGCCGACACTGAATTAGCTAGTACGAAACCATTGTTCCTAGAAGAAATATAGGGTTAGGTTCCTGTGAGCATCTGGTTACAACATTTTCATTAACTGATCAATATTACCTATTTTATGCATGTTTCTGTTGAAAATATCTTGTTCAATATATATTGTTGATTCATCAATATTGAACTCAGGGATGACAACACTTAACTCCTGTCTGAATAAAGCTTATCTAACATGCATATTTTCTCCAGAGGGCACATCACAGCTTTCTCATGCTTAGGAATGCTAAACAGCACTTTAGCACTATGCTCAGGGGCCAGCATAAACAGAGAAATCGCCAACAGCAAGCACAAAAATGCAAAAAACATAACGCAGAATAGACTGAAAAGGACCCCTGTTTTCAGTGTGAAAGCTGAACCAAGGAAGCCATGCCTCCTTGTTTTGTTTTGATTTTTGACCCTCTTTTTTGTTTGTTTTGTTTTTTTTAAAGTTTTTATTTTAATTCTAGTTAGTTAACATACAGTGTTATATTAGTTTCAGGTGTACAGTATAGTGATTCCATTCCATACATCACCCAGTACTCATCATGACAGGTACACTCTTTAATCACCATCACCTGTTTCACCCATCTCCCTGCCTACCTCCCCTCCAGCATCTCTCAGTTTGTTTTATACAGTTAAGAGTCTGTTTTATGGTTTGCCTCTCTCTTTTTTCCCCAATATGTTCATCTGCTTTGTTTCTTAAATTCCACATAAGTGAAATTGTATAGTATTTGTCTTTCTCTGAATGACTTATTTCGCTTCTTCACCTGTTTTACCCATACCCTCTCCCTGAACTCTGCCTTGGGTAACGAACTGTCTATTCTCTATGAGCTGGTGTTTCTGTTTTCGTTTTTATATTCCACATACAAGTAAAACCATACAGTATTTATTTATTTTTTCTGTTTGACTTGTTTCACCCAGTATAAGGCCAATTCACAAACACAAAATCTGTGAATAGTGAGAAACAACTATATTAAGCATAAGTGGCCTATATAATATGCAAATATTATTAAACCTGATGTAAAATAATTTTATACATATTGGCAATGAAGTATGCAAAATGATATGGATACTTTGCAAATCTGGACAGCTCTTTCTTAAATGTAAATTTTCTATGTTTTGAAAAGTAGAAAAAGCTTAAAATAATAATAAAACAATTCTCCATTAAAAAGGTCAGTGAATAAATTACCAAATATTGTTAATCACTTGCGAGAAGCAGAGTGATAGTTATGAGGGAGGAAAAAAAGGTTAATAAAATAAAATAAAATACCACTAAGGGATATGTTTATTTGGTGAAAAATCAATGGTGAAAAATATTGTCAAAGTAATTGCTAAATCATGTCATATGGACTATGTGTTGTAAAAATTTGAAAGAGGTGGGATCCGTGAGATTTAGAGATAACAGAGAGGGTTTGGAGATAATGATTTGAGATGGGATAGAAGGATCTAAATGGATGGAAATTATGAGAAGAACTTTCAAGCTCTAGTAATAATGGGAGAAATAAGGCAGAGGCTTGGAAGTCATGGAGATGTTTATGAATCATGAATAGAATGAAACTAAAGAATTGAAACTAGAGAATTTGTTTATGAAACCAAAAATAATAAATTAGAGAGGGGGGAGGGTGCAAAATCAGATTCTACTTAACCGTAAAGTCACACAGGAATTTCAACTGCACTCAGTAGTAATAAGGATGGCTAACATCTATTGAGTGCTCTATGCCAGGAAAGAGCTAAAAACTTCACATGCATTATCTCATTTTTTTTTTTCTTCACAATGACTGTGTGGGTGAGTATTATTTTGCTTGTTTTATAGATGAGAAAACTAAAGTTTGATGAGGAATAAGAAGAAAATGTGCTTAGAAGGAAGTAAGAGTAATATAAACTTTAGGGTTAATCACTGAATCAATATGAAATAGGGACGTTGAAACCTCTTTCACACTGACTAATAGAAGAACGGTTTGACCAGAGCAGTACTTAGTAGTCTACAGCTAATTATTCCCCAATATTGAGAAACTGCCTTTGAGAACTCTACCCACTGCTCTATGAATTATGAAATTTTTCAGTTTGGCTAATGCCCCAGAGCAGGGGAAAGAACCAGTTGAGGCAATTAGAGAGGGATTAATTAGCTCTAGACTGAGGACTGCATGAACCCCCCTAACATATCGTAAAAGCAAGACTGAGAGAGTCAAGCTGTCTCTGAACAACTTAACTACACCGTAGTGTTTTTAAGAATACAAAAAATATCCAGCACCTAAAAATGTAAAATTCACAATTTCTGGTATCCGTTCAAAGATTGTCAGGCATACAAAAACATGACCTATAGTGACAAGAAGAACCAACCAGTTGGAATGCACCCAAAACTGTCACAGCTGTTAGAATTAGCAGGCAAGGACATTAAAACAATTTTAACTGACAGCTATATAAAAACACAGAAGTGAAGTGGAGTCAATTAACCTTAAAAGATGATTGTCAAAGAGATGAGGTAGTTAGTTCTTGGACTAGAGCCCCAGGATTAGAAAACAATATGATCAGATGGATGTAAAAACCAACATTGAGATGGGAAAATCTAAAGAAATTCTTACAGGATTGTGTAGGAGAGACAGGAATATTGTAGAAAAAACTGTCAAATTTGGAGTCATTCCAAATGAGTCTCAGTCTCTGTCATTTACAACTTCTGTGACCTTGGACAAATATTAACCACTGTGAGTCTCAGTGTCCTTATCTATAATATAGTAATAATAATGATGATGCCACACTGATATCAAAGTGCTTTATAATCAACGACACACTACATATATTACACATATGCATTTGTACGCATATACATTTATACTTACGCACCTCAGACATACACTCAGGCACACACACATATATTCCCGTGAGTTTGACATGTGATGTGTTAATAAACATAGCAAATGGGTTTACATGGCTCAATGTCATGATATACTGAAAGAATGGAGCATCACTTTTTTCATCAGCATTGAAAAACCTGTTATTTATATATGTTTTATAGAGTATATACTGCTAAGCAACAGAACTCTGAGGTTTGTGTTCAGGACCTGCGGCAAACACAAGGGCTTTCAAAATCAAAGGATAATAGAAAGAATGTTCACCTTACAGCTTACAAATAAAAATGGGTTCAGGGAAGCCAAGAACATGATCCAAGTTAGAGAAAGAACTGTTGTGAACCCCTGCAGGCTGTCAGGATTATGACAGTGGAAGACTTGAGAAAGTGCTTATGAATGAAGGGAAGTGTTTATGAAAGAAAGGAATAAGATTTGCTCACTTTAGTGGTAAGATCACAGTGGGGCAATCAGAGTCTGAAGAAATATGATTAAAAAGAACCAAAAAGCAGCTCTGGAAGGTTGGATTGTGAATTTCTGCTATCGTTTCAGTTTTTGAGGTCTGAAGCAACCCACAAAAGAACTTGGCTCTTGGAGGTGGGTGAGTAAGGCAGACCTTACTGGGCACACACATTGCTGTGTTTATAGTTCTTTATAGAAAGAGGCATTTTACAGTGACTTTATAATTGTTCAATCTTCAGGGGATTTGTAAAAACATACCAATGAACATTTTTGGTGGGATAGATTGGCTGTGTAAAGACATGACTAGAATAAATCAGTATTTTGTTCTGACTTGTGATTTTATTCCCTCCAATATAAACATAATTTTAATGAGCTACTTGAAACAAAGGTTAGCTAAGAGGCATAATGCTATACACATCTCAAAATTTCCCAATGAATTTGAATTTTTATCCTATATACAGATGTGATTAAATAATGAAATTCAAAGGCAAGCCAAGTATCTTACAATCATAAACATAAATAATTATACATGCTGCCACACTTGATAGAGTATTGGCTTCTTTTAAGAACATGCTTTTGTTTTTTGTAATTGATACACTCCCCCCTTCTTTCTCTATGTATATATGTATAAAAGAAAATAATTTCGATAAGAATACCATAATTGTGTGCAAATCTCTCTGCCATATTCTGGATCTTGTTATTATTGATAATATTACTAGGGAAGGGAGGGTCTGGATCCTGTAGCTTGGCTTTAATGCTGGTCCTGAGTTATTAAATTTAAGTAAAAGTGTAGATTGATATGAAGCAAGAAAATGAAAGCCTAACTAGGTCTTTTTTTTTTTTTTTTTAAGATTTTATTTATCTATTTGACAGAGAGACACAGCAAGAGAGGGAACACAAACGGGGGGAGTGGGAGAGGGAGAAGCAGGCTTCCCACGGAGCAGGGAGCCGGATGCAGGGCTTGATCCCAGGACCCTGGGATCATGACCTGAGCTGAAGGCAGATGCTGAAAGACTGAGCCACCCAGGCACCCCTTAACTGGATGTTATAATCTTTCTTCATTTATGGATCTTTTTTCTGAGGTGCCTCAGAATTTTCTGTAATGATTTACTTCTTTATTTTTGTTTTTTACTTTTATAGTAAGTAAAAGAGTATTGTAAGCATTCTGAATCCCCAGGATAAGCACTTTGCAACTGAGTACTGCCATGTGATTGTAGGGCGGTACTTGTGATTGTCTTTCTTGTTGCATATTGGGAACGAGGAACTACTAACATGATGGTATCTAAGATTTATTGTGTTGCTTCTCAAAATGGAATCTCCACCAGGGTCTATTAAGATATTTTGGCAATCAGGGAGTTCTGAGTTTCTTTACCACACACCTATAACACACACACACACACACACACACACACACATCTTTGTCAGGAGATTTATTTAGCTCCTTTATAAAAATGGGGGCGCCTGGGTGGCTCAGTTGGTTAAGCATCCGACTCTTGATCTCAGCTCATGTCTTGATCTCAGGGTCATGAATTCAAGCCCCACATTGGGCTCCATGCTGGGCATGGGTCCTACTTAAAAAAAAAAAAAAAGGATGTCACAATACTGTTGACTTTGGGACCCAATTAAGCATGCCTCCTATTCTTCCTCTCCTAACTTCTGCACAACCACTCAGGAGAGAAAAGCAAAATGTACCACATGATGGTTAGGAATGCTGCAAGAATCCCACACTCACAAAACAATGTTTTCAAAATGTAAAGTGTCTTAATATCTATATTTTTTTAAAATTAAAATTGGTAGTGAGATCAGTAAGACAGTGATGACATTTTTCATGAATAAAAAAAATAAAAGTCATTCCTCCAAAAAGAGTAAAGCAGTGACTCCAGGGAGGTTTACCTGAGTTCCAAGCCCATGCTGATTCCACTTGGTGTGTGAAAGATATGTAGCACTTCTCTACTGCAGTTGTTGGTATCTTGAAATACTTGACTTAGGGTGCTTTTTAAGCATTGTGTGACATTTAATGAATATGAGGTGGACATTGCAATTCAGAAGAGCATATTATACCTTACGATGTACAATCCAAACACCTAAAACAGAAAAACATACCATGACTTCAGAGTATCACAGAATATATCTAAGCATTAAATGAGGATAGCATATATATGGTACTTTTGTTCAAAATGTCCTAATTTTCTGCAGATCCTCAAAACTGATTGCTTCCTACCCTCCCCACCCATTCCTTCTGGTGCACACAATTCTCCTGGGTAATAATTAGGAGTAGGAGAGCAATTTTAGTAAGCATCTAATACTGTTGCTCTGATTACACACCAGTTGGCACAGATCATAAAGACATTGTATTTCTGTGACTTACTAAGTCTATATTTCCTTCTAAGCATTGTTGTCAGTGGACAGAATCGGTTACACACAATGGATCTGCAGCTACATAATTAATTATCTACACTGACCTTGACTACTGTTTAAGTAGGAGAAACAAATTGTGCCATCGCAAAAGACTCTAACATAAAAACTAAACCTAACTTCCTAATCTTTTATAAATATTTCAAATTAATACCATCATATCCTTACTCTTTTCCTAGCACACTCCATGTTAGATTTCTCTCCAGATTTTTCCCATGATAGGACTAGGACAGCACATAGTTCTATCTCTAAATACTATTTATTAAATTTGCATGTGGTTTTCCTTATAATAATATTACTATATGATAGGAACCCTATTGCCATGGTAACCAGGAGCGGCGGCCTCACATTGTCTAGAATTTAAATAATGCTTAAGAAAACCCCCACTTGCATTCTGATCCCACACTGTTAAAATAATGTACAGTTGCTGCAGTTCTTGAATTGCTTATTTTGTTTGTTTATTTACAAGGTCTTAGTAACCTTAGCACATTCTCCCAATTTCATATATTATTTCATATTTGATTTTTCTGCTAATTAACATTGATTTCTTTTTCCCCACACTAATAATATAAGTTCTCCTTCTGATCAATA
Organism: Halichoerus grypus; assembly: GCF_964656455.1. Lineage (NCBI taxonomy): Eukaryota > Metazoa > Chordata > Mammalia > Carnivora > Phocidae > Halichoerus > Halichoerus grypus. The sequence goes on along the minus strand of NC_135712.1, from coordinate 100,284,205 downwards.
TTGTACATACATTATATCTTTAACGGTACCAACTATATTAATCTTGAGTCAACAAGTTAGAGTGAAAAATTCAAAATGACTTTGATCTAAGTCATATTATATACTGTTTCTATAGAAGCAGCTGATGTCACCCAGAAATCAGAAATAAAGTTATTTAGATAACATATTAGAATTCAGCCTGACTAATCTGCATTTACAGTATGTGTTATGTAAATAGTATATGCTGATAAATTAGGGCACCAGAGGGGTTTAGCACAGTTCACCATGGTTATGAGGACTACAGAAACATCAGGATATAGATCATATTATCTATTTATTTGAGCCATAAGCATAGTATTGTTTCAGTGTCAGTGTTAGAAAGTGTAGAACTATTTCCATTCACTTATTTTTTTTTTCATTAAGTCTCTGCTGTATGAGGGCCAAAGGAAAATAACGAGAACTCAAAGATGAGTAAAACAAAGTCCTGTTCCTCAAGAAGATAGTTTAATTGGCAGCTATAACTACTTATTTCCTCAATTATTAAAAAATACATATATTTTTCTTTTCATCCTGACAATTTAAAAATCAATACTTATCTTAAGAAATCAGGTATACATGTACAGTTTATCTTCTCCCCCTTAAGAAAAGTATTAACTCAATCATATTTTCTCTAATTGATTCTGTCTCAGAATCAAGGAAATACTTAATTACTATTTGCAATAAACAAAGCAATTTAACATTTGCTATCTTTTTAGATGTTATGGCAAAAAGAGCCAGTGCATACGAGTTTGAATCCCAGCTTTCTTACTCATTTCCAAAGCCTGAAATATTTCACCTATGTTTTCTGATCCCTGATTTGCTCTTGTTGCAAAATGAGCATAATTGCTTATAGGTGGTTATAAGAAATTAATCTCGGGAGTGTTTGTCACATAGTGTTTACTTAATAAGTAATAGCTAGCCTCACAATTACTATTTCATCCTAACAAAATTATATTTTATTACATTATTATATTATTTATGAATATAGAGAATAAACAGAGGTCCCAAGTGGTTATGACTCTTAATTATGTGTTTTAAAATCACACTAATTTATACTTTTTTGAATCATTTGCCTTCTGGCTATATTTGATGGGACCTTGGTGTTACATGTAGAGTGATTATATTGGAAAAGAAAATAAGGTGCCAGCTACTATTTAAAAAGAAAATAGAAAATTTTCAGCAAGATTACAATCTAGGCAGGAGAATAAGTCGTTTGTGAAAAAAAGGTGCTGAGGATGTGAAACGATGCTGCCTGCCGTATGATGCTGAAGTGAAATACTGACACACACAAAGTCAGCAGGATGGTTAATGCATGCTTGACAACGTCAGAAGTTGAAGAGTTAAGGGAGACCAGGTCTCTGTCACCACCCTAGAGTCTGACATGAGCCTTGGGCCTCGCATGTTTGTGTACGTATGTGTGTACGGATGGCTCGTGGGGAAGAGCTGCAGAAAAGCGTATGGGCTTAGGGGGCAGACAGTCCTGTGTGGAAGTCCAGTTTAACCGACTACTCACTGTATCATCAGAAGCAGACTACTAAACTTTTCTGAGCCTCAGTCTTCTCATTTATACAGTGGGTTCAGTAATACAATAGAAATGCGATCCTCTCCGTTGAGGCTGCTGTGGAAATTAAGGAGTTAATGGATGTAAAGTTCTTAACACTGTGGCACACGCGAAGCGTTCAAAAAATTGTGATTATAGCTCCAGGGAGTAGAAGGAGTTCAGTTCAAAGTCCTGGGTAAGGACGTATACAATGTGTACAAAAAGGAAAGCAAAAAATAGATAATTTTGGCTAAGCTAAGTGTATAAAAATTAAGTAGTATATTACTTTGGGGTCAGATTGTAGGGTGCTTTGAACGGTGGAGATTTAGACTTTATACAGTAGCCAATGATGAGCTTTTTTTTTTTTTTTTAGATAAAATTGAAGTATAGTTGACATACAATGATGTATTAGTTTTAGGTATATGACATAGTGATTCTCCAATTCTATCCATTACCCAGTGCTTACCACGATGTGTAGTCACCATCTGTCACCATACATTATAACAGTATTATTGACTATATTCCCTATGCTGTAGTTTTTATCCCATGATTTATTTTATAACGCGAAATTTTTACCTCTTAATCCCCTTCACCTCTTTTGCCCATCCCCCAAACCCCTTTCCACAGCCGCGAGTGACGGTCTTTAAAAAGTTTCATTAGTCACTTGATAAGACCAAACAAGTATCTGTATAATTATTTAAAAAAACTAACTTCAGGAGCATAGTTATAAACAGATTAGGAGGAAGGTCACAAAAGATCTCCTGCTAAATTACAAGTGAAATTGAAGCCCACATAGTAAAGAAAATGATGGAACTGATAAAATGGAGCTTGAGGAGGGACCTGATATACCTGCTGTTCTCTGCACAAACTACACTAGCTAATTAATTAAGCTCTAAATTTCTAAAGAAGGAAAGGTCATATTTCTTACTGAAATATGTAACCAAAATTGACAGCTGGGGGAGGGACTGAGGTAGCAATGTTTATTTTTTCAAAAATTTTTTTAAAGATGTATTTATTTATTTTAGAGAGAGAGAGGGAGAGTGGGGCCAGGAGGGGCAGAGGGAGAGGGAGAGAGAGAGAATCTTAAGCAGACTCCCCACTGAGGGCAGAGCCTATCGAGGTGCTCAGTCTCACGACCCTGAGATCATGACCTGAGCCAAAATCAAGAGTGAGACCCTTAACCCACTGAGCCATTCAGGCATCTTAGGGTAGCAATGTTTAGAAGAAGCAGCATAAGACTAAAGATGAGCAGTCCAAGATTCCTGTCCTGTTTCTACAAGTGAATGTCGAAAATCCACTTACCTTTTCTAGACTGTACATTCTACATTTATAAAATGAGGAGCAAATTGAGCCAGGTGATGTGAAAAGAGCCAGATATGATTTTAATATTAAGCAACTCTAACTTGATTAGGAAAATAATTTATATATTCTTGAACTGATAAATGTAAATATAAATTTGCTTTTATAAGAAACAGGAAAAAATATTCCCCCAAAGTAATTAACTCACCATTATGTAATTATAGCCCTGTGTTAGCCATTTTTGCTGAAATATTTTCTGCTACAAGTTTGTGAAGCTCTTTGGAGCTATGTGTGTGAGTTGGGATGTGTGCATGTGTCTGTGCGTGGATGTGTATGCATGTGGGTATATGAGTATATGTGGGGTTGTGTGTGTGTGTGTGTGTTGGGAGGGGTACTGAGCTGTATTTAACTGTGTTTAATTTTTCTTTAGGTTTCGTCATTGTTTTCTCAATCTCTTCAGTTAAAACACAATTTAGAAGCATAAACTTCTTAAGTTTTTTAGTGGCCCTTTGTACTCAAATATTTTAAAGAAAAAACTGACACGTTTTTCATAAAAATGTATATCGTATCATCTTTCATACCATAATTTTGTTGAACAGTGATTCTCTCATTTGAGACCTCTGTATAAGAAGTGGGTTTTTTTTTTTTCTTCATTTCTGTATATTCTCAGGAAACCCAGGGGCAAGGGAATGATTTTCTCATCTCTCTTCCACTGGTAGCTACAGAGCAGTCCCATATTCTTTATTTATATTTTTGGCACCTATTTTGTCAAAAATACATTTCATCCTTCTCCCATACCTTTTGTTGTGTGAACAAAAAGCTGCGTGGCAGACACCAAAAACAAAAATGCAAGCAAATGAAAAGCAAAAGACTCTTAAAATGATGTGGAGTCTGTAAGTAGCTTTGGGAAACAGATTACAATTGGTGACATTATTATTCTTTATTTCTTTTGCTTCTTATAATCCAGGCCTGAATAAAGTAGCAGTTTAATTTTTCTTGAAAAAGTGTTATTTATCTCAGATATTTGAAAGACAAATAAAATATTTATTTCTTTGTTTTTCCCCCTACAATTATGGATGCCCAGCTAAACCATCTGATATTGAGTTGGCAGGATTTCCTTAAAGCATAATGGTCAGTGTGTAGATTTTCACAGCTTTCCTGTCAATGTGCTCAATCAGTGAAATTGTGTTAAAGTGCAGAAGTTGTATTACCCACCACAACTGATACAGCTAAGGAGGAGTCATAACTTCAGTTATCAGAACTGAAGGGATGGTGAGATTAGGGAGCAGGTCCAAATATGTCCAACCACTTCATTACTGAATATGAGTGCACCGTTCCTTTATCTGAAAACTTTAATATAAGCTGTCAGTATGGGATCAACTTGGATCAACATTAAATATGAATAACAACCAAAAATGAAGAAATTGGGAAATGAGAAAAAAATAAGGAATATAAATATAAATAAGGAATATAAAATAAAAGTACAACCTCCAAAAATATAATGGGTTACAGTAATAACTATCCTATTATTCTTAGCTATCAGTGATGAGAATAAGAAAGAAGCTTAGAAGTCCTAGAGGGAAGGAGACCACAGAGCCTAATCATACTGGAATCTGGCATGGAATTTTTAGGGACAGACAGAACACTGTACCATATGAATAAAGGTCAAAGTACCTTATGCACAGGTAGGATTGTATGCACATATTGACAAAGAGACCCCATATTGATGTTAAATATATTAGTAAAGTCTTTTTAAAATGTTCCTCATGCAAGGAACCCAGCAAGGAACTCTGAACTAGTGACTTCACCAAAAGGTCAGGATCCCCTCCCCAAAAGCCATATATAATATTTTACTTCTTAGAACAATGTTTCAGTCTTCAAATAATATATGTCATGTGGCATCTAGAGGAGGTTAAGATAAAAAAATAATAAAATTAAAACCCAAGTTAGAAGTCAGAATTTTATTCATTTATGAGATATAGAAATTATAAATGAAGAAAAGTCTGTTAGCTATTCTATCTTGTCTCTGACAGGAAAATGATGCCCTTGGTTATCCTTACTTCAAACTGAACCACTTACAAAATATATTATTATTGAAAAAAATAAATTATCCCCATGACCATTAAGATTTTCTTAAAATGGGATTTGGCTTTTACAGAAAATTGTATTACATTTCATCCTTACTAAGCACTTTATTTCTATGCTTGGTATGTATTTGAATTGCCACTTTGGTGGGAAGCCATATTTTAAGATGGTTGGAAAAAACCTTACTATTGTGTCAAGTGACTAATGCTAATCTTTGTGAGAACTTAAACTGAAGTTTTGATGAAAGGAATATTTAAATACTTTCGGGGTGAGTCCTTTATCAGTTTATGGGTAAAAGAACAAAAAGGATTGAAGGACTGTTTAGCTTACTTAGCTTACTTGTTTTTTTACTCTTCTACCCTCTCTCCCTCTCCCTCCATAATATCCCCACTCTGTTCTTCTCTGGGGCCTTTCAGTGACATCTTCAGTTCTCATGCATCTTAGGACATCTTGGTCTTCTTTTGTGACTGGGCTAGGAAGAGTTAGATGTGTACATGACATTTTATAGGGCTCTTTCAACCTATGCAACTTCTTTGACAAAAGCAATTTGATGCTAGAAGCTTTCTGACATGCCACTTTGATGTGCAGTTTTGATGCAAGGTTGTTTCTGACATGCCTTAAAAAAGGCACTATTAAGCTTTCAGCCTTTATTATTATCAGCCTCATCCTATCCCCGAACTAACCTCATCCCACAATAAGGGTGTGGGATGTGGTGGGCTCTGTGCAGAGAGCAGGTATTGGGGTTGGACAGAGCTTACACAGAGGGTTAGAGACTCTGGGGTCCAGGCCAAGTCTGGCACAAACTTCCTGCATCTGGGAGTCAATGCTGGTAACCACCTTGTGCAAATGACAACATCCATCGATTGTTACGATAAGCACGTGCTCATTCTCTCAGGACTCATCCATATCCATGATTTCTTTATCTTAAATGCTATTTTTTCCATAAACTTGAAGACCCATGGAAAAATGGTATTTAAAACAGTGGGATCACTTATCATCTCCGAATGGCCTAAGACACCCAGTTTTTCATAACATTTCTAACAACTCTCTCTCAGTACACTCATTATATATAATATTATTAACATTCTGGAAACTCAAAATTGGGGAAACAAAACTGATGCTCCCTTAGAAATGAACATATATTGCAATTTGAACATAGATCTGTATTTTGTCTTATTATAAAGGTAACATCTAATCATAGACATTTGTGAATAAGGTATAAAGGAACAGCTCTTGGCAACTCATGAATAAGAAACAAGATCTAAATTTAACGCTTTCACAAGGCCATTCTTTCCTACTATATTAAATTGACTGTTATCAGAAGGGTTGTGTCAAAATGTGTTTCAAAATAATCAAGCAAAAAATGATGGCTTTTAAAGAGTCGAGCATTAGAAGAGGTAAATACTATTGAATTTCTTCACCTATCCCATTTTTCTACATCGGCCTTATTAAATCTTGTGCCTATGTCTTCACTGCAGTGTGGGGCCTGGCTGGCTGCCGCGGGTCTTCACGCATCAGCAGCATCGTGGGTCAGGAGAGGGACTGCAAATGCTATGTGCTCAGCACGGCGGTTCTCTGCATAGCAAAGCGCTACCACCTTACCTGAGGAGATCCTTGAGAACAAATACCTCTCAACTGGAGGGAGATGGCTATCTTTCTCAATAATTTCCAGCCCCCATCCCTTGTATCTGGCTGTGGGAAAGAGGTGAAATAAGTAGTTGAAAAGATTTTGTGGAAAGACATGCAGGCTACATAAAATTTAATGAATTTCTATTTCCCTGAGATGGGCTTGAGGCATTGCCTCCTCCAAGGATCCTGGGTGCACCATGCTGTCAGTAAGCGCTACGTAGGGTATAAAACCCAGAATATTCTCTTCCTCCCTGGCTCCTTGTTTACCCCAGGGTGGCTGTAAGTATAAAGAAACAGTGTGTGTCTGTGTGTTGGGGAGAGGGCTGTGGTGGAAAGTCTTGGACGGTAAGAGTTACCTTTTACTTGTAAAATGAGTTGCTGAATAGATTAGTGACTGTGCGTGATACTTCGGGGGTTCTTGATTATAGGTGGCACCTGAACTCATCATTTCTTCTTTGGGGATAGCTAGCCTCTTCACGACTTTCCTTTACTTATTATTTTATTTGATTTTACTTTTCCCTTGTTAGCCAGAGGTTAAAATTTGTGAAAGAAATAGAAAACTATTTTTAACATCCTGGCATTCCGGTATACCTTAATCTGGCAGTATTGTCCCTGAACACGTGAAAACACATCCACACATACAAGCCACACTCGCTCAGACCCGCTCCTGCTTCACCCTAGGAACTTGACTCATTATATATTGAAACACAAACTGTAAAGATAAGATAGCTAATTTGTGACCGGTTTATTTGTTTGAAAGTAGTTGTATATGGGTCGGATATAAATTATGATTTTATAAGTAAATAAAGAAGAAGTCCTAAAACAGAATGAAAGTCTCCAATATGAAAAGGTGCCCTTTATATGGCCTGAAACACCAATTTGGCCATCAAAATTGTGTTCAGCTCTGAGGTAAAAATGATACTGAAAAAAAAGAGGTAAAGCTAATCTAGGCTGGTGAGTGTCTCAGTGAAAACAATCTAGATACAATAAACATGGTAGTGTTACTGAATAATTAAGTTGTCTTTTTAGTCTAGAAATCTGATTTTCAAGTCCTTAGCGTTTATATTTATATAAAAGTATAACACCTGTATACAAAGGTCTATTTTGTTTCCTTCCATAGACATAAGGAAGTCGACCTAAAAGGAGGGATAAGTGGAAAATGCAGGACAGGGGGAGACCCCTAGCTGAGGTCAGCTGCTGTGTTTGGCACGTACTAAATGAGGCCGAGGGTAGAAGATGCTCTTCTGGGTAAACTAAGAGTCCTGTGGAGCATAGGAAATCTTCTGGTTAGGAGAGAGACAGCACCTCCTTCCTTCGGTTGAAAAAGAGCACACAATGAATCGTGGATCACTACATCAAAAAACTAATGATGTATTGTATGGTGACTAATATAGCATAATAAAATAAAATTAAATTAAAAAAAAAAAGAAAGTATTAGCACAGCCAGAAACAGATTTTGCTAAAAACTACCCCAAAGATGAAGTATAATCTTTCCCTTTATTTATAAATCTAACTGAGGCTAGCCGTGGTTCTTAAAATTCATAGTGTGTACGCAAGTATTTCATACTCTTCTTTATCCCAACCTAATCTAAGGCAGATATTCAAGATTTGGTCCAACACTTCCGTCTTTATTACCGAACCATTTACAATTCTAGGGCTACTAATTCCACAAACTTATTTACGACTTTGGTGGCTATCTAAGGGGGATTTTATCGTGTCGTTTACAGGAGGTAATATCACCTGAAAGGACATTTTTGAGAATTTTCACTGGCAACATTTTTGTGATGGAGAGTTCCTTTTATTTGTAGATTATTTTATAGTTGCCAAATGTTTCCTTATATGCTTTTTAATTTTCACGAGCACCTTGTGAGGGAGGCAAACTGTAGCAGCTCTGAAAACAGCTGCTGGTCAGATGGTGGCTTTCCCATACCGTGCTTGGAGCAGAGATGATGCAATGCCCCTCTCCTCCCTCCTCAACTCTGGATAAAATCCATGCAATTGCAAAGAATCACACCTGATTTCCTTTTAGGTGTAGGTAGTGCTTGTCACTAGTAGAATGGGAGACCTGAAAATGGGCATGAGCCTTCCTCCCTGCTCTCATCTCACTGCCATGATCATGTTCCAAGAGGCAGAGCTGGGAGATATTTGGAGGCATTTGGGAATCAGAGTGATAGCTGGAAAAGAAGCCTTAGGGCTGGTGACCTTGGGCTCAAAAGCCCAACACAGTTTTGTTATTGTTCTTAATATTGCTTTTTCTCTCTCCATTTCTCTCTGCACTGCTCCCAGCTTAAGTACCCAAGAAGGAGGCTGTTGTTCCTCTTTCTTTATGAGGATGACAAGAGAATTGAGCCGCCCTTGAATACATGCCTCAACATTTTTATGTGCTATAATTTGAACACTCACTATAAAGCCACTCAAAATAGCTTCGGATGCCACAGGTTACTCATCTCTGCAATGCAATTTGGAAAAGCTTACAGTTCAGTTTCTAAAATATTTATGTCACATAGATATGGTTTACAATGCATGCTCCTTTTATGTGCTTTGAACCTTGTTTATTAGTAATTGTTTAAATTCTTTAAGGAAAATGATTATGTATTTTTATACTTACTGGTTTCGTACTTACTGGTTTTCATAAAGGAAACTGGAGTAAAACACTTGAGATTAATGATTGCAAACTACTATTTTTTTGGTAAATATATTTTGTATACTTCAAAGTTTTACCTTTTAAAATATAGTGTCATTGTGTAGAACTCTTACGTTTCATAAATGCTAGCTTGTGTCTTAATTCCGTTTAGATCTCTGTGACCATGTTAATATATCTGACTGTGCCATGATATAGTGGTTATTTCTACAGCTGATTGAAAGCTGTAAGACGCTTAGAACCAGAAGCTGTTTTCAGAAGACCCATGGTTGTCATGGCAGCCATGAAATCCTTCAGTGTTTCACAGTAAGTATTGATCAAACAGGCAAATACAAGCTGTTTCCCAAATTTGGTGACCTTATTGTCCCAGATCATTTAAAAAGTCCCTGTTAGGAGGAATAAGTACCTTTAAAAAATTATAGAAGTAAAATAATAGAAATGTGTTACTAAAAAGAATATATTTATTTCTCATATATTATACCTCTATATTCTATTTTTTTCATGATTGGGGAAGGGAAGGATATTTGTACCAGTTATGTAGATGAACCAAATTGACTATATATTCTTGTAATTTCTAGACTTTCAAATCAGAACATAATACCTAGAACTAATTCATTGATTTTCAGTTATCACTTTTACATGCTTCCTCCTACCAAAAAAAAAAAATGTGTGAAAGAACGTAATAGCTGTGCTTTTTGGAGTACCATTATTCTCATTTTATACATGGAAGAATCAAGGCTAGGAGAGGTTAAGATGGATCTCTAAGTTTCTTTTTAAGCATATATATGTAGAATCACTGAAATCAGGACAAAGACTTCATGTGGCAAGGTACTTTCCCCTATATGCCTTCTTTCCGTCCTTTAAGCAAACTTATCAATATTATATATTCTAACGTAGCTCACTATGATTTTAAGGGAAATTAAAAGTAGTATTTCACCCAAGGTTATTATACAGATTTGTGATATTGCCCCAATGCATTTTATTTCTATGTATACTTTAAAATATAGCACCATTTTTCTTGTGTGAATGAAAAAAATCTAAAAGAAATATTGATCAATCAATTTAAGATAATATAAAATGGAAAACCTTTTTTTTTTAAATTATAAACCAAAAGTATATAAAACTTTTCCTTGCTTTGTACCTTAATAAATTTAATGAACATATTTAATAGTCTTCCAAAGGGTTTATAATAGAAATATTAACATAAATCAGACTCTAGTCCAGGTAAATATCATTTCCTATTTAACTTCCTAGGCTGTAGAAAAACCAAAAAATAACATGTTTAGGTATGAGATAGTCAATCTTCAGGGCTTCTCATCACCTCAGTATACTGCCTAGTGATCACATGGCTCCAAATGAATGGCAAAAGCATCCTTAAAGATAAAAAATACAATAAAGGAAATCATGAAGCCTCAAGGAATAATTGTGGAGATAGGCTATTCTTCAGGCAGTGGAAGACTGGGGGACAATTGCTTACCCATGAACCTATGGCCTTTTCTACATCCAGCTGGTGAAGCCCTTTCCATCCTTCCCTTTAGGCTCCCTTTTCAAGTCACTGCTGAATTCTGAGGTCTGGCACTATAAAGTAAGAATGGAGGCAGTCAGTTAAGAAGGACAGGGAAGGACAGATGAGGCCTTTCATTCATCTAAGATGATACATTTCCAGTTAAGCCAGATCGTGCATAAAATGTTAATCTTGTTATAGGGGGTTGTGAGAACTAACTGGAAAGAGTAATCAAGACCTATATTCCTTCTCACTGTACTCAGTGTTACAAACTTGTAGCCAGCCCAGTAACAGGGTAAGAGCAATATGGTGACACTCAGAAACTCATCTGCTCTTGGAGACCCAACATAGTTTTACCACCAAAACACGTGCTCTTGAAGTTTTGTTTTGAATACCCAAACCAAGACTTTCAATTTTAACATCCTCAATCACAGCTACTTCTTCCATAATATCTTATATATTTGTATTGCTGGTATTTTCCATATTGTTTCATTCTTCTCCTCTGTGTACCTGGTGTGACAGTTAATGATCTTCCTTGTAGTCCTTCCATCAAGTGCTGCCAGAAAAATATGCTGACCACATCTATCTGCTCATATTTCTGTCCTCTTCAAAATCCTTGGTTAAACGTACATAGTAATACCTAATATCTGTTCAACAAATGATAGTATCCCCAAGGCTATAGCAAAGATTCTTAACTCTGGGAGATGGAGAGAAGTGTCTCATCCCCAAGAAATCAGGGGGAGGAGTTGGCAGTTTATAACATAAAGAAGCATGTTCCGTACATCTATTATTTTCTTCATACAAACTACTGAAAAAAAATAATTTTTTTTGCCTGGTAGGGAAATGTAGAAGGTGGGAAAGCAAAACAAAACAAAACAAAGGAAACATTTTTTTTCCTTTTTTTTTCTTTTCCTTAATTTTAATTTAATTTTATTGTGATAAAAATATTTAGTGGCATTTACCTTCTTAATACAATTTTAAGTGTGGAGTGCCTGCGTGGCTCAGTCAGTTAAGCATCTGCCTTCGCCTCAGGTCATGATCTCAGGGTCCTGGGATCGAGCCCCATGTTGGGCTCTCTGCTCAGTGGGGAACTTGCTTTTCCCCCCTCCCTCTGCTGCTCCCCCTACTTGTGCTCTCTCTCTCTCTGTCAAATAAATAAATTAAATCTTTAAAAAAATAAATAAAATAAAATTTTCAGTGTACCATATAGTACCGTTGACTATCTATACAGTGTTGTACAGCAGATCTCTAGAATTTAATCATCTTGCTTAACTAAAACCTTATGCTGATGAGTTAGTAATTCTCTTTTTCTCCCTTCCCTCCCAACCCTTGGCAACCACCATTCTACTCGCTAATTCTATGACTCACTACTTTAGATACCTCATAAGTGGAATCATGTAGTATATTATCTTTGTGTGACTGGCTTATTTCACTTAGCATAATGTCTTCAAGATTCATCCATGATGTTACATAGTGCAGAATTTCCTTGGGATGGCTATGTTAAAAACCAACAAACAGAAGACAACAAGTGTTGGTGAAGATGTGGGAAAATTGGAACCCTGTATACTGTGGGTAGGAATGTAAAATAGTACTACCACTCTTGAAAAGGGTATGGAGGTTCTTCAAAAAATTAAACATAGGACTGCCATATAATCCAGCATCCCCACTTCTGGGTATTTATTCAAAATAATTGAAATCAGGATTTTAAAAAGATACCAGCACTCCCATGTTCATTGCAGCACAATTCACAGTAGCTAACATGTGAAAACCTTCTAAATATCCTTCTACAGATGAATAGATAAAATGTGGTGTATACAATGAAATATTATTCAGCCTTAAAAAATAGAGAACACTGTTTTTAAAAAGTTAAGATATATCAGCCTTATAGGTAAAAAATCAAAATTCTTTTTGCTTTGCATTCAGAGCCTTCAATGTAGCCCCTGTGAATAATACAGGCTCACTCCACCACCCCACCTACATATACTGCTCCTTTTATCCTCTCATAACTGGAAGCACTATGGAGAGAGTCAAGTTTCTTGGAACATACAATGCCTCTAACAATTTCATCATGAAGCGTTTCCTAGCAATTTTAAAAGCACTGTCTTCTAGGGGCACCTGGGTGGCTCAGTTGGTTAAGCATCAGACTCTTGATTTTGGCTCAGGTCATGATCTCAGGGTCATGAGCGCAGGCAGAGCCTGCTTAAGATTTTCTCTCTCCCTCTCCCTCTGCCCGTCCCCTCTGCAGCTCACGGGTGCACCCATGCACTCTCTCTCTAAAACAAAAAACAAAACAAAACAAAACAGAGCACTGTCTTTTCGTCTCTCCACTTAGCATGGACGAGAATAATCAATGAAGTTATATCCAGAGTATGGTGGTCTCAATATTTTTTTTTTAGTTTTTTATTATGTTATGTTAATCCCCATACATTACATCATTAGTTTTTGATGTAGTGTTCCATGATTCATTGTTTGCATTTAACACCCAGTGCTCCATGCAGAACGTGCCCTCTTTAATACCCATCACCAGGCTAACCCATCCTCCCACCCCCCTCCCCTCTAGAATCCTCAGTTTGTTTTTCAGAGCCCATAGTCTCTCCTGGTTCATCTCCCCTTCTGATTCCCCCCCCTTCATTCTTCCCCTCCTGCTATCTTCTTCTTCTTCTTTTTTTTTTAACATATAATGTATTATTTGCTTCAGAGGTACAGATCTGTGATTCAACAGTCTTGCACACTTCACAGTTGGTGGGCTCAATATTAATTAAATTTGGACCACATATCATAATCTTAGTTGTGTTAATAATTTAAGCATTTTAACACCCCTTTACTCTACACATCAAAATAAGATGTTAGCATTTTTAAAGAAGTAATGAAAGTGACTTTAAATGGTTTGATTAGCTAGACTTTCCATGCCAAATGTATCAAGTCATGCTTACTTTAATACTATTTATAGGAGATACATAATGAAAATAGATATGTAATTAATAGAATATCCTGAAATATTCATAAGTCATTCCCAGCCAGGTGTTTCAGACATTGACAATTTTTTTTAGTGAAATTTAATTTAGTACTGTTAGGTATTTTGAAAATGTACTGTACTGAAACTGTATTCAGTTTTAAATTAGAATATTACATTAAAATTTTGTCATTCACAGACCTGTACCTCTGAAACAAATAATATGTTAAAAAAAAAAAAAAGAGAGAGAAGATAGTAGGAAGGGAAAAATGAAGGGGGAGACGAACCATGAGAGACAATGGACTCTGAGAAACAAACTGAGGGTTCTAGAGGGGAGGGGGGTGGGGGGATGGGTTAACCTGGTGATAAGTATTAAAGAGGGCACGTATTGAATGGAGCACCGGGTGTTATATGCAAACAATGAATCATGGAATACAACATAAAAAACTAATGATGTAATGTATGGTGATTAACATAATAAAATTAAATTTAAAAAACTGAATATATTTTTGAGAACATATTTGAGATAAAATGTTAATAAATTTCACATCTTAAATCTACTATTGAAAAATTTTAAATGTATATATGCTCATCTATCACCTCTGCTTTGAATATTAGTTGACTCTTCTCACTTATTAATTTGTCAAACAATATCTTCCTTGGAAGATTGTTCTAACAGCAGTAAAAAGAGCTTTGTAGGAATTCTTGAAAATACATGAATGATCAGCTTTGTTCTAGTTAAAATTATGATTTTTTTCAGAGTATATAATATGCTCTAAGAGTGAAGTCATCATTTATTTTGTAAATATTGATTTAATCACAAAATATATTGCTGTAATTTATTGCTAAAAATCCCATTTAAATATACAAGGAGAATAAATAGAATATAAAAATTATAGGAAAAGAGCACTGTGTGTATGTGTAAATTTTTGTATGACCAGATCTAGTCAAATTTATGAACTGCATGTATTGATCACTTAAAGATTATAAGTATTTTTGAAAACAGAAATGTTCAATATATAAGCATGGTTTTTAATCATATGACTTTTGTGTTTTTTTCTTAGATTAACCTTCTACTCTGTGATTATAAGCACATTTACCAATGTTCTTCCAGTACACTTGTGATCCTTTTTTTTTTTTCTTTTGGATGCATCTGGACTTTATTTGTGGAGATGCCATGTAGTTATGGAATGAACTTTTCCTACTTGTTTATTTGCTTGCTTATAAAATGAATGTCAGTTACCCCCAAACTTCTTATGAAAAAAATCGATCTTTTGTTCCCACTGAATTGATATGATACCTTTATTATATACTAATCTTAGAATTTTTATTCTGTCAGCAGAAAAAAAAATGATTTTTAAAAAGCAGTTAAAACATCTATAACAACAAAGAGCTTAATTTTGTGAAATAAAAATGCTCTTATTAATTAAAAAAGTGTGCATCCCCATACAAAACTGAGTGAATGACATGAACAAGAAATTTTTACAAGTATAAACATCTGTTACCAATACACATGAAACAAAATCTCTCTTCACTCTTAATCCAATGAAAATAAATGAAAACAATAGCAAAACAACTTTCTTTCTTTTTTTCCTTTAGAACAGAAAAGCTCAATAAGTTTAATGTAACACAGTTTTGGCAAGGGTGTGCAAAAACAAACATTTTTGTACAGTTGTTGGAGAAGTGAGTTGATAGAGACTCTTTGAAACAACTTTGATAATACCAGCTCCTTAATTGCCAATTTGATAATATATGCCATGGTAAATTATATTTTGTAAATTTATCTTAAAATATACCTCACTCCAGAAAATGCAGACTAATCTGTAGTACCAGAAAGCAGATCACTAGTTGCCTAGGGAAGGGGCTGAGGGACAGGAAGGTAGCATTAAAAAGGAACAGTTTGGAGGGCTGTTGTATATATTCACCGTCTTGATTGTGGTGGTGGTACAAAAAGTGTATACATATATCAAAACTTACCAAATTGTACACTTTATGTGCAACTTACTGCATGTCAGTTATTCCTCAATACATCTGTTAGTAAAGAGAGGCACAAATATGAAAAGGTATTTGCCAGAAAATTTTCCTTGCATGACTACTTGAAATGGGAACAACTTGTATGCAATATTCTACAGGCATTATATCTAAAATAAAAATAACATCAACCAGAAAATACTTATAAATGATCTTTGATGTAAAAGTAATTTTTAGAAATAATAAAATAAGCAAAACTTTTGTACAGAAAAAATAAGACTGGAAGCAAGTGGGTGAGAAATCTTTAGATAATTTTTCCTTTTTTTTTTTTGAAATATATATACATTTTCTAATATTGCTTAATAAGTATGCATTTTTATTTAAAAATAAATGAGGAAAAATGAACATTTTAACAGATAAAACGTGAACACTGTGAACTACTATAGTCACAGAGTAAATCATACCAAATAACAGCAGCTTCATTGTCACTGAGTAACTACGATGTTAGCCTTTGCTATTCACCATTAAGAAAGTATTTTTTATTTTTGCAAAGTATACAGCAAAATATGATCCCATATTTGTAGAAAACAAATGCTAACTCAGTTGGCATTTAGTATGACTGTGGTTTCAATGCCAGTTCAGTTAAAGCCTGTGCAGTACTATTCCCTCAGTGCAGGGCTATTCACTCAGTGACCCTTATGGGCCAGGGAGGTTTTCTATTAGTTCAGTTCTCAAAGACTTAGTTTGCTGACTAGGATCGGAATCATGCATGTACAGTTCTGGAAAAGGAGCCCAGGATTTTTATAAGTAACTTTATGGGTTTGCTTTCCTGAGCCCTCTGCAATTTCCCCAGTACTTTCTGGTTCCCTAGGGCTTCCCTTTTCAGACCTTTTGCCAGAAAGGTTGCCCCACTCTGGTACATACTTCTCTGGCTTTGCCAACATCTGAGGCTAAGAAAAAATTGCAAGGAAAAATTGCAAAGATAATTCAGCCCAGGCTTTTGGGACCACGGTTGTACTGATTGGACGGGGAGAATCTACTCTGATAATTTTGGTTCCTACGGGGTCCCAATGCAGATGGTACTGCTGCACCTACAAGATTGTTTGGAATCAGGACTAGAGAACCTCTGCTAGAGCTCTCTGTCTGCATCCAGTGCCCACTTCCAGGTTTAGGGCTACATGACTTTAGGCTGGGCACACTGGAGAAGAAGAAAAGCGATAGACTTACCACTGATTCCTTGATATTTCACATTGCCATCTTCTTCACCAATCTACCTGCTACTACTGAATTTTCAGAGTCCTCAAGTAGCAATTTCATACCTTCTGCCCAGATTTTATAGCTGCATTAAGGGGAAGACATGATGGAGTGTGCTTACTCTGGTACCTGGAACTGAAACTCAAACAAATGCTTTCAGTTAGTAAATTTGCTCAAGTCCTTGGTATTCATCAGTACAAGAGGCTCCCTTAACTGTTCCTTTAAGTAAAGTAAACAACTGAAGTCAATGAAAAATTTACATATTATTAGATTTTCACTTTATGTAAAAATACATACATATTAATATTGCACTTTAAAATTAGCCTTATAAGTATTAATTTTTCTTAAAGCTTTTTCTTGCTTAAGCCCAGAAGTGGTACAGAATTAGTTGTCTCTTTAAGTATGTGTTCTTGCTGTTCATTAATCACAACGTGCAGTTCATATCAGTGACATCAACAAACTTTATTTTTTTATTGACATATAATCAACATATAACATATTAGTTTGAGGAGTTTGATTAGTTTGATTTGCATTTCCTTGATGATTAGTGATGTTGGATATCTTTTCATGGGCCTGTTGGCCATCTGTTATGTCTTCAGAAAAATGTCTATTCAAATCTGCCCGTTTTAAAATCAGATTGCTTGTTTTTTTTTTTTTTTTTTTGCTATTGAGTTTTAGGAGTTTTAGATATATATATATATTTAAAGAGGGAGAGAGAGGGGGGAGGGTCAGAGAGAGAATCTTAGGCAGGCCCCACACCCAGCATGGAGCTCATTGCAGGGCTCGATCTCATGACCCTGAGATCATGACCTGAACCAAAACCAAGAGTCAGAGGCTTAACCGACTGAGCCATCCAGGAACCCCTATATATTTTTGATATTAACCTCTTGGCAAGATTTATTTTAAACTTAAAAATTGGTTTTGCATTTTAGAAACATTTAGAACAGACCCTATTCTTCTAGATGTCAGACAGTCTGTCATTTTCTTTACATATTTGAGTTAAATGCATCTGTACTAAATGTGAAACACAGGCAAAAGAGAGTTCTAAGCGTAAAGGATGAACCAGCTGGAAAAGCTTTGAATATACACATGAATGTTTGAGTATCCCTGGATAAGGGAGATGTCTTACTAATTGATATGCACATATCAATTCAGCCAGTGTTAGTCTATGTTTAGGGAGTAAGCTTAACAAATTTAGAGACTGTGGAGCACTGACTAGGACTCAACAATCTGTCTTAAAATTAATTTTTAAATTAAAATTCATTTTAAGGCCCAAATATTCATCTTTATACCTGTATAACTAAAAGAACGTTGCTCACGAATAACTGGGGCTAAGGAGATTTTGTTTTTTCTTTTTTTCTATTATCCAACAGAGATATAGAACTGGACCACTTCTCATCACCTCCACCACTATTTTCCTGGTTTAAGTCAATGGCATCTCTTTATTACCCTATCTTTGCAATAGCCTCCCAGCTAATCTCCCTGCTTTCCACCCCACTCCCCAAAATCCAGTATCTGCAGCAGACAGAATCATCCTTTTAGAACTTAAGTCACATCCAGTCCCTCCTCTGCTCAAAACCCTCTAATGGGATCTCTTTTCCACCAGAATAAAAGCTGAACCCCAAGCTTTACAGTGACCTATAATGTCCTACATGATTTGGAACTAAGATATCTCTAACCCCACCTCCTACTATTTTTTCCTACCCTCCTTTTTTCAGCCATATTGTCGTCTCTGTACTTGTTTGAATGTGGTAGGTCCACTTCTGTCCAGGGGCTTTGTACTGGCTGGTCCCTTTATTGGAACTCCTTTGTGCCCTGCACCCACATAGTTCACTTCCTCCTCTCCTTCAAGTCCTTACTTAAAGGTCATCTTTCATTGAGGCCTTCCCTGGCCACCCTGTTTGAAATAGCGACTTTCCACCTCCCTGACCTACACTTTCCCATTTTCCTGCTTTATTTTTTCCATAGTTCTTATCACTATTGGATAGTGATCACTAGTTCTTATCAACATCTAGTATACTATTTTATTTTTATTTGATATATATATACACACACATATATAAATATATATAAATATATTATCTGTTTTGCTCTCCTAGATAATACACTGAATGATGGCACAAAATAATTGTTTTGTTCACTGCTGCTATATCCCCAGGGTCTAGAAAAGTATATTAGTATGTAATAAATAGTTGACAAATATTTATTGAGTTAATAGATATATTATTTAAAAGGTGCTTATATGTATAAAGGTATGATACTTGCTAAACTGGGAAATCAGAGAGCATACCACTGATTTGACAGCTTTCCAATAGTGATATATTTCTAATCAAGAATATTCAACGAAGGTCTTTGGATAAGAAAGTGGAGACCCACCTCTTCTGGAACTTCTTTTGCAATACAAGGGAGTTTGATTGTAATTGCATGGAGTTGTTGCAAAACCACTAGGGTCCATCTTTGGAATATTTCTCATACATATCTTTGCTTTTCTAGTCTTTTAGTAACTGTCCTAGTTTCTCTTAACTGCTTTATTATAGTAACTTCATAATTGGTTTTCCTCTGTGTCTTATCCCCCAGTCTATCATACACATTACTTTTTAAATAATCTTCATAAAGAATGACTGCAATTTTGTCAGCCCCCTGCTGATGTGCTATTTCATAGCATTCATGGCCCTTCCTGATCTATCATTTTTACCTTAGCTAATAGAAATTAGTCCCCATTAAATATCTTTTTCTTTTGTGCAATTAGAATCTTTTTACTCTCCAAATCCACCTGGGATTTTCTGTCTTCCAAGCTTTTGTTCAATGTTCTTGTATTCCTTAGTTTGCAATCCCACCCAAATAGTTCTTGATCAGAAATGTGTGTATGAAATTGAAATCTGTGTTGATGTCATTCTGGTGAAGTAACACATCTAGAGCTGCCCTTACATTACCTGGGATTGTCTAGCAGGAGTGACCTCAAAAATATGCTCATTCTATTTAAACTGTCCACTCTGGATTGTCTTCCATCTTCAGACTCCAAGGCATTTTTAGGTACCTCCATCCCCAATCCATGAGTAGATGTGAGATGAAGGATCGGGTTCTTCCTCTTCACCAGTTTTTGGAATTAGTATATAGCTGGTGCTAATCAGAACCAGCTCAAGATTTCCTCACAGCCAAGATCCTAGAAAAATCTACCCAAACAGATTTACAAACTCACAATTTTGTAAACTTTGTGACTTCCCTGGCTTGGGGTTGGAGGCTATGAGTATTCCTTTAACAAACTTATGGGTAACTCAAGAAAAAAGAGATTATAAAATAAAAATTCTGTTGCAAAGATATTTTAGAAATGTGTTTAGTCCACAGGATGGAGCGACTGACTTCATCTGAGAGATTGAGAGAAGGTTTTGTCAAGAGTTTTACTTCTTTCTTTTTTTCTTCCTTTTTATTTCTCTCTCTTTCTCTTATCCTTTCTTGTGTGTGTTTATCTTACTGAAAAATTGGGAGCAGGGTAGATAAGCAGAGAGTGTGGTCTTAAAAAGTGATAAATCAGCTTGCAAGAAATAATTCATGTGATAAATCAATAGCAAGAAATTCTAGGTCTATGTGTAGAGGGCAAAATGTGAAATGAAGAGAAATGAGTTAAAACAGGTTGTGATTTAATTAGAAAGCAAAGAGTGAGAATTACATTTATCATTGTTATGAAAATGGGAATTTGGAAACAACTTGCAAATCATTACAGGATAAAATAACCTATATAAGGCGCATATGGTCGAATATATATGGCTTGATTATAGGTTATGCTGTGAGTGGCAGGGATAGCCTCTAAAGGCCCGCATGGTTACACTAAGAATGACACAGTTATTTAAAATGATGGAAGTAAGGGAAAAAAAGGAAGTGAGGCAAAGTGTGCTATGATAGAAAAATCTCCAGATTTCGGTTTCTGCTGGGTCTCTGTTTTCTCCCTGTGAAAAGTAAAAAATAGGGTTCCAAGGCTGTTGCCTGGTTCACAAGGCTGCTGTCAAGATGAAATGAGAAAATACTTGTGAAAAGCATTTTGAAAAACTCATACATTTTCTACACATTAAGGTATCAGTAGCAACTTTTTAAAAGGCAGGGCACTTGACACATCACAAGGTATTAGAAAGATAAAGTATTCATTCTCAAAATTAAATTTAAGTCCATGTAAAGTTACCCAGTTTTTAGTTTGTTAAAACGATTTCTAAACTTGGAAGAATTTGGGGAAAATCCCTGAAAGGCGAAAATGTAGGGATACTCCTTAACCTCAGGTCTCCTAAAGGATGCAAATGTCCTCTGTGCCTGGATCAGTCCCCAGTAGTGAATTCAATGGAGAGAGGTTAGCATGATCATGGAACTTTATAATCCAGCCCTGGGCCAATTATTATTAAGGGATGATGTGAGTGGATTATGTATTGTTGCCAGAGCTCCTTTCCATTTCTGATTTTGGATGCTTTGCCCTCTAGGTTTGTTTGTTTCCCTATTTATCTACTTTATTGGGATAATAATAATATAGACTCAGATATATAAAATAAATCAAATCAAATAAAAACAATAAATATATTAAAAAAGGTAATAAAATAGAACCAAAGAAGCAGCTTTTTTTTTTGCCTTTCTTTTGTTTTTGTATTTGTTTAATTTTAGCTTCTTTATCATTTCTTCTTTCTTACTTTCTTTGATTTCTTTTTGTGTGTACTTAAAAAGCATCTTAAGTTTGAGTAGTTCTTTTCTTTAATATGCCTTTAATGTTGTAGACATTTTTTTGAAGGTGTAGTTTGCTATATAATCAGTATTTTGATTGTTTTATCCTCATTGTTTTCTAGATAATGTGTAATTTCAGCTTTTTACTTTATTCTTCGAACCAATATATTTAAGATTATATTTCTTAATTTTTAAAGAGGGTATTTGAGGTTAACATTTATTTTTTATTTCTAAACTTTTGGAGTATGCTTGTGAACTGTGGCTTTACTTTTTAAATTTTTTGGTAGTTATTTGTGTTAAGTACATAGTCTTCTTTAAAAATTTGGCATATTTTCATGGCAAACCAAAATATATATTCTTTATTTTATTGATTTACTAAGTAGAGTTTGGTGATTTTATTTATTCAATTCCTCTATATCTGTGCTTATTTTTAGCCACTAGTTCTGTCAGATTTTGGAACAGTTATTAAAATGTTCCCACTATTTTATGTTTATCCTGTTCTAACTGCATTTATAATAGTATTTGGATTAATATGTTAATAAGCTGTTGTTTATTTGTTACAATGTTTATATTCTTCATAAATTAAGCATTTTGCCATCATAGAATTTCCCCCTTTGCCATCTTAAATGTTTTTATCTATTCTTGGGCTTTTTTGTTTAAGTCTTATCTCTCTGCCATCACTTGCTTTTTATTTTTGTGAATTTATTTCTCAATTCTGCCTGCAAAATCTTTTCCTTCATGATTTCCACCTCAGATCCTCAGTCTCTCAATTCTATAAATCAGGGCTCAAACATGACCATCTTTTCCTTCAATTCATCTCTAGAATATCTTTTTTATCTCTAGAATATTTTAATTCTAAAACAATGTTTTCAATGTTCAGGAAGTTTTTTTTTTTTTTTAATACCAATTGAGCAAATGCCCTTATTTATTTTTTTTTCAAGGCGTTAACTGTCTCATCATATAGTTACATTCTATTTGGAGCAGCCCTTATGGTTTGTCTGCTAGCTCGCTTTCCTACTTTGGCTTCCTCCCTAGGGTTCATGCTTCACTGCTGAGATACTTTAGCAGGAGGGGATCTTTTAAGTAAAGGCAGGACCAGCATCTCTCCCTGGGGGCGGGCTGCCTATAGACATGCAAATTGCCATTTCTCGGTCATGGATTCAGCTGCAAAAGCTGTCACCCTCAAGCCCTCACAATTCAGGTTGAAGCTGCTGACCTTTTCAGCTCTCTGCGGCTCTCTGATAGCCAGATCACCCCCAAAGATACTCTTGGATATTTAGCTTATTTTCCACTAAGGCACAAGATGGCAACTTATAATCAGTTTTGCAAAGAAAAAAAAAATCCAGGCCAAAGTCCAACTCATGTTCTGCTCCCTGACTGCACATGATGACCAGGCTATGTCCACCTGGAAGAAGGGGTATATAGTTTTCTACACAATCGGCACCATCTGGCTACCAAGCTGTCTGCCCAGAGGACATATTTTATTTCTAATCATCCATCTAAAGTAGACCTTTTCCTGGTTTCCCAAAGGCAGAGTGTAGGTGAGTGGAGGCTTTCCCTCTGGGGTCCACAAATTCTCATGTAAAATTCACTCTCATTCATTGATATTCTCTCTCTCGCTCTCTCTCTCAAGCTCACACTAATCCTTACTTCAGAATTCTCAATGGCAAGTCTCTTCCCTCATTTCAAGGTCTGGGAATAGGAGGAATGAAAATCACTTACTAGCTCTTGCCATTCTGGGTTCTGGCAGAGCAAAAATTCTCACTTGAACCCTCTACACCACCACCTTTAGACCCAGAGATGGCTTATCTCTGTAGAAGTAACTAATTATTAAACTGGAGTTGGAGGGGTATGAGCAGCGTGGACTCATTGTGGTGCCATTTTCCCAGAATCCCATGGAATCTCTCTGGACATTAAATTCTTGGAGGCTATCTGTTTAAGTATCAGATATGGCAGTGTAAACTGAATAGCAAGAATTGCCTAAGGGCCAGCCCCCCCCCCCCCGCCCCCCTTCTCCAGCTCCATCTGGCAGATCTTTTCCACTTGCTTTCTGCCAGTCTGGTCACTTTGACCTTCCTGCAATGCCTCAAATATTCTGTGCTTCCTCAGGTTCTATGGCTCTTCACACATGTGCTCGTTGTTCATGTAAATTCCTACTCATGCTGCACATCTTGGACCAGAGACTCCTTCCAGGCAGACTTTCCTGAAGATGTCAGCCAGATGAGGTCTGATGGAGTAGGCTGTCATCCTCATTGCTCTTATCATAGCACCTATATGAACATATATGCCCTGCACTAGATTGGAAGTTCTATGCAGGTGGGCCTGCTCTAGTTCCCCTCGTGTCTGCAGCACCTGGAACACTGCTTAAATAAGTAGGAGTCAATGGTATTTGTTTTATAAATAACACCAGGAAAGAACCCAGACACTGCGTAAGAGTTTTCCTGAGAAATCACAAATCTCAATCATCTGAAGGTAAAATTTGATGATAAATTTTTAAATAGAGAAATCTCATACTAAATTTTCTCACATTAAAGAGCAGGAATTCCCAAATTTTTCGCAGAAAAATATATAGAAAAATATATAGAAAAGTTATAGGCATTTGATGATGATCATCGACATACTCATCACCTAGATACCATTAACATTTTGCTATGCTTGTTTTGTCACAAATTTGTCTATTCCTTCCTCAATCCATCCATCAATTCACGATATTTTATATACAAAGTAAGTAGCAGACTTAAGTACATTTCCCCTTAAATACTCTCATGTGTATATCAGTATTTAAAGCTTAGTACTTATATGTAGGTAGTTTTCAGTCTTATGAAGTTAAGTTTTACAGACAAATGCATAAATTTTAACTGTAAATTTACAAAATTTTTCAAGAATGCGTACCCATGTGTAACCCAAATCTGTATCAACACATACACATTATCGTCATCTCAGAGAGTCCCTTCACACAGCCCAGACAGGTCATTTGTAAATATGGTATAATATTACATTGTGTTTTTTCTACAAGCTTTTGTGAAATTTAAATGAGATGATGTAAAATACAAAAGCAATAATACGACTAAGCAACACTATCACTGAACTAAACACAAATCTTAAATAAATGGGAAAATAAGCACTTCATAACCTGTATTATGCTTGTTTTTAAAGTTATCTCCTGCTCTGTAAGCATCAAAGTTCCCATTATTTTAAAGATTTCACTTTAACATAAAAAGAAAAGTATCTGTTTGTACTCATTTCCTACATTAATCGGGCTGGTAGTCCCGACTCCATTTCAGAAGGCTTCTGGGTATAATAGAAGAAACAGGTTTGGGTGCCTAATCTATTTTATCTGGTAAATTATCTAACTCTTTGATATTTAATTTTACAATTTGTAAAATGCAGAAGGTAAAAATACCCACTTACAGAATTTGGAGAATGAGGAGAGCAGTAACTGTTGATAGTTAAAATAATATAAAGTCTTGGAATCTAGTTCCCTTTTCCGCTCGCTGTCTTTGAGCTTCTTAGATTTGAGTGATGTATATATTAAAAGGTGATAAAACAAAATTAATTTATAGTAGAGCTATGGCAGAAGGAGATAAAGGAAGATATTTTTAAACTTTTTTCTTTTGTATAAGCGCCAAAACCTGTATTTTTTTCTGCTATATTCTGAAGCCTTCTTAGGAGATAAGACTAAAAATCTGATTTATATAGTTTGAGTCTTTCAAGAGCCCCTTAAGTTATACTACATAAATAGCTCTGCCTATAGCTGTATCAAATGTTCCTGAAAATAAGCATTTGAATCTCAGAAAAGTTTAAATTTTCAATTATTTCACAATACTGTGGGAGTAAAAACATGAGTGGCTAGAGAGCAAGACGGGCCAGAGATGATTCTTTAGCCAGACTGCCTATGTTCATATGTTGGCTCTGGCCCTACTAAATGTATAAAGGTGGGCATGTTACTGCCTTCATGTGCCTCCGTTTCCTCATCTGTGAAATAGAAGCAATAATATTTCCTATCTCATTGGATTGTTGTATAGATTTAATGTGTTTTTTTTTTTTTAATTTTTTTATTGTTATGTTAATCCCCATACATTACATCATTAGTTTTAGATATAGTGTTCCATGATTCATTGTTTGTGCATAACACCCAGTGCTCCATGCAGAACGTGCCCTCCTCAATACCCATCACCAGGCTAACCCATCCTCCCAACCCTCTCCCCTCTAGAACCCTCAGTTTGTTTTTCAGAGTCCATCGTCTCTCATGGTTCTTCTCCCCCTCCGATTTCCCCCCCTTCATTCTTCCCCTCCTGCTACATTCTTCTTCTTCTTTTTTTCTTTCTTAACATATATTGCATTATTTGTTTCAGAGGTACAGATCTGAGATTCAACAGTCCTGCACAATTCACAGCGCTTACCAGAACACATACCCTCCCCAGTGTCCATCACCCAGTCACCCCATCCCTCCCACCCCACCCCCCACTCCAGCAACCCTCAGTTTGTTTCCTGAGATTAAGAATTCCTCATATCAGTGAGGTCATATGATACATGTCTTTCTCTGTTTGACTTATTAATGTGTTTATATATGTAAAATTCTTAGAACGCTACCTAGCGTATAGTAAATTCTCAATAGAACGAGCTCTCATTATTGGAGTTAGGCAGTTGTAGATTCAAATACTACTATACTGTGTAACCTTGGACAACTTACTTATCCTCTCTGAGTTTTAGGTTCTATATCAGTAATATGTGATTAATAAAACATTAAATAATAATATTTAGGGGCACCTGGGTGGCTCAGTTGGTTAAGCATCCAGCTCTTGGTTTCGGCTCAGGTCATGATCTCAGGGTCCTGGGATCGAGCCCCACCTCGGGCTCCACGCTCAGCACAGAGTCTGCTTGTCTCTCATCCTCCCATCTGCTCCTACCCCCACTCATGCTCTCTCTCTCAAATAAATAAATAAATAAATAAATAAAATCTTTAAGAAAATAGTAATATTCGTAGGGTAGTACCTCACATACAGTAAGTGCCTAATGGTTGTTCTTATTGTATTTTTCTTCCTAGAGTCCAGCTATAGAAAGGCATGGCAGATTACATGCATTTTTTAATCAAGGAGGAAGATGCAAAAGATATTTCTATTTCAAATAAAAGGAAATTATTTATTAAAAAAAATAGATTCTCCAACATATTGATGCCCGCTGTGATTGACTCACCAGCTGCCAGAGACTAGAATTTTGGGAACCTCTGTCCCAGAGAAGCCATAAACACTGGCAAGAGATAATTGAATCAATGGATCTTTGGGTCACATTCCATTCTGCTGCATTATCACTGATTTCACTATATCTTTGCAGAAAATAGTTGGGGATTAAAACTTTGTTATTCAATTATTATTATTATTGTTTGCCAAGATCTTGGGAGTGCTTTTTATTTCCCTACTTATTTTTCATATAATGAATTGCTTTTGAATTCACCTTACATAGCTGGTATGTTTTTAAAAAATTCTGTATCTCTGCATAGTTTGGCTTAAGTTACTATCTTTTCTAAATCATATAAATTCTCCTCAATATCCTGTATGTATTTAATCTCATCAATTTTGGTAAAACTTCATAAAATTATTGTATTATATCTTTGTCACTAGGGTCTATTAAGCGTAGGTTTTAAAACCGAGATTTTCAAAAAAGGAAGAAGAAAATTGAAAGCATTTTCAATGTTTTCTGTGCACATTTGCACTGTGAAATCACTTGTAACAGACTCACACAACTAATTAGCAGATCTTTATTTTGCTACGTTTCTGGCCAAGTCAATGTGACAGGATATGAGAAGCCATACCA
Organism: Halichoerus grypus; assembly: GCF_964656455.1. NCBI lineage: Eukaryota > Metazoa > Chordata > Mammalia > Carnivora > Phocidae > Halichoerus > Halichoerus grypus. Next base: position 100,256,799 of record NC_135712.1, on the reverse strand, counting down.
ATTAACAGGCCTGAGCAAGCTCCTCATTTGACAAACATTTAATAAGCGATAAAATAGGAACTTGGAAGTTCTGAAACTCACTGATGGAAAAAAGAGAGAGAGGAGCCCGTTGCTTATCTGGAATAAAGGAGGAACTCAATTAAGCTAACAAGATGCAAGCTGTAAAATAATTTTTTTTTTCAGGGTTGAGTTGAATTTTAGTTTAGCAAGCAACTTTGGGAGGTCACCTCGTCCTTCTTTTCTTTCCCAGTCTGCATTAAAGCACAGCTGTGGAGCGCACGGTCTGCTTTCTTTCTGAGTAGTCCTCCTTAACGGTGATGGCAGTGGTGGAATATTAGAATTCTGTTTAAAATGCTAATGAAGATCTGGTATTTCAAAAACCAGTTGCAAACTTTTGTAAATTTCTAGTGATCATGTTTTAATAATTGCAAGGGCTGATTTATGGCTGTGCCTCTCCCTGCCTCATGCTGGTAGATCTGTATGTGTTTGATTCTAATGCTGTTCCAGGCAGCTCACTGAATGTGAAATGCATTCATGCCATTGATGTATTCTCTAGGCACTTCTTCAGGAACCAGCCCTTCCCACTGTGCATTATCATCCAGTTAAAAGCTTCCATGTTTCTGAAAGTCAATAATGAAAAAACTAATCAGACCTTATGTCCTGAACATTAATATCTGTATTTATAAGAAAATTTAATGTACATGTTGTCTCTATCTCATTTATAGCTGGTATGCTTTCAAAAACTTTATCACAGAAAATGTGAACTGACAAGATAAATGAAGTAGAAGTTCATTATTCAAATTAAAAATTATTTTCTGTCAACTGAAGGCACATAGCATTTTTATTATGAGATTTTAGTGCATAATAAATATAATTAAATTTATTTGAAAATAAAATAATCGTTAATATTGATATAACTTAATTCAATTATCTCCATTTTTTTAGTTAACTGAAGTGATATTAATGGCACCGATGAAGCTAAGATTAATCAAAGTGTGACTTTTTAACTAATTCAAAATTCATTTCTTCATTCAAACATTTGTTATTATGTAGTACCAATTTCATGCGATTTAATTGAAAAAAATAAATTTATTGAACACAGACTCTAAGTTAGGCTTTTTATTAAGCCCTGGAAGCAGAGGTTAGCAGAAGGATATGGCCACTGCTCTCTTAGTGCAAAGAAAGGTGTATAAGAAAATCATTCAGCAGTGAGAACTTTGAGCCCTAAAGTTTAGCCCTAAGTAATGATCTTTGATTTTCTACTGAGTTGGTTTGTGTTCATCTGCTCTCTGAAAGTCCACTTATGATAGGTAAAATATGTATTGTATACACATTCTATAGTGTTCAAAGAAAGATCATAATATTGTAATTGGCAACATTATTAACAACAATAACAAAAGACTACGAATGCTTACTTTATACAGTACAACAAATTAACAGTTGACATGTTTTGATCTTGAGACAGTGGCTCTAGGTACCTTTTATATGCCACAGAATATTCTTGTAGTCTTCTTGGTGAAATGCATTTATGCTTTTTATTGATTTTCCAGGTACAAAACTGATCTCAAATTCATTAATATTAATATGAGAGAAACTAGCTTGATGAACATCAAAACGGTATTACATTTTAAAAGTAGGAAATTCCCTTTACAGTGAATTGGGAATATTCCCAAAGTGAAAGACTGACTGCCGATTAAACATTATTCTTTAGTAGAAAATGTCATTCACTTAGATAAACTTATGGTAGTCTTTAAAACTTCAAGAAAGTATCTATTCAGGACAGTGCTAGGAGTTTGCAATTAGAAAGTTTAGAAAAGTGAATACATCTTCCACTACTGGAAAAAACAACACCTGCACTGTGGGTATATAAACTGAGATTCTTTTCACTTACGTTTCTGTTACTCTGCTTCTACTTGTGATTCTGTTATATGCCAACCTCTAATATGTTTGTTCATATGTTCACTAGTGTTAAATATAAAACAAGTTCCTTGTACATAGGAAGCATTAATAATGTCACAAAGGAAAAAAATAAAGGAAGCAAAAAAAAAAGAGAAAGAAAGGAGTTCTAAGATCTTTCTGTTTTTCTGTGATGCGGTATTAGGTAAAATGAAAACAAAGGCATGAACATCCCACAATAATCTAAAGTGTTATGCAGGTGTGGTGATGAGGTTGCCAGTCTACTGTGGCCAGAATCACTAATGCTGTAGGGGCAGCATGGAGAAAGCCCCCAAGCTATCAAGAACTTTTTCTTTTTTTTTTTTTTATTTTATTATGTTATGTTAATCACCATACATTACATCATTAGTTTTTGATGTAGTGTTCCATGATTCATTGTGCATAACACCCAGTGCTCCATGCAGAACATGCCCTCTTTAATACCCATCACCAGGCTAACCCATGCCCCCAGCCCCCTCCCCTCTAGAACCCTCAGTTTGTTTCTCAGAGTCCATAGTCTTGAGAACTTTTTCTTATGGGATTATTCACTGTAAATCAAATTTGGGTAGTTAGCAGCCATTTTAACAGTAACAACGCTACAAGGTGGCCCCCAACAGCTGCTTTATCACTGGAATAGCTATTTGTAGAGGCCGTCAAGCTTTCACTGGCATCAGTGACTAAGTGCGAACTTCTGCAGAACATGTGATTTATAAACTTTTGGTTGTGGGGAAAAATTACTTTTCACCTGTGTAGAGGGCTATATCTGGGCATTCCAGTGTTTTCCATTTTCATCAGTACATTCACTTATTGCAGGAGGTCATAAATGACATGCTCCGACTGAGATCCGACCTTGGAGAATTGGCTTTTCATTCTAATTGAGACGAAAGAAAATACAAATTCTCATTACTAGAGATGGTTTATGTTATATAAGACACTCCCCAAAATATTATATTCTTACTGTTTATGTGAAGTTTTGCACTTAAGTATTAAATAATACCACTTAAAAGGCATAGATGAGCAATAGCTTCAAATTTTTGAATAACAAAAATAAATATTTAGGTAAGAATTTGACCAGTGCATACTTATTATTAACTATGACAGGTCACCTGCATGGGATTCCCAAATATTTTTCAAAGTTATTAATGACAAAGGAAGAGTAATTGCAAAAACAACAAATTTTTAAAATAAAATTTCTGAAAACACATACTTTAATTCTTCAACTCTATAAGTGGATAGTCATTTATTTTAAACATATTCTAACTCAAGGTTAAGTTACATGCCCTGGATCTGACATTTAAGTTATGAGTAATCACAGTTACAGATGTGTAGGCAAATTTTACTTAGCATGGATAAGATATTTAACACACACACACACACAGAATGAGTAGTTAAAAAAGAGACAATGTAAAAGGTTAAATAACATTATTGAAGTACTGTATAGCAGAGACAGAAAGGAAGGCAGAAAGTTTTGCTGAGCTTGCGAGACCTTTGAGCAAAGTAAGCAAACATTTTCCAATTGTAGTTAATTTGAAGAGTTTAAAATTTAAACAAAGCTAGAGTTGGAAGACACATATCTCTGCCAAGTCTCATTAAAATACTTTAGGGGAGGGTTTGATTTAAAGTACTAGGGTGATTTATTTTCATATAGTACTTACATGCGATAGCAATATATAGTAATAATCACAAAAACAAGAGATTGTATTACGTTTTCCCTTCCTTCAAAACTCGGTCCCGTACACCAGTCTAATATCTAGTTCCTCCAGGTATCGGTCAATTTGACATGTGGTCAAATTTGCAAAAATAATGCCTAAGATATTGCCCCATAGAGTTTTGAAGATTAAAGGACTTATTTTTTAATCATAAAATTCTTTATAAATGTAAGATATAGTTATTTTATATTTATTTTAATTTATGTTTATTTTATGCTTAAAATATTTTTTGCCAGTTTACAAAAGATTCTTATTGTGTATTTGCCTAACAATCTCGTGGTGATTAAAAAAATTAAACTCATGAGCAAGTTAGACTTCCAAAACTAACCAGAGAATTTAAAAAGAGTCCTTGAAATATGTCTTCTCTTTCACGTGTAAATTTGATATATAAGCTATATTCATTGAAAGCTGCAAAATATTATTCTTATTCATGATAGTTCTTGAAAAATTAACTGAAAAACTTTTTAGGGTTTGAAAAACATCTCTTTTAAATATGGAAGAAAACCTAATTTGTAAGTCTTTTTTTTTTGATAAGGATAACAGTGTTTTTAAGTAAAATATATTTTCTTATTACACAACATAATAAATATATTTTATAAGTAAATATAATATATAAACAAAAATATATAAATATATAATATTATATAAAACATATATAAGTAAAATATATTTTCTTATTAAACAACATGATATTCATGGCATGCTGTGAATAATTATTGTACTTCGGGCTCCTGGGGGCTCAGTCGATTAGGCATCTGCCTTCAGCTCAGGTCATGATCCCAGGGTCTTGGGATGAAGCCCCACATCAGGCTCCCTGCTCATTGAGGAGCCTCCTTCTCCTTCTCCCTCTGCTCCTCCCCTGCTCCTTCTTGCTCTCTCACTCGCTCTCTGTCTCAAATAAATAAAATATTTAAAAAAATGTTTTGAAAAAATAATAATTATTGTATTTCCTGAGAAAGAACCACCAAACAAACCTATGCACATTACTAGTTGGCTAATATTAGTATTAGTTTTTGAGGGCTGCTGTAACAAAGTACCACAAACTGGGTGGCTTAAACAACAGAAATTTATTGTCTTGGTTCCTGAGGCTACAAGTACAAGGTCAAGATGTCAGAGGGTTGGTTCCTTCTAAGGGCTCTGAGGGCAAGTTTGTTCCATGCCTCTCCCCCAGCATCTGGTGGTTTACTGCTAATCCTTGATGTCTCTTGGCTATAAAAACATCACCCTGATCTCTGCTTTCATTTTCACATGGTATTCTCTCTATGTGTGCGTCTGTCCTTTTTAAAAGGACACCAGCCATATTAGATTAAAACGTACCCTAATGACATTTTAACTTGATTGCTTCTGTGAAGACCCTATCTGCAAATAAGGTCACATTCTGAGGTGCAGAGGGTTAAGACTTCAACATGTGAATTCGAGGGGGATGTGATTCAACCCACAACAGCAAATTGCCAATTTAAAGATACTTTGTGATAAGTGTGATACTTTGAAATATAACCAACAATAAAATCACTTAAAAGAAATTGCCAGAATTTATTTTATAAATTTGCAAAAAATAAAAGGTAGGCAAGCACAGAAATTTTAAAAATGCTTTTTGTCATTGTTACTTCTGAAAATAATTACCATTTTATTTATTTAAAGATGTATTTTGAGCACTTATTTTCTATCATGAACTGTTTTGGATACTCATCTTTATCAGTAGCAGATACAAAAAAAAAAATGTTTATACCCTCATGGTCCTTACAGTAAGGCAGAAAATGTTGTTTTAATTTTGAGGTTCTGAAGTTTTGCATGAAATTGAAAAATACGTCATAGTTTTAATAGCTTTAAGATATTGATGCAGGAGACCAATTACCCATGCTGTTTTACCGCTATCACAAAGGGCTTTAGTACACATGCTGTTCACAAAAATTGTATTTAGTAGGATATCAAATAATGAAGAGCTTACTCTAATAATTTAGTTTTAGATTTAGCTATATTCTTTTGCTGCTATATTTGTATGTCCCATGTTTTTTGCTTAACAAATTATAATTAGAAAAATAATATGACTTGCCACATTATATCTAAAGCCATTGCGTGATAATGTTTTGTTGAGACTTAGTATCAGAACAGACTTTCAGGCATTTACTCTTAAACCTAAAAAACAAATATGGAATGTGTTTTTAATTCTCTGGTGACATTTTTATAATATTTCCATTCCTAGCCTCTATGAAGCCTTCAAAGATGTATTTCACCTTTCAGGCAATGATGGAACTCTTAGTATTTCCCTCTAATGTTAACGCTGGGGCGAGAGGAGGTGCAGTAAGCTGGGCTGCCTGGGGAAATAGCATCATAAAACATGGAGGCTCGACTCATGTTCTAGTCCGTTGTATTTTGAAAGACTCTTATTATAGCACAACAGAGTTGTACTTAACAGATATTGAAATTCATAGACACAAAGGCAAGAATGTAGGAACCAGGCAACTGGGGGATAAGGATGCTTTTCACTTTATATCTCAGCTTTACCCATACTTAAGTATCATCTTTTTTTTCCTTCCTTAATCTTCACACAAATGTTTTGAATGACAGAACAATTAGAAAGAAACCAGATTGCAGTATCTATATCTGTCACTGTCACTACGCCCTGGCAGACATAAATTCCTTGCTGATTTTGCTGCAGTGTATTATCTGAGAGGTAAACTAAATCTTCACCTAGTTTTTTTCAGTGTAGCGGTGCACCGGAAAAAATGCCTTCTTCATCCTACTTTGAAAGTTGCATTTTTCCCTACTGTATGATAGCTATTTTTTGGATAAAATCTACTTTGTTACAGAAAGTTGCTATTAAAAAAAAAAAAACAAGAAAAACAAGGTGGGATGGCTGACATAGGCATCTATATGCTGCACAGTGGACTGTGTGAAATTGACTAGGAGTATCCAGATAATTTCAGATAAAATGAAGACCAGTTCTACAGGACCATGAAAATACCAGTGCTCTCCCTGGATCACTAGCCTCATTCCAATTTCCAAACGCAGTTGCTCCTTCGGTTGTTGTTGCTTCAATGATGCCAGAGTATATTTTTATCAGCTTACATAATATCCTGACAGCCTTGTATCCTGAGTTAAATAAAATATTTTTGTGCAAATATACATAACTCCAAATTCATTGGAACCAAAATTAAGTCAGCATTTTTGTGTGAACTACATATAATTAGTAGATAAAAATTCAGAGACTTGTGGCTTCAGGAAATAGCACAAGATGACCTTTTTTGTGATTTAGCTGATTTGAATTTGTCACAGGTTTTAAGAAAAAAGTTATCTTTCTCATTTACTAGCAACATGCTCCTTTCCCATTTCTCAACATAGTGTAAATTAATGCTGGTTGGCTTTTGTTATTGAAAGTCTAAAGGTGAGTACTTTTAGACATGGCAAGAGCTATGGGTATGAAGACTGTTCATCAGACATCAGTGTACACAGTGAACAATTTCGACCCTAGCAGTTGGATGCCCACAGCTAAAAAGCATTTCCCAATCATCCAGTTAGGAAGGTAGCAACTGTTCATAATTACGCATAGCCGATGCACAACGAACCCCTTTATTCTTTAGTTGAAAATATTTGTTGTCTTAATGTCTCTCTATTGCTTTGAATTGAATGAGCTCTTATGTTATAGCCTTGATCAATATTTCCTACCCCTTTCCACAAAATGGCAAATAGAATTTCCAGGCACTTTATCGTGCTGCAGAGGTCTCAACCATCAGCTGCAGCAAGAACATTAGTGTTCAGTTAATTGGTACAGATGGCCACAGCACTGATTCTACCATTTCATTCAACAGATATCTGGATACTGGGGCTGGAACGCAGATGTCAGACCAGGGGCTTTGTTGGAATGTTCTGGTGTTGCTTTCAAATGCCGTGTGCCTCTCTCTCTATCCCTCCCTCTCTCCCTCCCTCCTTTTTCTGTTTCTCATATAACTTTCATAAATTTAAAACAAAAATATAGGGCGCCTGGGTGGCTCAGTCAATTAAGTGTCTGCCTTCGGCTCAGGTCATGATTCCAGGGTCCTGGGATCGAGCCCCATGTTGAGTTCTCTGCTCAGCAGGGAGCCTTCTTCTCCCTCTCTGTCTGCCTGCTGCTCTGCCTGCTTGCGTGTGCGTGCTCGCGCTCTCTCTCTCTCTGTGTCAAATAAATAAATAAATCTTTTAAAAAATTAAAACAAATAAAACAAATACATGGTTCATATAATCATTGTTTTTTTAATATGCATTGATTTCTATATCACTGCTTTTGTTTCAGAATATTCTAGATACAATAATAAGAAATCAAGTACTTATAACTTGAAAAACACTGTGAGGAGAGGTTAAAGAATCCAAGTTATAGGAGAAGTAGCCCCTAATTATAGGAGAGAAATGCAGTAATTTGTATATTAGGGGTGGATATTGTAAAAGTGGGGAAATATTCCAAAACATTACTTAACATTTGGAATCCTTAATGCAAAAAAAAAAAAAAAAAAAATGAGACAAGTATGATACATGGCAGGATGTCATCAATGAAAAGTATTAAAAAAAGAAGAGGAGAGATGTACTCTGTCCTTGAGTGAAATACAATGATTCGACAGAAAGGGAAGATTTTGAATCAAGGACAGAGGGCAGAGGGTAGGCTTTCGTTCAGGAGCAGGAATAAGATGACAAACCCTCTAGATTTGTGAAGATGATGAGTATGGAAACAACTTGTCAGGATTTGGTTGTTTATGACATAGGAGATACAACTGGGATAATTTGTTTAGTGCTAGATTTAGGAGTTTTGAAGTTCTGGCCTGGAATTTAAATGTTTTCCTAAAGTCATTAGTGAGTCATTGAAGGCTTAGAAGAAATTCAAACAGAGAGAGAGAGAAAGAGGGAGAGAGAGAGAGAGAGAGATAGGTAGAAACAGTAGGGGGACAGAGACTATAATAATTATGATACGTGATATATTTTGTTTGGGATAATTTTTTTTTTTTTGGTTCAATCATCTACCCTGGATGTTGGAAAAACTTTCCTATAAAGGGCCAGGCAGTTAATCTTTTGGGCTCTGTAGCCCGTATCATTTCTGTCACAACTACTCAACTGTTGCTGGAGCATGTGAGCAGCCAGAGATATACCATAGAGTGTAGTTGCATTCAGTGAAACTCTTATTTATGGGCACCAAAGTTTGAATTTCCTAAAATGTTCATGTGTTGTAAAATGTTGTCTTCTGTTGATTATTTTAACCATTTTGAAATTTCAAAACTCTTCCATGGGCTCTTATGTAAAAACAGGCAATGGCTATAGATTGCTAATCCCAATCTAAACAATGAAATGCTTCTCTTCTATTATATCTTCCATGATGCTTACTCTTTTTAAGAAAATATAGGCTCTTTCATTTTATAATAAAACATAATTTATCATAAAACATTTTTTTAAAGATGTATTTATTTACTTTAGAGGGAGCGCAAGTATATACAAGTTGGGGGAGGGGCAGAGAGAGAGGGAGAGAAATCCTCAAGCAGATTCCTGGCTGAGTGTGGAGCCTGAGGTGGGGCTCGATCCCAGGACCCTGAGATCATAACCTGAGCCAAAACCAAGAGTCAGATGCTTAACCAACTGAGCCATCCAGGCACCCCAAAAACATGATTTGTAATAAACATTCGGCAGATTTCTGAGAAATTTTCTTTCAGGTCTTCAATTTCATTTAAATAATTTTGGATAATCTTGATATAATTAATTATTAATTTATTTTATTAAACTTCTGTTTTCTATGCTGCATATAGCCTATATATAAAAATAACTGAATGTGGCTGTATTGAGACACAGGTTATGCTTCCATCACAGCAAGCTTGTTACAGTGGTGACAATGAGGCCTGTAACATTTTCTGCTAGACTTATGGAGTAGAGTGGAAGTAACAAGACTTTTCTTTCTTTCTTTTTTTTTTTTAAGATTTTATTTATTTATTAGAGAGAGAGAGAGCACGAGCAGGAGGGGCTGACTAAGAGGGAGAAGCAGGCTCCCGCTAAGCATGAAACCTGATGTGGGGCTCAATCTCATGACCCTGAGATCATCACCTGAGCCGAAGGCAGACGCTCAACCAACTGAGCCATCCAGGTGCCCCAAGACTTTTCAATATTAGAGACAATGAAGGAATAATAATTTTAGATCATTTGCCAAAATAATAATCAATGTACTTCCTACAATTTGAATTCTAGTGCCCTAAAGTAAAGAAATTGGATCCCAAAGATTACAGGTGGGGGATTTTGAAGTTTGATATGTCCATATCCAAGTGGAGAAGCCCAACTGAAAGAACTCTGGACTGACAGTGACAACTGTGGATTGAACCAAAGTTCTTTTGAAGATTTTGATTCTGACTTTGAAAGAACTGCGGTGATTGGTAGTGGAAGGAATCAAATGTAAAATTCCTTAAATAAAAATTTGTTGACTTAAAGAAATAACTATAATAGATGCATGATTCACTAAGGAAAAATCATTTGGAATATATGTGCTTTAATGGTGATTCTTTACTTCCAAGAGAGATAATGAAGTCAGCTGTTGCTGGGTTTTTATGCATTAGGAAGAGTCTGGAATTGGTGGTTGCAACCTACCTGCAGCAGTGATTTCCTCATGAGTAGGCAGGGGTAGAGGGGACAATTTAAGATCATTGAAGAATTTAGGTTTCGTTAGGATGTATTGTGTTTCTTTCCATGCTGTCATTTTCCTAGGTCTGTGGGAGGCACAGTCATGTTATTCTAGAAATGTAAGTTTGTATCCTATTATATGTGTGTGATAAGCATTCAAAATAGGTCTCCTAAACTAATCTGTTACAGTGCATTGTTGTAGTGTAATAGGTATCCCTTCAGGATCTCCACCGTTAATTTCCAAATAACACATAGTTCTCATTAAAGAAGTAAGCTTTATTGTGAAAAAGGACTTGGAAATTCATATAGGCTAAAGGTCAACAAGAGAAGAGAAGGTCAGATTCCTTTTGATTCTCCCATTTTCCTGCAGAGAAATATGTTGAAGTTGGGCCTTGTTGGGGTTCCAGTGTGAATCTACATCCCAGTGCAATGCAATGCAAGGATCTTTTTCCCACTGTGGTAGGTAAAAAAAAAAAAAAAAAAAAAAAAGACAGAAGTAGTCCTTCAAAAGATATCCAGGTTAAATCCTTAGAACTCACAAATGTTACCTTATTTGGGGAAAAAAAAAAAAAGGATCTTTTCTGATGTGATTAAGTTAAGGATCTTGAGATGCGATAACCCTGGATTATAAGGGTGGACCCTAAATTCAATGTGAAGTATCCTTTATAATAGAAAAAGTAGAGGGAAATTTGAGACAAACGGAAGAGGACACAGAGGCAGACACACAGAGGGGAAAGCAATGTTGGAGACCATGGCAGAGACTGGAGTGATGTGGCCACAAGCCAAAGAAGCCAAGGAATTCCAGCAGCACCAAAAGCTGGAAGAGGAAAGGAAAGATTCTCCCCTGAGAAAGTACAGCTCTGCCAGGACCTTGATTTCACACTTCTGACTTCCGTGAACAGTGGGAGAGTAAATTTCTTTTATTTCAAGCTACCCAGTCTGTGGTACTTTATTACAGCGGCCTCAGGAACCTAATATACTCCCATCTTTTTTATTCTGACACAGCAAACATGAAAGCAAACTTTTGTGTGTGTTTGTGTGAAGTGGGTAGCGGGATGAATTTAGAACCTTCTTGGTGCCAAGGCAACTAACTGGTTTGGTATGTCAGGTATTTATAGCCTTTGTCTGGGAATGTCTGATGTCCATGCCTAGAGATCATGACTAAGTCCTTCCTGACAGAGGAAACTGAATTTGGATATAGCCTGTCCTCCTGCAAAGGGAGAGCTAAAGGGATATCAAGACAGAAGGGAAGAATCATTACTGTTTTAATCAGTTTTCCTTATTTTGTTCTTCTGAAAACTTATTCATTCTATTGAAGCAAAATTTTGGAGTGGGGAATAGTGTTCATAAGATAATAGATCAAGTACTAGGTAAATTTGTGATGGAGGGCAGGCATTTTATCAGTGTTATTTTGGTAAACATATACCTTTCCTTCTGGAAATCTATTATCATCTGAGAAAAGGCCATCCTAGAGATAAGCTCGTACCTGCTGATCATTTGCCTCTCTGCTTACAAATTCATTCCTACCTCCACCCTGATCTTTTTGTCAAAAAACACTGAGTGCTTCACACCATTGTTCCCAGGCTGGTTTTTGGCAAGTGCCAGTGAAGTCCATGGCAGAACGTTGGGAGGTGGGAAGAAGGAAAAAGCCAGCACATTTTTCCCTGTCGTGATTTGGATGAATTTCTCACAGTAGCTCCTTGGTTTCACCTCCCGCCAACAAGTTCTGCTCTCTAATGTCACAGGTACCACCAAAGGTGGTGTTTGATTTCCTTTTCTTCAACTTCCTTTGTGACCAGATGCTCATACTAACTGCCTCTATTAACTGATTGGATCTTAACTAATAGGAAATCGAAGAGAAAATGTCACATTGGCTTACCATCAGTTTGAATTCGAGGACAAATCAATCAGTCCTGACTTGTCATTGAAGTGTTCCTGGTTAAGATACCAATCAATACGGATAATGATTTACATTTTCCAAGTAAATTTCATTTGTGCATTCATTCTCCCAGGAGAGAGAGGTAAAACTCAGAGATACCTGATGATATGGGCAGTCAATAAAGGCCATATCCAGGCACAAATCCAAGACTTCTGTCCCTCAACCCTATGATCTTTGCCTTAATGCATTAGGAAGATATGCCAGCCTTTCTTTTGTCTGGAAGGTATAACAAGATGATGGTATTTTTTTTTTTTTAAAGATTTTATTTATTTATTTGACAGAGAGAGACACAGTGAGAGAGAGGGAACACAAGCAGGGGGAGTGGGAGAGGGAGAAGCAGGCTTCCCGCTGAGCAGGGAGCCCTATGCATGGCTCGATCCCAGGACCCTGGGATCATGACCTGAGCCGAAGGCAGATGCTTAACGACTGAGCCACCCAGGCGCCCCAAGATGATGGTATTTTTATATTTTGAAGGCAGGTGAACTTCACATCAAGTTCCTGATTTCTGATACAGAAGGAATTATTCTCTGATAGTAAATATTCAAATAGGTAGCATTGAATTATTATTAAGACAGATATACAATGTATATTCTTATATGAATTGAAATCCTTGGCTTACTGAGATGAAATGATTCAAAACAAAGAAGCATTCTAGAGTGTGGTAAATCCACAGAAAAGGAATATTTCCAGGGTCTAAGGAGAATACAAAATATGCAATGTCAAGTTAATATTAAGGTTAATATTAAATTGCAAATGTATATTTATTATTACTATTTCCATAAATGTTTTCAATAGAGTTTATATTATTTCCCTCAGGAGGTTTTTATTTCATGTAATTATATTTTGTTATGTACTTCACAAATATTTCATTGTTTAACACAACTTATATTTTATTCAATATGTTTAGAGTTTCTGGGGCAATGCTAATCATTGAAATATTTACATTATGTTTGTTATTTATCCTCAAATAATAACTATACATCCAAGTTGCCATAAAGTACAACTAAAAACTTGATTTATTAGTCACACCCCTATAGTCATATTCAAAAAAATACTATTACTTCAAAATATGATATATAAAAATAATAAATAATAGCTATAAAATTAATAGGCATGTATTTGAAATCTTAAAACAATGAATTTCTAGACAATTAAGAGAGCAAGAATTTACAGAAAAATGCTAATTTCCAATGGTTTAATATCTTTATAGCAGACATTAGGAAGTCAACATTCTTTCTAGAAAATAAAGACTTACTCAGGCATAGAGGATTTTTTAAAACAGTTTTAAAGTACTCAAACATATTGTCTTTAGTTTTTAAAATTTCCTTTACAGTGCCTTTAATTTGAAGAATTTCAAGGAGTAAAAGAATAATTTTCTTTAGATATAGTATTAATAATATAGTATATAAATTGTATTCTTTCATTAATAAGGAATGGAACAGTACATTGAGTTACCACTTTGAAAACATTGTTTGACTTTTACAATTATTGTATAATAATTCTGTTTTTTATTTACATAAACTTCTGAGGATATTAAAGATTATTATATATAAATATTTTATAAACATAAGTGGATAAGTTACTTGCTATGCAACATATTCTCTGTGACTGAGATTTGTATGGATAAATAAATGTGTGAAATAGCAACAGGGGTAAATCAAACGAATTTGATTTGACATTCCCCGAATGTCTTCTCTCATGTTTCTAGTCCACACAAGTTTAAAACTAGAATAAAAAAGCAATCCACAGATTTGATGCAATCCTTATCAAAATACCAACAACATTTTTCACAGAACTAGAACAAATAAAAATAAAATTTGTGTAGAACCCAGGACTCCAACTAGCCAAAGCAATGTTGAAAGAGAAGAACAAAGCTGGAGGTATCATAATTCCAGATTTCAAGATGTACTACAAAACTATGGCAAATAGAACAGTGTGGTACGGGCATAAAAATGGACACATTGGTAGAACAGAATAGAGAACCCAGAAATAAACCCAGTCAATTAATCTATGACAAATGAGGAAGCATATGTAAAGGAGAAAAGACAGTCTCTTCAACAAATGGTCCCAAGAAAACTGGACAACATACAAAAGAATAAAACTGGATCACTTTCTTATACCATATACAAAAATAAACTCAAAATGGATTAAAGATTTAAATGTGAGACCTGAAACCATGAAACTCCTAGAAGAAAACATAGGCAGTAATTTCTTTGACATTGGCTGCAGAAATGTTTCTCTAGAAATGTCTCCTCAGGCAAGGAAAACAAAAACCAAACTGTTTGGATTATACCAAAATAAAAGGCTTCTGCACAGCAAAGGAAATCATCAACAAAACAAAAAGAAACAACACTTAATAGAAGATATTTTAAATGACATATCAGATAAGGGGCTAATATCCAAATTATATAAAGAACTTATATAACTCAAGAGCAAACAACAACAACAACAAATAATAATAATAATCTAATTAAAAATGGGCAGAGGACCTGAATAGGCATTTTTTGAAATGGCCAACAGACACATAAAAAGTTGCTCAACATCACTAATCATCAGGGAATTGCAAATTAAAACTATAATGAGATATCAGCTTACACCTGTCAGAATGGCTAAGATCAAAAAGACAAGAAATAACAGGTGTTGGTGAGGATGTGGAAAAAAAGGAAACTTCACGCACTGTTGGTGGGAATGCACACTGGTGCATCCGCTCTGGAAACAATATGGAAGTTCCTCAAAAAGTTAAAAATTGAATTACCAGATGATCCAATAATTCTACTACTGGGTATTTACCCAAGAAAAACAAAAACACTATTTTGAAAAGATATATGCACCGCTATGTTTATTGCATCATTATTTACAATAGCCAAGATATGGAAGCAGCCCAAGTGTACATCCATACATCAACGAGTGGTGTATACACACACACAAACACACCACAAACACACCACACACACTGGAATATTAATCATAAAAAGGAGATCTTGCCATTAGCAACAATATGGATGGACCTAGAGGGTATAATGCTAAGAAATAGAGAAAGACAAATACTATATGATTTCACTCATATGGTGAATTTAAGAAACAAATGAATAAACAATAAAAAAGAGGCAAAAAACAGTCTTAAACACAGAGCACAAACGTGGTTGCCAGAGGGGGGGAATGGGTGAAATAAAGGGGATTAAGAGTACACTTATTTTGATGAGCACTGAGAAATGCGTAGAATTGTTGAATCATTATATTGTAAAAGCTTGCACTTGATTTAGAATGTAAGTGATTCAGTTCCATTCATCTTTATGATGGGGGGAAAATCTAAATTGAAATACCTATTGATGATAGATTAACATTTTTATGTCTATGTATGAAAAAAAGCAGTTAAATAAGAGGAATAAACACTCTCTATAGCCCAAGTATAAAGTTACAAATACCAGTACATAAATAACAAAGTATCTATCAATAGAGTGACTGCAAAGAAAGTGTCATAAGTAGAGATTTATGCCATCACTCACCCCAGCACATACAGAAATGGGCAAAAATATACAAAATAGTAGAGATAACATCATATGTTTTGAAACTAAGAAAGGGTTCCAATATGCACCGCAAATAACAAATGCTCACAGAAACACATGGCTTATATCGCATTGAAAGGGAATTCGGCAAGCATATAAAGAAGGTATGGGGTGCCTGGGTGGCTCAGTTGGTTAAGCGGCTGCCTTCGGCTCAGGTCATGATCCCAGGGTCCTGGGATCAAGCCCCGCATCGGGCTCTCTGTTCAGTGGGGAGTCTGTTTCTCTTCTCCCTCTGCCTGCCGCTCCCCCTGCTTGTGCTTTCTCTCTCTCTGTCAAATAAATAAAATGTTAAAAAAAAAAAAAAAAAAAGGTATGAGCACATTGCAGTGCAACAAGAAATGAGGTAATTCTGATGGCGCCATTCATTTTTGCCAGCAGAGTGGTGAGAATTGATCATATTTCAAGAAGGACAACAAATACTCTATTTCCATCCCACCACTGATAATTGACAACATTATAGGCTGGAGAAAATGCCATCTGTCAAGCAGAGGTTGGAGCAAGGCTGATTGGGCACGCAGAACTTTTGTGTTGCCTTTTCTCATAAAACAGACTTCTAGAACAGTTGGAGAGTAGCAACCAAAAAGGCTTGGGAGGACATGACAGCCCTGACTGGATAGTAAGTAGCCCAGCACTTACCAGCAGGCTTCATGTGATGTGGACAACATGCTGAATAAAGGGAAACTGGCTTGTAGGAACACTGGCCCTTCCTTATTGTTCTGAGTCAGAGGTGAGGTTGTACTTGGGGAAATTGAACCAAAATCTACAAAATTGCTGATAAGCCCCCTACTAGTGACCACATTTACTCTTTCCACACCTTTATCAATATGAGCAAATAATAAACCCCATCCTACCCTTATTTCTATTTCTATTATTATTGTTAGGTATAATGGAAGTCAGTTAGCTGATATTTTCTTTAGGATTTCTACTTTTGTGATTCCAAACAAAGTAGGCCTGTGATTTATTTTCTTTGTACTTTCCCAATCCACTTTGCTAATCAAGGTGGCAATAGTTTTGTAAAATAAATTAGGTAATGTTTGTCCTTTTACTATTTGCTATAACAACTCCTATAAGAAAGAAATTACATACGCCTTTATACTTTTCAGGAAAATTTTATATCTATAGAATTAAGTCTGGGCCTCTTTGGTGTGTGAGATAGTCTTTGCTTACCATTTCAATTTATTATCTATTAATCTATTTAGCTGTTCTTATTCTTTTTTATACTTATTTTTTTATATTTAAAATTTTTTGCATTTTGTATTTTTTCCATTTAATACTGGTTTTCTAACATTTTAATCTTGATTTTTTATACTAATGCTCAGATATAATTTAAATAAAATAAATGCATCCATTTCAAGTGTATAGTTTGATGAGTTAGCGCGCGCACACACACACACACACACACACACACGCTGATTAACCTCATCCACAATCAAGATTCACTCAAACCAAATCCATTCTCTCCTGCCAGCCCTAGTTTGCCTTGTCAAACCCTCCCAGCTCCCACCCCAGCCCAGCCCAGGCCCCAGGCCACCACTGAACTGTTACCTGTCACTACAAAATCCATTTGTCTCTTCTAGAATTTCATATTTGTAGCATACAGTATGTATTGTTTTGTATTTGGCTTCTTCCTCTCAGCATAGTGATTTTGAAATTTATCCACATTGTTATAATGTACCTTCTTTTATTTTATGACTAAGCATTCCACTAAATGGATATAGCACAATTTATTTGTCCTCTGTCTTGATGATGGACATTTAAGGTTCAAATTTGGGGCTATTAGGAATAAAGCTGCTATGTGCATTACTATATAAGGATTTGCATGTGTCTTAAAATAAAATACCATCGACTGGGGGTGCCTTAAACAACAGAAAAGATTTCTCATAGTTGTGTAGGCTGGGAAGCCCAAGATCAAGGTGCTGACAGATTTGGTTCTAGGTGAGGGCCCTCTTCTTGGCTTGTAGAAGCCACTACCTGTGTGCTTACATGTCCTTTCCTTGCTGCAAGTGTGTGGAGTGAGAGGAAGCTCTGGTGTGTCTTCTACTTCTTGTAAGTGCACTCACCGGACCACGGGAATGCCGCCCTCAGCGCCCCATCTAAACTTCATCTAAACTTCATCATCTCCCAAAGGCCTCAACTCCAAATACCAGCACTTAACATATCAATTTTCAGGGGACACATTTGGTTCATGACAGTGTGGCTATACATTTTTTATTTATGTTGGGGTGAATTTCTCAGAGTGGAACTGCTCGGCTGTGTGTTCTAAGTGTGTATTTAACCTCTTAAGAAACTGCCAAATTGTTTTCCAAGTGGATGTACCATTTTATATCCCCCACCCTCAGCAGTGTATGAAAATTTTAGTCTCTTTGCATTATAAGCAATAGTTGCCAGTTTTTAAAGTTTTTAATTCTAATGGTGTGTATTGTTATTTTATTATTATTTGAATTTGCATTTCCCAATGGCTAAAGATGTCAAATATTTTTTATGTGTTTAGTGATCTCTCTATCTTCTTTTGTGTAGTGTTTATTCAAATATTTTGCCCCTTTTTGTTAGGTTGCTCATCCTCTAATTATTGAATTGTAAAAATTCCTGATGTATTTTGTATATAAGTCTATGTCAGAAAGATGTAGTACAATTATTTTCTTCAAGGGTTTGATTACCTTTTCATTTTCTTCTTCAATATACAAAATTAATTGTACTATTTGAAAAGTTTTTAATTTTCATGAATTCCAATTTATCAGCTTTTTCTTTAAAATTCATGCATTTTGTATCCTAAGAAATTCTTGCTTATCACAAAGTTTTCAGGATTTTCCCTAAAATACTTTCATCTAGAAGTCTTACAGTTTTGGCTCATATGTTTAATTCTATGATCCATGTTTAGACAATTTTTGTGCATGATGTTATAAAAGACTTGAGATTTATTTTCTTTTACATATGGATATTCAGTTGTTTTGGCACCAGTAGGTGCAAAGAATATTTTTTCTCCATTGAATTACGTAGGCACTTTTGTCAAAAATCAATCTATTGTGTTAGATTATTTTAAGACTCTGTTTTCTGTTTCATTGATCTTCATGTCTATAGATATGCCATATTGTAGCTTTATACTAAGTCCTCCAAATTTGACTTTTTTTTAAAATTATTTTGGTAGTCTAGGTCATTTGCATCATTATATGTTTCAGTTTTTCATCAATTTCTACTAAAAAAAGTTTGCATGAATTTTAATTAGGCTTGCATTGAACATATAGATTATTCTGGGAATAATTGGGTCAGAATAATATTCAGTATTGCAGTCCATAAATATGGCATCTCTTCCTTTACTAACTCTTCAGTTTCTCTCAAAAATATTTTGT
This sequence comes from Halichoerus grypus, assembly GCF_964656455.1. NCBI lineage: Eukaryota > Metazoa > Chordata > Mammalia > Carnivora > Phocidae > Halichoerus > Halichoerus grypus. The sequence goes on along the minus strand of NC_135712.1, from coordinate 100,237,682 downwards.
GATTTTCATTGTATAGGTATTGCACTTACTTTGTTAAACTTAACTCTAATTATTTCATGTTTTTGATACTCCTTTAAATAATATAAAAATACTTTTATGTATCCAATAATTTATTACAGGGATAAAAGATCACAATTGATTTGTATATATTGACTTTGTGCCACTGATTTTGCTAAACACACATATTTATTCTAGTAGATTTTTGATCCTTAGGATTTTCTATGTACGTGATTGTGTCATATAGGAATAAAGACAATTTTATTTCTTCCTTTGCATATGTTTTTAATATATTTTTCTGTTATTACATTGGCTAAGACATCCAGTAAAAGTTTGAAAAGAAGTAGTGAGAGTAGACATCTTTTCCTTGTTCCTCATTAAATATGAAGTGAGCTGTAGTTTTTTGCAGATGTCCTTTATCAGATTGATAGAATTTCCTTCTATTTTTAGTGTGCTGAAAATTTTAATCAGGAATGGATGTTGAATTTTGTCAAATGCCTTTTTCTGAATCATTGGCAATGATTACGGGGTTTTTCTCTCCTCTGTTTTCTTAATATACAGAAATGTATTGATTGATTTCTTAAAATGTTGAAATAACCTCACATTCTTGGAATAAATTCTTCCTTGTCATGATTTGTTATTCTTTTTATATATTGCTATATTGGACATGTCAATATTTTTTAAAGAATGTTGCTTCTGTGTTCATGAGAGGAACTGATATGGGTTTCTTTTGTTTATATAATCTTTGGTTTTGGTACAGGAAAATGCAAGCCTCATAAAATCAGTTGGTGAGTATTCCCTCTTTTTATCTAAAGAATTTGTATAGAATTGGTATTGTTTTCATTCTTAAATGATTGGTAGAATTCACTAATAAAAGTACTTGAGCCTGGAGTGATCTTTCTAGGAAGATTTTTAACTGCAGATTGAGTTTATTTAATAGATATATGGCCATTCAGGATATCTATTTGTTCTTAAGCAAACTAGGTATTTTGTTTCTTTCAAAGAATTTGTCCATTTGATCTAAGTTGTCAATTTATTTGCCATAAACTGGTTTATAATATTACTTTTTATGCTTATCATGTTTCTAAGATATATAATGGTGTCTATCTTTTTTTTTCCATGATTTTGGTGATTTGTGTATTTCTTTTTCTTGATCACACTGAGTAGAGATTTACCAATGTTACTGATCTTTTCAATGCTCTTTTGATTTCTTTGATTTATTGTTGTTTCATTTTCTGTTTAATTGATTTTTGCTCTTTATTATGTTCCTCATTTTCCTTACTTGGCTTTAATTTGATTTATTTTTTAGCTTTTTAAGATGAAAAATTAGATTATTAACTTCAAAATTTTTATTTTTATAATTTAAGCAATAAAAGATTCAAACTTCCTTCTAAACACTGTTTTAGCTATAGCCCAACAATTTTTATATACTGTATTTTTATTTTCCCTTATTCCCATATACTAATTTCTATCCAACTCCCCCTCCTCCCACTGGTGAATTCTACCAAACTTTTTTTTTTCCTATCAAAGCATAGTTGATACACAATGTTACTTAGTTTCAAGTGTACAAGTTCAGGTGACTGGATAACTCTATACATTATATTGTGCTTGCCACATATGTAGCTATCGTCTGTCACCATACAACACTATCATAATACCCTTGACTACATGCATAGTATCTGTAGATTATTTGAAAATTGTTGCGGAATTTCCAACTGCATGGGGTATTTCTAGATATTTTTTACTTTACTTTTTGGTTTCTAATTTAATTCCAGTATGTTCAGAGTACATACTCTGTATGATGTGAACTTTTAAAATTTTATTAGGCTTGTGTTATGGCCCAGCATATAATCTATCTTGCTGAATATTTTATGTGTATTCTGCCATTATTAGGTAGAGTGTTCCATAAATATCAATTAGGCCAAGTAGGTTGATAGTGTTATTCAAGTCCTCTATATCCTTACAAATTTAATGCTTGCTTGTTCCTTTAATTACTAACAGAGGAGTGTTAAGCTTTTCAACTATTATGGTGATTGGTACATTGTTGAATATTGGGATTTTGTTGTCCTTTTTTTCAATAGATTGTTCGGTTTTATTTTGTCAAATGGCCAAGTTATGGAATCAGTTTGATCCCTTCAGGGGTCATTGACCTCTGATGAGACCCTATTTTAAAGATTTATTAGGGTGGACTTGAGTAGCCTTCACTCCAGGGTTAATTCAAATACAGTCTTATTACTAAGATATCACTTCTCACGGGTCTCTAATGAATGTCTCGGGTGATTGCTGAGGATTCCTAATTCTGACTGGTAACTCAAAGTTCTACCAACATGTTTGAACCCTTGAAATTACTAAACTGAGAGCATGATCACTGTCTTTTGCCTGGCCTCACAGAGTTTTTACCTTGTAGGTAGGTGGCCTCATACTCAGTAAAGTTTCAAGGAGCCTTCTAGGCAGATATCAGAGACTCTTTTTCTTCAAGGCCCCCTCTGTCTCTGAAACTCTGCAACTCCCATCCTCTGCAGCCTCCAGAACTCCAATCTTCAGCTCTTTAATTCATTAATGTCACTGAGTTCACACTCTCTGTCTTTTTTAACCAACCCTGCACTAGCAGTCTAGAAATTGCTGAAAAGTCAGAGTGATGATATGGGTCACTCACTTGCTTTCCACCTTCCCATTTTCATAGTTTTGCATGCCTGTTTTCAAGTGCTTGAGAGAAATATTTTATTTATTTTGTCTAGAGTTTTCTTTGGTCATAGTGGAACAATGGGTCTGGAGTAATTCTTACTCCATCATGGCTGGAAGCAGAAATTCATACTTTTAACACAATTTTAGTAGTTTTAAATCTTATTTTTATCTGTAGATATTTCTCCTTTTTATTTCAGAATAAATTTATTTACATTTGTCTTTTCTTTTTCTTATCAGTGCTCTAGATGTTTGATTATCTTTTTAAGTAACTAGTTTTTAATTTTTTAGATTTTCACTATCATGAGTATGTGTTATTTTACTATCATCTCTCTCTCTCTCTTTTTTCTTTTTTAGCTAGGTACAGTGTACTTTATTAATGGTACATGACAAGGTAGTGCTCCACAAGCCCCTTCCCTTCTGTAGGGGGTCTGGGATGGAAACTGTGTAGATGTTGGGAGATTCTCAGTGTGTTGGGGGATGAGTTGGGGCAAGGACTCTCCAGCAGCTGAGGGCCTCTCTTTTCCTTTTGCTCTCACTGGGAATGATGGTCCATGGGGCTCTTACTCCTTGAGGGCCAGGTGGACCATTAGGTCCACCACCTGTTTGCTGTAGCCAAATTCATTGTCATACCAGAAATGAGCTTGACAAAGTGGTCATTGAGAACAATGCCAACCCCAGCAATGAAGGTGGAAGAGTGGGTGTCACTGTTAAAGTCACAGGAGACAACCTGGTCAGTGTAGCCCAGGATGCCCTTGAGGGGGCCCTCCAATGCCTGCTTAATCACCTTCTTGATGTCATCATATTTGGCAGCTTTCTCCAGGGAGCAGTTTGGTTCCATGACTGACACATTGGGGGTGGGGACACAGAAGGCCATGCCAGTGAGCTTCCCATTCAGCTCAGGGATGACTTTGCCTGCAGCCTTGGCAGTACCTATAGAAGCAGGGATGATGTTCTGGGCAGCCCCTCAGCCATCACGCCACAGCTTCCCAGAGGTGCTGTCCATGGTTTTCTGGATGGCAGTGATGGCATGGACTGTGGTCATGGGTCCCTTCATGATGCCAAAGTTGTTGTGGATGACCTTGGCCAGAGGGGCCAAGCAGTTGGTGGTGCAGGAGGCATTGCTGATAATCTTGAGGGAGTTGTCATACTTCTCCTGGTTCATGCCCATCACAAACATGGGGCCATCAGCAGAAGAGGCAGAGATGATGACACCTTGGTCCCACCCTTCAAGTGAGCCTCAGCCCCTTCATGGTAGTGAAGACCCCATGGACTCCATAACATACTCAGCACCAGCATCACCCCATTTAATGTTGGTGGGATCTCACCCCTGGAAGATGGAGATGGGCTTTCCATACATGACAAGTCTCCCATTCTCAGCTTTGACTGTTCTGTTGCATTTTCCCTGGGTGGAATCATACTGGAACATGTAGACCATGTAGTTGAGGTCAATGAAGGGGTTATAGTCATTGATGGCAACAATATTCACTTTGCCAGAGTTAAAAGGAGCCCTGGTGACCAGGTGCCCAATAGGGCCAAATCTGTGTACTCTAACCTTTATAATTATGTCTCAGAGATGCAACTGGCCCGGTACCAGAAGATGAGGTTGTCTGTCGAACTGAGAGGAGCAGAAAGCCTCTTCTTACATTCATAATTTGTGAACTTCTTTCTTTGAATTTACTGTTGCACTCTACTTATAATTATGTCAAAAGCCACATTTTTTAGTTTCTGATCTTGCTTATTCTTGATAAATATATTAAGGGCTATAACATTTCCCAAGAGTAGAATTTTAGCAATTTTAGCAATGCCTTGCAAATTTTGACATGTAGAGGTTTTTTTTTAATTAGTATTGATTTTTAATTGGTATTTTTAAATTTCATTGGTATTAATGTTCTATCCAGATGCTGTAGGGGAAAATTGGCTCCTTGGCTTTTCCAGTTTCTGGTGGCAGCTAACATTCTTTGGCTTGTGGCCTGATTACTCCATCTTTGCCTTTCCTCTTCACTGTTTCAAGTCTCCCTCTGCCTCCATTTACAGGGACACTTTTACTGGACTTAGGGCTCAGCTAGATAATTCATAACTCAAGATCCTTAACCAAATCACATCTTCAGTCTTTTTTTGTTTTTATTTTTTTCCATAGAAGGTAATGTCTCCAGGCATGGGAATGTGGAATTAGGGATTCAGACACAGATATCTTTGGGGGGACATTTCAGTCTACCTCAAGCTTCTCTCTGGCTTCCAAAGATTCATATCCATCCCATGTACAAAATACATTATTCCATCCCAGTGTCTTCTAGAGTATCAACCTGTTACAGTATCAACACAAGTCCAAAATGTATCTAAATATCACCAACTCAAAAATTTTTAAATCTCATTATTTAAATCAGCAAGATCAGCATAATTTAGATTCTGCCTGTGTTCCATCCTGGGGAAAGTTTCATCTTCATTTGTATTCCAAAGGGATAACATATGAGGAAAAAATCAGTGTTCTCAAATAAATGAAATCTAACAGGTAAAATCCCATTATGTTTTATGGGTTAGAAATAATTCCATGTGTTTGTAGGTTCTGCCCTCTGGGCCCATGGCTCTGCTCTGTTTCCTAGGCTTGGGCCCTACACAGCTCCATCCTTTGGGACCATGGCTCTGCCGTCAACATATCATCATTTCTTCTTAAAGGGTACTACATGTTTCAGATGAGTAGTTTTATCAGTATATTTTCTACTTATAGAATTTTGGAACTCTGACAGTCTTCCTTCATTTTGTCCTGTCTCTGTCTCTTTCATTCTAAGCTGGGAGTGTTTCTGTAGGTATAACATTTTCAAAAACCTATTGGGTCCTCTGCTTATCTCATGAGGATTCAGAACATTAGCAAGAGAGTCCTCCACAGATCTTTCCCTAGATAATTCCATTTCCACTCCTGGCTTGTGCTGAGATGATTGAGTGAATCCATGAGTCACAAAACTAGTATCTTCAGCAAAATTTTTCTAGTCACACATTTGGCCTTGTCTGCATAGCACAACTTCCTAACAGCTAGTCTCTGAATTTTCGCATCTTTTGCTATCTGAACAGGCTTAGAATTTCCCAAATCATTAAGTGCTGGTTCCCTTTTTCTTAACAATTCTTTCCTCAATTTCTCTCTTTCCCCATGTGTTTTTCTATAAGCAGCAAGAAGAAACAAGGTTGCACCTTCAACATTTTGCTTAGAAATCTCCTCACTCAAAAATCCAAATTCCTTGCTTATAAGTCCTGCTTTTCACACAGCTATAGGACACATTCAGGCAAATTTTCTGCCAGTAAATAACAAGGATTACCTATCACCAACTTCTAATAACACATTTCTCATTTTCTTCTGAGCTTTCATCAAAGTCACCTTTCACATTCATACTTCTGTTCATATTCTGGTCAAGGCAGTCGAGGCTTTTTCTATCCTCTACCTCAAATTTTTTCCAAGTCTCTGCCCACTGTCCGATTACAAAGCTACTCCACATTTTCAGGTATTTGTTACAGCAGCATCTCACTTTCCCCTACCAAAATCTGTCTTAATTCCCTAAGGCTGCCATTACAATTACCACAAACTGGTTGACTTAAGAGAATAGAAATTTTTTCCTTCATAGTTCTGGAGGCCAGAAGTTCAACATCAATTTCATTGAGCTGAAATCAAGATATTAACAGGGCCACATTTCCTCCAGAGACTCTAGGACAGATGGATTCCCTGTCTTGCTTCCAGCTTCTGGTGACATTCCTTTGCTTATGGGTAAATCACTCCAAGCTTTGACTACATGTCCATATTGCCTTCTCCATTATGTATATATAATGTCCCTGAGCCTCTTATGAAGACACTATGATTGGATTTGGGACCCACCTGGATAATCCAGTATCATCTCCCCATATCAAGATTCTTAAAAGGAAGATGCTTCTTCCTTATAAGCTAACAGGGCTAAATAGGACCTGGTATCTTTTGATGACCATTTTCCCTTTTACTAGAGATAGCTAATTCCATTGGGGCCAAGTAACTGGATGTGTGGGGTTCTCTTTAATTAAATGCAGACTATCACAGAAGGGGCAGGTTTGTTCTCAGAATTTTTGGAATGTACATCCTTAACATTGTGCTTAGCATATAGTAAATTCTCAAAAATTATAGCTCATTTTTAATTGATGTTATATTTACCATTAGGCATCTCTTAATAAAATCTATAAACGTCCCCTAAAATACATTTAACTCCTCAGATTGTTATGGATATATTTATATCAATCCTTCTGTGAATACTGCTTTTAATTTGTATGTAGTATTGTTTTATGATTCTTAAGACTTAGGCAGTAGAAATTCATATTTCTCTAAAACTTCAGAGGCTTTTTGAAAGACAGTGTGATAATTGTGGTTTATTTAATTGTCAAAAATACGAACAATTGCTTTTTAAAAAAGAAAGAAAACACACTTAGATAATTTCCAGCAGTTTAAGGTTGAGATTTATTTCACTTAACATTTGCTTTATAGTAATGTGGAAGGAAGCATAAAATTTTGTCCCAGAAATCTCTAAAATAGTTTAACATCAATGCTTTTGAGTGTTTTAACTCTCCATTATAACTGTGACCAGACATAATATGTTTATCTCATTTTTTTCAAATCCTGTCACTGTCACCTAACAATGAAGTGCTAAAAGGATTAAGAGGCTGCATGTCTACAGTGCAATCATGTTTAATTAATTAATTTATTTAGCTTTTGCTCCTTGGAATATTGGCTATAAATACTATAAAATACATTCTTATTTTTTAGACCATCAAAATAAATATAATCAGATAAATAAAAAATATATGATATTTGTGGTATTCATTTTCTATCATGTTATTTTAAATATATATGTTAGTCAAAAATTTACATTTATCAGTTTGACAAACTGCATTGTAGAACTGTTCTAACTAATGGGGATATAGTAGCAAATCAAACAGAATATAACCGCTACCCTCCTGGAGTTTATATTTTAGAGAAGAAACAACAACAAACAATGAAGGGGGGAAATCAGAAGGGGAGACGAACCATGAGAGACTATGGACTCTGAAAAACAAACTGAGGGTTCTGGAGGGGAGGGGGGTAGGGGGATGGGTTAGCCTGGTGATGGGTATTAAAGAGGGCACGTTCTGCATGGAGCACTGAGTGTTATATGCAAACAATGAATCATGGAACACTACATCAAAAACTAATGATGTAATGTATGGGGATTAAAAAAAAACAAAATCAATACTATAAAAATAGACTATTTTAGATGGTGATAAGTGTCTGAAGAAGAGTAAAATAGAGAACAGGGATGAGTGGTGACCAGAGATGATGTAATGTTACCAGATTAGATGCTACTGAGAAGTGGACATTGAAGAAAAGACTTAAAGGAGCTGAGGGCAGAGTCATGTGCAGATCTGTGGAAACACATTTAACCAGAGGAAGCATTAAGTGCTGTGTCTGAGAAGGGGTGATAATGCTGGTGTGTCTGGATGGAGTTGAAAAGAGGTCAAGGGAATGGTAGAAGATAAGGTTAAAGAACAGGTCAGCTCTGTGGGTCATGTAGGCCACTGTCAAGATTTTGGATTTAACTGTGAATGAGCAAGATTTCTTCCAAGGGTTTTGAGCAAAAGAGTAACCTTATCTGACAATATTTTAAAAGGATTACTCCCTGTAGAGATTGAACTAGTTGGGGTGGGGGGTGGTGGGAGGGGGTGGACTGATAGGGTAGATGTGCAGGAAGTTATTTAAGTTATTTAGAAAAAAAATTAATCAAATCAGGCTGCTGAAGATGCCTATGATGATGAGTAAAATCTATGATGAGTAAAATTAATTTCAAAACAAATACCCCAGAGAATACAGAATTACAATTTATATTTTTATGAAACAATACTGACAAACTTTCTAGGTAATTACTAAATGAGACAACTGTGAAATTTTTTATAGGCTTTTGGGCCTGATTCAAGAGAAGTTCACTTAAGCTTTAAAGAACAATAAGTAGAAGTAGCTTCATTAGGAGATGCTTGATTTTTACCTCGTAAGGTTGTATGTTTTACCCCATCCAAAGTTATTTCCCCCAAAGAAGTCCTGGAGGCATGCCACTCTGATCCCGAAAAGCTCTTAAAGGCTACTGTTATATGACTCTTTATAATACTGTCAGAAAGATGGTATTCTGTCAAGACTTTTATTACTGTGTTTTCCTTTGCATTTCCTTGTCTATATATGTACTGTCGAATGTAGTAGCCACTAACCACATATAGTTGTTGAACAGTTGAACTGTGGCTGATCTGAATTAAGATCTGCTTTAAGTGTAAGCTACATGCTAGATCTCAAATATTTAATAAGAAAAAATAACATATGATGTCTCATTAGCTATCATTTTCATATTTGATTATATGTTTCAATGTAATTGCCTGTGAAAAAGCTTTAGATATATTGAGTTAAATAAAATATATAAATAAAATTAATGTCCCTAGCTTCTTTTTACTTTTTATTTTTTTATTATTTATTTTATTTTTTATTTTATTTTTTAAAGATTTTATTTATTTATTTGAGAGAGAGAGAATGAGAGACAGAAAGCATGAGAGGGAGGAGGGTCAGAGGGAGAAGCAGACTCCCCGCCGAGCAGGGAGCCCGATGTGGGACTCGATCCCAGAACTCCAGGATCATGACCCGAGCCAAAGGCAGTTGCTTAACCAACTGAGCCACCCAGGTGCCCTACCTTTTATTTTTTAAATAAGGCTATTAGAAAATGTAAGGTTATAGATGTGGCTCACATTATATTTCTATTAGACAGTACTGATGTACATGCTAGATGAACTCTAAAGCAGTTTTCAAAAGTATAATACTAAAGTAAGAATAATAAGTGGAATAAGCTACGATAAAAAATAGACATTATATTTGGGGATGATGTATATGGTAATGATAGCAGAATAAATAATTGGAAAAATATATAAATTGCTCAATTAGTGTTATGGTGACAATTGGATAGCTATGTGTAAAAAAAATCTGGATCTCTTATCAGAGTTAATGGTATATCAATGTTTAGAGGAAAAAGAATTTAAGAATGAAATGTCCCAAGGAAAGGACCTTGATAGCCTGGCAGATTTTGAACCAAGAAAAATGTCAGTATAACCTATGACTGCAACAAGTTGTTCCAGTCATTTTATCATGATTTCTTTGGCATAAAGCTCTGTTTTTATTTGTAATGCTTCACCATTTTTAGAAGTTACATCAATTCTTTCAAAAAGGTACTATCCTATTTGAGAATTTATTTTTAAATAAATTCAACATTATGGCCTGAATGGATCAAAATGTTCTATTGTTTTACTTCTGTTTCATTTAACAAAATGTTCCTTAAACAAATAACCTTGAATGATATTTTAAAACCTAGGACTCTATTTTCTATTTGTGCACACAGCCCACTTTGGGGTACAGTTATGGGAGAGGTAGAATCGAAAAAAAGTAGTAAACAAATACCATGAGCACAGTATTTTGTTTTAATACCAACATACTACAAATTAGCTTTAAGACTTTTTTACCCTGTCCCTTTAACCCTGCTTCTCCTGGTCTCTTCACATCTGTCATTGGTTTGAACTGACAGAGGCATAAATCCATATGACAGATTAATAGGGAAAATTGATACTGGCTCAAAAAGGTTATACTTCTTTCTAAATGGACAAATCAGTGGTAGACCTGCATTTACTGTGTAAGAATATTGGAGAAACTGAGTTGGGACATGAATACCAAATTCTGTCCAGAACATTTTCTTGTCTTACATCAAACTTGTCAAATTGTTCTCACCATTTCACTATCCCTGCTGCAAGTATCCAACAAAGATTTCCTCCTGCTGGACACTCGGCTCTTAGAAAATCCTGAGGCCCTGTCTCCTGAAAACTTTCTATTGATTTTTTTTCTGTGCTTCTGGAGGCTCTGATTTTGGCCTTTCCTGCTTGATAAGAACTGGCCGCTCTTCTAGTGTCTGTCCTTGCAGATGTCATGGTGTCTTTGTGCTTTACCGCTGGATGCCAGTTTCATTGGCTTCAAAGTCCAGCCTCAGTTCTTGAGAATTCATTCTGTGAAGTGGGGCCTCTGGAAATGTAATTCCTTCCAGGAGAGATGTGATTAGGAAGGCTTGGATGAGGAGAGCTCAGATTAGCATTCAGTAGTAGGGATTCATTGTGTTTAGATAGTATTTTATCACAAAATTCTGTCACGTATTTTGTCTTACTTACACATATGTTTTCCACAAGTGTGTGGTCTGAGCAGTAAATGTTTTAATCTTCTCATCATGGAGAATAGGACAGTGCAGTCTCAGAGTGGTTAAGCCCCAGGTCAGAACGGTATTTAGTGATGTTCCCTGAACTTGAAGCATCCTCTACAGGCCCTTAGTTTAGTACTGTTTTCACCATCTATGTCTTTACCAGAGACTGGATTTCAAAATTTTGTTGTTACAAAATATTTGAAAGTTACTGTATACAATATAGTCCTTCAGTTGATTATCCACTTATAGAGTCTCACATATCTGTTATTAATACCCATATATTAATTGAAAAGAAGGATTTTTAGTTAAGTAGAATAGCATGGGGGGGGGGAGTTTTTCCTTACCTAGACACAGCTGTTAGCCAGATCATTTGTAGCCAAGATAAAGTGAAGAAAAACGTTTTCAAAGAGGGTGAAGGGTAGTATAATACTAATAGTCAAATAATACTTTCCCTCACAAAATGAGGAAAAATAACTTTCAAGTGAAAGATTCAAGGAAGTCACATCATTTTTTTCTACAGTATTTTTTGTTCAGAAACAAATCTCCTTTGGGTTATGTTACCTGTTTGAATACAATAGAGCTAAGTGGGGAACAAGTTTTTATACAGAAATGACTGACAAAGGGATATTAGTCACAACTAAAGCATCAAAAGTAAGCACTAAAAAAGTGGAAATGTGGGCTACAGGTTGGTCACCTGTGGAGTTTTATAATACTACTGGTAAGCTTTTTGAATACTGCCTATGTGGATCATTCAATCCAAGGGTGCCATCAAAGATGACAGCACTAGGAGTATGCTACATGTTCTATTTCCAACCAGAGAACAAATCCAGTGATTAACAATGAGGAAATCATATCAATTTTTACAATATTCCATCTCATTGTAGATGTGGCTCCTGCATGAGTAAAAGGACAAATCCTGTCCTAGAGGGTTTCTTTAGTGTGTATGAGCCAGATAGATGAGATAATTGTGAACACTTATTCTAAGCACTTTATGTCCACAGGTCTAGGCTACAGGATTGATATTAAGTGAGAGATAGAAAAACGCTGCTAGTACAGGAAGCCTTACTTAAAACCATTCAGAATATTTCATATTCTTCAAATACAATCTGTAAGATTATTGAACTTTTGAACTTTTAACAGTTTTATCACTTTTGTATAGAAAATAAATTGATCAAAATACAGGTGCCAAATGAATTGAATTTTTTCATTCCAAATTTGATGTAATACATTAAGATGACTCCACAGAAAATGAAGGACATATTTTATAACAAAAACCCATATATATGATGTTTGTTCCCAAGCTGTGTTTAAAAATCACACACACAAACACATTTCCTGTGTTTTTGAAATTTGTAATAATAAACACTTGTTGCCTTATAACTGGATAAAGCTCATTACATTTACCTAAATATTTGAATGTCAGCAATTATTTGAAAAAAGCAATTAGAACATATGGGTCCCTGGAACCATATTCCAACAGGGCTGCAGTAGGCCGGAACTAAGTTGTGGCAGCCCCTTTTGACAGGACCCGTGCCCCCTTCTCATCATAGTCCCTCTCCATCTTTATTGTTCTTACTTGTGTTTACGGTAGTATTTCATTTTCCTACTTGTCCCGTAACTATTTATGTTTTTATTGCCTCATCCAGGAATTCTGTAAGGATTTTCTCATCTTTCAGTATGTTTGATTCATGAAACTTCTGGTTAAGACACTGAAAGCTACAATTTTATGCCTTTTTTTTTCCTGATAGCTAAAATGTTTTGAAATTAAAAACAAATTAACCCCATGAAATACTTGTAGTATTGAATGCATGATTTTAGAAGCTAACTATTAGCTCTTAAAACGAATTAAAAAAAGGAGAAAAAATAAGGACATAATGGTTATTAATTTAGATACTGCTTTTTTTTTTATAAAGATTTTATTTATATTTTGATAGAGAGAGAGAGACAGCAAGAGAGGGAACACAAGCAGGCGGATTGGGAGAGGGAGAAGCTCCATGCGGGGCTCGATGCGGGGCTCGATCCCAGGACTCTGGGATCATGACCTGAGCGGAAGGCAGAACCTTGACGACTGAACCACTCAGGTGCCCCTAATTTAGATACTGTTAATGTGATGTATTTTATTTCAAAGACTTAAAAGACTAGGAGATTAAGTTTACCTAGTAAGTACATTTTGTCAAGCAAGTATCAGTTTTATCTATGTATAAAAATAGTCTGCCATTTATAAAAAAAATAGAAGGAAAAAATATAACTATCTTTAATTGAACTCAGTTTATTTGCTTGACACTATTAAACATACATTCTATATTATTACCATGGCCTTGTCTCCTGGCCCTCAGATGTATTACCTCTGCCTTTCTTTTCCTGTCCTGTGCTCAGGAGACTAACACCTGAAATACGTTGTAAGTTGGCTTTCCAGTTATTTTACTATTATTTTTTTATGGAGTTATTAAAGATAAGTAGAGCATCATATTAAATGTTGTCATTTTCCCCATATCAACCCTACCTAGGGCAGGCAAATTAATCTTGAAATCTGAGAGATTAGTTATAACAGGAATTTATTTTGGTTATTATTTTGCAATGTCCCAAAATAAAAGCAAGCAGTTGGAATGACAAATTATTTAACAATGCTTATGAATTAAATAAATGATTACAAATGGCTTTTAACTAAGGAAGTCAAATCTAGATCATAAATTTCATCAGAAATATGCAATGCTGTGTACACTTGAGTCCATAAAAGATTATTGTTATTACCAAATATTTGGATTCAGTGATGATCTCAAAGAATGGATATTTAGTGAAAAATTATTTGGAGTCAATTTTATGTCTTGATTTTTGTCTTGGAATTTCATCATACATTTCTATACATTATTATTAAACTTTGGTTCAATACGTTATTTTTATTGATTTATTAGTTGAAAAAACTCATGATTTTGTTTTTTAGTTTTGTTTTTAAATGTAAAATGATAAAATATTTTGAGTATTTATAAAGAAAATAATATATCACTTGTAAATGTATTCTTCTGAAGATTTGACTAATACCGGCACACTCCCCTATTTGTTTGATGTATTTTAAGAAAAAGTTTACAGATACAAATAAAAGTCTACCCTACTCCATAGCCCATCTACTTTCCTTTCCTTTAACTACTCAGCAAATGATATATATACTTCTTGTGAAAATTTTTCATACTATTTATAATATATGTGTATTTTGTTTAGGGAGTGCTTACAATTTACATAAAGAATGTCATATGATTTGTAGTGTTTGTAATTACCTTTTTCCCTTACTGTCATAGGTTTAAAAATATTCATCCATATTGATACATACAGTGATATACTTAGATTTATTTCTAGCATTTTTGTTTGTTTTCCCTATTTTTTTTTTTTAAAGATTTTATTTATTTATTTGACAGAGACACATCAAGAGAGGGAACACAAGCAGGGGGAGTGGGAGAGGGAGAAGCAGGCTTCCTGCTGAGCAGGGAGCCCAATGTGGGGCTCGAACCCAGGACCCCGGGATCATGACCTGAGCTGAAGGCAGATGCTTAATGACTGAGCCACCCAGGCGCCCCTTGTTTTCCCTATTTAGTATGCATTTGTTGGATGTTTCCTTCTTTTCTTTTTCTCATATGGTTCAAGTTTTATTAACTTTTGTTTCTATTTTGCTTGCAGAAGTTATATATTCTGTACTTTTAGTGGTTACTCTTAAATTTCTGACATGAAAACTTCACAATGAGAAGGTTAAAATTTATTACTCTATCTTCCACCTGAACAATAAAAAAGCGCTGGAAGAATTTAACAACTTTTGCTACTTTCTATCTACATGTTATTGTTACCTAGTAATTATATTCCATTATGATTATTGTTTAATTCCTAGAATTAGCCATTGCTATGCTGCTATTATTGCTGTTGTTTTATATTTTATTTGGTCAATACTTATTTGGAACTCTTTGACAGTTATGTTATTTAGAACAGAATCCATATGAAGGTTGAAGTCAGGGAAAATGATTCCCTTAAAAACAAGAGGTTTTGTTTCTGTATTTGTTAGAACATTTTCATTACTATTCCTTGGAAAATCTTGTTTTTGTACACCCAGTATTTCTATTTCCTGGTTTAAAGGATTTGGTTAAACTTGTCTGTGACTTTATAGGACATTAATCTGTAGCATTGTGTTTTTTTTCTTATAACAATTGCTGAACATCCCAAGCATAGGTACAAAATACTGAATGATGAAATGATGCAGAACTAGATTCTCTTGGGTAGCTGGGTCAGAAAGATACCAAAGAGCAGTGGTTGACATTAAAAAGGAATGGATTGACATAACATACCATGAGACTGATGAGGCTAGAGTGGAGGCAGGAAGGTTCTGAGAGATTGAGATGGTACAGGGAAAATAAAATCTGGGGTCCCTGTGAGGTTGAAGAAGAAGTCTTTTGGGTGACTGTAAGAGAGACCCAAAGGGAGATAGGAGACAGTTTTCAGAAAGTGGTATTTTTTATTCTTCTTTAAATTTCAGAAATGGAGCAATTTAGAGTTAGCAAAAGTGCTTTAGTGTGGCCATGAGATTAAGTGGCTAAAGGGGAATAGAGGAAGTAATAGGAACAGAAAATGAGAAATTTAAGAAGTAAAAACTATTGCTCAGGTTATCTCTGATTGAATAGTAGAACTGTGGTAGAGAGGAGCACCAAGAGCCAGGGCTAAAATTTTTTTCTCTGAAAGAGATGGAATAATCAGGAGGTTGGTAGTGACAGTAACAAGGTGAAGTTCAGGCTGTCCTCAGTGTCACTGGAGGAAGATTTTAATATGAGCATTATATGGAAAGAGCCTGGCAGAAGCACTCAGGAAGAGTAGGAAGCTACCTTTCCTTTGATACTTGAGTCATGTGACATGAAAATCTTCCACTCTGGGAAGCTCTGGGAAAATCAGTGGTGGCTCTAGGTAGGGACCGAGATCCAGTTATGTCAAGAAGGTGGAGGGGGATTCTCAGTAAAGTAGTCAATGAAGGGTTTTTGTTTTGCTTTTTTTTTTTAATCAATTTTTGTTGATGTGTTTGTTTTTAATGTTTCCTATAATGGAAGGAATGGTTTAGGGAGCATGGTAAAATGTTTAGAAGGAATGAGATTGAGTTAGGGAGAAGAAAGTACAGATTACTTTCAGGAAAAGACAAGTAACTAGGGAAGTTTATTTTTTGGATCATAAACAAAACCTGATAGATTTAGTAACTGGGCAAATGACTAATTAAGGGTTAATCTCAAAAATACTCTGATGGGTAGTATGTGGTGGTAGCCTTGTCTCTAGGTGCTCAGGGCACAAAGGGTGAGGTCACTCTTGTTGCTGACTGTTCTCTGTGATCTGGGGATACCTCCTGGGACCCTCTTGGTCTTGGCTTCAGTAGTAGAATTATAGGAAGCCTGGTTCAGCTTCCTATTATAGACGTTGAGATGGACCAAGCAGAGTCCAGAGGGTACAGCTTCTCCTTTGTCAGTAAAGAAATATGTTTGTCAATGAATGTCATGGGTCTCTAGACTGGCTGTAAGCATTGCTGGAGATACTTCTAGAAAAATGAACATCAAAGGCTTCTCATCTGAAGAACACCTAAAGTGCTCATCCTCTTCATGAGGAGGTCTTATAAAAGCCAAGACACAGGTACTTTAAAGAGTAATTTATTCTCACATGTTTGTGCCCAGAACTAAACAAAACAAAACAAAAAACTAATATTCAAATGAAATTATATATACAATGAAATTAAATGTAAAAAATAATTGAGAAGAGTTATAAATAAACTAATAAAATTCTTTATGAAAATAAAAGCCAAAAAGCTAAAGTGTAAAATTTTTGTTTTTCTCTGTAATTTAAAATGTATGCAATACTTTATACTAAGTATTCAGAGCTTGATGGTCAGAGAGTGAGAAACATGAAAACATTTACTTGGCTTACCTTCCTCACAGAGGTTAAGCCCTCAGTGTACTGACCTATATAAGTTGAGTGTACATAGTCACATATATCTAAGGCTTACTCTGGCTCTAAAATGGATGATTCTCTTGTGGAAGAAAGTCAAACACAGAACTATTAGCATAAATCTTTATTTGAAAATACCAGGCATGAGAAAGCTCCAGAGGAGCCAGGAGTCTAACTTGGCATGGCTGACTCTTTCAGGCTTGTTTTGACACTAGTTGGTCAGGGATTACACTCAGAAGAGGAAGGAATTATTTTTGCAGATTAGCAACTACTGTTTGGGCTATTTGGGTTTTATCAAAGGTGAGAGAGAGGGAGAGTTCAAGGCTAAGGTCGTGTGTGCTGGTGAGGCAGGGGAGGTAAGCAAGAGCTATAGGGGACAAGGATGTGCAAGGACCACAGTGGATATTTCTCAGTCCTCAGTGGATATCTCTCATTCTCTTCAACTCATATTTTAATAAATTTAATAAATAATAAATAATAAATAAATAATAAATAATCCAGCTTATAGTCACAGGAATATTATGAGCCAAATGTGAAATTTTGGGTTGGAGGCCAAGTCAGAGTTCTGCCTTCTTCATATTCTGGAAATAACCTTTTTCCCTTTTGGCTAAATTATCAGGTTGGTTTTGAATCTATGTGTAATATAGGTTTAATGCCTGAGTCAATCATTCTTTTATTTATTCTTTCATCCCCAAAAATATTTATTGGAGACCTTCTATGTGTCAGGCTGTTCCAGGCACGCAATAAACAACAGAATATGAGAGTATGACAGAGAGAGAGAGAGAGGGAGGGGAGCCTTCCCTTAAAGAACTTGTGTTTTTAAGCTATTAGTTATATTATCTTGTCAAGCACGGTGACCTGACAGTAAATTAATATCTCAAGCTATAATAAGTAGCCAAGCTTAACAATTGCTGAATTTAAATATGTAATTTTTAAGTTACTTTCTTGATAAATTAAATGGAAAGCAAAAGGGGACCTTCAAATATGTATATCTGCCTCATGCAGCTTCTATTTGTGGAGTCCCTCCTTACTCTAAGAAGAGATTTCAAAATTACCGAGAGAATGAGGTCACTCCATATACTTAGCACCAAAAAATTACTTAGTTGCCACATGAGTACTTGAAACATAAAATTTGTAACAAATAAGTTTGTTGTTTAGCTTGAGGTGTCCTTAGTTTTCCAAATGATCCAGAGTGTTTTAAAATTTTCTTTAATAACAGTTTTGGTAGAAATGCACGTAACAGAAGCTAGAAAGCTGAATGAGACATTCTAATGGACTCCAAAACCCTCTGTAAAGGTCTTCCTTAGCTTCCTAAGTCCTTCAAAGTTTCTTCTAGCTGGTCTAAGAATTAAATTGGCAAAAGACAGATTAACAGGAGAAAATCAAATTTAATTTTATATGTATGAGAACTCCACATATGTAAGAGATTCAAAGACTGAAAGATAAAATGAGATATATATGCTATTCCGAGCTAAGGAATGGGATCGTGGTCTGGGGCTTCAAAGGTGAGGAGGGCAATTCACAAGCAATTCTTTCTTCAATAAGAAAAGGGGCAGATGTTTAGGAATTAGATGTTTACCCTGTCATGCAGACAGGTCACTCGGAAAAAATTTATCTCTGGTAATAACTCATTCTGGGAAAGACACCCACTTGAGATTCTTTGAGGGAGTTAAGGGAGGGGGCGAAGATTTCCCTTGAGCCTGCCAGTTCTTATAATAACATTTTATAAACCAAACCTTATTAACTGGCATTTAAAAGGCTACAAAGATTGATAAAAGATAGACTGGGTTTTTGTTTATTTCAGCTTATATTCACCTCTTTTTTCTTGATCTTTTTTTAAGTTAATTTCTTTATAGTGAGTTTACCAGTTCTGTTATTATATTGATGGTATGAAACTGAAGTGATTTTCCTCTAAAACTAAGATAAAACTTAAATGCACACTTCTTTAAGAATATGTGATTTATGGTACCTCAATTTTCATTTCTGGTGTCTTGATTACTATCCTACAAACAGTTTTACTTAACACACATCCATTCTTCTATTCCTCTAAACTAGCATGAGAATGACAGAGATGAAGAAGGAAGTAGAGATGAAATGAGTGGTGACTTGTTTTTCAACATCTTAGAATTAAAGAACTATTGACTTCTCTTGTTTATACTGCCATTTTTAACATTGCATTTCACTATTATATTCTACTAACTTGTTAGTTGACAGTCATAAACGTTTATTGAACATACACTAAATGCCCAGTCACTGTGTCATGAGGAACAGCAAGTTCAGAAGTTCAAGATCTATCCAATAATACTCAAAAGTATTCCAGTCCAGAGGATTAATTATATGGTCAATCTAGTTAGAATACTTCTCCTTGGGAGGCTATTCGTGATTTCTTTACATTTACCTGTGGATCATTTATTTTTAAAGTGCCTGTAGCTAGTTTTCTATATAATACCATGCAAGTTGGGATCTATATGAATAGACAGATTTCTGAAGTTCTTGCTGTTAGTTTGGTTCCAACTCATTTGATGCACTTACTGAAAATGCTTGATTTCAAAGCACATATTGGCTCCTAGGCAGTTTCTCAGCATAATAATTAGTCAAATCTGGACAATAAATGGCCTCATTAGTTACTCCTTTAAGCATTTGCAATACAAATACCTATTTGTAGAGTAGATTTCTCTCTGCTGCTAATAAATTTGTAGTTGATAAAAGAGAAAGCTGTATTTTTGTTAACAATTAGCATTTGCTGCCCTTAGATAAATAAACTGAAGTGTTGGTGGCCTGAGGCTGAATGGCAACAGCCGTCAATATCATATGAATTACAAAGAACGTAGTACATGCAGTCACCTCTCCCACCATGCAACTTCCTAGGGTAGGCGGAGGAATTCTTTTGTTATGCAAATATCCTATTTAAAGATAACATGTGTACAAAGGAAAGTAATGGAAGGTCATTTCTAAGACTGGACAGATGGATGAAAAATTCCACAGAGTACTTTGCCAAGCACCTGGCATTATATGAATGACAGCTGATGATTAGAATCACAAAGAAGAATTTGTATTATCACAGGTGACAGTGTGACTAATTGAAGAGGTTGCTTATTATGGAATTGGTCAGTTTCCGTTCAGCTACACTCAGGATCCAAGGGCTGCAGAAAATGAATACACAGCACACAGTTTTCTTAGGGGAACCAAATGAAGGTGGGAGGAAGAGGGGAGGAAGTCTTGCTGAGGGTGTAAAGACTCACAGCGGGCTTGAGTTCTGTGCTGCTGAGAAGATGCTCTCAGCACAGTCTCAAAGTTGCAGAGGAAATAAGAGATAACAGACCTTTAAGATTAGATTTTTATGTCATTTTCTAACAACACTAGACCACAGCTTCTTTTGGAAGTGTAAAAATCCGATAGATTTGGGCCTCATCATGATATGTATCACTGTTTTCTAGATAATAGCATGCCATTAGGCATGTTGGCTGAATATTTTAAGAAGACAACAGTGCAGATTGTAACTATCTGTGCCTTGATCAGAATATTCCGCCAAGATCTCACATCTTTCAAAGGGGGTTTGCCAAAGGCTTTCCCATGCTGCATGCACTACTGCTTTGCCTCTCCTTTATGCCTTGAATCTATTAGAAGACGAGCACATCTCTCAGTCATCAGACTTCTTGCTGACAACACCTGTCAGTCTGTCATTCCACTTCAGAGAGAGATATTGTAGGGTGTCATTTGGCAGAATTAAAAAGAAAATGGGAGGAAACAAATCCGAGATAATAATTCTCATAAAAGGAATGATACAACTATTATGATATGAAAATAAGTATCAAGGAACTACTTAGGAAATAAAGATTAGAATGATTTTTGCCATAAATACCTATCAATGGTATTAGAAATCATGTTAAAATTTCAAATACAGTCAAGAAACCTAAAAAACTTCGAGAGTTTGGATCGATAGCTGAATATATACCCTTTTTCAAAATCCATCTATATTGAAAGGCAAACATTCTCACATAATTTTTTTTTTGTAGGGCTAGAATGTTAAATATTCGAGTGTGAAACAAGTTTTGGAAAACTAATTGACTTCAGGAAAGCTTTGAGAATTAATCTTACATAGCAATGTAAAGCTTACTAAGTAATAGATATATCTAAGAGTGATGATTTTTAACATACTGTTTTTAGAGATTCCTATTATTGGTTCTTTTTTTATTGGTTTATCTTTTATTCATTCAGTAAGCAGTAACATCAATCTTGATATATCTTATTTTATAATATTGCCTATAAGTAAGAAAGAAATTACTTTCTGTATGCTGTGGAGTTTCTCTTTATTGTTTTTTCAGTTACTTCCCTTAAAACCAAACTATCACGTAATCAGACAGTTTTAATGCCAAGAAACACACACACTCTCACACAGGTATTTCAAGTTATTGTGTTTAATTCTTTTTTGTTTGTTTGTTTGTTTTATTGGTATAATTCATTTACTTTACATGAATCTGTTTTACATAGGAGAAATCGATTAGGGAATATTAATTTTTTTCATACATGACAAAGCAGTTCCTCCTCTGTGAGTCATGGAAGAGTGAGTCAAGTACAGTGGGATTCTCCCCTTCAACCTGTGATGAAGATTTTTTTTTTTTTAATTTTCTAGTTTATTTGTCCTGTTTTTCTTAAGGATAAAAGGTCAACCATGACCTCCACAAGGAAACATTTAAATTAGTGAAAATGAAACCCAAACAACGTGTGAAATGCATTTTTTAAATGACTGTGTCTTTCTCATAGAACTATTTCTATTAGCTATAGTTTTATTATTAATCTTACACTTCAAAATGGATGATATATCTCTGTTAGATATGTAGTTGTCCTGAAAAAATCATTCCCATAGTTTTTATTATTTACAACAGCAGAAAATAATGCCTGGGTGTATTAAATTATTTATGCCTTGTTGACCACAAATGACTGTTAATTTTATCTAAGTTTACAGAAGGCTATGTTTCTGCAGTTTGGTATGCCTTTCTTTATGTGTATGTCTATGGGTCTGTGTCTATAGCTCTTTTCAATCTGTTTATTTTTGTGGTTGAGGAACATTTTACAAGGTGATAATTATAATAATGACAATAAGTAGTTTTTAAATTCATGTAAGGCATGAGGTTTCCTAATGCTGCTCTATGTTTTATGTCCATTAAAACAGTATTTGTCGAAATAAACGATTTCACTTATTTTCTGGGGAAACGTTTCTAAATCCAAAGTTGCCCACTTATGCTCAAAGTAAAGCTTTGATGTTATTCTTAAAAATCAAACCTACTATCACATTACCTTATTTAAAATACCTTTTAATAAGGAATGATTTTAATTGAAGAAGAAAAATAAAATTCCTCCTCAAAAACTTCTTAATCGGTAAATCAGAAATGAGAATCATGGGAAAAGAGACTCAAGAGTTTGCCTTTAAAAAATGCTCTAGCTAATTTTAATGTACACTAGTATTTGGCAATCACTGGTTTAAAGAAACTTGCTATTTATTTTTTCTGTAAACCTCACATCAAACATGTTTTTTTTTAATTATTATGTTATGTTAATCACCATACATTACATCATTATCTTTTGATATAGTGTTCCATGATTCATTGTTTGCGTATAACACCCAGTGCTCCATGCAGAACGTGCCCTCTTTAATACCCCTCACCAGGCTAACCCATCCCTCCACCCCTGTCCCCTCTAGAACCCTGTTTGTTTCTCGGAGCCCATAGTCTCTCATGGTTCGTCTCCCCCTCTGATTTCCCCCCCTTCATTCTTCCCCTCCTACTATCTTCTTTTTTTTTTTTTTTAACATATAATGTATTATTTGTTTCAGAGGTACAGATCTGTGATTCAACAGTCTTACACAATTCACAGTGCTCACCATAGCACATACTCCCCAATGTCTATCACCCAGCCACCCCATCCCTCCCACCCCCCACCACTCCAGCAACCCTCAGTTTGTTTCCTGAGATTAAGAATTCCTCATATCAGTAAGGTCATATGATACATGTCTTTCTCTGATTGACTTATTTCGCTCAGCATAATACCCTCCAGTTCTATCCACGTTGTTGCAAATGGCAAGATTTCATTCCTTTTGATGGCGGCATAATATTCCATTGTGTATATATATATATATATATATATATATATATATATATATATATACTAGATCTTCTTTAGCCATTCATCTGTCGATGGACATCTTGGCTCTTTCCATGATTTGGCTATTGTGGATATTGCTGCTATAAACATCTGGGTGCACGTACCCCTTCGGATCCCTACATTTGTATTTTTGGGGTAAATACCCAATAGTGCAATTGCTGGATTGTATGGTAGCTCTATTTTAAACTTTTTGAGGAACCTCCATACTGTTTTCCAGAGTGGCTGCACCAGCTTGCATTCCCACCAACAGTGTAGGAGGGTTCCCCTTTCTCTGCATCCCTGCCAACATCTTTCGCTTCCTGACTTGTTATTTTAGTCATTCTGACTGGTGTGAGGTGGTATCTCATTAAGGTTTTGATTTGGATTTCCCTGATGCCAAGTGGTGTTGAGCACTTTTTCATGTGTCTGTTGGCCATTTGGAGGTCTTCTTTGGAAAAATGTCTGTTCATGTCTTCTGCCCATTTCTTGATTGGATCATTTGTTCTTTGGGTGTTGAGTTTAAGAAGTTCTTTATAGAGTTTGGATACTAGCCCTTTATCTGATATGTCATTTGCAAATATCTTCTCCCATTCTGTCGAGTGTCTTTTGGTTTTGTTGACTGTTTCTTTTGCTGTGCAAAAGCTTTTTATCTTGATGAAGTCCCAATAGTTCATTTTTGCCCTTGCTTCCCTTGCCTTTGGTGATGTTTCTAGGAAGTTGCTGCGGCTGACATCGAAGAGGTTGCTGCCTGTGTTCTCCTTTAGGATTTTGATGGACTCCTGTCTCACATTTAGGCCTTTCATCAATTTTGAGTCTGTTTTTGTTTGTGTGGTGTAGGGAAATGGTCCAGTTTCATTCTTCTGCATGTGGCTGTCCAGTTTTCCCAACGCCATTTGTTGAAGAGACTGTCTTTTTTCCATTGGACATTCTTTCCTGCTTTGTCAAAGATTAATTGACCATAGAGTTGAGGGTCCATTTCTGGGCTCTCTATTCTGTTCCATTGATTTATGTGTCTGTTTTTGTGCCAGTACCATACTGTCTTGATGATTACGGCTTTGTAATAGAGCTTGGATTCTGGAATTGTGATGCCGCCAGCTTTGCTTTTCTTTTTCAACCTTCCTCTGGCTATTCGGGGTCTTTTCTGGTTCCATACAAATTTTAGGATTATTTGTTCCATTTCGTTGAAAAAAGTGGATGGTATTTTGATGGGGATTACATTGAACGTGTAGATTGCTCTAGGTAGCATTGACATCTTCCCAATATTTTTTCTTCCAATCCATGAGCATGGAATGTTTTTCCATTTCTTTGTGTCTTCCTCAATTTCTTTCATGAGTATTTTATAGTTTTCTGAGTACAGATTCTTTGCCTTTTGGTTAGATTTATTCCTAGGTATCTTAGGTTTTGGGTGCAATTGTAAATGGGATTGACTCCTTAATTTCTCTTTCTTCTGTCTTGTTGCTGGTATATAGGAATGCCACTGATTTCTGTGCATTGATTTTCTATCCTGCCACTTTACTGAATTCCTGTATGAATTCTAGCAGTTTTGGGGTGGAGTCTTTTGGGTTTTCCACATAAAGTATCATATCATCTGCAAAGAGTGAGAGTTTGACTTCTTCTTCGCCAATTTGGATGCCCTTTATTTCTTTTTGTTGTCTGATTGCTGTGGCTAGGACTTCTAATATTATGTTGAATAGCAGTGGTGATAGTGGACATCCTGCCGTGTTCCCGACCTTAGGGGGAAGCTCTCAGTTTTTCCCCATTGAGAATGATATTCACTGTAGGTTTTTCATAGATGGCTTTTATGATATTGAGGTATGTACCCTCTATCCCTATACTCTGAAGACTTTTGATCAAGAAAGGATGCTATACTTTGTAAATACTTTTTCTGCATCTATTGAGAGGATCATATGGTTCTTGTTCTTTCTTTTATTAATGTATTGTATCACATTGATTGATTTGTGGATGTTGACCCAAACTTGCAGCCCAGGGATTTGTGGATGTTGACCCAAACTTGCAGCCCAGGGATAATTCAACAGTACATTAAAAGGATTATTCACCACTTGGTCGTGGTGAATAATCCTTTTAATGTACTGTTGAATCCTATTGGCTAGTATTTTGGTGAGAATTTTTGCATCCATGTTCATCAGGGATATTGATCAGTAATTCTCCTTTTTGATGGGGTCTTTGTCTGGTTTGGGGATCAAGGTAATGGTGGCCTCATAAAACAAGCTTGGAAGTATTCCTTCCATTTCTATTTTATGGAACAGTTTTAGAAGAATAGGTATTAGTTCTTCTTTAAATGTTTCGTAGAATTCCCCTGGGAAGCCATCTGACCCTGGGCTCTTGTGTGTTGGGAGATTTTTGATTACTGCTTCAATTTCCTTAGTGGTTATAGGTCTGTTCAGGTTTTCTGTTTCCTCCTGGTTCAGTTTTGCTAGTTGATACATCTCTAGGAATGCATCCAATTCTTCCAGATTATCTAATTTGCTGGCATATCAGTGCACATAATATGTTGGTGCTGGTTGTGATCTCTCCTCTTTCATTCATGGTTTTATTGATTTGGGTCATTTCTCTTTCCTTTTGATGAGTCTGGCCAGGGGTTTATCAATCTTGTTAATTCTTTCAAAGAACCAACTCCTAGTTTTGTTGATTTGTTCTACTGTTCTATTGGTTTCTATATCATTGATTTCTGCTCTGGTCTTTATTATTTCTCTTCTCCTGCTGGGTTTAGGCTTTATTTGCTGTTCTTTCTCCAGCTCCTTTAGGTGTAGGGTTAGGTTGTGTATTTGAGACCTTTCTTGTTTCTTGAGAAAGGCTTGTATTGCTATATACTTTCTTCTTAGGACTGCCTTTACTGCATCCCAAAGATTTTGAACAGTTGTGTTTTCATTTTCATTGGTTTCCATGAATTTTTTAATTCTTCTTTAATTTCCTGATTGACCCATTCATTCTTTAGTAGGATGCTCTTTAGCCACCATGTATTTGAGTTCTTTCCGACTTTCCTCTTGTGATTGAGTTCTAGTTTCAAAGCATTGTGGTCTCAAAATATGCAGGGAATGATCCCAATCTTTTGGTACTGGTTGAGACCTGATTTGTGACCTAGGATGTGATCTATTCTGGAGAATGTTCCATGGGCACTCGAGAAGAATGTGTGTTCTGTTGCTTTGGGATGGAATGTTCTGAATATATCTGTGAAATCGATTTGGTCCAGTGTGTCATTTAAAGTCTTTATTTCCTTGTTGATCTTTTGCTTAGAGGATCTGTCCATTTCAGTGAGGGGGGGTGTTAAAGTCCCCCACTATTATTGTATTGTTCTCAATGTGTTTCTTTGCTTTTGTTATTAATTGGCTTATGTAAGTGGCTGGTCCCATGTTAGGGGCATAGATATTTACAATTGTTAGGTCTTCTTGTTGGATAGACCCTTTAAGTATGATATAGTGTCTTTCCTCATCTCTTATTACAGTCTTTGGTTTAAAATCTAATTTGTCTGATATAAGGATTGCCACCCCAGCTTTCTTTTGGTGTCCATTAGCATGGTAATTGGTTTTCCACCCCCTCACTTTCAATCTGGGGGTGTCTTTGGGTCTAAAATGAGTCTCTTGCAGACAGCATATTAATGGGTCTTGTTTTTTTAGCCTGTGTCTTTTGATTGGGGCATTCAGCCCATTTACATTCAGGGTAACTATTGAAAGATATGAATTTAGTGCCACTGTATTGCCTGTAAGGTGACTGTTACCGTATATTGTCTGTGTTCCTTTCTGGTCTATGTTACTTTTAGGCTCTCTCTTTGCTTAGAGGACCCCTTTCAATATTTCTTGTAGGGCTGGTTTCGTGTTTGCAAATTCCTTTAGTTTTTGTTTGTCCTGGAAGCTTTTTATCTCTCCTTCTATTTTCAATGACAGCCTAGCTGGATATAGTAGTCTTGGCTGCATATTTTTCTTATTTAGTGCTCTCAATATATCATGCCAGTCTTATCTGGCCTGCCAGGTCTCTGTGGATAGGTTTGTTGCCAATCTAATGTTTCTACCATTGTAGGTTACAGATCTCTTGTCCCAAGCTGCTTTCAGGATTTTCTCTCTGTCTCTGGTACTCGTAAGTTTTACTATTAGATGTCGGGGTGTTGACCTATTTTTATTGATTTTGAGAGGGTTCTCTGTGCCTCCTGGATTTTGATGCCTGTTTCCTTCCCCAAATTAGGGAAGTTCTCTTCTATAATTTGCCTCAATATATCTTCTGCCCCTGTCTCTCTTTCTTCTTCTTCTGGGATCCCAATTATTCTAATGTTGTTTTGCCTTATGGTATCACTGATCTCTCGAATTATGCCCTTGTGAGCCAGTAGTTGTTCATCTCTCTTTTTCTCAGCTTCTTTATTTTCCATCATTTGGTCTTCTATATCACTAAATTTGTCTTCTGCCTCATTTATCCTAGCATTTAGAGCCTCCATTTTTTTTTTTTTTA